>NC_141873.1:288951042-289574042 GCF_056163025.1 Triticum urartu
CCCTTTGAGCCTGGGTGGCATTCCATAGGATGATCACACGGGTACCCCGGGATTTCCTAGGACAACACTGGATTCCAAAGGTTCCCACAACCAATCCACCCAGATGTGTATTAAAGTAGCCACCTTAAGTTTCCCCTTAGTTATTATCCCTCTCAACTTGCATGATTCTCACATACCAATCCCCGTCTACTAGCATGGCTAAGCAATATGAGCATAACGTATATTCCCAGGGTGATCAAAGGTATTAGGTTCCTACCTCATCAACTACATAGCAATAACCACATGTTCCCAATCCTACTCATGAAATCTTTGAGGGTGTAACTAATGCATAAAAACTGGGTAATAAAGGGTATGATCAAAGTGTAACTTGCCTTGCTGATGTTTCGTAAACCCTAGAGATTCGTATTAACAAGCTTCGCACTCCGGAACATCTATCGTAGACAAACAATAGCATACATAAGCACTCAAGCATAAGATTCGAAGAAAAGATCTCGAAAAACTTCGAAAACAGGCAAATAACTCTTGTGAACAGAAAACAATTTTCAACAGTATTAAAATTATGTGGATTAGTTCTTAAGAGAAAGTTTAGATCAAGAGCTTCAATTTGCAAAAATAATCAACTAAATCGGAGTTACGAAACTCAAGTTATGAGCAAAAGAAGTTCAAATTCAAATATGTTTGAAACCAAAATTTAAACTTTCAAAAATATGTTTAAGTTGGTTATCTGGGTAGAGGGGATCCTAACGAAGAAATTGGAGTTGGTTTCGTTGGATTTGGCTAAGCGAGGAAAAAGTTACGAGGGTTTAAAGATCAGGGGCTAATCTACGAAGAAAAATATATTCACGAATGGGTCCCTTGCCGAAAATAAAACAGAAAAAAGGAAAATCTATCGGACGAACGTCCGCTATGAAAACCTAATGAACGAAAACTTTCGCTAAAACTACCTAAACAGAAAACGTTCGTTAAATAACTAAACTAATAACGAAAATTGAACCCTAAAAGAAAACCAGATCGGACCGGGTGGCAGTTTTACCAGTTCGGGCAGTTAGACGTCGGCGGCGGCGGCTCTCCGGCGACGGTGGTGAGGCGGCGATGGCTGCGGCACGGGGCAACGAGGCTACGCGGCGCGGCGGCTGCTGTTGGGGAGAGAGGAGGGGTCCGAAGGCGGGTATTTAAACAAGGGGAGGAATGCGGCGGCTTGGGGAAGGGGCAAGCAGAGGCGACGGTGAGGCGGCGTCTGGCTCGGACATGGCGGCGGCGACGGGACCGCTCGGGACTCTGTCCCGAGCTCGGAGACGGAGGCGGCGCGCGCTTGGGCCGGCTGGTCTGGGCGCGGCCTAGTTCGGTCGTCCCGAAACTTATTTTTTAAAAAAATTCCAGAGAGACGAAAAATACGAAAAACATAAAAAATATTTTTAAAATTTCAGAAATTTTCACATAATTCCCTCATAATATTTGGACTAATGTGAACATTTTTCCGGACCTAAATGCCTAAAAATAAAAACAAACATTATTGTACTAATAAAAATAATTAAACACGCAAATAAAATCCAATAAATATATTTTTATTCAATATTAAATTTCCAACATTTCTTTGCTGTTTTTTAAGAAGTCATGTTATCTTCTCTCATTATTTTATTTATTTGAAATTATTGGAAATATTTTGATAAATCACTTTGATCCAATTTGCCAATTTTGAAAATTCAAAAATGGATTTTTGAGAAAACCTCCAACTCTCTCAATTGGTCCTTGAGTTGCTTAAGGTTTCTAGGATCAAAATTCAAATAAAACAAATTTTAAAAAAATGCACAAATGATGAATGCATATGAATGATCTACATAACATCCAAATTGAAAATTGGGATGTTACACTCACTTTGCAAATAACCATGAAGGGAATTGACAACCCCTTTGTCGCATTAGTTGCAAGTTGGTGTTTGTTTGTGCATGTATTCGGTGGCTTGTGCGTTGTCTCCTAGTGGATTGATACCTTGGTTCTCAAAAGCTGAGGGAAATACTTACTCTACTTTGCTGCATCACCCTTTCCTCGTCGAGGGAAAAACCAACGCAAGCTCAAGAGGTAGCATGGAGGACCCCGTTTTTAATGAAGATGGGGAACTGCCTCTTATTTACGAAGGGAGGAAGTTTTATCTGGAGAGCCTTGATGGCTCGAGGGAGGTCCTTACCCCTGACATGCCGGGGACAAGGCGGGCCTAGTCGGTAAAGCCTTCTTCCTCTAATCAAAAGCGAGCTCCTCGCCCTCAAGCCCATGGTCCCCTGACTTCTCCTCCAAAGGGATGACGTTCAAAATGTCGGCGCGAAGAGTCGGCCCCTCAAGGGGGATCCCCTGAAGGAGACGCAAGGAGCTCGGGCACTGGTGGGGTCAGGGGGGCAACCGAAAATGCTCGCTCAATCCCCAGGTAACCTCCTCGTCATAATATTCCATGAGAATGGCACCCAAGGTCGTGAGTCCTTTAATCATTTGCAGGCAGTCCGTTTCTTCTTCCACATTGACGGGCACATGGGCTGAGGAGACGGTGACCCCGAGTAGAGAGGCAGAAGCATGACCTGCTTCGGCAGTTGCTCCCAAAGTTCCTCAGTCCGAGGACTCGGGGGCCTTCTCGGCCACTAAATCCGAGGTCAAAAGCACCGTGAACCACCGTCGGTGGAAGGTCTCCATAAGGAACCTGACCATTTTTTATCAATAGTTTAATGCCCTGAGCTCGATGGACGCGTACCTCGGAGCGCCGCTCTGTTTTTGAGCAAGCAGTAGGTGTTCTGTCGCAAGGCTAGCAGGTAAGACCCCACCCGAACTCATTTTATCTTGAAGATTCTTGTATTTCTTTATTTGTTCATGGACAAACGAAAGTGCCAATCATGGTACTAGCAAGGCTTGAACGTTGAACTAAACAATACCATTGTTGATGGGGTACTCGTGCGAAGAATAATAAGCTATCCGAGGCACTTTCAAAGACAAAAGGGAAGTTGACTGGTGGCCTAGCAAAGGTGGAGCAGGTGAAAAAGTTCACCCAAGAGGCGCATGGTAAGTGTCTTTGTTCCATAAGGTGTTCTCTTTTATAGAGAGCACTGTGTTGCCTCATGATACGTCCATTTTGCATCATGCTTTTATATCGATATTTATTGCATTATGGGCTGTTATTACACATTATGTCACAATACTTATGCCTACTCTCTCTTATTTTACAAGGTTTACATAAAGAGGGAGAATGCCGGCAGCTGGGATTCTGGGCTGGAAAAGGAGCAAATATTAGAGACCTATTCTGCACAGCTCCAAAAGTCCTGAAACTTCACGGAAGACGTTTTCAGAATATATAAAAAATACTCAGCGGAAGAAGTTCGCCAGGGGGGCCACACCCCGCCCACGAGGGTGGGGGGCGCGCCCTACACCCGTGGGCGCGCCCCTACCTCATGGGCAACCTGGTGGCCCTCCGGTGGCCATCTTCTGCTATATGAGGTCTTTCGATGAGAAAAAAAATCAGAAGCCATCTTCTCGGACAAAACTCCGCCGCCATGAGGCGGAACCTTGGCGGAACCAATCTAGGGCTCTGGCGGAGCTGTTCTGCCGGGGAAACTTCCCTCCCAGAGGGGGAAATCATCGCCGTCGTCATCACCAATGCTCCTCTCATCGGAAGAGGGCAATCTCCATCAACATCTTCATCAGCACCATCTCCTCTCAAAACCCTAGTTCACCTCTTGTATCCAATTCTTGTCTCCAAGTCTGGGATTGGTGCTAGTAGGTTGCTAGTAGTGTTAATTACTCCTTGTAGTTGATGCTAGTTGGTTTATTTGGTGGAAGATCATATGTTCAGATCCTATATGCATATTAATACCCCTTTGATTATGAACATGTTTATGCTTTGTGAGTAGTTATGTTTGTTCCCGAGGACATGGGAGAAGTCTTGCTATTAGTAGTCATGTGAATTTGGTATTCGTTCGATATTTTGATGAGATGTATGTTGTCTCTCCTCTAGTGGTGTTATGTGAACATCGACTACATGACACTTCACCATTATTTGGGCCAAGAGGAAGGCATTGGGAAGTAATAAGTAGATGATGGGTTGCTAGAGTGACAGAAGCTTAAGCCCTAGTTTATGCGTTGCTTCGCAAGGGGCTGATTTGCATCCATATGTTTCATGCTATGGTTAGGTTTACCTTAATACTTTTGTTGTAGTTGCGGATGCTTGCAATAGAGGTTGATCATAAGTGGGATGCTTGTCCAAGTAAGGATAGTACCCAAGCACCGGTCCACCCACATACCAAATTATCAAAGTACCGAACGCGAATCATGTGAACATGATGAAAACTAGCTTGAGGATATTCCCATGTGTCCTCAGGAGCGCTTTTCTCTATATAAGAGTTTGTCCAGGCTTGTCCTTTGCTACAAAAGGGATTGGGCCACCTTGCTGCACTTTATTTACTTTTGTTACTTGTTGCTCGTTACAAATTATCCTATCACAAAACTATCTGTTACCACTTATTTCTGTACTTGCAGAGAATACCTTGCTGGAAACCGCTTATCATTTCCTTCTGCTCCTCGTTGGGTTCGACACTCTTACTTATCGAAAGGACTACGATAGATCCCCTATACTTGTGGGTCATCAAGACTCTTTTCTGGCGCCGTTGCCGGGGAGTGAAGCGCCTTTGGTAGGTGGAATTTGGTAAGGAAAAATTTATATAGTGTGCTGAAATTTACTGTCACTTGTTACTATGGAAAGTAATCCTCTGAGGGGCTTGTTCAGGGTATCTTCACCCCGACTAGTAGAGCAAAGAGTTGCTCCTCAACCTACTGAACCTACTGAAAATGAAAATGTCTGCTTTGAAATTCCTTCGTGTATGATAGAAAAACTGCTAGCTAATCCCTTTTTAGGAGATGGAACAAAACATCCTGATGAGCATCTAATATATGTGGATGAAGTTTGTGGATTATTTAAGCTTGCAGGTGTACCCGGAGATGTTGTTAAGAAGAAGGTCTTCCCTTTATCTTTGAAGGGAGATGCATCGACATGGTATAGGCTATGTGATGATATGGGGTCTTGGAATTACAAACGATTGAAATTGGAATTTCATCAGAAGTTTTATCCTATGCATCTTGTTCATCGTGATCGCAATTATATATATAATTTTTGGCCACGCGAAGGAGAAAGCATCGCTCAAGCTTGGGGGAGGCTTAAATCAATGTTATATTCATGCCCCAATCATGAGCTCTCAAGAGAAATGATTATTCAAAATTTTTATGCTCGACTTTCTGATAGCAATTGCACCATGCTTGATACTTCTTGTGCTGGCTCTTTTATGATGAAGACTATTGAATTCAAATGGAATTTATTGGAAAGAATTAAACGCAACTCTGAAGATTGGGACCTCGACAAAGGTAAGGAGTCAGGTATGACACCTAGGTTTGATTGTGTTACATCTTTTATGGATACTGATGTTTTCCGTAAATTTAGCACTAAATATGGACTTGACTCTGAGATAGTAGCTTCTTCTGTGAATCTTTTGCTACTTATGTTGATCTCCCCAAGGAGAAGTGGTTTAAATATCATCCTCCCATAGAAGTAAAAGTAGCTGCACCTATTAAAGTTGAAGAAAAGATTGTCACTTATAATGATCCTATTGTTCCTACTACTTATGTTGAGAAACCACCTTTCCCTGTTAGGATAAAGGATCATGCTAAAGCTTCAACTGTGGTTCGTAAAAGCAATATTAAAAACTTATACACCTCATGAGAAAATTAAAGTTGAACATGATATTGCTATTGTTAAAGATCTCTTGTCTGATAATATTGATGGGCATGTTATTCATTTCCTTGATGAGACTGCTAGAATTGCTAAACCTTGTGCTAAAGATAAAAACAGACAGGTGGTAGGCATGCCTGTTATTTCTGTTAAAATAGGAGATCATTGTTATCATGGCTTATGCGATATGGGTGCTAGTGCTAGCGCAATACCTTATTCCTTATACAAAGAAATTATGCGTGATATTGCACCTGTTGAGATAGAAGATATTGATGTCACAATTAAACTTGCCAATAGAGATACTATTTCACCAATGGGAATTGTTAGAGATGTTGAAGTCTTGTGTGGGAAAACTAAATATCCTGCTGATTTTCTTGTTCTTGGTTCCCCACAAGATAGCTTTTGTCCCATTATATTTGGTAGACCCTTCCTGAACACTGTTAATGCTACCATAGATTTCAAAAGGGATGTTGTTACTATCGGTTTAGATGATATGACTCATGAATTTAATTTCTCCAAATTTAGTAGACAACACCGTGAAGAAGAATTACCTAGTAAGGATGAAATTATTGGTCTTGCTTCTATTGCCGTACCTCCTAGTGATCCTTTAGAACAATATTTGCTAGACCATGAAAATGACATGTTTACGAATGAAAGAAGGGAAATAGATGAAGTATTCTTTAAACAGGAACCTATTCTGAAACACAATTTGCCTGTTGAAATCCTAGGGGATCCTCCTCCACCCAAGGGTGATCCCGTGTTTGAGCTTAAACCGTTACCTGATACTCTTAAATATGCTTATCTTGATGAGAAAAAGATATATCTTGTTATTATTAGTGCTAACCTTTCAGAGCATGAGGAAGAGAGATTATTGAAAACTCTGAAGAAGCACCGTGCTGCTATTGGGTATACTCTTGATGATCTTAAGGCCATTAGTCCCACTCTATGTCAACACAGAATTAATTTGGAAGAAGATGCTAAACCAGTTCATGATCATCAACGACGGCTGAATCCTAAAATGAAAGAAGTGGTAAGAAAGGAAATACTAAAGCTCCTTGAGGCAGGTATAATCTATCCCGTTGCTGATAGTTAGTGGGTAAGTCCTGTCCATTGTGTCCCTAAGAAGGGAGGTATTACTGTCGTTCCTAATGATAAAGATGAATTGATCCCTCAAAGAATTATTATAGGTTATAGGATGGTAATTGATTTCCGAAAATTAAATAAGGCAACTAAAAAGGATCATTACCCCTTACCTTTTATCGATCAAATGCTAGAAAGACTATCCAAACATACACATTTTTGCTTTCTAGATGGTTATTCTGGTTTCTCTCAAATACCTGTGTGAGCCAAAGATCAATCAAAGACTACTTTTAGTTGCCCTTTTGGTACTTTTGCTTATAGACGTATGCCTTTTGGTCTATGTAAAGCACCTGCTACCTTTCAAAGATGCATGATGGCTATATTCTCTGACTTTTGTGAAAAGATTTGTGAGGTTTTCATGGACGATTTCTCCGTCTATGGATCTTCTTTTAATGATTGCTTGAGCAACCTTGATCGAGTTTTGCAGAGATGTGAAGAAAATAATCTTGTCTTGAATTGGGAAAAGTGCCACTTTATGGTTAATGAAGGTATTGTCTTGGGGCATAAAGTTTCTGAAAGAGGTATTGAAGTTGATAAAGCCAAGGTTGATGCTATTGAAAAGATGCCATGCCCCAAGGACATCAAAGGTATAAGAAGTTTCCTTGGTCACGCCAGATTTTATAGGAGGTTCATTAAGGACTTCTCAAAAAATTCTCGGCCTCTGACTAATTTATTACAAAAAGATATACCATTTGTTTTTTATGATGATTGTGTAGAAGCATTTTAAATTCTTAAGAAAGCATTGATCTCTGCACCTATTGTTCAGCCACCTAATTGGAATTTACCCTTTGAAATTATGTGTGATGCTAGTGATTATGCTGTAGGTGTTGTTCTAGGGCAAAGAGTTGATAAGAAATTAAACATTGTTCAATATGCTAGTAAAACCCTAGAAAATTCTCAAAGAAATTATGCTACCAGAAAAGAATTCTTAGCAGTTGTATTTGCTTGTGATAAGTTCAGTCCTTATATTGTTGATTATAAAGTAACTATTCACACTGATCATGCTGCTATTAAATATCTCATGGAAAAGAAAGATGCTAAACCTAGACTTATTAGATGGGTTCTCTTGCTACAAGAATTTGACTTACATATTGTTGATAGAAAGGGAGCTGAGAACCCCGTTGCAAACAACTTGTCTAGGTTAGAAAATGTGCTTGATGACCCACTTACTATTGATGATAGCTTTCCTGATGAGCAATTAAATGTCATAAATGCTTCTCATACAGCTCCATGGTATGCTGATTATGCTAATTACATTGTTGCTAAGTTTATACCACCTAGTTTCACATACCAGCAAAAGAAAAAGTTCTTCTATGATTTGAGGCATTACTTTTGGGATGACCCACATCTTTATAAAGAAGGAGTAGATGGTGTTATTAGGTGTTGTGTACCTGAGCATGAACAGGAACATATCCTACGCAAGTATCACTCCGAAGCTTATGGAGGACACCATGCTGGACATAGAACTTCACATAAGGTATTGCAATCTGGTTTTTATTGGCCTACTCTCTTCAAGGATGCCTGTAAGTTTGTCTTATCTTGTGATGAATGTCAAAGAATTGGTAATATTAGTAGACGTCAAGAAATGCCTACGAACTATTCACTCGTTATTGAATCATTTGATGTTTGGGGCTTTGACTATATGGGACCTTTTCCTTCCTCTAATGGATATACACATATTTTAGTTGCTGTTGATTACGTTACTAAGTGGGCAGAAGCTATTCCAACTAGTAGTGCTGATCATAACACTTCTATTAAAATGCTTAAAGAAGTTATTTTTACAAGATTTGGAGTCCCTAGATATTTAATGACTGATGGTGGTTCACATTTTATTCATGGTGCTTTCCGTAAAATGCTTGCTAAGTATGATGTTAATCATAGAATTGCATCTCCTTATCACCCACAGTCTAGTGGTCAAGTAGAATCGAGTAATAGAGAGCTCAAGTTAATTTTGCAAAAGACTGTTAATAGATCTAGAAAAAAATGGTCCAAGAAACTTGATGATGCATTATGGGCCTATAGAACTGCATATAAAAATCCTATGGGTATGTCTCCGTATAAAATGATTTATGGAAAAGCATGTCAATTACCTCTCGAACTAGAACACAAGGCATATTGGGCTATTAAAGAACTCAATTATGATTTAAAACTTGCCGGCGAGAAGAGGTTATTTGATATTAGCTCACTTGATGAATGGAGAACCCAAGCCTATGAGAATGCCAAGCTGTTTAAAGAAAAAGTTAAAAGATGGCATGACAAAAGGATACAAAAGCGTGAGTTCAATGTAGGTGATTATGTATTGCTATACAACTATCGTTTAAGATTGGTTGAAGGAAAACTTCTCTCTAAATGGGAAGGTCCTTACGTTATCGAGGAGGTCTATCGTTCCGGTGCCATAAAAATCAACAACTTCGAAGGCACAAATCCGAAGGTGGTGAACGATCAAAGAATCAAACATTATATCTTAGGTAATCCCATAAATGTTGAAACCAATGTTATTGAAACCGTAACCCCGGAGGAATACATAAGGGACACTTTCCGGAACGTTTCAGACTCCGAAAAAGAATAGGTATGTGGTACGGTAAGTAAACCGACTCCAAAACAGTTTTTAAGGAAATATTTCTCCGTTTTGGAATATTTAGAAAAAATAGAAAAATAAGAAGCAGTCCGGGAAGGACACGAGGGCTCCACGAGGGTGGAGGGCGTGCCCTACCCCCCTGGGCGCGCCCCCTACCTCGTGGGCACCTCGTGTGCTCTCCGGACTCCGTTTTCTTACACGACACGTATTTTGGTCAGTAAAAATTCATTATATAATCTCCCGGAGGTTTTGACTCCCGTATCACGCAAAAATCTCCTTTCTTTGTTTCGAGCTGTCATGCTGCAGATTTGAGCAACATGTCGTCCCAGGATTCGGAAGGAGAGAGCTATGTGGCTGATTACCTTGCAGATCCTAAAGTCTATGGGGATGTGGAGCATTGTGGTTGGACTACGGAAGAAGAAGAGGACTATGAACCTAAGGGAAAGGAGGAGACGAGCTCAGATGAAGATGAAGTCCCACTACCTCAACCTGGGAACATGCATGTGGAGTTCAAAAAGTCAAGCCTCCCTGATAGAGTAAAGAAACCTAAGATCGAGTTTATCCTTTTTCGCCTCTTGCAGGAAAACAAACAGAAACTATGCAAAAAGATACTGAGCATGGAGCAGGAGATCGAGGACCTAAGGGACCAAAATTCTGTCCTCAAGCGTAAATTAAGGAAGAAACCTACGCCATCAACAAAATCACCACCGTCTCCACCAACAAAGAAGAATTGAGTATTTGGTATGGGCACTCCCCTTGGCAACTGCCAAGCTTGGGGGAGTGCCCCGGTATCGTATCACCATCACTTTTATCTTTACCGTTTTTCTTAGTTCAATCCTTTTGGTAATATCTTGATTTAGTAGAATAAAAGTTCTTAGTATGATCTAGTTGTGAGTTTTGCTTTATAATTCCTCTATGTAATCGAGTCCGTGAGCTATATATAATAAAGATTAGCGTTGATTCAAGGGCTTGATTATTTTGCCATGATCCTAAGGGAATAAAAGAAAAGAGAAAGGAATAAAAAGAAACAAAGAGATCATATGGATCTCACGGAGAGTAATGAGCTCACATAGAAAGAGTATGATGAATAAAAGTTGTTGAGAGTTGACAAACCTAGTTTTGGTCATCGTTGCATTTAGTAGGAAGTAATAAAGAAAGAGAGATCTTCACATATAGATATACTATCTTGGACATCTTTTATGATTGTGAACACTCATTAAAATATGACATGCTAAAGAGTTGACGTTGGACAAGGAAGACAACGTAATGTGTTATGTTTCCTTACATCTGAGATAAATTATATTGTCATGGATCGTCTAACATGGTTGAGCTTTCCTTTCCCCCTCATGCTAGCCAAAATTCATCGCACCAAGTAGAGATACTACTTGTGCTTCCAAATACCCTTAAACCAGTTTTTGCCATGAGAGTCCACTATACCTACCTATGGATTGAGTAATATCCTCCAAGTAAGTTGTCATCGGTGCAAGCAATAAAAAGTGCTCTCTAAATATGTATGACTTATTAGCGTGGGAGAAATAAGCTTTATACGATTGTGTGATATGGAAGAAATAAAAGCGATAGACTGCATAATAAAGGTCCATATTACAAGTGGCAATATAAAGTGACGTTCTTTCGCGTTAAGGTTTTGTGCGTCCAACTATAAAAGCACATGACAACCTCTGCTTCCCTCTGCGAAGGGCCTATCTTTTACTTTTATCTCCTACCCTGCATAAGATTCATGGTGATCTTCACCTTTCCTTTTTTACATTTTATCCTTTGGCAAGCACAATATGTTGGAAAGAACCTGGTATATATGGCTAATTGGATGTGAGTTTTCATGAACTATTATTGTTGACATTACCCTTGAGGTAAAACGTTGGGAGGCAAAACTATAAGCCCCTATCTTTCTCTGTGTCCGATTAAAACTCCATACCCATAAGTATTGCGTGAGTGTCAGCAATTGTGAAAGACTATATGATAGTTGAGTATGTGGACTTGCTAAAAAGCTCTTACACATTGACTCTTTTCTATGTTATGATAAATTGCAATTGCTCCAATGACTGAGATTATAGTTTGTTAGTTTTCAATAAAGTTTATGATTCATACTTGAAATTGTGATTGAATTATTACTCTAGCATAAGAAATCATATGACAAGAATTATATAAGTTGCTGCTCTAAGAATGATCATGATGCCCTCATGTCCGTATTTTATTTTTATCGACACCTCTATCTCTAAGCATGTGGACATATTTTTTGATTTCGGCTTTCGCTTGAGGACAAGCGAGGTCTAAGCTTGGGGAGTTGATACGTCCATTTTGCGTCATGCTTTTATATCAATATTTATTGCATTATGGGCTGTTATTACACATTATGTCACAATACTTATGCCTATTCTCTCTTATTTTACAAGGTTTACATAAGGAGGGAGAATGCCGGTAGTTGGGATTCTGGGCTGGAAAAGGAGCAAATATTAGAGACCTATTCTGCACAGCTCCAAAAGTCCTGAAACTTCACGGAAGACGTTTTCAGAATATATAAAAAATACTCAGCGGAAGAAGTTCACCAGGGGGGCCACACCCTGCCCACGAGGGTGGCGGGCGCGCCCTACCCCCTTGGGCGCGCCCCCTACCTCGTGGTCCCCCTGGTGGCCCTCCGATGGCCATCTTCTGCTATATGAGGTCTTTCGATGAGAAAAAAAATCAGAAGCCATCTTCTCGGACGAAACTCCGCCGCCACGAGGCGGAACCTTGGCGGAACCAATCTAGGGCTCTGGCAGAGCTGTTCTGCCAGGGAAACTTCCCTCCCGGAGGGGGAAATCATCACCATCGTCATCACCAACGCTCCTCTCATCGGTAGAAGGCAATCTCCATCAACATCTTCATTAGCACCATCTCATCTCAAAACCCTAGTTCATCTCTTGTATCCAATTATTGTCCCCAAGTCTGGGATTGGTGCTAGTAGGTTGCTAGTAGTGTTAATTACTCCTTGTAGTTGATGCTAGTTGGTTTATTTGGTGGAAGATCATATGTTTAGATCCTATATGCATATTAATACCCCTCTGATTATGAACATGTTTATGCTTTGTGAGTAGTTACGTTTGTTCCCGAGGACATGGGAGAAGTCTTGCTATTAGTAGTCATGTGAATTTGGTATTCGTTCGATATTTTGATGAGATGTATGTTGTCTCTCCTCTAGTGGTGTTGTGTGAACGTCGACTACATGACACTTCACCATTATTTGGGCCTAGAGGAAGGCATTGGGAAGTAATAAGTAGATGATGGGTTGCTAGAGTGATAGAAGCTTAAGCCCTTGTTTATGCGTTGCTTTGTAAGGGGCTGATTTGGATCCATATGTTTCATGCTATGGTTAGGTTTACCTTAATACTTTTGTTGTAGTTGCGGATGCTTGCAAAAGAGGTTAATCATAAGTGGGATGCTTGTCCAAGTAAGGACAGTACCCAAGCACTGGTCCACCCACATACCAAATTATCAAAGTACCGAACACGAATCATGTGAACGTGATGAAAACTAGCTTGACGATATTCCCATGTGTCCTCGGGAGCGTTTTTCTCTATATAAGAGTTTGTCCAGGCTTGTCCTTTGCTACAAAAGGGATTGGGCCACCTTGCTGCACTTTATTTACTTTTGTTACTTGTTGCTCGTTACAAATTATCCTATCACAAAACTATCTGTTACCACTTATTTCAGTACTTGCAGAGAATACCTTGCTGGAAACCGCTTATCATTTCCTTCTGCTCCTCGTTGGGTTTGACACTCTTACTTATCGAAAGGACTACGATAGATCCCTTATACTTGTGGGTCATCACCTCACAACGTAATCCAATGTAGCAGCGGAAGCCCTAGGCCGCCTTTAGAGGGATCTTAAGCAGGCTTGTGAAGAGTTAAATTATGCAGAATCGCAGCGGCAAGCTGGATAACATGTGTTGAACCAAAGAAGGGAAAACATAAATGCCCTTAGGGCTAAAAGTGCTCGGCAGGCTTACCTGAAAGCCTAACTAGCCATCGCCCAAGAAAAAGAGCGGCACACAAGTCAAGCAATTTTTGGTAAGCTTCTGTATCCATTTTCGTGTAAGGTAATTGTTCGGCTGACATACGTTTCCCAGGCAGTTTCCTGGGCTGGACAGTGATACGTCTCCATCGTATCTAGTTTTTCTAACACTTTTGCTCTTGTTTTGGACTCTAATTTGCATGATTTGAATGAAACTAACCCGGACTGACACTGTTTTAAGAAGAACTACCATGGTGTTGTTTTTGTGTAGAAATAAAAGTTCTCGGAATTGGACGAAACTTTTTGGAGAATTATTTTGGAATAAATAAAAAATACTGGAACCAAGACCCACTGGAGGGGGGCAGCTGCCCATTAGGCACCAGGGCGCGCCACCTCCCTCTGGCGCGCCCTGGTGGGTAGTGGGGCACACTAGGCTCCGCTGACCCTAATTCCAACTCTTTAAATTCCTATTTTAGAGAAAAAATAGGAGAGGGAGTTTCATCGCATTTTACAGTACGGAGCCACCGCCACCTCCTCCATCACCAATCCTCCTCCATCGCCAATTTCATGATGCTTGATGACCCACAAGTATAGGGGATCAATCATAGTCCTTTCGATAAGTAAGAGTGTCGAACCCACAGAGGAACGGAAGGAAATGACAAATGGTTTTCAGCAAGGTAATTTCTGCAAGCACTGAAATTGTCGATAATAGGTAGTTTGGTAGCAAGATAATTTGTAACGGACAAGTAACGGTAATGGTAAATGAAGGGTAGCAAGGTAGCCCAATCCTTTTTGTGGCAAAGGACATGCCAAAACAGTCTCTTATAATAAGTTCTTGAGGGCCACGGGAATTTCATCTAGTCACTTTCATCATGTTGGTTTGATTTGCGTTCGCTACTTTGATAATTTGATATGTGGGTGGATCGGTGCTTGGGTGTTGTTCTTATTCGAACCAACATCCCACTTATGATTAACCCCCTCGCAAGCATCTGCCACTACGAGAAAAGGATTAAGAGAAAATCTAACCATAACATTAAACATATGGATCCAAATCAGTCCCTTACGAAGTAGGGTTTAAGCTTCTGTCACTCTAGCAACCCATCATCTAATAACTACTCCACATTGAATTCCCTTAGGCCTAAAGATGGTGAAGTGTCATGTAGTCGACGTTCACATGACACCACTAAGGGAATCACAACATACATATCATCAAAATATCGAACACACATATCAAATTCACATGATTACTTGCAACATGACTTCTCCCATGGCCTCAAGAACAAAAGTAACTACTCACAAATGATATTCATGCTGAAGATCAGAGGGGTATTAAATATAATAATGGGCATGAACATATAATTTTCCACCAAATAAACCATATGGTAATCAACTACAAGATGTAATCAACACTACTAGTCACCCACATGTACCAATCTGAGGTTCCAATACAAAGATTGAACACAAGAGATGAAGTAGGGTTTGAGATGAGATGGTGTTGTTGAAGATGTTGATGAAGATTGGCCTCCCTAATATGAGAGGGTTGTTGGTGATGACGATGGCTTCGATTTCCCCCTCCGGGAGGGAAGTTCCCCCGGTGGAATCGCTCCGCCGAAGGGCAAAAGTGCTCTTGCCCAAGTTCCACCTCGAGACGGCGGTGCTCCGTCCCGAAAGTCCTCCCCTTATTTTTTTCTAGGTCAAAAGACCTTATGTACCAGAAGATGGGCACCAGAGGTGGGCTGGGCTGCTCACAACCTACCAGGGCACGCCTGGGGGCCTGACACGCCCTGGTGTCTTGTGGGCACCAGCTGCCCCCCTCCGGTTGTTCTTTTATCCAATAACTATTAAATATTCCAAAATAATTCTCCATAAAATTTCAGCTCATTTGGAGATGTGCAGAATAGGTATCTCTAACGCAGCTTTTTCAGGCCCAGAATTCCAGCTGCAAGTATTCTCCCTCTTTGTGTAAACCTTGCATATTATGAGAGAAAAATGCATTAGAATTACTCCATAAAGCATCATTATGCATAAAAACATTATAAATAGCAGTAGGAAAACATGATGCAGAATGGACGTATCAACTCCCCCAAGCTTAGACCTCGCTTTTCCTCAAGCGAAAGACGACATCGAAAATCGTGTCCACATGGTTAGAGAGAGAGAGAGGTGTTGATAAAAACAAAATACGGACATAGTAGCATCATGCTTATTATTATTATAACAGCAACAAACTTGATCATAAAACTTTATCATATAACTTTTATCATATAAATTCTCATGAACAAGTAACAATTCATCACAACATCGAAGTAGAAAGCATAATATTTATTGAAAACCTAAAAACTATCTTATCAGTCAACTTTGCAACTACAATCCATCATATTTTCAAGAAGGATCTCGTATTGGAGCCTTTTGGCAAGTCCACATACTCAACCATCATTTAATCTTCTATGATTGCTAACACTCAAATCATACATATGAGCAAAAAGTTTCAACCAGACACATAAAAAGATAGGGGCTCATAGTTTCGCCTCCCAACTTATTCATCTCAAGGGTGATGTCAACAATAATAACTCATGATCATTCACATTCAATTGGATATATGTGCCTAGATCTTTCCTCACCACATGGTACTTGTAAAAGGAGAAAATAAAAAGGAATAGAGAAGAATACTTTTACTCTTGCATAAAAAGTAAATTCATGAAAGTAAAAGATAGGCCCTTCGCAGAGGGAAGCAGAGATTGTCATGCGATTTTTGGTTTGTACGCATAAACTCTTAATGCAAAAGAATGTCACGTTATATTTCCCCTTATGATAGCAACCTTTATGATGCAGTCTGTCGCTTTTATTACTTTGCAATCACAAGTTCGTACAATGCTTAGTTTATCTTACACTAAATGATCAAACACATTTAGAAGAAATTTTTATTGCCTTATTGCACCGATGACAACTTACTTGAAGGATCTTACTCAATCCATAGGTAGGTATGGTGGACTCTCGAAACATGAGTTTGGGTTTAAGGTTTTTGGATGCACAAGTTGTATCTCTACCTAGTGCGTAATTTTGGCTAGCAAAGATATGGAGCAAGCACCACATGTTGAAGGATCTATGAAAATATAACTTCTATGTGAATATGAACAAACATAAATCATTACGTTGTCTTCATTGTCCAATGTCAACAGTTTTGGCATATAATATTTAATGGGGGCTCACAATCATAAAAGATGTCCAAAGATAATGTATTTACATGTGAATCTTCTCTTCCCTTATTAATTCTTTCATGAATTGCACTATTGACCAATGCTATGTTTGTCAACTTGCAACAAATGTTACCACTTATACTTTTCCTTATGTGATGTCATTACTTACCATAAGATTAGCATATGATCTTTTTCATTATTTTGTTTTATTTTGATTACAACATAAAAGTAAAGAAGCAAAAACTCAAACTAAACTTTATTATATAACTCTCACTCGATTACATAGATATATAGCTCACAAAACTAGCAATAAAAAATAGATCATACTAAACTTCTGTTCTACTAAATCACGAAATAGCTAAAGATCGAACAAAGATAGGTAAAGGCAATAAAAGTGATGGTGATACGATACCGGGGCATCTCCCCCAAGCTTGGCACAAGCCAAGGGGATTTCCCATACCCGTGTACTCAAGTCTCCTTTGGTGGGGAAGATGATGAAGGTAGTGGTGATGAGGTAGTAAGTTTGTCCTCCGGCTTCCAGGGCAGGGGCTCACCATCAAAAGAGGATGCATGAGTCCCCTGAGTCCTGCAACTAGCAGCTAAACTCATACCTTTAAATCTTGCTTCATACTCGAAAAGTTGGTTCTGAAGATCATAGATTTGGCTTTGCAGAAAATTGATTTGCTCGTTGAAGGTGAAGACGATGCCCTTCATAGGCCCGCCATCCACAATGTGATCACAGGTGAATTCCATGATCATCGAGTGATTGGCACTGAGTCCACGCCCCACCATCCCTTGGCACTTGAAGATGTCTTGTTCCACCGCCTCAAGCCTGGCCTCCATGCTCCCAGTCCTCTTGGGCCCCTAAACATCCCGGATGTGGAGCACCCCTCACACATCTCAATGGCCCGAGGGTGCTTCATCACCTCCGACAAATACAGGTTGATGACCTTATCGAAGAAATTGTCCTTGGAGGAGCATGGTGGAGCCATGCCGATCTAGATCTTACAAGAAAACAACACGAAACAAGAACAGAGGATTTTTCTGTGATGCGGTGGTCAAGTCGTCATGGAGTATATATAAAGATTTTTTATCTCGGGGAACAAGAATATGGAAGGAAAACAGAGTCAGGAAGGTGCTCGAGGGCCCCACAACCCACCAGGGCGCGCCAAGGAGGGCAGGCGCGCCCTGGTGTATCGTGGTCACCTTGGTTGCCTTCCTGGTTGTTTCTTATTTTCCTATTTTTTCTAATATTCCAAAACTGACAAAAAATATTTTTGCGGATATTTTGGAGTCCGTTTACTTACTGTATCACGTCCTATTCCTTTTTAGGGTTCTGGAGTGTTTTGGAAGGTTTCTATTATGTGTTCCTCCAGTGTCATGGTTTGAATAATATTGGTTTCAACATTAATAGGTGTACCTAAGATATAGTGTTTAATTCTTTGTCCATTGACCATCTTTGGGTTAGTACCTTCGGCATTATTGATCTTAATAGCTCCAGAGTGATAAACTTCTCCGATGATATATGGCCCTTCCCATCTGGAAAGAAGTTTTCTTGCAAAAAATCTAAAACAAAAGTTGTGCAAAAGAACAGGTTCACCAACTTTGAATTCACACTTTTGGATTCTTTTGTCATGCCATTTTTTAACTTTTTCTTTGAATAGTTTGGCATTTTCATAAGCTTGGCTTCTCCATTCATCTAGTGAACTAATAACAAATAACCTCTTTTCACCGACAAGTTTGAAGTCATAATTGAGTTCTTTAATTGCCCAACATGCTTTATGTTCTAACTCAAGAGGCAAATGACAAGCTTTTCCATAGACCATTTTTTTATGGAGACATACCCGTAGGATTTTTATAAGTTGTCCTGTAGGCCCAAAGTGTATCACCCAGTCTATTAGACAAATTCTTTTGGGACCTATTGACATTTTTTTGTAATATTAATTTAAATTCTCTGTTGCTAAGTTCAACTTTACCACTAGATTGAGGATGATAGGGTGATGCAATTCTATGGTTAACATCATATTTAGCAAGAATTTTACAGAAAGCACCATGAATAAAGTGTGAAGCACCATCATTTATTAAATATCTAGGCACTCCAAACCTTGGGAAAATAACTTATTTAAGTATTTTAATGGATGTGTTATGATCAACACTACTAGTTGGAATAGCTTCTACCCACTTAGTAACATCATCAACATCAACCAAAATATGTGTATACCCATTAGAGGAAGGAAAAGGTCCCATATAATCAAAACCCCAAACATCCAATGGTTCAACAAGTGAATAATTCATAGGCATTTCCTGACGCTTACCAATATTACCTAGTCTTTGGCATTCATCACAAGAGAAGACAAACTTACATGCATCCTTGAAAAGAGTGGGCCAATAAAAATAGATTGCAATACCTTATGAGCAGTTCTATCTCCCGCATGATGTCCTCCATAGGCTCCGGAGTGACATTTTCATAGGATTTGTTCCTGTTCATGCTCAGGTACACAACATCTAATAATACCATCTACTCCTTTATAAAGATGTGGGTCATCCCAAAAGTAATGTCTTAAATCATAAAAGGATTTTTTTCTTTTGTTGGTAAGTGAAACTAGGTGGTATAAATTTAGCAACAACGTAATTAGCATAGTCAGTGTCGGTGTACTAAAGTAGGGGTACCCTTAGTACCCCGAACTTGTGCACGGGCGGTCGCAGCGTCCCGCGGCAAGGCCTGCCAGGTGACCGCCAAGAACCTCCGTGGTCCCTTTGAAGACCATTCAAGAACAAAGTACTCAAGACAAGACCCCGGCAAGAGGAGCTTGCCGGGAAGAAGTCAAGACCCCGGCAAGAGGAGCTTGCCGGGAAGGCCATCAGAAGCGTCCCAAGGCCCTGGCAAGAGGCGCTTGCCGGGAAGGCCATCCAAGGCATTCCAAGGAACTTGCCGCGGCGCGCTACGCGCCCCGGCAAGGCCCGGTGAGCAACAAGCTCCCGGGAGCGACGAGTCGCGGCCGCGGCAAGGCGCTTGCCGCGGCAAGCCCCCACTCCACGCCCGCGCTCCAGCACATCCACCCACGTATCGCTCTGGGGCCCCTCCCGAGCGCACGTGGCAGGAGGCTGTGCAGCTAGGGGCGTGCGGTGGCACGCAGGCGCTGACAAGACAACCATCGTGGCAAGACGGTGGCGTCCCTAGCGGTCCCTCTCGGTGCTGTCTAGGCGACACAGACGGGCATTTAATGCCCTTGTCCCTTGCCGTCAGGGTTAGGTATGATAGCACTGTAGCAGCTAGCTGTGCCTACTACAGCACCTAGCTGTGCCTATCCACGGCACCTTTTCCACTTTTGCCCTCCGTTGCCCTATGTCGGTAACCCCTTGAGCATATAAAAGGAGGCCCGGGGCAACGTAGAGGGGGGTCGGCCATCTCGAGAGCTCTCGCGAGGTTCAGCAATTCCACACACCCACGCTCGCTCCCGAGCTAGAAATCAATACCGATCCACAAAGCAGGAGTAGGGTTTTATGCATCCGTGCGGCCCGAACCTGGGTAAACCGCCCGCGTGCTTCGCCTCGATCTGCTCTTTGCGCAACCTCCGCCCCCCGCCGAACCAAAAGGGATCCGGACCGCCGGTCCCATAGGTGCCCATGGATCAAAAACCCCGGCATCTCTGGCGCGCCAGGTAGGGGGCGTCGAAGTTGTGTGAATCAGATCCGGCGTTCTTGCGGGCTAGATCTTCATCTTCTTCATCAACATGCCACCGAAGAAGAAAGTTTCGGAGGCAGCTGCTCCGTCCGCGCCGAACCACCCACCGCCGGAGCGAACGGATGGTGGGGCGGGCGCCGGCGGAGGAACACGCGTCGACGAGGGAACTCGCGGTGCTGCCAGGCCCCAGGGCAAGGCCGCCCTGCCCATCGGCGGCGTGGCCGGCTCCCACAACGACCGGGCGCACTCCAAGACCTCGGCGTCCGTGCATGCACCGCGCCCATTTCAGGAGGCGCGGGACCGACAGCGTCATGGTACTCACGGTACCATGCACTCGCTGGATCAAGATCAAGCTGGTGGATCTCGGAGTGCCCAAGACCACCATGCACATCAACACACCCAGAACAGATAAGTTGCCAAAGCCTGAGCAACCAGATCTCTAATTTTTGAGCTATTCCCCACGGATCGGCTCACTTTGTATGAGAAGCCTGTGCGCGGAGGAGCCAACTCGTAGCTGGCTGCGCCCTTGCGTTGTTTCGAGCTCGCTCAACAACATTAGGTGAGCTGCGGCTAGTTGCTACACTAGCCGCGCCCTAGCATTGTTTTGAGCCTGCTCAACAACGTAAGTTAGCTGCGGCTAGTTGCTACACTAGCCGCGCCCTTACTTTGCTTCGAGCCCCGCTCAGCAACTTAAGTGAGCTGCAGCTGGCCGCGACAAGGTTTCTTGCCGGTAGCGACACCGCCAGTTCCGCGCCCAGCGCTCGCGGTCCGGATGCCTGCACCGGCAAGTTCCCTAAAAAGCGTAGGGCAAAAACATACAAAGTTGACGCCGAAGTGGGAAAGCCCTTATCGGGTGAAATGAGTCACTGGGCCCGGCGCTGTCCGCCTTGAGACCGAAGATAGCATCCCAGTGAGCAACTCCTGGAGCATCGAGCATCTTCGTAAGTTTTACCCGTAAGGCGCGGTTGTCGGAACCCGTTCCGGAAACCACCTCTTGTACAAAGTCTTGCCGCTGTTGCATGTGATCCTTTGTACGAGGCCGTGCGCAGATCCCGTGCGCAGTAAAGCTCGCGTGCTCCGCACATTTTGTCGATTTTATGCTTTCTATTTTCTGGCATATATGATCTGACATTTGTGCAGCACCAACCCCACGGTAAGCGATAACGAGCTGCAAGGCTCTGTATCTGTATTTTCTCTTCTTTCTTTTCTTCCTTCTTCCAAGAAAAGAAAGGATCCCTCACCCACAAGTTTGCCGGGGGGGAAGGGAGAAGAAAAGGATATGGACCAGGCGTCGTTCAAGAATTTTGCCTTGCCGGGAAGCAAACGACAGAAAAGCTAAGTTGCCAAAGTTTGAGCAGCCAAGTTTTTTAAATTTTAAGTTATCTCCCTTGAACGACTGCACTTTGTATGGGAAACCTGTGCACGGAGGAGCCAACTCGTAGCTGGCTGCGCCCTTGCGTTGTTTCGAGCTCGCTCAACAGCATTAGGTGAGCTGCGGCTAGTTGCTACACTAGCCGCGCCCTTGCATTGAGCCTGCTCAACAACGTAAGTTAGCTGCGGCTAGTTGCTACACTAGCCGTGCCCTTACTTTGCTTCGAGCCCCGCTCAGCAACTTAAGTGAGCTGCAGCTGGCTGCGACAAGGTTTCTTGCCGGTAGCGGCATCGCCAGTTCCGCGCTCAGCGCTCGCGGTCTGGATGCCTGCACTGGCAAGTTCCCTAAAAGCGTAGGGCAAAAACATACAAAGGGAGGAGTCGAGTAAAGGGAATAACATTGCAATGGCTACCCAGAAGAAAATTATATTACAAAATAGCTTGTCGCAGCTCTAATAAATGTTTTCTATGACATAGCTAGCAGCGACAAGGAAAGAAGGAAGCCGGCGGCCTAGTCGACGCGGTCGCCCTCGACCCTCTTGACCCCGCTCACCTTGTCCACAATGGGTGCGACAAGGGCCTTGAGCTCTTCCTGATCGATATCAGGCGGCAAGGATCTGAGGACGTTGTGGAGGCGGAGGCCTGGATTGCGGAAGGCCACCTTCATCAGCACCTTCTGAAGGGCTCCCGCACAGATCTTGCGCGACTCGTCGGCCAGCCGCTTCGGGATCTCATCCCGGAGCCGCTAGAGCGCCGTCGCCACGCCTTGGAAGAACATAGTGAGCTTGGCGCTAGGTTGGAGGTTCTCGTCGGAGGAGTACCCGAAGTCCTCCACCCCCAGCTGTGCCAGCTCCTTATCGATGTCCCCGGCAGCGTTCACGAGGCTCTCCGTCCAGTGCTCCACCGTATCCCTAAAGGCGTTTTGGGTGGTGGCAGCACTCTCCAGCAACGCCTTTTCGGCATCGATCTCCTTCTTCAGAGCCGCCTCCCGCTCCTTGGCGCCGTCCAGCGCCTTGGTCAAAGCGACCAGCCTCGACTCGAGGGCAGCGTTGGAGTCCTTGGCGGCACTGAGCTCTTCGCCATATGCTTTGCGGTCAGCCTCCAGCTGCACCACCTTCATCTCCAGCACCTTTTTGGCGGCCTCGGCAGCGGCGGCAGCGTCCTCCGCTTGCTTGAGGGCTCCGCCAAGCTTCTCCTCGCACGCGGCAAGTTCCTCCTCCTGAGCGTTGAGGTTGACCTTCCGCTGCGCCTGCTCACCCTTTTCCGCGGCTAGCTTCACGGCGGCCAGCCGCTGCAGCTCTTCGGCTTCGGCCTTCTCGAGGAGAAAGGCCTTCTTCGCCTCAGCGAGCTGCTCCCGCTCCTCCGCCAGGGATCGGAGAGCTTCCCGGTGGAAACCCCCGAGCTCGTCTGCGCGCTTCTCAATGTCTGCTCCCGCCTTCGCGACAAGCGCCTCGCGGGACTCCAGCTTGGCTTGTCGCGTGCGGTAGAGCGACATCAACCTGCGCAGAAGCCGCTCCTCCTCGGGCTCGTCGCTGCTGCTGCTTGGCGCGTCGACCAGCTTCAACCCCGCGGAGGCAAGCACTTCTCCGTCGAAGATCTCCCCCTCAACCGGCGCCCTGAGGCTCGAAGCCCAGGGGAGGTTGATGAAGACGCCTTCGCCGGCCTTCAAGTAAGCGCTCGGCTGGGGCTCCTCGGTGCTTGGCGTCGCGGCTTCGGCGGATGGGTCGGCCGTCGGCGTAGCGCCTGGCGCTCCTGCGGCCCCAGGGCCGCCAGTACGATCGCCAGATTCCTCGCCAGTTGCTGCGGCACCAGCCTTGGCGGCCTCGGCGCCGGCGGCGTCTCCGGCACCGGCAGCTTCGTCGGCGGCGACCTTTGTCTCCATCTGCTCCGCAGCGGATGGATCTGACGGCCGGCAAAGGGGAGAAGAGTCAAACAAAATCCAACCAAAAACTCAAGAAGATCAGAAAAAGAACCCAAGGGAAGTTTTGAAGCAAGAAGATTACCTGCGCTGGGCTCAGTGGCCATGGTCTCTGCTGCTGGGGGGATGCTGGTGCCGTCCCTTGGCGGAGAGCTTCCCCTTGCCGGAGAGCCACCCCCTGCCGGAGAATCTCTTGCCAGAGAATTTTCCCTAGGCGGCGTAGTTGAAGCAGATGGCATGCCGGGGGCTGTCTCCGGACGCTCCTGGTGAGGCTGCTCTGCTCCTACACAAGGCAACAAGCGGATATCAGCAAAGACAAGTACCCATGCGCGCCTCACCGCGGCAAAAAGTTCACACACTTACGCTGGGGGCTGCCATGGAGGAAAGTCGCCAGGTCCGGCAAGGTTGTCTCGGGCGCGCCACCTGTTGTCGCAGTGGGCACGTCCTCAACGATGACCACCGGGGCCTTAGCTCTCTTTGCCGCTCTCTGGGCCAGAGTCCTAAAAAGGAGCAGGCTCAGGGAAAAGCAATTGAGAAGCAAGAACAACAACAAAAACTGAAGAAATGCGAGTACAGCAAGAGAAGCTTACTCTTCTTCATACTCCTCGTCGGAGCTCAGCGCGGAGAAGTCGAAGCCCGGCGCGCTACCGGAGCGAGGAGGCGGAGGAGAAACTTCCCTTGGCCGCTTAGCGGGAGCAGTGGTGGCGGTCTGAGAAGACCCCGCTCCGGCTGTCGGCACGGCACGGGAAGCGGCAGGGACCGAAGCGGTGGTCCGGCTGGACCCCGCTCCAGTTGCCGTCGTAGCATGAGGCGCTCCCGCGACAACGGTGTTTGCCGAGGTCGAGCGCGTCACGCGGCATGGCGACTGTTGACCCGCTTGCCGCTCCGCCTCATCGCCAGCCTTGCGGAGACGCCTCCTGGGCGGCGTTGGGGCCTCTGATTTTGGTGGGTCGTCCGGAGGCAAGGAGGAAGAGGAGTCGACTTGCCGCGAGCTGCCCGTATCTTTGGTAGGCTCGCTCGGCTAAGCATCTTGCCTGGCAAGCCCCTCCTTGCCGGCAGACTCCCCTTGCTCGCCACAGCTCGCCACTTCTGCCGCGTCTGCTTCCGCGATGGTGAACCCAAACTCGCCCGCGGCTGCGGCTGCCGCCGCCTCCTCCAGCCTGGTGGCGATGCGCGGCATCTCCGCGTCAGTGGTGTCGCGAGTGAGGCCGTCTTTCTCGTCGGGGTGGACGGCCACTTCCACCAAGTTGTCGAAGAAGTGCTGCACGACCTCGTCGGCAGGCTCCTGCCAAGTTGGCACAATCCCGTGCGAGTCGCATTCCGGCATCATTGCACGGATGCGGTCGAGCGCGGAGTTGTTGCACAAAGGCACGACGCCCCCCGGCAACCTGAACACCTCGGGATGCTGGGGGTCATACCTGAACAGCTCCTGCAGCATCGCATGGAGCTCCAGAACTGTGAAGTTGTAGTTGAGGCCCGGCCGCAGCCTCATAATGTCTGCCGCGTTCTTGAACTCCCAAGTCGGCCTCCCCCGCTCTTGCAGGGGGGCGATGCGGCGGCGGAGGAAGTCTGCGCCAACCGCGCCGACAGTGAGCCCGGCATTCCGGAGGCGCAGGATCCTGGTAACGGCGATCCCCAGCCTGTCGTCCTCCGGGGCCAGGTCGCTCCAGTCGTCACCGCGCGCCACCGAGGTTTGGCGCCGGGCGGTGAAGGGCTGCGGACTCTCCTCGACAATCCAGCACCAGTCAGCCCTCCACTCCTCCCACTTGCCGCGGAACTCTCCCTCCAGATAGGTCTCCTTCTTGCCAGGCCTCGAGATCTAGACGATCCCGCCGGATAGAGGCTCTCCTCTCTCTACTCGAGGAGTGAAGAAATGGTGGAAGAGGGCTACGTTGGGAAGAACTCTGACAAAATTTTCGCAGAGATGCGCAAAAACTGCCATCGTCAGAACGGCGTTGGGGGTGAAGTCGAGGAGGTGGAACCCATAGGTGTTCATGACGTCGCAGAAGAAATCAGAGAAAGGCGGGCAGAGCCCGCAATAGAAGAACAACGCGAAGAAGGCGTACCCATTTGGGGCAGTCTTACAGGCGGCGGCGGGGAGAACTCTTGTGCGCGGATGCGCGCGCGTCTCCGCCGACCAGAACAGAGAATAGTCCACCTTCAGCTCCTTCGCGCCGAGCCTGGGGGGGGGGGGGAAATAGCCCGCGTCTTCCGCAGCGCCGCGAGCCGATGCGCCTCGGTCGTCTTCACGGTCTTCCCCCTGTCGGCTTTCGGAGCCATGGCGGAAGCAGTGGAGGGGGTCGACGGCGTTGGTGGTGCTGGCGGCGGTGGAGGGCGGAGCGCTGCTCTCTCTCTCTCTGCTTTGGGGAGGCGAGAGGGCGGCAGAGATTTCCGAGATTGGGAACGGCAACGGGCGAATGGGCCAACTGCCCCCGCTTCCCCTGCTCTTAAAGGGGGAAGGGGGCGGACGTTCCGCATTTCAAGAGAAGGAACCCCCACGACATCCCCACGACGCCGCATTCAACGCGTGCCGTTCGGGGGGAGGGCGCGGGGGAAGCGGAGGAAGATTCGGCGTAAACTGTTTTGGGCCTGGCCCAACAGCGCTCGGCACCGTGTCTGGCCCAGGCTCCGGGGCTCCTGTCGGTGTACTAAAGTAGGGGTACCCTTAGTACCCCGAACTTGTGCACGGGCAGTCGCAGCGTCCCGCGGCAAGGCCTGCCAGGTGACCGCCAAGAACCTCCGTGGTCCCTTTGAAGACCATTCAAGAACAAAGTACTCAAGACAAGACCCCGGCAAGAGGAGCTTGCCGGGAAGAAGTCAAGACCCCGGCAAGAGGAGCTTGCCGGGAAGGCCATCAGAAGCATCCCAAGGCCCCGGCAAGAGGCGCTTGCCGGGAAGGCCATCCAAGGCATTCCAAGGAACTTGCCGCGGCGCGCTACGCGCCCCGGCAAGGCCCGGTGAGCAACAAGCTCCCGGGAGCGACGAGTCGGCGGCCGCGGCAAGGCGCTTGCCGCGGCAAGCCCCCACTCCACGCCCGCGCTCCAGCACATCCACCCACGTGTCGCTCCGAGGCCCCTCCCGAGCGCACGTGGCAGGAGGCTGTGCAGCTAGGGGCGTGCGGTGGCACGCAGGCGCTGACAAGACAACCATCGTGGCAAGACGGTGGCGTCCCTAGCGGTCCCTCTCGGTGCTGTCTAGGCGACACAGACGGGCATTTAATGCCCTTGTCCCCTGCTGTCAGGGTTAGGTATGATAGCACTGTAGCAGCTAGCTGTGCCTACTACAGCACCTAGCTGTGCCTATCCACGGCACCTTTTCCACTTTTGCCCTCCGTTGCCCTATGTCGGTAACCCCTTGAGCATATAAAAGGAGGCCCGGGGCAACGTAGAGGGGGGTCGGCCATCTCGAGAGCTCTCGCGAGGTTCAGCAATTCCACACACCCACGCTCGCTCCCGAGCTAGAAATCAATACCGATCCACAAAGCAGGAGTAGGGTTTTATGCATCCGTGCGGCCCGAACCTGGGTAAACCGCCCGCGTGCTTCGCCTCGATCTGCTCTTTGCGCAACCTCCGCCCCCCGCCGAACCAAAAGGGATCCGGACCGCCGGTCCCATAGGTGCCCATGGATCAGAAACCCCGGCAGTCAGCATACCAAGGAGTGTTATGCATGAGAAGCGTTTATTGCAGCTAGTTGTTCATCAGGAAAGCTATCATCAATAGGTAGTGGGTCATCAAGAATATTTTCTAACGTAGAAAAGTTATCAGCTATGAGGTTCTCAGCTCCTTTCCTATGAGTGATCTGTAAGTTAAATTCTTATAGCAAGAGAACCCACCTAATGAGTCTAGGTCTAGCATCTTTCTTTTCCATAATATATTTTATAGAAGCTTGATCAGTGTGGACAATTACTTTGGAATCAATGATGTAAGATCTGAATTTATCACAAGAAAACACAACTGCTAAAAACTCTTTCTCAGTAGTTGCATAATTTCTTTGGTCACTGTCTAGAGTTTTGCTAGCATAATGGATAACATTTAATTTCTTATCAACTCTTTGTCATACAACGACACCAACGGCATAATCACTTGCATCACACATAATTTCAAAAGGCAAGTTCCAATCAGGTGGTTCAACAATATGTGCAGTAGTTAAGGCTTTCTTAGTGTTTCAAAGACTTCTACACAATCATCATAAAAAATGGAATATCCTTTTATAAAAGATTAGTAACAGGCCTAGAAATTTTAGAGAAGTCTTTAATAATCCTCCAATAGAAACCAGCATGACCAAGGAAACTACGAATACCTTTGATGTCCTTAGGACATGTCATTTTCTCAATAGAATCAACTTTAGCTTTATCCACCTCAATACCTCGTTCAAAATTTTTATCCCCCAAGATAATGCCTTCATTAACAATAAAGTGCCACTTCTCCCAATTCAAGACAAGATTAGTTTGTTCACATCTCTGCAAAGCTCGATCAAGGTTGCTTAAGCAATCATCAAAAGAAGTTCCGTAAATGAAAAAATCATCCATGAAAACCTCAACAATATTTTCACAAAAATTAGAGAATATAGCAGCCATACATCTTTGAAAGGTAGCAGGTGCATTACATAAACCAAAGGGCATATGTCTATAAGCATAAGTTCCAAAAGGACAAGTAAAGGTGGGGTTCTCTTGATCAGGTTGTGAAACATGTATTTGAGAGAAACCAGAATATCCATCAAGAAAACATAAGTGTGTGTGCTTAGATAATCTTTCTATCATTTGATCAATAAAAGGCGAAGGGTAATGATCTTTTCTAGTAGCTTTATTTAATTTGCTAAAATAAATTACCATTCTATAGCCAGTAACAATTCTTTGTGGGATAAGTTCATTTTTATCATTAGGAACAACAATAATACCTCCCTTCTTAGGGACATAATGAACATGACTTACCCATCTACTATCATCTATGGGACAGATTATACCTGCTTCTGATACTTCTCCAACGTATCTATAATTTACGAAGTATTAATGTCATGTTTACAACAATTTTATATGGTTTTGGTATGATTTGCATGGAACTAACCCGGACTGATGCTGTTTTCAGTAGAACAACCATGGTGTTGTTTTTTGTGCAGAAACGAAAGTTCTCCAAATGAGTTGAAACTTTTTGACAATTTTTTTTGGAACAAAAGAGACCCCTGAAGCTTCGTGAGAGGGCCAGAAGAGCCACGAGGAGGGCACAACCCACCAGGGCGCGCCTGGTGGGCCAGGCTCGCCCCAGTGGGTTGTGCTCACCTCGAGGCCCATCTTCTCGTGAAACCGACACCAAAAAATCCTATAAATAGAGAAACCATCAGAAATAACCCTAGATCAAAAGTTTCACCATCACAAGGCTCTGTAGCCACCAAAAACCAATCTAGACCCCGTTCCGGCACTCTGCCATAGGGGGAAATCATCTCCGGTAAAATAGTTGGTATGAAGTGTTCATTCTCACGGATGACATTGAAACCAAACTAAAGAATATCTATATGTTTTCCATGGTAAATTGCAATGAGAATGCTTATATTGCCAACTATAGAAAGATGGGAAAACCAATAGAATATAAAAGGAATACTAATGAAAGGGTAAATATTTCCACTTCCCCTCCTATTGTCTCTCATGATGAAATAGGTAACGAGGAGGATCTTCCTATCCAATCAATCTCTTCAACAAGAAGCTTGAAAAAATTAATTAAACCCACACATGATGTGGTGAAGAAGAAGAAAAGAAGAAGAAATAATAGAGGTAAAAAGGTATCTTCCCCAAATAGTGTTGCTCCTATTATTGTTGTGCCTCATGGAAATGAATCAAAATAATTGTGGAGGATAACACACTTGATGATGATATTGCTTCTATGTCTTATGGCACAATGTCTGAGAGCACTATTGATGATGATTTTGTTATGCCCGCTTATTGTGATGATTATGATTGGGAAGATAATGATACTTCTTATAATCTTGGAAATATTTTTGGCACCAACTTGGGAAATTATGATGATGGCAATTACTATACCGATTGTTCTATTCATACTATTAATGATGAGAATGATTATGCTTATGATATGCCAAGCCACAAGCTTGGGGATGCTATGTTTGATGAGAATGGCATGTTTGAGAATTTATTTGCTGCAATTAATGTTTTTCCAAAGCTTGGGGGTGCTATGATTAATGGAGAAGATCTTTTTAGTCCCCTTACTTTGAATGATCAAATTTCTATGATGATTGCATGCCTCCTACTTATGATGATTATTGTGATGATACTTATGTTATAAAAAGTAGTGATAATTATTGTCATAATTTTGAATATCCTTTTACTGAACATCACACTCTTAATGTGGGAACTATTCAAGTTTCATATGATACTCCCACTACTGTGAATGAGAATAAAATTGCTTATGTGGAGAGTAATAATTTTTCAATGCTTGTGGATCATGAAAATAATGTTTCTTGTGATGGTTATATTGATGAATCTATTAATTATGCTACTGAAAATTATTATGAGAGAGGAACTTATGATTCATGATGCTCTCCATATTTCAATTCTTATCTTTTATGCGGGCATCATTGAAATCATCATGCCTAGCTAAAAGGCATTAAAGAAAAGCGCTTGTTGAGAGACAACCCAACACTTTTACCTACTGTTTTTGTGTGTTCACATGATTAGGTTATGATACGTCTCCAACATATCTATAATTTTTTATTGTTCCATGCTATTATATTATCTGTTTAGGATGTTAATGGTCTTTATTTTACAATTTTATATTATTTTTGGGACTGACCTATTAACTGGAGGCCCAACCCAAATTGCTGTTTTTTTGCCTATTTCAGTGTTTCGTAGAAAAGGAATATCAAACGGAGTCCAAACGGAATGGAACCTTCAGGAGCATTATTTTTGGAACAAACATGATCCAGGAGACTTGGAGTGGATGTCAAGAAACAATCGAGGAGGCCACAAGGAAGGGGGGCGCGCCCTCCACCCTCGTGGGCCCCTCGTTGCTCCACCGACCTACTTCTTCCTCCTATATATATTCATATACCCTGAAAACATCCAGGAGCACCACGAAACCCTATTTCCACCACCGCAACCTTCTGTACCCAAGAGATCCCATCTTGGGGCCTTTTCCGGAGCCCCGCCGGAGGGGGCATTGATCACGGAGGGCCTCTACATCAGCTCCATGGCCCCTCCGATGATGTGTGAGTAGTTTACCTTAGACCTTCGGGTCCACAGGTAGTAGCTAGATGGCTTCTTCTCTCTCTTTGGATCTCAATACAAAGTTCTCCTCGATTCTCTTGGAGATCTATTCGATGTAATCTTCTTTTGCGGTATGTTTGTCGAGATCCGATGAATTGTGGGTTTATGATCAAGTTTATCTATGAACAATATTTGAATCTTCTCTGAATTCTTTTATGTATGATTGGTTATCTTTTCAAGTCTCTTCAAATTATCAATTTGGTTTGGCCTACTAGATTGATCTTTCTTGCAATGGGAGAAGTGCTTAGCTTTGGGTTCAATCTTGCGGTGCTCGATCCAAGTGACAGAAAGGGAAACGACACGTATTTTATTGTTGCCATCTAGGATAAAAAGATGGGGTTTACATCATATTGCATGAGTTTATTTCTCTACATCATGTCATCTTGCTTAAGGCGTTACTCTATTCTTATGAACTTAATACTCTAGATGCATGCTGGATAGCGGTCGATGTGTGGAGTAATAGTAGTAGATGCAGGCAGGATCCGGTCTACTTCTCAGGGACATGATGCCTATATACATGATCATACCTAGATATTCTCATAATTATTCGCTTTTCTATCAATTGCTCGACAGTAATTTGTTCACCCACCGTAATACTTATGCTATCTTGAGAGAAGCCACTAGTGAAACCTATGCCCCCCTGGTCTATTTTCCATCATAAAAGTTTCCAATCTATTTTATTTTGCAATCTTTACTTTCAATCTATATCATAAAAATACCAAAAATATTTATATTGTTATTATTATCTCTATCAGATCTCACTCTTGCAAGTGGCCGTGAAGGGATTGACAACCCCTTTATCGCGTTGGTTGCGAGGTTCTTATTTGTTTGTGTAGGTACGAGGTGACTCGCGCGTGGTCTCCTACTGGATTGATACCTTGGTTCTCAAAAACTGAGGGAGATACTTACGCTGCTTTGCTGCATCACCCTTTCCTCTTCAAGGGAAAGCCAACGCAGTGCTCAAGAGGTAGCAAGAAGGATTTCTGGCGTCGTTGCCAGGGAGATCTACGCCAAGTGAGGACATACCAAGTACCCATCACAACTCTTATCCTTCGCATTACATAATTTGCCATTTGCCTCTCGTTTTCCTCTCCCCCACTTCACCCTTGCCGTTTTATTTGCCCTCTTTTCCTTTCATCCTTTCTTTTTCTTGCTTCGTCATTATGGCTAGTCCTTTATCTCCCGAGAATGAGGTCCTTAATTTCAAACAAAGGGAGGGAGAAAATCTAAAAGGTGCTTGGTTCAAAATTTGCAATGCACAAAATAGATCTATCAGGAAGCAATCTACTTCCGTTCTTCTTCGGAATTTTTATGTAGGCATCACTCCTTGGAATAGATATATTCTTGATACCATTACCGGAGGAAATTTCTTGGGTAGCCATATTTTTGATTCTTATAATGCTATGATAGATTTGTTTGGGCCGCCACCTCTTTTGGTTAATGGAACTATTTTAACTTTGGAACACGTGATGCAACGGCTTGAAATTATTGAAAATAAAGTTGCCACCATAGAGTTGATTGAAAATTTGGATATAAAGATCCACAACCAAATTGCCCAATACGGATCTAAGGTAGGAGCTGCTCTTAAATTTTTTAAAGAAAAGGAACCTACGGTTAATGAAAAGATAGATCAAGACTCCACTAGAATTGATAAAATTGAGGATATTATTGCCAACCGTGAAAAACACTCCTCCTAATGCTAACATTGCCAAATTGATGTATGTTCCTAAAAATAAGGGTGAAACTTCTAGTAAGGGAAATGCGGACCTCAAATCCATAAGTATTCACCCCAACTTTCTCACTATCCTTAAGGAACATTTTGCTACAAATGATTTTCTCGATTTCGGGCCTAGGAGTTTGATAAATAATAAAAAGCAATGTTCAAGATATCTTCTGATATTACGATAAATCGGCCAATTTATCGCTTACCGTTGTCTGACCGATAAGATAAATCCCCCGATAAATCAGCCGAAATGGCGATAAATCGGCCGAGATGCTGATAAACTGTCTGATTTACCCCTTATCATGGGTCGACCGATAAGTTCCCGATAAGCGATATCCCCAACATTGATAAAAAGAAAGAAACTCCTAGGAGTTATAGGTGTCTTATTGAAGAATTGCCTACCAAAGATGGCAATACCTAGATCTATCTTCGCTTTTATGCCTAGCTAGGGGCGTTAAACGATAACGCTTGTTGGGAGGCAACCCAATTTTGTTTTTATTCCCTGCTTTTTGCTCCTGTTTAGTAATAAATAATTTATCTAGCCTCTGTTTCGGTTGTGGTTTTTGTGTTTAATTAGTGTTTGTGCCAAGTAGAACCGTTGGGAAGACTTGGGGAAAGTCTTTTTGATCTTGCTGTAAAAAAACAGAAACTTTTGTGCTCACGAGAATTTCTGACATTTTTTATTGGAGAGTGATATTTAGTTAAATCTTTCTTCAGATTATTAATATACAAATTCCTCACTTCCAGCAATTTATTTCAGATTTTTTGGGGTTCCAGAAGTTTGCGTTAGTTACAGATTACTACAGACTGTTCTGTTTTTGACAGATTCTGTTTTTCGTGTGTTGTTTGCTTATTTTGATGAATCTATGGCTAGTAATGGAGTTTATAAACCATATAGAAGTTGGAATACAGTAGGTTTAACACCAATATAAATAAAGAATGAGTTCATTACAGTACCTTGAAGTGGTGTTTTGTTTTCTTTCGCTAATGGAGCTCACGAGATTTTCTTGTTAAGTTTTGTGTTGTGAAGTTTTCAAGTTTTGGGTAAAGATTTGATGGATTATGGAACAAGGAGTGGCAAGAGCCTAAGCTTGGGGATGCCCAAGGCACCCCAAGGTAAATCCAAGGACGCCAAAAAGCCTAAGCTTGGGGATGCCCCGGAAGGCATCCCCTCTTTTGTCTTCGTTCATCGGTAACTTTACTTGGAGCTTTATTTTTGTGGACCACATGATATGTGTTTTGCTTGGAGCGTCTTGTATGATTTGAGTCTTTGCTTTTTAGTTTACCACAATCATCCTTGCTATACACACCTTTTGAGTGAGACACACATGAATCGGAATTTATTAGAATAGTCTATGTGCTTCACTTATACCTTTTGAGCTATATAGTTTTTGCTCTAGTGCTTCACTTATATCTTTTAGAGCACGGTGGTGGTTTTATTATTGATCTCTCATGCTTCACTTATATTATTTTGAGAGTACTTTAGAACAGCATGGTAATTTGCTTGTAGGAATAATAAAAACTTTCATATAAGTGCATTGAATACTATGAGAAGTTTGATACTTGATAATTGTTTTGAGATATGGAGATGGTGATATTAGAGTCATGCTAGTTGAGTAGTTGTGAATTTGAGAAATACTTGTGGTGAAGTTTGTGATTCCCGTAGCATTCACGTATGGTGAACCGTTATGTGATGAAGTCGGAGCATGATTTATTTATTGATTGCCTTCCTTATGAGTGGCGGTTGGGGACGAGCGGTGGTCTTTTCCTACCAATATACCCCTAGGAGCATGCGCGTAGTACTTTGTTTCGATAACTAATAGATTTTTGCAATAAGTATGTGAGTTCTTTATGACTAATGTTGAGTCCATGGATTATACGCACCCTCACCCTTCCACATTTGCTAGCCTCTCTATTACCGCGCACTTTTCGCCGGTATCATACACCCACCATATACCTTCCTCAAAACAGCCACCATACCTACCAATTATGGCATTTCCATAGCCATTCCAAGATATATTGCCATGCAACTTTCCACCGTTACGTTTGTTATGACACGCTTCATCATTGTCATATTGCCATGCATGATCATGTAGTTGACATCGTATTTGTGGCAAAGCCACCTTTCATAATTTTTCATACATGTCACTCTTGATTCATTGCATATCCCGGTACACCGCCGGAGGCATTCACATAGAGTCATATTTTTTTCTAAGTATTGAGTTGTAAGTAAAAAGAAGTGTGATGATCATCATTATTAGAGCATTGTCCCAGTGAGGAAAGGATGATGGAGACTATGATTCCCCCACAAGTCGGGATGAGACTCTGGATGAAAAAAGAGAAAAGAGGGAAAAAAAGAAGGCCCAAATAAAAAAATGAGAGAAAAATAGAGAAGGGACAATGTTACTATACTTTTTCCACACTTGTGCTTCAAAGTAGCACCATGATATTTATGATAGAGAGTCTCCTATGTTGTCACTTTCATAAACTAGTGGGAATTTTACATTATAGAACTTGGCTTGTATACTCCAATGATGGGCTTCCTCAAATTGCCCTAGGTCTTCATGAGCAAGCAAGTTGGATGCACACCCACTTAGTTTCTTTTTGTTGAGCTTTCATACACTTATAGCTCTAGCGCATCCGTTGCATGGCAATCCCTACTCACTCACATTGATATCTATTGATGGGCATCTCCATAGCCCGTTGATACGCCTAGTTGATGTGAGACTATCTTCTCCTTTTTGTCTTCTCCACAACCACCATTCTATTCCACCTATAGTGCTATGTCCATGGCTCACGCTCATGTATTGCGTGAAAGTTGAAAAAGTTTGAGAACATCGAAAGTATGAAACAATTGCTTGGCTTGTCATCGGGGTTGTGCATGATTTAATATTTTGTGTGATGAAGATAGAGCGTAGCCAGACTATATGATTTTGTAGGGATAACTTTCTTTGTCCATGTTATTTTGAGAAGACATGATTGCTTAGTTAGTATGCTTGAAGTATTGTTATTTTTACGTCAATATTAAACTTTTATCTTGAATCTTTCAGATCTGAACATTCATGCCACAATAAAGAAAAATTACATTGAAAAATATGTTAGGAAGCATTCCACATCAAAAATTCTATTTTTATCATTTACCTACTCGAGGACGAGCAGGAATTAAGCTTGGGGATACTTGATACGTCTCCAACGTATCTATAATTTTTGATTGTTCCATGCTATTATATTATCTGTTTTGGATGTTAATGGGCTTTATTTTACACTTTTATATTATTTTGGGACTAACCTATTAACCGGAGGCCCAGCCCAAATTGCTGTTTTTTTGCCTATTTCAGTGTTTCGTAGAAAAGGAATATCAAATGGAGTCCAAACGGAATGAAACATTCAGGAGCGTTATTTTTGGAACAAACATGATCCAGGAGACTTGGAGTGGACGTAAAGAAACAATCGAGGAGGCCACGAGGCAGGGGGCGCGCCCTCCACCCTCATGGGCCCCTTGTTGCTCCACCGACCTACTTCTTCCTCCTATATATATTCATATTCCCCGAAAACATCCCAGAGCACCACGAAACCGTATTTCCACCGCCACAACCTTCTGTACCCAAGAGATCCCATCTTGGGGCCTTATCCGGAGCTCCACCGGAGGGGGCATTGATCACGGAGGGCCTGTACATCAACTCCATGCCCCCTCCGATGATGTGTGAGTAGTTTACCTCAGACCTTCGGGTCCATAGCTAGTAGCTAGATGGCTTCTTCTCTCTCTTTGGATCTCAACACAAAGTTCTCCTCGATTCTCTTGGAAATCTATTCGATGTAATTTTCTTTTGCGGTGTGTTTGTCGAGATCCGATGAATTGTGGGTTTATGATCAAGTTTATCTATGAACAATATTTGAATCTTCTCTGAATTCTTTTATGTATGATTGGTTATCTTTGCAAGTCTCTTCGAATTATCAGTTTGGTTTGGCCTACTAGATTGATCTTTCTTGCAATGGGAGATGTGCTTAGCTCTGGGTTCAATCTTGCGGTGCTTGATCCCAGTGACAGAAAGGGAAACGACACGTATTGTATTGTTGCCATCGAGGATAAAAAGATGGGGTTTACATCATATTGCATGAGTTTATCCCTGTACATCATGTCATCTTGCTTAAGGCGTTACTCTGTTCTTATGAACTTAATACTCTAGATGCATGCTGGATAGCGGTCAATGTGTGGAGTAATAGTAGTAGATGCAGGCAGGAGTCGGTCTACTTGTCACGGACGTGATGCCTATATACATGATCATACCTAGATATTCTCATAATTATTCACTTTCTATCAATTGCTCGACAGTAATTTGTTCACCCACCGTAATACTTATGCTATCTTGAGAGAAGCCAGTAGTGAAACCTATGGCCCCCGTGTCTATTTTCCATCATACAAGTTTCCAATCTATTTTATTTTGCAATCTTTACTTTCAATCTATATCATAAAAATACCAAAAATATTTATATTATTATTATTATCTCTATCAGATCTCACTCTTGCAAGTGGCCGTGAAGGGATTGACAACCCCTTTATCGCGTTGGTTGCGAGGTTCTTATTTGTTTGTGTAGGTACGAGGTGACTCGCGCGTGGTCTCCTACTGGATTGATACCTTAGTTCTTAAAAACTGGGGGAAATACTTACGCTGCTTTGCTGCATCACCCTTTCCTCTTCAAGGGAAAACCAACACAGTGCTCAAGAGGTAGCAGGCTACTGTATTAATCATGTTTTATGGCTTTTTTTCAATAAAGTGCCAAGTAAGACCTTTGGGATGGTTTACGGTGATAGTTGATTTGATCTTGCTGAAAAACAAAAAGTTTTGCGCTTAGGAAAACAGTTCTCATTTTTAACGTAAGCATGATAAAATGATGATTCTTTTGTCATAATATTAAGAGACAAATTACCCAGGTTTTCCTATTTTTTCTAGAATTTTTGGATTAGCATAAGTATGGTTGGAGTATAGATTACTACAGACTGTTCTGTTTTGACAGATTCTATTTTCAATGCATAGTTTACTTATTTTTTTAATTTCCATGGCTTATATTGCTCAATATAAATTGTGGAAATGATATTCTACAGCAGTAATTGTGTGAGAACAATTATGGATCTTGTCTTTGACAATACCAAAAGTGAAATGGTTTGCTCTTTATCATACTAACCTATCTCACAAAGTTTAGTTAAGTTTTGTGTGATTGAAGTTCTCAAGTTTTGGGTGAGATGTCGATATGAGGAGAATAAATAGTGACAAGACCCTAAGCTTGGGGATGACCAAGGCACCTCAAGGTAATATTCAAGGAAGATCTAAGCAACTAAGCATGGGGATGCCCCGGGAGGCATCCCCTCTTTCATCTTCAACATCATCGGTAACCTCTCTTGGAGCTATGTCTTCATTCATCACATGATATGAGTTTTACTTGGAGCATCATTTTATTTTGTTAGTATTTTCTTTCTGTTATTTATAATAATGTTTTGCGTCTTTTATTTCAATAAAAGTGGCAATGATAGCCTTTGCCATGCTTATTTTGCAAATATACATGTTGCTGTTTGAAAACAGAAAGTTTACCGCTGTTGCAAAAATTCCCTAGAAAAGTTAGAATGTGATAAAATGTTGAAACTTGTTGCAAAATGAGATTTGATAAATTTTCTACAGTGTGGCAAATTTTTCTTAACTTTTGGAGTGAGGTAAGTATTGATACTCTTGCATTCTTTACAGACTGTACTATTTTGGCAGATTACTGTTATGTTTGCATTGTTTGCATATGTTTGCTTGGTTAATGACTCTATTTAGGAGTATTAATAATGCATAGGCATTTAGTGTGCAATGTTGAATAATAATTTTAGTGATTTGCTATAGTAGAGAATATATGGTTTTTGCATTGGTTTATACTAACTTATCTCACGAGTCCTTGTTGAGTTTTGTCTGGATGAAGCTTTTGAGATTTAGGAAAACCGTGATATGAGAAGAATTAAGGAGACACAAAAGCTCAAGCATGGGGATGCCCAAGGCATCCCAAAGTAATATTTCAAGAAGTCTCTGATACGTCTCCAATGTATCTATAATTTTTTATTGCTCCATGCTATATTATCTACTGTTTTGAATGTTTATGGGCTTTATTATACACTTTTATATCATTTTTGGGACTAACCTATTAACCCAGAGCCCAGTGCCAGTTTCTATTTTTAACTTGTTTTAGGGTTTCGAAGAAAAGGAAAACCAAACGGAGTCCAATTGACCTGAAACTTCACGGAACTCATTTTTGGAAGGAAAGAAGCCTAGAAGACTTGGAGTGCACGTCGGGGGATCTGCGAGGAGGTCACAAGGCAGGGGGCGCGCCCACCCCCCTGGGCGCACCCTCCACCCTCGTGCCCCCCTTGACGTACTTCTTCTGCCTATATATCTCCATATACCCTAAAAACATCCGTGAGCACAATAGATCGGGAGTTCCGCCGCCAGAAGCCTCCGTAGCCACCGAAAGCCAATCTAAACCCGTTCCGGCACCCTGCCGGAGGGGGCAGTCCTTCTCCGGTGGCCATCTTCATCATCCCGGTGCTCTCCATGACGAGGAGGGAGTAGTTCTCCCTCGGGGTTGAGGGTATGTACCAGTAGCTATGTGTTTGATCTCTCTCTCTCTCTCGTGTTCTTGAGATGATACGATCTTGATGTATCGCGAGCTTTGCTATTATATTTGGATCCTATGATGTTTCTTCCCCCTCTACTCTCTTGTAATGAATTGAGTTTCCCCTTTGAAGTTATTTTATCGGATTGAGTCTTTAAAGATTTGAGAACACTTGATGTATGTTTTGGTGATCAACTTGCGGGTTCCGCCCATGAACCTATGCATAGGGGTTGGCACGCGTTTTCGTCGTGATTCTCCGGTAGAACTTTGGGGCACTCTTTGAGGTCCTTTGTGTTGGTTGAATAGATGAATCTGAGATTGTGTGATGCATATCATATAATGATACCCACGGATACTTGAGGTGACATTGGAGTATCTAGGTGACATTAGGGTTTTGGTTGATTTGTGTCTTAAGGTGTTATTCTAGTACAAACTCTAGGGTTGTTTGTGACACTTATAGGAATAGCCCAACGGATTGATTGGAAAGAATAACTTTGAGGTGGTTTCGTACCCTACCATAATCTCTTCGTTCGTTCTCCGCTATTAGTGACTTTGGAGTGACTCTTTGTTGCATGTTGAGGGGTAGTTATGTGATCCAATTATGATATTATTGTTGAGGGAACTTACACTAGCGAAAGTATGAACCCTAGGCCTTATTTCCACACATTGCAATACCGTTTACGCTCACTTTTATCACTTTCTACCTTGCTGTTTTTATTATTTCAGATTACAAATACCTTTATCTACTATCCATATACCACTTGTTTCACCATCTCTTCGTCGAACTAGTGCACCTATACAATTTACCATTGTATTGGGTGTGTTGGGGACACAAGAGACTCTTTGTTATTTGGTTGCAGGGTTGCTTGAGAGATACCATCTTCATCCTACGACTCCTACGGATTGATAAACATTAGGTCATCCACTTGAGGGAAATTTGCTACTGTCCTACAAACCTCTTGGAGGCCCAACAACGTCTACAAGAAGAAGGTTGTGTAGTAGACATCAAGCTCTTTTATGGCGCTGTTGCCGGGGAGGTGAGTGCTTGAAGGTGTATCTTTAGATCTTGCAATCGAGTCTTTTAGTTTCTTGTTTTATCACTAGTTTAGTTTATAAAAGAAAACTATAAAAAATGGAATTGAGTTTGTCTCATACGCTTCACCTTTTTAATATCTTTCGTCAGTATGATGGAAAGGATAATTGTGCTCAAGTGCTAGAAGAAGAAATCTATAAAATGTTTGGCACTAAATATTTGAATGATGAGCATGATTGCAATGTTGTTAGTATGAATTCCTTGAATATCTATGATGCTAATGATATGCAAAGCCACGAGCTTGGGGAAGCTATGTTTGATGAAGATGATATTTTTTGTTCCCCAAGCTTTGATGTGCAAATTTACTATGATGAAAGCATGCCTCCTATCTATGATTATTATTGTGATGACACATATGCTTTAAAGAACAATGATAACCATAAAACTTGTCATCTTGATCTTAATTTTCAATCACATGATAGTTATTTTGTTGAGTTTGCTCCCACTATTTTTCATGAGAAGAAATTTGCTTATGTGGAGAGTAATAAAAATTATATGCTTGTAGATCATGAAAAGAATGCTTTAGATGCTGGTTATATTGTTGAATTCATTCATGATGCTACTGAAAATTATTATGAGGGAGGAATATATGCTTGTAGGAATTGCAATAATATCAAGTTTCCTCTCTATGTGCTTAAAGTTTTGAAGTTATGCTTGTTTTACCTTCCTATGCTAGTTGATTATTGTTCTCATAAGTTGTTTGCTCACAAAATCCCTATGCATAGGAAGCATGTTAGACTTAAATGTGCTAGTCATATTCTTCATGATGCTCTCTTTATGTTTCAATTCTTATCCTTTATGTGAGCATCGTTGAAATTATCATGCCTAGCTAGGGGCGTTAAATGATAGCGCTTGTTGGGAGGCAACCCAATTTTATTCTTGTTCCTTGAATTTTGTTCCTATTTAGTAATAAATAATTCATCTAGCCTCTGTTTAGATGTGCTTTTATGCTTTTAATTAGTGTTTGTGCCAAGTAGAACCTTTGGGAAGACTTGGGGAAAGTCTTGTTGATCATGCTGTGAAAAACAGAAACTTTAGCGCTCACGAGAATTGCTGCCATTTTTATTTTAATATTGCTATTTAGTTAATTATTTTTGCAGATGATAAATAGATAAATTCCTCAGGTCGATAAATTTATTTGAGAATTTTATGAGTTCCAGAAGTATACGTTTTATCCAGATTACAACAGACTGTTCTGTTTTTGACAGATTCTGTTTTTCGTGTGTTGTTTGCTTATTTTGATGAATCTATGGCTATTAAAATAGTTTATAAACCATAGAGAAGTTGGAATACAGTAGGTTTAACACCAATATAAATAAATAATGAGTTCATTACAGTACCTTGAAGTGGTGATTTATTTTCTTATACTAACGGAGCTTATGAGTTTTCTGTTAAGTTTTGTGTTGTGAAGTTTTCAAGTTTTGGGTAAGGATTCGATGGACTATGGAATAAGGAGTGGCAAGAGCCTAAGCTTGGGTATTCCCAAGGCACCCAAGGTAATATTCAAGGATAGCCAAGAGCCTAAGCTTGGGGATGCCCTAGAAGGCATCCCCTCCTTCGTCTTCGTTCATCGGTAACTTTACTTGGAGCTATATTTTTATTCACCACATGATATGTGTTTTGCTTGGAGCGTCAATTTATTTTGTTAGTATTTGCTTGCTGTTATTTATAACAACGTTTTGCATCTTTTATTTCAATAAAAGTGGCATTGATAGCCTTTACTATGCCTATTTTAGAAGTCCACATGTTGCAGTTTGAAAACAGAAAGTTTACCGCTGTTGCAATAATTCCCTAGAAAAGTCAGAATGTGATAAAATGTTGAAACCTTTTTCATATTAAGCTCTGATAAATTTACTACAGTGGTAATTTTCTTTCATAATTTTTGGATCTAGGGAAGTATGGATGTTGCAGCATTCTTTACAGACTATCCTGTTTAGGCAGATTGCTGTTATGTTTGCATTGTTTGCATATGTTTGTTTCTTTAATGATTATATTTGAGGATAGGACTATTAAATATGCAGAGGCATTTAGTATTAAATGTTGAATAATAATTTTAGTTATTTGCTATAGTAGAGTATGATAAGGTTTTTGCAATGGTTTATACTAACTTATCTCACGAGTCCTTGTTGAGTTTTGTGTGGATGAAGCTTTTGAGATTTAGGGAGACCATGATATGAGAGGAATTAAGGAGACACAAAAGCTCAAGCTTGGGGATGCCCAAGGCATCCCAAGATAATATTTCAAGAAGTCTCAAGCATCTAAGCTCGGGGATGCCCCGGTTGGCATCCCACCTTTCTTCTTCAACAACTATCAGTTAGTTTCGGTTGATCCTAAGTTTTTGCTTCTTCACATGATGTTTGCTATTCTAGATGTCATTTTATTTAGTTTTGCTTGCTGTTTGAATAAAGTATCAAGATCTGAAATTATTAAATGTTAGAGAGTCTTCACATAGTTGCATAATTATTCGACTACTCATTGATCTTCACTTATATCTTTCAGAGTAGTTTGTCATTTGCTCTAGTGCTTCACTTATATCTTTTAGAGCATGGTGGTAGTTTTATTTTGAAGAAATATATGAACTCTCATGCTTCACTTAGATTATTTTGAGAGTCTTAATAGCATGGTAATTTGCTTAAAATCCTAATATGCTAGGTATTAAAGATTAGTAAAAACTTTCTTATGAGTGTGTTGAATACTAAGAGAAGTTTGATGCTTGATGATTGTTTTGAGACATAGAGGTAATAATATCAAAGTCGTGCTAGTTGAGTAGTTGTGAAATTGAGAAATGCTTGTGTTGAAGTTTGCAAGTCCCGTAGCATGCACGTATGGTAAACGTTATGTAACAAATTTGAAACATGAGGTGTTATTTGAGTGTCTTCCTTATGAGTGGCGGTCGGGGACGAGCGATGGTCTTTTCCTACCAATCTACCCCCCCTAGGAGCATGCGCGTAGTGCCGAGATTTTTGATGACTTGTAGATTTTTGCAATAAGTATGTGAGTTCTTTATGACTAATGTTGAGTCCATGGATTATACACACTCTCACCCTTCCATCCTTGCTAGCCTCTTCGGTACCGTGCATTGCCCTTTCTCACATTGAGAGTTGGCGCAAACTTCACAGGTGCATCCAAACCCCGTGATATGATACGCTCTGTCACACATAAACCTCCTTATATCTTCCTCAAAACAGCCACCATACCTACCTATTATGGCATTTCCATAGCCATTCCGAGATATATTGCCATGCAACTTTCCATCATTCCGTTCATCATGACACATTCATCATTGTCATATTGCTTAGCATGATCATGTAGTTGACATAGTATTTGTGGCAAAGCCACCGTTCATAATTCTTTCATACATGTCACTCTTGATTCATCGCAATCCCGGTACACCGCTGGAGGCATTCATATAGAGTCAACTTTGTTCTAGTATCGAGTTGTAATCATTGAGTTGTAAATAAATAGAAGTGTGATGATCATCATTATTAGAACATTGTCCCAAGTGAGGAATAAAAAAGAGAAAGGCCAAAAAAAGAGAATGCCCCCAAAAAAGGAAAGGCCATAAAAACAAGAAGGCCCAAAAAAATGAGAGAAAAAGAGAGAAGGGACAATGTTACTATCCTTTTACCATACTTGTGCTTCAAAGTAGCACCATGATCTTCATAGTAGAGAGTCTCTCATGTTATCACTTTCATATACTAGTGGGAATTTTTCATTATAGAACTTGGCTTATATATTCCAACAATGGGCCTCCTCAAGTGCCCTAGGTCTTCGTGAGCAAGCAAGTTGGATGCACACCCACTAGTTTCTTTTGTTGAGCTTTCATACATTTATAGCTCTAGTGCATTCGTTGCATGGCAATCCCTACTCCTTGCATTGACATCAATCGGTGGGCATCTCCATAGCCCATTGATTAGCTTCGTTGATGTGAGACTTTCTCCTTTTTGTCTTCTCCACATAACCCCCCTCATTATATTCTATTCCACCCATAGTGCTATATCCATGGCTCGCGCTCATGTATTGCGTGAAAGTTTATAGGTTTTAGATTACTAAAGTATGAAACAGTTGATTGGCTTGTCATCGGGGTTGTGCATGATGAGAGCATTCTTGTGTGACGAAAATGAAACATGACTAAACTATATGATTTTGTAGGGATGAACTTTCTTTGGCCATGTTATTTTGAGAAGACATAATTGCTTAGTTAGTATGCTTGAAGTATTATCATTTTTATGTCAATATGAACTTTTGTCTTGAATCTTTCGGATCTGACTATTCATACCACAATTAAGAAGAATCACATTGAAATTATGCCAAGTAGCACTCCGCATCAAAAATTCTGTTTTTATCATTTACCTACTCGAGGACGAGCAGGAATTAAGCTTGGAGATGCTGATACGTCTCCAACGTATCTATAATTTTTGATTGCTCCATGCTATATTATCTACTGTTTTGAATGTTTACGGGCTTTATTGTACACTTTTATATCATTTTTGGACTAACCTATTAACCCAGAGCCCAGTGCCAGTTTCTGTTTTTACCCTCTTTTAGGGTTTCGAAGAAAAGGAAAACCAAACGGAGTCCAATTGACCTGAAACTTCACGGAACTCATTTTTGGAAGGAAAGAATTCCAGAAGACTTGGAGTGCACGTCGGGGGATCTGCGAGGAGGTCACGAGGTAGGGGGGCGCGCCCACCCCCCTAGGGGCGCCCTCCACCCTCGTGGCCCCCCTGACGTACTTCTTCCGCCTATATATCTCCATATACCCTAAAAACATCCGTGAGCACAATATATCGGGAGTTCCGCCACCAGAAGCCTCCGTAGCCACCGAAAGCCAATCTAGACCCGTTCCGGCACCCTGCCGGAGGGGGCAATCCTTCTCCGATGGCCATCTTCATCATCCCGGTGCTCTCCATGACAAGGAGGGAGTAGTTCTCCCTCGGGGCTGAGGGTATGTACCAGTAGCTATGTGTTTGATCTCTCTCTCTCTCGTGTTCTTGAGATGATACGATCTTGATGTATCTCGAGCTTTGCTATTATATTTGGATCCTATGATGTTTCTTCCCCCCTCTACTCTCTTGTAATGAATTGAGTTTCCCCTCTGAAGTTATCTTATTGGATTGAGTCTTTAAAAATTTGAGAACACTTGATGTATGTTTTGGTGATCAACCTGCGGGTTCCGCCCATGAACCTATGCATAGGGGTTGGCACACGTTTTCGTCGTGATTCTCCGGTAGAACTTTGGGGCACTCTTTGAGGTCCTTTGTGTTGGTTGAATAGATGAATCTGAGATAGTGTGATTCATATCGTATAATTATACCCACGGATACTTGAGGTGACATTGGAGTATCTAGGTGACATTAGGGTTTTGGTTGATTTGTGTCTTAAGGTGTTATTCTAGTACGAACTCTAGGGTTGTTTGTGACACTTATAGGAATAGCCCAACGGATTGATTGGAAAGAATAACTTTGAGGTGGTTTCGTACCCTACCATAATCTCTTCGTTCGTTCTCCGCTATTAGTGACTTTGGAGTGACTCTTTGTTGCATGTTGAGGGGTAGTTATGTGATCCAATTATGATATTATTGTTGAGGGAACTTACACTAGCGAAAGTATGAACCCTAGGCCTTATTTCCACACATTGCAATACCGTTTACGCTCACTTTTATCACTTGCTACCTTGCTGTTTTTATTATTTCAGATTACAAATACCTTTATCTACTATCCATATACCACTTGTTTCACCATCTCTTCGCCGAACTAGTGCACCTATACAATTTACCATTGTATTGGGTGTTGGGGACACAAGAGACTCTTTGTTATTTGGTTGCAGGGTTGCTTGAGAGAGACCATCTTCATCCTACGCCTCCTACGGATTGATAAACCTTAGGTCATGCACTTGAGGGAAATTTGCTACTGTCCTACAAACCTCTGCACTTGGAGGCCCAACAACGTCTACAAGAAGAAGGTTGTGTAGTAGACATCAGTCTCAAGCATCTAAGCTTGGGGATACCCCGGTAGGCATCCCACCTTTCTTCTTCAACAATTATCGGTTAGTATCAGTTGAGCCTAAGTTTTTGCTTCTTCACATGATGTGTGCTATCACTACAAGAAATATGTCAACTTATGACCTTCTGTCAGTGACCCTCGAAGAATTGGTCATAAATTTATGACCATTTTAGACCAATTGGTCAAAAGCTGTCTGGGGGGCTCTAAACCCTAAACCATAACGACCATTTTGGTCAGAAAGGTCATAATTTCATTAGAGGAAATGGTCATAAAGCAAACAACGCTAGTCCGCTGCCTTATTTCTAGTTGTTAACGACCAATATAGATGGTCATAGCCTTGTAAATTGTGGTGGGTTGCTATGACTAGGCGCCACCTCATCAGTTTTGCCTATGTGTCATGTCCATGTGGCAGTTTTTGCCCTAGGTTGTGAAGCAACCTATATTTTTGTCATTCCCAAAATTCCCAAAAAAATCTCATAAATTCTTTGGGTCATATCTTCGTCAAATATGTAAAAACCTTCCTTGCCTAGTTCAAAAATAATTCAAAAATATTCATTTTCCTATTCTGTTCAGAACAACAGTTTGTGAAGGAAGTACCACTTTGGCATGTCCAAATAGTATCCATTTTCTACAGTGCTTTCCTATGCCCAAATAACCATCCTCCAACAAATACCAGCTCAATCCATTCATTATTTTGAGCCGAGCTTCAACATTCGTAGTTATGTCCAGTGTGGTAGTTTGCAAAGCAAGTACCACCTAGGCTCCTCCTTTTGAGATGAAAATTTGTGAAGACGGTCTTCTTAGTAACTGATCATCCTCAGCAAAAACTCACGCCCATTAGCCATGTACATTTCCCGTACCGCTAATCAAACACTTGGCTGCTAATTCATGTTTGAGCATCGATCGGTCTCCTCGTGAGAATCTTATGTTGTAATTTTCTTCCTAGCACCTACCTGGGGAGTGCCCAACCCACTAGACATGCCTATGCCGCCGAGAACACATGGCAATGCCAGGGTCACGCGGTGACCACGCGGCGGGCATGCGAGTTTACGCGCTCTAGAGTTGGGGCCCTCGGCCACCGCCCAAACCTCGACGTATCGCCACCAAGCCATGTATTTATGATTAAATAGGTACTTATGTACCTAGAAATGATTTTTGGAAAAAAAAATAGCAAACTATGAGACAACTGCAGTTCAAATTTGACCCGCTTCCAACTGAATCGGCGGAAATTTGTCTTTTTCACGAGAGGTGGATCAAAACTTTTTACACCCAACCATTTTGTCAATTGTGCATTAAATATGGCCTAGTATTTTAGAAAAATGATTTGGTCCAATTTTGCAACAATTATTTGGGAGGCCCTTCACAAGAAAACGGGCACTCGAAAAATGGAAAATGGTTTTTTCGTCCAAAGAAAATGAAAACTTCCTTAGGCAACATTTTTTACCATTCCAATATGCACCCTTGTGCACAATATGAGATCATTTGAACAAACTATGCCATGAATGTGGCCATAAGATTGATCATTTGGCTTGAAAGCCATTGATCTCCACACGTGATAGCTCGTTTGTGAGAATATTTTTTAAAAATAATTGCCGTATTACAAGTTTGTTATTTTTCTTGGGAACTTGGCCACATATAATGACACAATGCAAAGGTTTCCCAATTTTTTGATTTTTTTTGAATTTTTTATGCCCGTTTCAAAATGCAGTCAAAACGGCGGGAATGACCGTTCCTAGCTAGTGGTTGAATCTTGGAATTTTTTTGGTGTTTCTTTGATTAAATAGGTACTTATGTACCTAGAAATGATTTGTGTAAAAAATAAATAGCAAACTATGATGCAGCTGCAGTTCAAATTTGACCCGCTTCCTACTGAATCGGCGGAAATTTGTCTTTTTCACGAGAGGTGGATCAAAACTTTGTACACCCAACCATTTTGTCTATTGTGCATTAAATATGGCCTACTATTTTAGAAAAATGATTTGGTCCAATTTTGCAACAATTATTTGGGAGGTCCTTCACAAAAAACCTCCTTTTGGGCACTCAAAAAATGGAAAATGGTTTTTTCGTCCAAAGAAAATGAAAACTTCCTTAGGCAACATTGTTTGCAATTCCAATATGCACCCTTGTGCACAATATGAGATCATTTGAACAAACTATGCCATGAATGTGGCCATAAGATTGATCATTTGGCTTGAAAGCCATTGATCTCCACACGTGATAGCTCGTTTCTGAGAATACATTTTTAAAATAATTGCCGTATTACAAGTTTGTTATTTTTCCTGGGAACTTGGCCACATATAATGACACAATGCGAAGGTTTCCCAATTTTTTGAATTGTTTTGAATTTTTTATGCCTATTTCAAAATGCGGTCAAAACGGCGGGAATGACCGTTCCTAGCTAGTGGTTGAATCTTGGAATTTTATTGGTGTTTCTCTGATTAAATAGATACTTATGTATCTAGAAATGATTTTTGGAAAAAATAAAGAGCAAACTAGAAGGCAGCTACAGTTCAAATTTGACCCGCTTCCTGCTGAATCGACGGAAATTTGTCTTTTTCACGAGAGGTGGATCAAAGCTTCTCACACCCAACCATTTGGTCAATTGTGAATTAAATATGTCCTAGTATTTTAGGAAATTGATTTGGTACAATTTTGCAATAAATATTTGGTAGGTCCTTCACAAAAAAGCTCATTTCGAACACTCAAAAAATGAAAAAATAATTTAAAAGAACTCATTTCTCATAACTCTTTAAAAAATATTTATCTTATTTCAATTTATGATTATTCCTGAAAACAATAGTCAAATTTGCTGACACAATAAAATGTTTTTTTTTCAAATTTTCAGGTCATAATAAAATAGCTAACACGATTTAGCACATAATTTTAGTCGATTATGACCAATTTAAATGGTCAAAATATCATACCTGTATACTGCGTTCTGATTGGTCCAGGGGCCTCTCACACGGAATATGGGTAAATCACCGTCGGATCCCCTGGATCCAATGGCCCACACCAAACATCGATGTGTCCCCGAAACCCTAGCTCTGTCCCGTGGTCATTTTCCATCCACCCCCCCGCCTCCTTTCTTTCCCTCGCTCTCTGCTCCTCCTCTCCCCTTCCAGATCCGGCGGAGCTCCTCTCGATCCCCTCCCCTTCCTCCTCGCTAGCCGCCGCACCCATTCTCTCCAGATCCAATCCAAGCCCCCCGTCCACCGTCCCCTTCCTCCGCCGTCGACGTTCGCGCTCAAGGCCTCCGCCTCACCCGCCCTCGCCATTGCCTCCTCGGCGGGGTTGCCCTTCTTGGCGTCCGCTTCCGCGGCGTCGAGGGCGCGCCGTCACGGCCAGGAGGGTCTCGCTCCGCGGGGCCGCACCCGCGACCTGCTACCCCACGCCCGCACCAACTCCGGCGCGGCTCCACCCACCGCTCTCGCCCCGGCACCGGCGCCAAGGCCGTCCTCGCCCACCAGGTCTGGGATCCCGCCGCGGGGTTCGTCGTCAAGGTCCCCGCCGTCTCCGAGTTCTTCGTCAAGGTCCCCGCACATCCTCTCCTCACCCCCTAGATCGGAATCGGCGCCTCCCTCCGCCGCCGGCCACCATGTCGCCGTCTCTGCTCGAGGTCAGCTCCCCTCCCTCCCCCTCTCTCCTCTCTTTCTCGTTGCACGGCGCAGGTGGAGGTCGCTGAATTGACCTTGTTTTTTCACTTGGTTCCTTCCTGCTGCAGGGGCTCACCAAGTCGCTGGCCATGACTGTGCTCTCCGAGGTCAGCGACAAGACCTTCTTCACCACCGCGGTACCCCACCCCACCTCACCTCCTCTCGCTCATGTTCTGCTGCTGTACAAGAGACGCCGGACTGCTGTCGTCCTCCGCTCCTACTTGGCTGCTGAGGTACTCCCGAATCTCGTCCATGAATCTCTCTCCCCGCTCCGGCCCTCCCCCTTGACAAATTTCCTCACAATTCATTCTGCAGTACAGGTGTTCATTCGTTCTTCCTGCTCTAGGCATCCGGTGGCCGTCCTCCTCCTCTTCTCCACGCCATCCATGGCCACCAAAAAGGTAACACTCCAATCTGGTTTGTGTGTATTCTGCTATTGTGCAGCCTGTTTGTGGGGTTGTCAGCAAGCCATGGTGTAGATTAGGACGGCCAGGATCTTGGCGGCCGCACCATCAGTGTCAGCCAGGCCAATCAATGCCCCCGCCGCTGGAGGGCATGAATAACAACTAGGAGGTCGGCCGCCAGCCATTAAATCCACCAGCTTATCAACTTATCGTCTCTGTTTAAGTTATCAAGTCTCGTGTGGCAGTTTAAGTTATCAGTCTCGTGTGGTGGTTTAGTTTATGGTCGTGAGATGAGATGGAACCTACCGAATGTCTATCTATCTGTGTTGCGTATCGTTCCCTTATGCCTGTTGAACATGCACTAGTATCGTTTAACCAACTGCAGTGGTGAAATGTAGTAGTATCGTTTAATCATTTGGCCGATTTCGCGTGAATGATCTCCATGTGCGTGGTGGAATACTAATGCTCTCAACGCGCTCTGTTGAGGATGTGGTTTACCTGAATTGAGAAAAATACTAGCTGGTTTGTGTGTTGTGCTTCCGAGATAAGAAGCAGCTATATAATGTTGTGTGATGCTCTATCGCTGAGCTACCTGTCAAGTTCATTTGTGACTTGAAGGGACGAGGTGTTTTGACTGACTTATCAGGGAACAGGGTAATTGCTATACATTTCTGAATGTAGCGGGTGGTATCCTTGGACTGGATGCTTTGTTTTCTCTGAACCTTTCCAAGTTGGAACAGTGGTTGGGTCTTTGTTTTCTATGAACCTTTGCACCTTGGCAAGTCTTATTTTATTTTATGTTGTTGAGAAGTGAACCTTTGCAAGTTGGACAGTGGTCGGGTCTTTGTTTTCTCTGAACCTTTGCAAGTCTCTTTTCACTTTGGGGCCGTGTCTTCCTCCGTTTGTATCTTCCCAAGTGTATCTTTCACCCAAATAAAATCAGAGAAAAGATAAAACCAAGGGAAGAACATAATGATGGGCTGATACCAGCACCTCCGCCTGGGAAATCTACAAACATAATGCTTCCCAAGTATACAAACTGCACATCCTACTTAGGACAGGACTCATATTTAGCCATGCTTTAGTCACCGTGCCCTTAGTTCTTTTTTTGTAGGGAGCTATGCTTATCATCAGAAACTCTTGGTGATGATGTTATTCCTCTTTTGGTTCATGTGTTGCAATTATATACCACATAATTCTACACCATGTGGTGGACATAAGTATCTTAGTGACTTCATTTGAGTGTGCATTTCTGTTAATTCTAAGCTTCTGTTGCTGTGAAAATGTACCTCACTGACCGTCTGTCTATTTATTGTGTACTTCTTGCATGAGGAGGTAACTAGTGATGCGGCGCGCGAAGAAACAGTAGGGGAAGGGGGTCTCCTGCTCGAGGAGGCGGAGGAGTAGGGGCGTGCCTAGCCGGCAGCCCTGTCCTGCTTGTGGGGGAGGGGCAGGAGGGGTCTGCTCCTCTGCTTCCATTGCGATCGCGGCAGGTAGCTACTCCATCTCCGCCCCCCTCTTCCTGTGCTCACTACTTCTGCTGCTAAGTTGATGAATATGTGATGCACTTGTCCCAAGGAATTTTAGAGGGATCTGTATGAACAAGTCATGTTTTTATTTTATTTTATTTAGGTTGTTAGTTACCAAACAGAGTAGCAAAGATGAGCTCATGCTTGGATTTTTTTTCTGCCAGCACATGATTTGTATGTATGCAATCATCATCTTGCGTGTGCGAGCTGGTTCTTTGCTTGGGTATCGCGTCGATGACCAAGTGTTAGTGCCGATTTGTTGTGGTGGTGCTCATCTGGCCATTGATTTCTTGCTGATAATTTGTCTACTCCACATGTTTATTTTTACTGAAACCTTTGTTTGCATGTTTCTAAAATACAGAGAAGAACACCCTGTGTTCTGGTAAAATATTTGTTGGCTATGATATGAAATTCCATGATGTGTGTGTTGTTTCAGTTTCTGTAGCTACAACAAAGTCCCAGTTTACTCTGTACTTGCTGCTGCTGATTGCTAGCTAAATATACAGCGGAGGTGTCCAGGAGGAGAGCAGCGGGCTGGAGTAGCCGCCGCTGGTTTTCTTACTGGTTTTTTTAAATGTCACAACTTACTATGCCGCTACCTAGTAAAAACCAACTTACTATGCTGCTACCTAGTAAAATTATTTCTGTGTTTGATGCATGGCCTATCTTACTTCATGCTTATACATTCTGTTCTGTACCTAACTTATATTGGAAGCTGACTATTCTGTAAGATGGATCTAACCATCATTAAGTGCACAAGTTTTCAGGATAATTCACAACTGCATTAAAAAATTATATTGGGAGTTATACATGTTTTCTCATGATAGATTGATCTGGACTGAAACATGATTTTGCATCCCGTTTTCCGTTGACAAATATACAAGTTATACAAGTTATATCATCAAGTTACTGTATGTGTTAGAGAAATTAGTGTTGATTTATTTGTTGTTCTTTTTTTCTTTCTAATTTTTGCATGAGAGAAAACTGGTGTAGCTAGTTGAACTATGCAGCCATGAATCAGGAAGTAGCATATTCAGTTTTGCTAATAGAAAATAAATGTATTAAAAACTTTAAAAACTGCATAATAAGTGCTTGTTCATGTTTGGTTTTCTCTAAACTTTGTTTGTATGATTGAGGGCAAATTTACTTGGTTCTTTTCTCTAAACTGTGCTTGGAACATTCGTTTTTATGATCTAAAATTGCCTTCCTGTGATGATGCAGGTGCCCAGTTTGTGCTCGCTACCGAAGGAGCTCCATGTTGAAGAAGATTGAAGACACTTGTAGAGCTACAGGGTTAACACCAGGGCACCGTATCACGTGTAGAGCTTGTAGAGCTTGTATGAGCTTATTATGTGTAGAGATTGTAAAGTATATGTTATTTGTACAATAGGAGCTCTGTACTGAATCTGGCTGATAATATTTGGAGTATTATGTGTGTGTTTTGTTTGTGCCAATTTAAATACTGGTTATTTATTTACTGTTAAATTGAAATATGAAGAATATGAACTTGCTAGCTGGGACCCACGTACCTGAACCTAACATCTGGGACCCATTTGACTAGTGGACCTTTTTTATATTACAAAAAAACTAAAACTTTCTAGCGGAAAAGGCCACGGCCCAAAAATGAGAAGGCTTAATTGTTGGGCTTGGCCCATCTACCTAGCCAAAATTAATATGAGAAAAAAACACAAATAGGCCGAATTGTTGGGCTAGGCCCATGTAGAAAATCGAATTGGACCGGGCTGAATCTTGTGCCACGTCAGATTGCCACGCTGGATGCCGACGTGGCCTGGGGAGGTTGCTAGTGACCAAAACGCCACAGTAGACGTATTTTGGTCATAAACGTCTTCGGCCATTCCAGAAGAAAGGTCGCTATAGTCAGTTTATGACCGCCAGCTTTTGACCTTCTATTTTTGGTCACAAAAAGGTTGCAAATGAAAAACCATGACCTTTCAGTGACCAATAGTGGTGGTCACAAGTTGACATATTTCTTGTAGTGTATTCTTGGAATGTAATTTTATTTTGTCTTGCTTGCTATTTTAATAAAATGCTTAGATATGAAAGTTTTTGAATAAGAGAGAGTCCTCAAATAGCTTCCTATTTACTTAACTACTCGCTTGATCTTCACTTATATCTTTTTGGAGTAGCTTGTCATTTACTCTTGTGCTTCACTTATATCCTATGAGTAAATTGTTGAATGAATTGAATATCATGAAGTTGAAATTATATCATGCCTAGTGGTAGCTTCACATTGGGTTTAGAAAGTGAAATCTTTTGAAGCTTAACAATCACAATATTGGTCATACAAGCAATTCATGAATGATTACTATAAGGAAGAGAACTTTCACATGCAAATACACTATCATGGAAATCTTTTGTGATTGTGAGCCCCCATCAAAATATTATATGCCAAAATTGTTGACGTTGGACAAGGAAGACAACGTAATGGTTTATGTTTGTTCATATTCACACAGAAGTTATATTGTCATAGATCCTTCAACATGTGGTGCTTGCCCCCCATCCTTGCTAGCCAAAAATTCTACACCAAGTAGAGATACTACTTGTGCATCCAAAAACTCTTAAACCCAAATCTTATCTTCAAGAGTCCACCATACCTACCTAAGGATTGAGCAAGATCCTTCAAGTAAGTTGTCATCGGTGCAATAAGGCAATAAAAATTGCTTCTAAAAGTGTGAGATCATTTAGTGTAAGGGAAAATTAAGCGTTGTACGAACTTGTGATGGTGAAGAATAAAAGCGATAGACTGCATAATAAAGGTTGCCATCACAAGGGGAAATACAATGTGACGTTATTTGGCACTAAGGGGTTGAGCATACAAACAAATAAGCGTGTGGCAACCTCTGGTTCCCTCTGCGAAGGGCCTATCTTTTACTTTTATGCAAAGAGTCAAGTTCTTCTTTCTATTCCTTTTTATTTTTCTATTTTGGCAAGCATCATCTGGTGAGGAAAGATCTAGGCACATATATCCAGTTGGATATGGGTAGCATGAGTTATTATTGTTCACATCACCCTTGAGGTGAATATGCTGGGAGGCAAAATTATAAGCCCCTATCTTTCTATGTGTCCGGTTGAAACGTTTTGCTCATGTGTATGCAGTGAGTGTTAGCAATCATAGAAGACTATATGGTGGTTGTGTATGTGGAGCTCTTACTTAAACTCCGTTGAATAAGTTGAATTACAATTGCTTGGTGACTGAGAACATAGGTTGTTGAGTTTCAAGAGAATTCATCGTTTGAACCTTAACATGTGAATTGGTTGCTACTTTAACATCAGAAGTTTAATAAGAAAGAGTTGTTGTTATGATGCTAGGAAAAGTGATTGAAATAATCACTGATCGAACTTATGCACTTTGCTAGCATTCACACTTCATAAATTATTTCTTTTATCATTTACCTACTCGAGGATGAGTAGGCATTAAGCTTGGGAATGCTGATACGTCTCCAACATATCTATAATTTATGAAGTATTCATGCCATGTTTACAACAATTTTATATGATTTTGTTATGATTTGCATGGAACTAACCAGGACTGATGCTGTTTTCAGTAGAACTACCGTGGTGTTGTTTTTGTGCAAAAATGATAGTTCTCCAAATGAGCTAAAACTTTTTGACGATTTTTTTGGAACAAAAGAGACCCTCGAAGCTTCGTGGGAGGGCCAGACGAGCCACGAGGAGGGCACAACCCATCAGGGCGCGCCTGGTGGGCCAGGCTCGCCCCGATGAGTTGTGCTCGCCTTGAGGCCCATCTTCGCGTGAAATTGATGCAAAAAAATCCTATAAATAGAGAAACCATCAGAAATAACCATAGATCAGAATTTCCGCTGCCGCAAGGCTTTTTAGCCACCGAAAACCAATCTAGAACCTGTTCCGACACTCTGTCGGAGGGGGAAATCATCTCCGGTGGCCATCTTCACCATGATGAGGAGGGAGTAGTCCACCCTCGGGGCTGAGGGTTTGTACCAGTAGCTATGTGTTTAATCTCTCTCTCTCTCATGTTCTTGAGATGTCATGATCTTGATGTATCGCGGTCTTTGTTAATATAGTCGGATCATATGGTGTTTTCCCCTCTCTATCTTGTTGTGATGAATTAAGCTTTTCCCTTTGAGATTTCGTTGTTATCGGATTGAATTCTTTTATGGATTTGAGAGCACTTGATATGTCTTGCATATGAATACTCTGGTGACAATGGGGTATCATATTGATTCACTTGATATGTGTTTTGGCACTCAACTTGCAGATTCCCGCGGTGACATTGGGGTAATCTATGCATAGGGGTTGATGCACGTTCTTGTATTTTGTTTCTCCGATAGAAATCTTGGGGAACTCTTTGAGGTTCTTTGTGTTGGATTGAGTATTATGAATCTGAAATTATTTGGTGTTATTTAAGTACGAACTCTTGGATAGATCGATCGGAAAGAATAGCTTCGAGGTGGTTTCGTACCCTACAAATAATTTCTTCTTATGTTCTCTGCTAGATAGGAACTTTGGAGTGATTCTTCGTTGCACGTTGAGGGATGGTTATATGATCCAATTATATTAGCATTGTTGAGAGATTGCACTAGCAAAAGTACGGACCCTAGGCCTTATTTTCAAGCATCGCAACACCGTTTTTGTGCCCGTTTACTATTTGCTACCTTGTTGTTTTTATTTATTCAGATTATAAAAATATATTTCTACCATAAATATTACACTTTTATCACCATCTCTTCGCCGAACTAGTGCACCTATACAATTTTCCATTGTATTGGGTGTGTTGGGGACACAAGATATTTCTTGTATTTGATTACAGGGTTGTTTGAGAGAGACCATCTTCATCCTACGCCTCCCACGGATTGATAAACCTTAGGTCATCCACTTGAGGGAAAATTGCTACTATCCTTCAAAACTCTGCGCTTGTAGGGCCAACACGTGTCTACAAGAATAAAGTTGCGTAGTAGACATCAGCTTCCAGAAGTTTTAGTATTTCAGTTCGCACCACTTCTTTCTTCTCAGGAATCAATCGTTGTTGGTGATCAACAACGGGTTTGGCATCAAGTTCCATATTAATCTTGTGCTGATAGAGAGTGGGACTAATGCCCTTAAGATTATCAAGAGTATATCCAATAGCAGCACTGTGCTTCCTCAAAAAATTTAATAATATTTCTTCTTCATGTTCTGAAAGTTTAGCACTAATAATAACATGATATATCTTCTTCATCATGATAAGCATATTTCAAAGTGTCAGGAAATTATTTTAATTCAAACACAGGATCACCTTTAGGTGAGGAGGGCCTCCTAGAGTTTCAATAGGCAAATTATGTTGAAGGAGAGGTTGTTGTTCAAAGAATATTTTATCTATCTCATTTCTTTCACGCAAGTGCATATCATTTTCATGGTCAAGCAAATATTTATCTAGTGGATCAGTAAGAGGCATGGAAATAGAAGCAAGACCAATTATTTCATCCTTACTAGGTAATTCTTTATTATGAGGTTATCTACAAAACTTAGAGAAATTAAACTCATGAGACTCACCACCAAAGATAACACTGACAATTTCTTTACGACAATCTATTGTAGCATTGACAGTGTTCAAGAAAGGTCTACGAAAATTTATGGGACAAAAGTCATCTTATGGGGAACCAAGAACTAGAAATCATTAGGGTATTTTATTTTCCCACACAAGACTTCAACATCTGTAATGATCCCAAGTGGTGTGATGGTGTCTCTATTAGCAAGTTTAATAGTAACATCTATGTCTTCTATTTCAGTGGGTGCTATTTTGTTCATAATTTCTTGATATAAGGTAAAAGGAATAACACTCACAGTAGCACCTAAATCACATAAGCCATGATAGCAATGATCTCTGATTTTAACTGAGACAACATGCATGGCAACCGCAGGTCTATGTTTATCTTTTTCATCGGGTTTGGCAATTCTAGCACCTTCATACAAGAAGTAAATAACATGCCCATCAACGTTTTCGACCAAGAGATCCTCAACCATAGCAACACTAGGTTCTACTTTAATTTTTGCAAACCATAGTTGATACCTTAGCATGTTCCTTTATCCTAACAGGAAATGGTGTTTTTTTCAATATAAGCATTAGGCACAACTGGATCAACATTGTAAATGATAATCTCATCTTTAGCTATAACTGGTTCTGTTGGTGCAATGATATGCCCCTTATGTTTTGGAGTTTGTTGACATAAAAAATATGGGACTTATGTGTTTGCTAGTGCACATAGAGTAACAGGTCCCTGAGATGTCGAGGAGTTTGATCCAAACGGCGAATATAATCTCCCTGCGTTGGAGCGAAGGTTATCACCGAAGATGAAGCTAACAAGAGTGACCCCTAAAAAATTACTGAAGATCAAGTAATTAGTTCGGTGTCTGTTCGAAGAAGATGACTGTGCTTCAGGAACAATGAAGACGAAGTGAAGACGTAGTATTTATTTCGTTCTTCTTATTCTTCTTTCCTTGAGTCATAGGACCACCGTACTATTAAGAGGGGTGTAGCGTTCGAAGCTTTGATTCTCTGATGCTAAACCCAAATCATATGTAAGCTCTGAGAGAAATCTCTTTGTGTTCTGAGCAAATACTTGCTAGCAAGATACTCTGATCTTCTTCACTGCGAGAGATTTGTCTCGGGCCGAGGAGTTAGCATTACTTGTTCCTCAAGTAATGTTACCGTTGCTCCAAAATCCGACCATTGCAAATGCGTCGGTTGGCCATTGGCTGGACCTCTTGTCCAAAATGGTCATTTCCCATCTAGGAAGGTTGCGTCTATAAATAGCCACCCCGCACGGGCTTTGTCTAGTGGCTGATTTGTTTGATTCCGAGAAGATTGTTGAGCAACCCACTATGTGAGCAATTTGAGTTCAAAATCCACTGAGAGAAAAAACCCCTGGAGATGAAGAATTAGATAGTGGTTAGCATCACTAGAATCTAAGTCCAGTACGCTCCACCTATTTCTCTTTAGAGTTGCAAACTCTCTAGACGGTTAGGTGTCCATTTCTTCAGAGACCAAGGGTGATTGTGGTTCTTGAAGAAGAAGTCTGTAAAGGTTAGGAGATCGCCTTCAAATATCTACCACAAGTAATTGGCATCGGTTGACGAATCGATTGTTGAGGAGAATAGCCTAAAGAGAGTTTATATTCCGTGTTAAGTCACAACCCCTCCAACTAGAAATAGTCCTTGTGCTGAAGGACAAACTGGTCGAACAAATACCTTGTCGCTATCAATCATCTTTGGTTATCTCTATCACCCATGTTTACCCTCTATGCATTTTCATTCATGTGATTTGTATCAATGCATGTCTTAGTTTCCCTTCGGTACTCTGTTTTAGTTCACTGTAGTTTATTTTTCTTTTGTTTCGCTGCTGGGTTCTGAGAGTTTTGAGTTTTCCGTAAAAATTAAAACTCCCATTCACCCCCCTCTGGTAGACATACTTCGTTCCTACAATTGGTATGAAAGCAAGGTACTCCTTGACTCTGCTCATTTTAGTCTAACGACTTTGGAGTATGAGTATGTCTTCAATGAACTACAAACCGCATCTCAAGATTCCCATATTCGATGGGACGGACTACCCCTTCTAGAAGGAGAAGATGAAGATCCGTCTCCCTGCTATAGATGATGATATGTGGAATGTGGTGCAATTCGGGCTCACAATCGCTGTACCTCAAGCCCCTACCGGCGAAGAACAGAAGCTCATTCATCTGGATGCTCAAGCCAAAGATGAGATTGGTGGCCACCTCAATCGAGCAAAATTTCTTCGCTATTGCTAGTGTGAAACTATGAAGGATTTGTGGGACATCCTCAAGAAGATCAATAAAGGAGTTTCAACTCAGAAAGAATCTTGCATTGATACTCTTCGAGAAAAATTCAATTCCTTCAAGCGCATTGGGAATGAAAGCTGCCGGCAAAGCTTTGACCATCTCAGTGACATACAAAATGAACTTCAAGGCCTTGGCGGCAAACATCACTGACCATACTGTCGCAATAATAAAGTTGTTCTTTATATTTCCTTATATCATGATAAATGTTTATTATTCATGCTAGAATTTTATTAACCGGAAACTTAGTACTTGTGTGAATACATAGACAAACAAAGTGTCCCTAGTATGCCTCTTCTAGACTAGCTCGTTAATCAAAGATGGTTAAGTTTCCTGACCATAGACATGTGTTGTCATTTGATGAACGGGATCACATCATTAGAGAATGATGTGATGGATAAGACTCATCCATTAGCTTAGCATAATGATCATTTAGTTTTATTGCTATTGCTTTCTTCATGACTTATACATATTGCTCTGACTATGAGATTATGCAACTCCCAAATACCGAAGGAACACCTTGTGTGCTATCAAACATCACGACGTAACTAGGTGATTATAAAGATGATCTATAGGTGTCTCCAAAGGTGTTTGTTGAGTTGGCATAGATCGAGATTAGGATTTGTCACTCCGAGTATCGGAGAGGTATCTGTGGGCCCTCTCGGTAATGCACATCACTTTAAGCCTTGCAAGCAATGTGACTAATTAGTTAGTTACAGAATGATGCATTACGGAACGAGTAAAGAGACTTGCCGGTAACGGGATTGAACTAGCTATGATACCGATGACCGAATCTCGGGCAAGTAACATACCGATGACAAAGGAAATGACGTATGTTGTTATGCGGTTTGATTGATAAAGATCTTCGTAGAATATGTAGGATCCAATATGAGCATCCTGGTTGCGCTATTGGTTATTGACCCGATATGTGTCTCGGTCATGTCTACATAGTTCTCGAACCCGTAGGGTCCGCACGCTTAACGTTCGATGACGATTTGTATTATGAGCTATGTGATTTGATGACCGGAGTTTGTTCGGAGTCCCAGATGAGATCACGGACATGATGAGGAGTCTTGAAATGGTCGAGAGGTAAAGATTGATATATTGGAAGGTTATATACGGACACTGGAATGGTTCCGATAAGGTTCAGGGATTTTTCGGAGTACCGGGAGGCTACCGGACCCCCCCGGGAAAGTTATTGTGCCTAATGGGCCATAGTGGAGGAGAGGAGGCAGGCCACAGGAGGCGGGGCACCCCCCTTGCCCCAATCCGAATTGGACAAGGGGAGGTGGCGCGGCCCCCCTCTTTCCTTCTCCCTCTCCCTCCTTTCCCCTTTCCCCCTCTCCGTTGGAAGGAAGGGGGGGAATCCTACTAGGTTTGGAGTCCTAGTAGGACTCCCCCCTTGGCGCGCCTCCCCCTTGGCCGGCCTCCTCCTCCCCCCTCCTTTATATATGTGGGTAGGGGGCACCCCAAAGCACAACAGACAATCTCTTAGACGTGTGTGGTGCCCCCTCCACAGTTTAACACCTTAGTCATATCGTCGTAGTTCTTAGGCGAAGCCCTGCGCCAGTAACTTCATCATCACAGTCACCACACCGTCGTGCCGATGGAACTCTCCCTAGTCCCCCTACTGGATCAAGAGCTCGAGGGACGTCATCATGCTGAATGTGTGCTGAACACGGAGGTGCCGTACATTTGGTACTTGGATCGGTTGGATCGTGAATACGTTCGACTACATCAACCATGTTACTAAACGCTTCCGCTTTTGGTCTACGAGGGTACGTGGACACACACTCCCCTCTCGTTGCTATGCATCTCCTAGTTAGATCTTGCGTGATCGTAGTAATTTTTTTGAATTACTACGTGCCGCAACAGTGTCATCAGAGCCAGGTCTATGTGTACATGATATATGCACGAGTAGCACACAAAGAGCTGTGGGCGATAATAGTCATACTGCTTACCACCAACGTCTTACTTTGATTCAGCGGTATTGTTGGATGAAGTGGCCCGGACTGACATTACATGACCGCGTTCATGAGACTGGCTCTACCGACGTGCTTCGCACACAGTTAGCTGGCGCGCGCCTCTTTCTCCAACTTTAGTTGAATCGAGTTTGACTACGGCCGGTCCTTATTGAAGGTTAAAATAACACACTTGACGAAAAATCGTTGTGGTTTTGATGCGTAGGTAAGAACGGTTCTTGCTAGAAGCCCGTAGCAGCCACATAAAACTTGCAACAACAAAGTAGAGGACGTCTAACTTGTTTTTGCAGGGCATGCTGTGATGTGATATGGTCAAGACGTGATGAGATATAAATTGTTGTATGAGATGATCATGTTTTGTAAAAGTTATCGGCAACTAGCAGGAGCCTTATGGTTGTCGCGTTATTGTATGAAATACAATCGCCATGTAATTGCTTTACTTTATCACTAAGCGGTAGCGATAGTCGTAGAAGCAATAGTTGGCGAGACGACAACGATGCTACGATGGAGATAAAGGTGTCAAGCCGGTGACGATGGAGATCATGACGGTGCTTTGGAGATGGAGATCAAAGGCACAAGATGATGATGGCCATATCATGTCACATATTTTGATTGCATGTGATGTTTATCCTTTATGCATCTTATTTTGCTTAGTAGGATGGTAGCATTATAAGATGATCCCTCACTAAATTTCAAGGTATGAGTGTTCTCCCTGAGTATGCACCATTGCTACAGTTCGTCATGCCGAGACACCACGTGATGATCGGGTGTGATAAGTTCTATGGTCACATACAACGGGTGCAAGCCAGTTTTGCACGTGCAGAATACTCGGGTTAAACTCGACGAGCCTAGCATATGCAGATATGGCCTCGAAACACTGAGACCGAAAGGTCGAACGTGAATCATATAGTAGATATGATTAACATAGTGATGTTCACCATTGAAAACTACTCTATCTCATGTGATGATCGGACATGGTTTCTTTGATATGGATCACGTGTGATCATTTAGATGACTAGAGGGATGTCTATCTAAGTGGGAGTTATTAACTAATATGATTAATTGAACTTTAATTTATCATGAACTTAGTACCAGATAGTTTTTTGCATATCTATGTTGTTATAGATCAATGGCCCATGCTACCGTTCCCTTGAATTTTAATGCATTCCTAGAGAATGCTAAGTTGAAAGATGATGGTAGCAACTACACGGATTGGGTCCATAACATGAGGATTATACTCATTGCTGCACATAAGAATTATGTCCCGGAAGCACCGCTAGACCCGCAGCAGGAGCAACTCCGGACATTATGAACGTCTAGCAGAGCAAAGCTGATGACTACTCGATAGTTCACTGTGCCATGCTTTATGGCTTAGAATCGGGACTTCAAAGACGTTTTGAACATAATGGAGCATATGAGATGTCCCGGGAGTTGAAGTTAATATTTCAAGCAAATGCCCGAGTTGAGAGATATGAAGTCTCCAACAAGTTCTATAACTGCAAAATGGAGGATAATAGTTCTGTCAGTGAACACATACTCATAATGTCTGGGTACCACAACCACTTGACTCAGCAAGGAGTTAATCTTCCTGATGATAGTGTCATTGACAGAGTTCTTCAATCACTCCCACCAAGCTATAAAGGCTTCGTGATGAACTATAATATGCGTCGGCGTTCTTGGAACGGGGGTCTCCAGACTTGCCTGCCTGCGGCCCACGGTGTGGCTCCACCAGTGGCCCCGTACAACCCATCTTCACCAGCAAGCACTCAAGACCCTCGCGAGGGGCCAAGCCTCTCAAGGCAGACGACGTAAGACCTCCTCGGGGACGGCCTCACCAGGCTGGCTCGCGAGGGGCGGAGAGATCAAAGCAAGGGGCACCTCGCAAGGTCCCCATGACGTAAGCCATGACAACCAAGGCCAGGCGGGCGCCAGTGCGTGCAGTGTCCTCGTTTCCTCTTTGGTGCTAAAGAGGCAAGCGCAGGCGCGGAGTCCCGAGGCATCAAGCAACGGTTTCCATATCGGTGCAACAAGACCGAGACCAGCAAGACGGCAGGACGGAGGTCACCGTGGAGCCCAAGACGGCGTCACCACCGGAGCCTTTGGCAGGCGAAGACCATCTTTTGTCAGGATAACTTGTACTAGCTGTCGCCCTTCAAACTGACCGTTGTGGGATCCCTTCCCGCTCAATATTTGGGAAGAGGACCAGGGCCTCTATAAATAGGACTTGCCACCACCTTAGCTAGGGGAGGATCATCCATACCACCAGACACCACACAAGCTCTCCAAGCACAAGAACACCTCTCCTCAAGAGGTCGTTCTTCCCCTTGTAACTGTTCATCCTCAGCCCAAGAGGCAATCCACCACACCACACTGGAGTAGGGTATTACACAGCAACGGTGGCCTGAACTAGTATAAATCTCGTGTCGCTTTGTTCTGCGAGTTCGACGCGCTAAGACTTGAGATTGCAGTGAGGGCGAGGGCTAGAGGGGGAGAGATCTTCATGCGCACCCCAGTGTTCGAACCTCAAGGGTTTTGCCGGAACCCGGAATCTGACATTTGGCGCGCCAGGTAGGGGTGCGCTGGAGCCTCTCTTCCGCCAGTTGATCTGCCAACACTCCGCGGTTCCGCTGTCCGGCGACCCGAGGACCAACGCTGACCACTGGGCAGCTAGGCCAGCTCGGGCGGCGTCGTCCGCCCAAGAAGACCCCAACCCCACGCTCCAGGTGACACGCGCACTGGCAAACACTGCGGGGTGCAGTCGGCGTGGTCAAACGCCATCCACCCTTACTCCACAGCAAGCGCGGGCCGCTGCAAGAGCCTCCAGCTACGCTGCGGCAACAGCGTCGCACACCCGGCGTGAACAAGCGAACATGAGGGCCACGCTCATGGTGGCGCGGGAGCTGATGCGATGCCGACTGATGGAGAGCGGCTGAGATGCATTGCTGGAGCGTGTGGCCGAGCTATTGGATGCCGCAGCCAGGGGTGCGCCGCCTTTCTGCTCCTTGCTTACGCCTCAGGCTGCGTTCGGACCGCACAGTGAGCCTCGTCGCGCACGCGTGCCCCCAGGCGCACTAGGAGGTTTCATCGGCACCGGCACAACCAACAACGTCGGACACCCAACCACACCTGTGCCTCCCCTAATGGGCGCAGGCGTAAGCATCGCCCTCCATGGTTTCGGCTGGATGCCTCCCTACTACCCTGGCGCGCCGGGCCAGGCGGCGTGGAGCGTGGGGCACTTCAGCAAGGTTTCCGAGGCGACGGTGGAGGCCTATGTGCCCCGCATGATGGGCCAGGAGTACACGCCAGAAGATGACCCGGCTCGTTCCTCGAGCCGGGTTGGGAAGAGGAGACGCTGGAAGTTGAGGCCTTCCCAGAGCCACCCCGGGGCCTCACGAACCACGCCATCGACAACAGCTACTGGGTACCACTAATCTCGCAGGAGCATGCTTACGCTAACCCAGGGTCGCAAGTGAATCAGGTCACAGTGGTGGACGATGGCCCTAGCACGGCAGCCCCCATCTCGCCAGGGAGGCGCATTGGGGGCTGCGGGGGAGGAGCCGGGAGCAAGGCCCATCCCCGCGTCGCACGGAGCAAGGCGTCGCCCGGAGGTAGGTCCTCTGCCGGGGAGGCGCTGGCGAGCCTTCCCCCCGATAGAGGGCCCGTGGTCGCCGAGGGCGCCGCTGGCGTCCCCTTTGCCCCTTGGCATCGTCTTGGTTTCCGGACGCCCCAACGGTGGTCGAGGGTGGCGCAAGGCGGGGCCCTCGTCTGGCGATATGAAGCAAGGCTTGCGCTTGTGAAGGTTTCCGCTCGTGACACTCTCATGTAATAATGAGTGGGGCTATACACGCCCCAGAGTCTCCGCAGAGCCGCCCTCGGGCCTCGGGGGCTCCCGCCCACGTCCTAGTGGATGCGCCATGCTCCGTGCTGGTGGAAGAGCAGAAGACTAGACTAGGCACCGGACGCGGGCATTTGCTTTTAACCTTCTTTTTGTAGCCCTATTTTCTGGCCTTGGATTTAAGTTTGAAGTTGAATTTTCATTGCTATGCGCCGGTGTGTCTTTTCTCGTTCGTGCGATTTCTTGCGATTTGGTTCCTTGCCTTGATTCGAAGCTCGCACCTGCTACCTCCCCCTCGTGGGCCCCTCGCGAGCGGGGGATGGGCGTGGCACGCGCGCTGCGCGCACGTCCTTCCATGGCTGGCGCTTGCTTCTCACGAGGCCCTCTCAGACGGATCGACAGGCCCCTCAAAAGCTCACAACCTCACGAGCCGGTTTGGAACTGGCCTTGACTAAGGTAAACTGCAGTAGTAAGCTCGCGGCGGGACTCGCGGGCTCATGAAAACACATCTACAGCTTGGCCTAGGGAATAGAAGCAGTAATCTGTTTACATGAGGGGCTCCCCCTCCCAAAATGCTCTTACAACTTCCAGGGGCGTGCCCGAGCTTTCGCATGCATGTTCAACGACAAGGAAGCACAGGCTCAATCGGACATGTCGCTCACTGCGTCCTCCGGGTCGCCCTCTGACGCGTCGCTGGCGTCGCTGTCGCTGTCGCTAGCATCACCGCCGTCATTGCCGACGCTGCCCTCACCATCGTCGACCACGTCACCTTCATCCGCCGCGATCACCACCGCGTCGTCCTCAGAGGCGAAGGCCCTGACTAGAGCATCCACATTGTCCTCCACCCAGCACGCCAGGTCGCCCCGGATGGCCCCGGGTACAGGAGCAATGGCGGTGTCAAAATCAAAGTTAGGGTTGATGTTCTGGAGGTGGCTGAAGACGCGGGAGAACGCGCGCCCGAGCAGGTCACGACTCCTCTCTTCAACAAGCTCGCGAGCCCTCTCGGATCGGTTCTCCAGGCGTGTCACCACATCCCTGAAAAAGTGAAGATGGCTGGCATAATCGTCTGAGTGGGGATGAGGGGCATATTCGTCGCAGATGGCGCCCAACACCGCGTTGGCTCTGTTCCTAAGGCCTTGGAGCATGGGGGGCACGCGCTCCAGCGTTCACCGACAGAGTGCTTCCTCCCTGCTCTGTTGTGCGAGGGACTTGGCGGCGGTGACCCGCTGATGGAGTGGGAGCAGTTCAGCGCGGGCAGAGGACAGTTCGGCCTGCACAGAGATCAAGGCGGCAGCGATAGCTTTCTCGCGCTGCTCCACCTCCGCCAACCTCGACATCAAGACGGAACTCCAGCCATCAGCTTCGGCTCCCGCAAGCTCCGGCCTCGTGCCATACCTGCTGTCGAGGTTAGCACGAGCCTCCACCACCCTGCTGTCGACCTCCTTCTGGATCCTCGGCTCGCGCGCGTTAGCGGCATCCTCCGCTTGGGCAACTTGGCGCTCCCTCGTCTCCAACCTCTCAAGCTCAAGGCTGCACTCCGTGGCTTCCAGCGCCAGCGTCTCCTTGTGCTTCCGGATCTCTTCCTCCTCGACAGGCGTCCCCTTCATCGACGCTAGGGCGGCCTTGCGTGCCTCCACCTGCTGCTCCAAAGAGGCGTTCAAGACCAGGAGCTCCCGCCTGCGCTCCACGGAGACCGCGCGACGATGATCGGCCTCCCTGGCCTCCTCCAAGGCTCGGGCGCTGGCCTCGCGCGAGGTTTCCAGGCATGCCTCGGCCTCCGCGTTGGCATGCTCACGCTGGAGCCGCCAGAAGTTGATGGCTACCTTCAGTTGATGCCACTCCTCCGCCAACCGGAGGCCCTTGGTTTCAAGGCGCGTGTCAACATCCGTGAGTTCTCTGCCGAGCCGGCTCATCGCACCCATTACCTCCTAGAAGAGCTTGTGGCGGATGACGCTCCGCTCACGCGCAAGCTTGAGTGTGCGACCAGACCCATCTCCCGCAGCAGGGTCGCTGAAGGGGCCCGAAGCGGCTCACTCCCTACCAGCAGGGGGCTGGGGGCTGGCGCCTCCCCGATCACCGTCTGGGCCATGACGGAGGCCTGGATGGGTGAGGGCCCAATGCTCAAAGTAGAAGCCAGTATCAAAGCCATCCAGCCGCCATCCACAACCAGAGGGGGAGCCCTTGGCATGCTTGCCGTGCCCCAGGCGAGGCCATGAAGGAGAGACAGAAAAGGCGCGGGCTCGAGGCGCCAGGCTAGCATGCTTGCCACTCCGACCGACCTCGCGCCGGTGCGGCGCGCTGACTTGGGGCGCTCAAGGCCAGTGGGAGATTCGAGACTGGAGGAGGTTGCTTCCTGGGAGGCTTCGTGGCCCTAGCAGAGGGGACCCTGAGGAGCCACCATTAGGAGGAGAAGCAGCACTCAAGAAATCACAAAGATAAGGTACTCACTCGTCTATGGCGATATACTTCCTATGCTTCAACGGCCGGACGACACCATTGCTGCAGCTTGGAGACCCTTTCCTCTTGCGAAGCGCGTCGAAGTCCAAACGGAGCCGGCTAAAGCGTTGGACGTGGAAACCAGCGCGGGGCACGGTTGTTGAGGCTCGCGAGGAGACAACCTCGGGAGTGTTGGGGTGAGGAGAGCCCCCGGGCACCGCCTCATGATGGCCCGCCAAGACCTCAGGAGCTTCAACCTCAGGAGCAGCGGATTGTGTCACCCCCTCAGCTGTCGCCCCCAGGCAGGAGTCACAGGTTCCCGAGGATGGCACCTCGGGAGCCTCGAGCGGTGCCGACGCCTCAGCACCCATGCCTCCGGCCTCCAGCGGAGCTCGTCCCTCTGCATCCACTCTTGGGGCAAGCTCGGCGCTGGCGGCAGGGAGGGGAGCAATGGAGACAAGGTTCTCGCGGGGCCCTTCAAGGCCACCTGGGCGCAACCTCCATTCATCGTAGGGGGGCATCTGCCCCGTGAACTCCACCCTGTGTGAGCAGCAGTACAAGAGACAACCCTCCTACGGCATGTCGGCTAGCGAGGGGTCTCCCGGCAAGACATCAAGCATCGTTCTTCGTGCTTCGAGCGGAAGCCCCGCTTCCTGAAGCCTCATGCGATCCTGGCCACTGGACAAGGCCCACATCAGCTGGGAATGGCCTTGGAGTGGAGCGATGCAGCGTCAGAGGAACTCCTTCACCACCATGGGCGCAGTCACGCCAAGATCTTTCAGCCTCTTCAACCGGAGCGAGACAAAGACAAGGCGGGAGTCCACGAGCTTCTCGTGGCCCTGGCCGGAGGTGGGAACGGCGGGTGCCGACGGCGGCGAGAGCAGGGGGCTGAGAACGCCAACATCCACATACACCCATGATGTCCGAAACCCACTCGTGGACGGTGAGAGCTCAAAGTAGATTCCCGAGCCGGCCGTCGTGGCCACAGCCTAGAAGCTCAGGCATCCTGAGCTTTGCCGAGGATCATTCAGGTGTAGCGAGAAGAAATGGCGTAGTAGGGCCATGGAAGGAGCAATGCCTACCATAGCCTCGCAAACGAAGGCGAAGACAACAAGAAGGGTGACTGATTGGGGATCTAGGTGCAACATATGGATCTGATAGTGGGAGAGCATGGCATTGAAGAAGGCAGAGAAGGGAGGAATCAGGCCAGCCCACAGGGCGTCAATGAAGAATTAGACCTCAGTGGCTGTCCTATCGATAGAGGCGTAGGACGCGGGCCAAGCCGCTGTCTCCCCCATTTGTTGAAGGCAATGTGGAGCGCTGGGCGGACCTTGTCCATGGCCTCCTGGTTGAGATCCAATGACCGGGCCACAGTGAGTTCAATGGTCGGGGGTGGCCCGGCTGAAGACTGAGACTTCTCCTTTGCCTTCTCCATTCGCCGGGGTGCCATGGCGACAAGGATGGCTGAGCTCGGGATAGATTGGAAGAGGAGGTTACTGATTCGGAAAGGCAGGAGACTAGGAGGGGCGCGTCGCCAAGAAATGAGGGATAACAGTGTAAATCACGATGGCCACCTAGCTAGGCGGGTACCAAGGCTGCATGGGGAAGCGGGGCCGCCCACATCCCATCGGTCGCCACATGTCAGCTGAGGCCGCAGGCTGTGGGGCCCATGGTGCTTCGCACTTGCCCCTTGGCTTCGCCTCGAAGCCATGTTCGAGCACGCCTTGGGCCCGGTGGCTACTGTCGGCGTTCTGGGAATGGGGGTCCCCAGACTTGCCTACCTGCAGCCCATGGCGTGTCTCCACCAGCGGCCCCATACGGCCCATCTTCACCAGCAAGCACTAAAGACCCTCGCGAGGGGCCAAGCCTCGTGAGGCGGACGATGCAAGACCTCCTTGGGGACGGCCTCACCAGGTTGGCTCGCGAGGGGCGGAGAGATCAAGGCAAGGGGCACCTCGCGAGGTCCCCGTGACGTAAGCCATGACGACCAAGGCCAGGCGGGCGCCAGCGCGCGCAGTGTCCTCGTTTCCTCTTTGGTGCTAAAGAGGCAAGCGCAGGCGTGGAGTCCTGAGGCATCAAGCGAAGGTTTCCATATCGGTGCAACAAGACTAAGACCAGCAAGACGGCAGGACGGAGGTCACCGTGGAGCCCAAGACGGCATCACCACCAGAGCCTTTGGCAGGCAAAGACCATCTTTTGTCAGGATAACTTCACGGGGACCCCTTCCCTCTCAAGACGGCAGGCAAAGACCATCACCACCAGAGCCTTTGGCCGTTGTGGGATCCCTTCCCTCTCAATATTTGGGAACAGGACCAGGGCCTCTATAAATAGGACTAGCCACCACCTTAGCAAGGGGAGGATCATCCAGACCACCAGACACCACGCAAGCTCTCCAAGCACAAGAACATCTCTCCTCAGGAGGCCGTTCTTCCCCTTGTAACTGTTCATCCTCAGCCCAAGAGGCAATCCACCACACCACTTGAGTAGGGTATTACACCGCAACGGTGGCCTGAACCAGTATAAATCTTGTGTCCCTTTGTTCTGCGAGTTCGGCGCGCTAAGACTTGAGATTGCGGTGAGGGTGAGGGCTGGAGTGGGAGAGATCTTCGTGCACACCCTAGTGTTCAAACCTCAAGGGTTTTGTCAGAACCCGGAATCTGACAATATGCAAGGGATGGAAAAGACAATTCCTGAGCTCTTCGCGATGCTAAAGGCTACGGAGGTCGAAATCAAGAAGGAGCATCAAGTGTTGATGGTTAACAAGACCACTAGTTTCAAGAAAAAGGGCAAAGGGAATAAGGGGAACTTCAAGAAGAATATCAAGCCAGTTGCTGCTCAAGGGAAGAAGCCCAAGTCTGGACCTAAGCCTGAAACTGAGTGCTTTTACTGCAAAGGGACTGGTCACTGGAAGCGGAACTGCCCCAAGTATTTGACAGATAAGAATGATGGCAAAGTGAAAGGTATATTTGATATACATGTTATTGATGTGTACCTTACTAATTCTCATAGTAGCACCTGGGTATTTGATACTGGTTCTGTTGCTCATATTTGCAACTCGAAACAGGGGGCTATGGATTAAGCGAAGATTGGCTAAGGACAAGGTGACGATGCACGTGGGAAATGGTTCCAAAGTCATTGTGATCGCCGTCGGCACGCTACCTCTACATCTACCATCGGGATTAGTTTTAGACCTAAATAATTGTTATTTGGTGCTAGTGTTGAGCATGAACATTATATCTGGATCTTGTTTAATGTGATACAGTTAATCTTTTAAATAAGAGAATAATGGTTGTTCTATTTATATGAGTAATATCTTTTATGGTCTGTTTTTGTTGAATCTCGATTGTAGTGATACACATATTCATAATATTGAAGCCAAAAGATGCAAAGTTAATAATGATAGTGCAACTTATTTTTCCACTGCCGTTTAGGTCATATTGGTGTAAAGCACATGAAGAAACTCCATGCTGATGGGCATTTGGAATCACTTGATTATGAATCACTTGATGCTTGCGAACCATGCCTCATGGGCAATATGACTAAGACCCCGTTATCCGGAACAATGGAGTGAGCAATTGACTTATTGGAAATAATACATACTGATGTATGCGGTCCAATGAGTGTTGAGGCTCGCAGCGGGTATCATTATTTTCTAACCTTCACAGATGATTTGAGCAGATATGGGTATATCTACTTAATGAAACATACGTGTGAAACATTTGAAAAGTTCAAAGAATTTCAGAGTAAAGTGGAAAATCATCATAACAAGGAAATAAAGTTTCTACAATCTGATCATGGAGGTGAATATTTGATTTTTTAGTTTGGTCTTCATTTGAAACAATGTGGAATAGTTTCCCAACTCATGCCACCTGGAACACCACAGCGTAATGGTGTGTCTGAATGTCATAACTGTACTTTATTAGATATGGTGCGATCTATGATGTCTCTTACCGATTTACCACTATTGTTTTGGGGTTATGCTTTAGAGACGGTTGCATTCACGTTAAATATGGCACCATCTAAATCCGTTGAGACAACACCATATCAACTGTGGTTTGGCAAGACACCTAAGCTGTCATTTCTTAAAGTTTGGGGCCGTGATGCTTATGTGAAAAAGCTTCAACCTGATAAGCTCGAACCCAAATCGGAGAAATGTGTCTTCATAGGATACCTAAAGGAGACTGTTGGGTACACCTTCTATCACAGATCCGAAGGCAAGATATTCGTTGCTAAGAATGGATACTTTCTAGAGAAGGAGTTTCTCTCGAAAGAAGTGAGTGGGAGGAAAGTAGAACTTGATGAGGTAATTGTACCTTCTCCCGAATTGGAAAGTAGTTCATGATAGAAATCAGTTCCAATGAGTCCTACACCGATTAGTGAGGAAGCTAATGATGATGGTCATGAAACTTCTGATGAGGTTACCACCGAACCTCGTAGGTCAACCAGAGTACGATCCGCACTAGAGTGGTACGGTAATCCTGTTCTGGAGGTCATGTTACTTGACCATGACGAACCTACAAACTATGAGGAAGCCACGATGAGCCCAGATTCCATGAAATGGCTTGAGGCCATGAAATCTGAGATGGGATCCATGTATGAGAACAAATTTTGGACTTTGGTTGACTTGCCCGATGATCGGCAAGCCATAGAGAATAAATGGATCTTCAAGAAGAAGATTGACGCTGGCGGTAATGTTACTGTCTACAAAACTCGACTTGTTGCGAAAGTTTTTCGACAAGTTCAAGGAGTTGACTACAATGAGACCTTCTCACCTGTAGCGATGCTTAAGTCTGTCGGAATCATGTTAGCAATTGCCGCATTTTATGATTATGAAATTTGGCAAATGGATGTCAAAACTGCATTCCTTAATGGATATCTTAAAGAAGAGTTGTATATGATGCAACCAGAAGGTTTTGTCTATCCTAAAGGTGCTAACAAAGTGTGCAAGCTCCATCGATCCATTTATGGACTAGTGCAAGCTCTCGGAGTTGGAATATACACTTTGATAGTGTGATCAAATCATATGGGTTTATACAAACTTTTGGAGAAGCCTATATTTACAAGAAAGTGAGTGGGGGCTCTGTAGCATTTCTAATATTATATGTGGATGACATATTGTTTATTAGAAACAATACATAATTTCTAGATAAGACAAAAGGATACTTGAATAAGAATTTTTCAATGAAAGACCTCGGTGAAGCTGCTTATATATTGGGCATCAAGATCTATAGAGATAGATCAAGACGCTTAATTGGATTTTCACAAAGTACATACCTTGATAAAGTTTTGAATAAGTTCAAAATGGATCAGTCAAAGAAAGGGTTCTTGCCTGTATTACAAGGTGTGAAGTTGAGTCAGACTCAATGCCCGACCACTGCAGAAGATAGAGAGAAAATGAAAGTCATTCCCTATGCCTCAGCCATAGGTTCTATCATGTATGCAATGTTGTGTTCCTGTCACACCCTAGCTAGTTCAAGCATTAGAGTGTGCATCATGTTTAAATTTCTCTTGAATTTGAAATGGGGAAGGCAGAAACCCACAACACCCCCCTGGAAACAACTAGGGTTTACTAAAATTATTTTCAATGAACCTGAAATGCCCTTCTAAAAAGTTCACCCTCTTTGTCTTGGGTTAAAACCTCTGGCAAAATTGGTGCACAATTTTCTAGGTCAACAGAAGGTCATTGAATTAAATCATAAGTATTTGAATTTGGGCATTTAAATGCTATAAAATAAATTAAATGCTCAAATAATTCTGGAAATAAATGTTTGCTATTGGAAATATTCTAAATAGAGCCCACAATTATTTTCAGGATTTTTGGAAACGTTTTAGTATTTTTAATAAAGCCCAACAGTTGCAGTTAAATAGAAAAACAGAAACAAATAAAAAAAAGAGAGAGGGAAGCCCACCTGGGCCTTACTTGTGCTGGCCAGCCCACCTGGCTCGGCCCAGCCGACTGGCCCTGCCAGTCGTCGTCCTCCTCGCGCCAGAAGGACGCGGAGCGCGTGGCCGGCGCCCGCGGCCACACGCCGGCCACCTCCTGCTTCCGCCGACGCCTGGAGACGCCTAGGGGTGCCACGCGACCCCACGTCCCCTCTCATCCTCTCGCACTCTCCCCCTCGTCTCCCTCACTCTCTCCCGCGATGGCCGAGCGTGTCCCTCGCTGCCGATCGCCGTAGTTGCCACCAGAGCCACTCCCTCGCCCCTCCGACGAGCCCAATCACTCCGCCTCGTCACCCTGGACCTCTCCGTCGACTCATGCAAGCTCGGACGACCCCAAGACGACGTGGTGCCCTTCTTCCCCGTCCACGGCCGCCGGACGCCGTCGTTCGATTCGCCGGCCTCAAGTCCTCCCCGAGCTCGCTGACCCCCTCTTCGACCCCGCTATGAGCTCCTCTTCCTTTCTCCATAGCTACCGTGCTCGTTTGGCCTCTATAGTAGCCACTTCCACCATACCCGAGAGCTCCCCGCCGCCGACCAGGGTGCCGTCGTGGCCAGAGCCACCGTGGCTCAAGGCCAAGCTCACCGTTGTGCTCAGCACAGCACCAGGAGCCTGTAGCCACCACCAGCTCCCTCTCTCATGCACCGTAGCGTCGAATCCATCCACGCCTGAGCTCCGGCGACCGCCAAGGTCGTCGCCGGCATCGTTTCCGGCGTCCCCGTGTCCAACCACTTGCACCACTGGATGCGGTAGCTCCCCAGCTACGCGTAGCACGTTTCCACCGTTGATTTGGTCACCGGAGGACCAAATCCGAAGCTCTCCGCCGTCTCGGGCCTCGCCGGCATCGAGTCGCCGACGAGTTTGACCCAGTTTGACTCCTGGGTGGGCCCAGGTAGACCCCCCCTGAGCCTATGAACTTCCAGGCTACGGAGGTGACTTCTATGAGGACTACTACGGAGCTGTCTGAGTTAGTAGTAGTACCACTAGTATTGTAGTAGTTGTATCTCCGCTGTCCTGCGTGACTTGTGGAATACGACTTAGTGTGTAGTCAATTCCGGAGGTGTAGACAAATAATGTATAGGAGCTTGGAATGCCTCCGATGAGATGTAATGTCTTTCATCATAGTTGTACTGTAACCTGGGCTTGTACTAAACTATGTATGATGTGTATGACCGTTGGTATATATATGGCAGTTTTATATTACCATGACATACGGATGAACATCTCTGCATTCCGCGTTATCCATTACATTCTGCACTTCCTTGCTAAGTTTGAGCCATCCTTATCTAAACCATTGTCTTGTTTTCTCTTAGGATGGTCAACACCCGCAGCAACCCTGCTGCCTCGGAGCAGGGGGAAGCCAGTGCAGCTAGGGGTGAAAATCTGCCTCACCCGCCTTCTCTGGCCGAGGTAATGCTAGAGGCGGAAAGAAACAAGCGTGAGACTAACCGCCTGCTAGAGCGGATTGAGCAGAACACTGCACGCCACCCGCGAAATGCTTGGTGTCAATCAATGACTTTATCAAGCTGTACCCACCAAAGTTTAACCATTCTGTCAAACCCCTCGACGCGGATGACTGGCTTCGCAGCATCACTCACAAGCTACGTTCTGCCAACGTAGCCGAAGCCGACAAGGTTACCTTTGCTGCCTATCACCTCGAAGGCCCTGCTAGCCTTTGGTGGGAAAACTTCGAAGCTATGCGCCCGGTCGGCCAAGTTACTACTTGGGCTGAGTTCAGTGAGGCTTTCCGCGAGCATCACATTCCGGAAGGTCTCATGGATCGCAAGAGGGAGGAGTTCTGCAACTTCACCCAAGGAAGACTGACTGTGGATGCTTATAGTCGTGAATTTGGAAATCTGGCACGCTATGCTCCCGAAGAGGTATCTACTGACTCTAAGAAGCAAGCAAGGTTCCTCAAGGGACTTAGCCCTGAGCTTCGCCGTGATCTTCATCTGCACGAGTGCACCTCCTTTCAGAAGTTGGTCAATAAAGCCATCAGTGCTGAGACAGGCCAGACTAATTATGACGCTTCACGCAAGCACTCCCCTGACTTTGGCTCTTCATCCGACTCTGGAGCTCAGAAGCGCCGGGTGTGGATCCCAAGCACGGCACTGCCACCCAGGTTCATCCCGAGGCCATCCTTTGAGGCGCCTCGTCCCAACCAGCAATTTGCACCGCCCAAGCCCTATGGTGGCCCCGCTGCTAATGCTGCTCCACGCCCCAATGTGGTGACATGCTTTAAGTGTGGAGAGCCGGGTCACTATAGCCGAGAGTGTCCCCAGAACAACAACCCCAATCAAACTGGAAAGTCCGTTGGCCGTGGTAAGCCCGCGGGAAAAACATTCCACGCCAAGCCGGTCACCACTGCCCGTGGCCATGTCAACTATGTTTCAGCCGAGGAGGCTCATGAGGATCCCAACGTCGTCCTTGGTACGCTCCTTGTTAACTGCCATCCGGCATCTGTTCTTTTCGATACTGGAGCATCTCATTCATTCATATCCGAGAACTATGCCCGATTGCATAACACGACATTCTGTGACATGCCCACTTCCATGGTAATTCAAACTCCGGGTTCCAAATGGCAAACTTCTAGAGTAAGCCATGGGAACAAAATTCTTGTCGATAGACTTGTCTTCCTTGCATCCTTAATAGCTCTCAAGTCCTCGGACATAATCATCATCTTAGGTATGGACTGGATGTCAGCTCATTATGCTAAGATTGACTGTGCCACTAGAACCGTTCAACTTACTCACCCATCGGGCAAGACAGTCAATGTCTTAACTCGAGTGGCCAAGCGCCAGCTTTACTCCCTAAATGCCAACCCCCTTCCAGACCTTGAGGACGTTCCGATAGTCCGAGACTTTCCGGATGTCTTTCCAGAAGAACTGCCAGGTGTTCCACCTGACAGGGATGTTGAGTTTGTGATAGACCTTGTTCCAGGAACCGTTCCAATTTCTAGAAGACCCTACAAGATGGCACCCTTAGAACTAGCCGAGCTTAAGAACCAACTCGATGAGTCCTTGAAAAAGGGTTTCATCCGTCCTAGTTCCTCTCCTTGGGCTTGCCCCGTCCTCTTCGTTAAGAAGAAGGATGGAACGGATCGAATGGTTGTGGATTACCGCCCTGTCAACCTGGTCACCATCAAGAACAAATACCCGCTTCCCTGGATTAACGATCTGTATGATCAGCTCGCTGGATCCTCAGTCTTTTCCAAGATGGATTTGAGGTTGGGCTACCATCAAATCAAAATCAGAAACAGGGACATTCCCAAAACGGCCTTTGTTACTCGTTATGGCCAATACGAGTACACCGTGATGTCCTTCGGTTTAAACAATTCCCCCGCCACCTTCTCCCGGTTAATGAACTCGGTTTTCATGGAGTACTTGGATAAATTCGTCATAGTATACCTCGATGACATACTCATCTACTCCAAGAATGAAGAGGAACATGCCGAACATCTAAGGCTGGTATTGATGAAACTTCGAGAGCATCGCCTTTATGCCAAATTCTCCAAGTGTGAATTTTGGTTGCCAGAAGTGACCTATCTAGGCCATGTAATCTCTGGTAAGGGTATTACTGTCAATCCCGAGCGAGTTCAAGCCGTCCTTGAATGGACTCCACCTGAGACGGTCAAGCAAGTTCGGAGCTTCCTTGGCTTAGCGAGCTATAGCCGCCGCTTCGTCGAGAATTTCTCCAAGGTTGCTAAACCTCTAACTGAACTCCTCAAGAAAGATAAAAAGTTCGAGTGGACTCCACAGTGCGAGTTCAGCTTTCAGGAACTGAAAAGACGCCTGACATCTGCTCCCATACTGGTACCACCAAATTTCTCCAAGGGCTTTGTTATCTATTGCAACGCCTCGCGACAAGGACTAGGTTGCATACTCATGCAAGATCGTCAGGTAATTGCCTATGCTTCACGGCAATTACACCCACATGAGGAAAATTATCCCACACATGATCTAGAGCTTGCAGCTGTAGTCCATGCACTTAAAACTTGGCGACATTACCTTCTCGGTAATCGTTGTGAGATCTTCACCGATCACCAAAGTTTGAAATATATTTTCACCCAATCAAATTTGAATCTCAGGCAAAGACGTTGGGTTGAGTTGATCTCGGATTACGACTTAGGAATAACTTACACCCCGGGCAAAGCCAATGTCATGGCTGATGCGCTAAGCCGTAAGTCCTATTGTAACAACCTGATGTTACAACAAAGTCAACCACTTCTCCATGAGGAATTTCGTAAGCTTAATCTTCACATTGTTCCTCGAGGATTCCTATCCACCCTGGTGGCGAAACCTACCCTTACGGATCAGATCATCAAGGCACAGAAGGTAGATCCGGGAATCTCCCGTATTAAGAGAAACATTAAGAAAGGAGTCGCGAATTGTTTCTCCATTGATGATCAAGGTGTCGTATACTTTGGGAATCGCCTAGTGGTTCCAAAGGCACGAAACCTGAGACAGCTGATCCTTAAGGAAGCTCATGAATCCCCTCTCAACATTCATCCCGGTAGTACTAAAATGTATCAAGACCTACGCCAGAGGTTTTGGTGGACTAGGATGAAGAGAGAAATCGCTCAATACATTGCTAATTGCGACGTTTGTCGTCGTGTTAAAGCAGAGCATCAACGGCCTGCTGGCACCCTTCAACCTTTGGCTATTCCCGAATGGAAATGGGATAAAATCAGTATGGACTTCATCACTGGGTTTCCCAGGACCAAGAGAGGGAATAATGCCATCTTCGTCGTGATCGACCGACTTTCCAAAGTATCCCACTTTCTACCTGTTCATGAGAGTATCACCGCTAGTCAGCTAGCCGATTTATACATCTCCCGAATAGTGTCTCTTCATGGTGTTCCATGGGAAATTAACTCAGACCGTGGGAGTCTCTTCACCTCTCGATTTTGGGAAAGTTTCCAAAATGCTATGGGAACTCGTCTCTCCTTCAGCACCGCCTTCCATCCTCAATCAAGTGGTCAAGTAGAGCGAGTCAATCAAATTCTGGAAGATATGCTACGAGCTTCTGTCATCTCGTTCGGAATGAGTTGGGAGAATTGCCTTCCATTCGCGGAGTTTGCCTATAACAATAGTTATCAAGCCAGCTTGGGCAAGGCTCCTTTCGAAGTTCTCTATGGACGAAAATGTCGAACGCCTCTTAACTGGTCAGAAACCGGGGAAAGACAACTCTTTGGCCCTAATATGATTCAAGAAGCAGAAGAGCAGGTTCGCGTTATTCGTGAGAAATTGAAAACAGCCCAATCTCGTCAAAAGAGTCAATATGATCGTAAACATAAGCCTATGACTGATGAAGTCGACGAGAAAGCTTACCTTCGGGTTACTCCATTAAAGGGAACCCATCGTTTCGGTATCAAAGGCAAATTGGCCCCTCGTTACATTGGACCCTTTCGCGTTCTTGCCAAACGAGGAGAAGTTGCCTACCAATTGGAACTACCTCCGCATCTTTCCAGAGTTCACGATGTCTTCCACGTTTCTCAACTCAGACGTTGCTTCACGGATCCCATCCGTGAAGTGGACCAGGAATCGCTTGATCTACAAGATAACCTCTCATATCGGGAATATCCCGTTCGTATCCTTGATCAAGCCGAGCGTACCACTCGACGTCATAATATCAAGTTTTTCAAGGTTCAATGGTCACACCATTCCGAGAAAGAAGCCACTTGGGAAAGGGAGGATCGTCTTCGACTTGAGTACCCCACCTTCTTCCCGGAGGATCCTAAATCTCGGGACGAGATTCTTTTGAGTGGGGGTGAGTTGTCACACCCTAGCTAGTTCAAGCATTAGAGTGTGCATCATGTTTAAATTTCTCTTAAATTTGAAATGGGGAAGGCAGAAACCCCCAACACCCCCCTGGAAACAACTAGGGTTTACTAAAATTATTTTCAATGAACCTGAAATGCCCTTCTAAAAAGTTCACCCTCTTTGTCTTGGGTTAAAACCTCTGGCAAAATTGGTGCACAATTTTCTAGGTCAATAGAAGGTCATTGAATTAAATCATAAGTATTTGAATTTGGGCATTTAAATGCTATAAAATAAATTAAATGCTCAAATAATTCTGGAAATAAATGTTTGCTATTGGAAATATTCTAAACAGAGCCCACAATTATTTTCAGGATTTTTGGAAACGTTTTAGTATTTTTAATAAAGCCCAACAGTTGCAGTTAAATAGAAAAACAGAAACAAATAAAAAAAAAGAGAGAGGGAAGCCCACCTGGGCCTTACCTGTGCTGGCCAGCCCACCTGGCTCGGCCCAGCCGACTGGCCCTGCCAGTCGTCGTCCTCCTCGCGCTAGAAGGACGCGGAGCGCGTGGCCGGCGCCCGCGGCCACAAGCCAGCCACCTCATGCTTCCGCCGACGCCTGGAGACGCCTAGGGGTGCCACGCGACCCCCACGTCCCCTCTCATCCTCTCGCACTCTCCCCCTCGTCTCCCTCACTCTCTCCCGCGATGGCCGAGCGCGTCCCTTGCCGCCGATCGCCGTAGTTGGCACCAGAGCCACTCCCTCGCCCCTCTGACGAGCCCAATCGATCCGCCTCGTCACCCTGGACCTCTCCGTCGACTCATGCAAGCTCGGACGACCCCAAGACGACGTGGTGCCCTTCTTCCCCGTCCACGGCCGCCGGACGCCGTCGTTCGATTAGCCGGCCTCAAGTCCTCCCCGAGCTCGCTGACCCCCTCTCCGACCCTGCTATGAGCTCCTCTTCCTTTCTCCCTAGCTACCGTGCTCGTTTGGCCTCTATAGTAGCCACTTCCACCGTACCCGAGAGCTCCCCGCTGCCGACCAGGGTGCCGTCGTGGCTAGAGCCACCGTGGCTCAAGGCCAAGCTCACCGTTGTGCTCAGCGCAGCACCAGGAGCCTGTAGCCACCACCAGCTCCCTCTCTCATGCACCGTAGCGTCGAATCCATCCACGCCTGAGCTCCGGCGACCGCCAAGGTCGTCGCCGGCATCGTTTCCAGCGTCCCCGTGTCCAACCACTTGCACCACTGGATGCGGTAGCTCCCCAGCTACGCGTAGCACATTTCCACCGTTGATTTGGTCACCGGAGGACCAAATCCAAAGCTCTCCGCCGTCTCGGGCCTCGCCGGCGTCGAGTCGCCGGCGAGTTTGACCCAGTTTGACTCCTGGGTGGGCCCAGGTAGACCCCCCCTGAGCCTATGACAGGTGGGGCCGGTCTGCTAACTAATTTAGGATTAGTTTTAATTAATTTTAATCAAATCAGTCACTGACTTGTGGGCCCAGGCCCCACTGACAGCTAATTAGTGATAATCTAATCCTGTTAATTAGCTGAGAGGCTGACAGAAGGGGCCCACCAGTCAGGTTTGACCTGGGCTGGTGCCTTTGACCTGCTGAGGTCAGCATGACACAATGCTGACGCAGTAATGCATTTTCTGGATTTACTTTTATTCAGGAATTTCCAGAAAATAGTTAAAACTTCTAAAAATCATAGAAAATCAACCATAGCTCCAAATGCAAAGATTTATATATGAAAAATGATCAGAAAAATTCAATCTATCCATCTGTAATGGTTTCATACATGACAAAACAAGTTTACCTTGCTGTTTAAGCATAATAAGGAAATGCACTATTAAGGCCATGTTTAATGAGCTAATATTTGAATCTTTGATTCAAATGAGTTCATTCCTTTCTGTTATAGCTTGTATTAGGCCAAGACACATTCATATTGCCATGTCATGGCATGCATCATATTGTTGCATATCGTCATGTGTTGATTGTGTTCCGATGTGTTCTTCGTGGTAGGTTCTGCCTCCGAGGATATTCACGAGTATCCAACTGAAGGGCAGTATCCCACTACCACTCCATCAGGCAAGCAACCATTGATCATTCCGATAAAACCCATGTTCTCGCTTCTGCTCTTGTTTACTGCATTAAGACAATGCGATTCAAACTGCTGTGTGCTACGGTAGTTGAACCCTTATCCTCTACATGACCTGTCTTTGCCACAGTAACTAGATGAAACCCACTAGCATGTGTAGGAGTTGATTGAGCCATGTATGTGATTCCTACCTTGCTATGCCTGCTATGCTTAGAGTTGTGTCAGGTCTGGTTCATCTGGGTGATGGGCCAGAGTGAAATGCTTATGCCGGTAATGTGAGGGATGTGTTGAACATGTTTTGGTAAAGGTATCGATGAGAGGCCATGTAGGAGTACATGGTCGGTTGTTTCATTGAGGCCGTCCCTAAGAAATAAGATCTGTATGTGTGATTTAAGATGCATTTACTACCGTACATTGGGCCCGAAACCAATGGACCCTCTCGGCTTCTTAGTCACCCTAGTACTCTGCCTAGGAGTTGCAAATAGTTTCTGGTGCTTGTAGGCTATGTGTTGGCGGCCGTGCGTAGCGCTGACCCTAGGGGTGGGCTATGTTGCGGTAGATACACCGTGGCACAGTGTACTGAGTCACCCGTTTGGTGTCTCGGGAACCCTGTTCACATCGTTCGGGGCCGTATGTGGAAACCTCGGCCGGACTCCCTACGGATGGAACCTGGATAGGCGATAAACCTGGACTAGAGACTTAAGTGTTAGGTAGGCCGTGGCCGACACCCTCGCTGGGCTTCCGCTTGAAGGTTGCCGAGTACATGTCGTGTAAACGGCAGTAAGTGGTGAAAGCGTGTATGAAGAAGTACACCCCTGCAGGGTATAAAACTATTCGAATAGCCGCGTCCGCGGTAAAGGACTACTTGGTTGCCTATACAGTTCATAGACAAGTTAATGGGTACTAATAAAAGACTCAAGATAAGTGTGAGTACCGAGGATGGCCCTCTCGTAGGATGACGAGGGAGGATCCCCGGTGGAGTATTGTGTTGGTGAGTAGTGGACTCGTGTGCGAAAACTATTTTACTGGTGAAGTTCCGTAGGATAGCTTAGCCAAGAGTCAAAGCTGGCTTGCTGCATTAACCCCACCACCTTCTTGAGAATAAGCATGTATAGTAGGTTCTGATGTAAGACTTGCTGAGTACCTTTGTACTCATGTTTGCTTAATTACTGTTTTCAGACGACAACACTGCCCCCTCCTATGGGTTCTACGTAGACCTTGACGTCGACGAGTGACTAGCCACCCAGGTGGTGTTCCTGGCCATGGAGGGCCCTATGTAGATAGACAGGCTTCGAGAAGCCTTCTTCTTTCTAGAGTCTGTACTCAGACTAGTTGCTTCCGCATGTGCTTGTATGATTGTATGACTTGAGTGTCGGGTCATGTGACCCCTATCTGTATGAACATGTTATGTATGGCTCTTTGGAGCCTTTAAATAAAGTACTTGAGTTGTAGAGTTTTGTTGTGATGCCATGTTGTATGTACTCATATCGGGCATATTGTGTGTATGATTGAAATGCTTGGTATGAGTGGGATCCGACAATCTAGTTGTTTATCCTTGGCAGCCCTTCTTATGGGGAAATGTAGTCTAGTGTTCCTCGAGCCATAGTAGTCCGCTACAGCCCGGTTCACCGAAGTCCTGCTAGCCCAGCACTACTGCTCAGGACACTTGACTGGTCGGCATGTGTTTCACTTCGTTCCTATGTCTGTCCCTTCGGGGAAATGTCACGCGGTGATATCCGGAGTCCTGCCAAGCCTGCTACAGCCCGGGTTCCCCGGAGTCCTGTTAGCCCAGTGCTACATCCCGGAATCACTCGCTGATGACCGACATGTTCGATGTGATTCATGTATGCCTGTCTCCATAGGTCTGTGCCGCTTTGGGTTCACGACTAGCCATGTCGGCCCGGGTTCTCTGTCATATGGATGCTAGCGACACTATCATATACATGAGCCAAAAGGCGCAAACGGTCCCGGGCCATGGTAAGGCGACACCCGTGGGATACCGTGCGTGAGGCCGCAAAGTGATATGAGGTGTTACCGGCTAGATCGATGTGACTTGGAATCGGGGGCCTGACAGTCCCAGGCCTGATGTGTGCCTTGCTATAAGTTTAGCTGGGAGGTACCAAAGTAATCCAGGAGTGGATCACTGGACTGCGGTCAAGAACATCCTGAAATACCAAAAAAGGACTAAGGATATGTTTCTCGTTTATGGAGATGACAGAGAGCTTGTCGTAAATGGTTACGTTGATGCAAGCTTTGACACTGATCCGGATGACTCTAAGTCACAAACCGGATATGTATTTATATTGAATGGTGCAGCGGTCAGTTGGTGCAGTTCCAAGCAGAGCGTCGTGGCGAGATCTACGTGTGAAGCGGAGTATATAGCTGATTTGGAAGCAGCAAATGAAGGAGTTCATATCTGATCTAGGTGTAATACCTAGTGCATCAGGTCCAATGAAAATCTTTTGTGACAGTACTGGAGCAATTGCCTTGGCGAAGAAATCCAGATTTCACAAGAGAACCAAACACATCAAGAGAAGCTTCAATTCCATCCGTGATCAAGTCAAGGAGGGAGACATAGATATTTGCAAGATACATACGGATTTAAATGTTGTAGACCCGTTGACTAAGCCTCTCTCATGAGCAAAACATGATCAACACCAAGACTCCATGGGTGTTAGAATCATTACTATGTAATCTAGATTATTGACTCTAGTGCAAGTGGGAGACTAAAGGAAATATGCCCTAGAGGCAATAATAAAGTTGTTTTTTTATATTTCCTTATATCATGATAAATGTTTATTATTCATGCTAGAATTGTATTAACCGGAAACTTAGTACATGTGTCAATACATAGACAAACAAAGTGTCCCTAGTATGCCTCTTCTAGACTAGCTCGTTAAAGAAGATGGTTAAGTTTCCTGACCATAGACACGTGTTGTCATTTGATGAACGGGATCACATCATTAGAGAATGATGTGGTGGACAAGACCCATCTGTTAGCTTAGCATAACGATCGCTTATATTTATTGCTATTACTTTCTTCATGACTTATACATATTGCTCTAACAATGAGATTATCTAATCCCGAATACCGGAGGAACACCTTGTGTGCTATAAAACATCACAACGTAACTGGGTGATTATAAAGATGCTCTACAGGTGTCCCCAAAGGTGTTTGTTGAGTTGGTATAGATCAAGATTAGGATTTTTCACTCCGAGTATCGGAGATGTATCTCTGGGCCCTCTCTGTAATGCACATCACTATAAGCCTTGCAAGCAATGTGACTAATGAGTTAGTTACGGGATGATGCATTACGGAACGAGTAAAGAGACTTGCCGGTAACGAGATTGAACTAGGTATGATGATACCGACGATCGAATCTCGGGCAAGTAACATACCGATGATAAAGGGAATAACGTATGTTGTGATGCGGTTTGACTAATAAAGATCTTCGTAGAATATATATATGTGGGAGCCAATATGAACATCCAGGTTTCGCTATTGGTTATTGACCAGAGATGTGTCTCGGTGATGTCTACATAGTTCTCGAACCCGTAGGGTCCGCACGCTTAACGTTCGATGATGATTTGTATTATGAGTTATGTGATTTGATGACCGAAGTTTGTTCGGACTCCCAGATGAGATCAAGGACATGACGAGGAGTCTCGGAATGGTCGATAGGTGAAGATTGATATATTGGAAGGTTATAAACGGACACCGGAATGATCCCAATAAGGTTCTGGGATTTTTCGAAGTATCGGGAGGCTACTGGAACCCGGGAAAGTTATTGGGCCTAATGGGCCATAATGGAGGAGAGGAGGCAGGCACAGGAGGTGGGGCGTGCCCCCTGGCCCCAATGCGAATTGGACAAGGGGAAGGGGCGCGACCCCCCTCTTTCCTTCTCCCTCTCTGTTAGAAGGAAAGGGGGGCGAATCCTACTAGGTTTGGAGTCCTAGTAGGACCCCCCCTTGGCGCGCCTCCCCCTTGGCCGGCCTCCTCATCCCCCTCCTTTATATACATGGGCAGAGGGCACCCCAAAGCACAACAGACAATCTCTTAGCCGTGTGCGGTGCCCCCTCCACAGTTTAACACCTCGGTCATATCGTCGTAGTGCTTAGGCGCCCTGCGCCGGTAACTTCATCATCACCATCACCATCACCACATTGTCGTGCTGACGGAACTCTCCCTCGTCCCTCTACTGGATCAAGAGCTCGAGGGACGTCATCATGCTGAACATGTGCTGAACACGTAGGTTCCATACGTTCGGTACTTGGATCGGTTGGATCGTGAAGACGTTCGACTACATCAACCGCGTTACTAAACGCTTCCGCTTTCGGTCTATGAGAGTACATGGACACACTCTCCCCTCTCGTTGCTATGCATCTCCTAGTTAGATCTTGCGTGATCGTAGGAATTTTTTTGAATTACTACATTCCCCAACAATCCGGTCCTCAAATCAATCTTGGAGAATACTTTTTGCCCGCTGAGTTGATCAAACAAATCATCAATCCTTGGTAGTGGATATTTGTTCTTGATAGTAACATCATTCAGCTGACGGTTATCTACACACATCCGAAGACTGTCGTCCTTCTTATCCACAAATATTGCGGGTGATCCCCATGGTGAAGAGCTCGGACGGATGTATCCTTTCTGAAGCATCTCATCAAGCTGTTTCTTTAATTCCACTAATTCTGATGAAGGCATCCGATAATACTTCTTGTATAATGGTGCGGTTCCAGGCACCAGATCAATTGCAAACTCAAGCTCCCGGTCTGGCGGTATGCCTAGTAATTCCTCAAGAAATACATCTGGAAACTCACTGACCACAGGAATTAATTCCAATACTTCAGCCACAACCGTGAAAACCATTTCTTTCTTGGGTATGCTCCTCCAGACATAGAACTTTGTGGTTTGACCTTCTTGGCTTGTCAAAGTGACTTCTCTGGTCACACATTTAATGCATACTTGATATTGGGTTAACCAATTCATTCCCAAGATGATGTCCAATTTGGCAGACTCGATGACTATCAAGGATGTTGGAAATCCGACTCCCTTGATATCAATTTCCAAATTACGGCAAACCAGATTGCTTCTGAGCACAGATCCCGGGGATTGTACCATCATACTTTTTCCCATAATCGAGCAAGGAAATTTGTTTTGGGCAGCAGAACTCTGCAAAATAAAAGAGTGGGAAGCCCTAGAGCATAATAAAATTATTGCAGGTATGATATTAACAGGAAACATACCAATGATGACTTTCGGGTCCTCTTGGGCTTTGTCGGCGGAGAGGTGGTGAATTTGCCCTTGGATGGTCCTCTGGGCGGAATAGGTCTCTAGGTGATTGACTTGTAGCCTGAATGGAGCGGCTGGCTTGCCGTTCTTGGGGCACCGTCTGGCATAATGTCCGGTTTGTCCACAATTGCAGCAGGAATTATTGCGCTGACATTCTTCGCGCAGCGGGCTGGTCATGACATTCTTGACTTGGGTAGTGGTCTTGTTAACATTTTGCTGCCAATTGGATTTGTACTCAACCTGAGTCTACTGCCAAGTACGAGCCTTCTGCACTGGCTACCCATCCTTCTTAGGCTCAAATTTGTGCTTGTGATCGTTATTAGCGGGCCTATATTCCTGCACGAGCTTGTGTTCCCTTTCTGCGATGAGGGCTTTGTTCACCAGAGTTCGGAAATCCGGGAAATCAAACATACCGAGAGTGCATCTGAGGTGTTGGTTCAGTCCTCCAAGAAATATATCGATCTTCCTTTCTTCTGTGGCCACATCATAAAGAGAATAACGAGCCAAATGGTTGAACTTGTGCGGGTACTCAGTTACTGACATGCTTCCTTGTGTGAGAGCGAGGAATTCGCGCTGCTTGACTTTCATAATCCTGGCTGGAATATGGTACTTGCGGAAATGGTCCTTGAATTTAGTCCAGGTGATTTCTTCGTCCGCAGGCCACATAGCTTTAGCATTATCCCACCATATAGCGGCAGCTCCTTCAAGATAATGCGTAGCGAAGGGAACCATGTCATCTTCTTCAGTGCGAGCAATCTCAAGCTTTTTCTCAATAGTCCTTAATCAATCATCAGCTTCCAAAGGATCGCTAACTTGACTGAAACTGGGAGGCTTGGTCCTCTGAAAATCTGACAGCTTGGAGTGATGACCATTCTGATTTCCATCCTGCCCAACCATAGCTTGCACACTTTTCAACAGCTTGATCAGATCATTGTTCCTTCTTTCTTCAAACATACGCATGATTTGCTCAGTGGAGGGTGGATGTGGCGGTGGAGGCGGTGGTGGCTGAAATGACTCGAGGGAATGTCCTGCCTGTCTTGTTGAGCGCCGAACAGGGACATCCTCACAAGCGTGGCTGTTGCTGCCTCCCCGTGTCATCCTATTATTTGTTTTCCCAATATAAAGTAACCGAGATGAGAAATATCCGAAAATGGGAAGGAAAGCCAGCGACAAACCCAGAAGAAAACAGTGTAAAAGAAATCAAGGCGAATAAATAAAAAGTTCCAACATAATTATACATATACTCATACCTGCAAGATAAACATCATGACGGGTTTGACTACCCACATACATGAAACTAAACATCATGACATGAATGACTACATTCATACATCAACCTCATGACGACTGCGGTACTCTAACGATCTAGTGCTCAGCTGGCGCTGTGGCAGTCTCCTCTCCTGAGCCGGACTCAGATCTTGTGCTGATAGTGGAAAGCTCCGGGATAAAAGAGACACAGCGACGCTGCCTCGAGGACTCTCCCTCAGGAGCAGGTGTAGGACGAGACCTAAGCATAGGGGCTGCAGGAGTAGCGACAAGGGAAGCCCACACAACAGGGGCACTGCGAGGGGTCACTGCCAAAGGGTTTGTGGTACCCTAAGTGGTCACCGAAGTAACCGGAGTAACAGAGGCTGGAGGAACAAATGGAGTGAAACCGATAGTGGGTGGATGGTTCCTATGCCAAGTAGAGGCAAGGGCTACACGGGCTCGGGTCAGCTCTCGGGCTAACTCATAGATCAAGAGATAACTGGCAGTGATATAGCGAGAAAGGTGGCTAGCAGGACGATCGCACGCCGGATCAATAAAAGGGAAGCGGATACGCCCATTCTCTTGCAGAGACGAGTAGAAATAGAAACCTGGGTGGGTCTGCATGCGAACCTCATTGTAGCGCAAGTCTACAAGGGCCTCGATCACAGGAAACTGGATGGCCTGGGATGGCATGGAAGCGAAACCACCCTTAGAGGAATGGGTGTAAGCGCCGGAAGGAGAACTATGGTGTAAGGTGACCTCCGCATAATACTTGTACAGCGAACCGGCCAGATGCTCCCGATACACCTGATACACTGGATCAGCACCCTCTAGGTAGAGTCGTTGCCACACGTTCTGAAGCAGGTGCGATGATGTGTACGGAGTTGGCTCAGACTGGTACATAATTGGAACCGGAGCCATCTACACTCACAATCATCAGACGGTTAGTAATAACAACAAATAAAATGCATGCAATGCAACAATCAATTTCTATTACTGCCGTCACTCAGATTAAGCTATCTACCATTCATCTAGCGCATCGACGGTCTAGCGTGTCCTACAGTCAGCGCGGCTCTGATACCAAGCATTGCGGCACCCCGGCTCATAGCAACCGGTTTACCTTGCATTGCCAACCCAGAGATCCAGTCTTCTGGCAACACACAACAACTTGGTACAGAAAACAACCGCTTTATTGATGCTAGCAGAAACATAGGTCCGATATTACATCAAGTAGCGAGGCCAAGCGGCACACACGGTGTGGTTGAACAGTATGTATATTATTTAATGAACATGAGTGGGCCTCGATCACGATAACTACGCAGCAGCGGAACAATGACGAAGTGGAACTCCGTAGCACAACGACACCGATGTGGACACGATCTAGACGCGGGAAGCTCTCCGATCCTATACGACTTGCCTGAAATCTGGCATGACATGCCAGGTCAGTACATTGAAAGTACTTGCAAGCTCACAACAAACATACGCATAATGGCAAACAATATCATGACAATTGATCAGGTTAATGCAATGCAAATCATACTATTGATGTGGTGAAATCAAATTGTGCACCGAGTCACTCGGACACTCTTACTAGACGGGTTACCTCGTAACCGAATGGTGATCATACCTAGATCACAAATGAAACCAACACTTTGGTTCCCACCACGATCATACTCATGATCTCACAAATCATCACATAATCAGTGCCAACAATAAACTTTTAGTGTGCAAGATTTTTTATTAATGTTGATCCATGGTGTGACTTACTCACAAGCTATCGATAGATTAAATACACTCTGCAGAGGTAGCACACTTTACCCACATCACGGAATCCATGGCCTCGTCTTCCCGTTTGGTTGGACCAATGACATTCCGACGAAACCCTCCCATTGCCATGACACTCTCCCGGCCACTCCGACTAACTCCCTACTGGGCTAAGTCATGGGTGGCCCCGTGCCTACCAAAGCCATCAACGGCCACCGACATGGCAAAAAGGTCCCAGTCGGGGACAAGGTACCATAACAACAAACGGGCACACAAGGTTATGTCTACTTACTGGGCCAGGGTACCGCATGCCCATAACCTTCCCTCATTGGAGGTACCGACCAGAGGCATGACAACGGACCGAATCAAGACCTTCCAATAAAGGCAAATGTGGTTGCACTAGAAAAAACTTGATTCAGTGGCACCATGACTCGATCAACGTTATGTTCAAGTTGGATTAACATCAGGTTTTAACTTGAAAAGAAAACAACTCGAGTCATCATATGCCATGATCATGCAGCTATTTGACATGCAAAACATACTACTCAAGTAAACAGATCAACATCATCAAAATTTCGTGCTTGCACTACTCATCATTTAACTTTACTGGTTCTACTTTATTGGTTTTTATTATTCATAATTTTAATTATATCATAATATATAAAAATCACTTTATCACATAAAGAAACTACCATTATCCATGAAAGCATAATCACACAACAAGAATTCTTCTACTACCTTAATTAGCTCATGCATTCAAACAATATCATAATAAGGCAATTCAAGCATGACAAAATATCTAGCACTCAACCATATTCATTTAATTAATTAAATTCATGAAAATAACTCATATTCAAGTTGGGAAAAATCATAGATATTGAAATGACACCATACAAATGTTGGTGTGGCTTGCCTTAGTGCAGAGGAGGTTCACACTCCTCCTTTTTATCTTCAAGACAAGCTTCTCCCTCTGAAAATATTTAAAAACAGCAAAATAAAAAAAATCAAGAACCACTTTGAAAATCACCAAAAATTCTAGACAGCAAGGAAAAATCTCAATTTTGGTGTGCTGCTAGAACTTTTCAAAACAAGCACAATGCAAAAAGAATCAACTCATTTGGACTTATAGTTTAAGAGTTATGGCTGGTCAAAGTTCCTGGTCAAATATTTGAATTTAATTTGAATTAAAAATAAAATCAGGGGGTGACGCCGATGGCGTATCTTCAGAATACGCCTCCACTCGTATCACTTCGGGCGCGAGTGGAGAGGCTGACAGCAGGCCCCACTGGTTAGGTGTGGAGGGAGTTGAAGAGAGACAGAGCGGCGGCGGCACTTCGCCGGAGCTCAGCTGGCGAGGAGAGGTTCTTGGCCGGATCCAAAGGGTTAGAAAGAGAGAGGGGGTCGAGGCGCACCTACCTATACCCGTGGCTCGACAAGAGACGGCCGGAGCAGCTCAGAACCAAGCTCGCAAGTGGCGGCTGCGGTCGGGTCTCGCCGGAGAAGAGGAAGACGACGGAGAGGGGCGGTTCCAAGGGCTCCAACGTGTCCGGACGATACCAGTGGACCACCAGGGAGTCGCCCAAGTAGTTTCTCAAGCTCGAGGGGCACCGAAGCAAGGAGGAGGGGCTGTGGGGATCGCCGGTGAGCTCGGGTCAGGGACGACGGCCAGAGGCCTGCCCAGCCGGGCTGCGGCTATGCTACGGGCTTGTGGAGGTTGGGTGGTGGGTTTTGAGTGCTCGGAGAGGCAGGAGGGGCTCGATAGCCGGAGGGGGAGAGGGGTACATGGCTCCGCCGAAGCTCTCTGGAAGCCGACGAGCGACGACGAGTGGTGTCAGCGAGGGGTGGAGGGGCTCACCATTCACATGGGGGTTGTGCAACGTGCGGACAAGCACATGAGGCGGTGGAGGAAGAAGACAGAGGCACGGGGCGCACTATGGCTTTGGCCGCGTCATGCCTGTGCCTGCTGCGGCATCTCCGACTTCGGTGAGCACCAGGGAAAGGTCAAGGGCGAAGAGACGGAGGTGGTGGCGCGGTGCGACAGTCGTCGGCGAGCTCTAGATCAATCTTGTGATGAAAAAGCACTCAGGCGCAACACAGAGCGTGTCGGGTGCATTGCCAGAGCCGTGTCTTCACGAGGTCACCACGCTCGCATGGTCAAGACGACGCCAACTCGATGCAAAACTATGTCTGGGGTGTTGTTCATGCAGTGTTAGGTCTAGGAAGGGTGATGGCACAGTACCAGGCCGACCAGATAAGACTTGAGCCTGTTGGCAAGTTTCTGGTCAGAATCATGGTCACCAAGTTTGGAGGGCTTCTAGAAGGTGATTAGGGCTGATTCTCTGGGGTTAAGGTTTAGCTAGGAGGGTAAACTAGCTCAAGAAAATTAAGCTCCATTAGAGCAAGGAAAAATACACTTGCTATAGAAACTGGATTTTTAGGCCAGGACAGAAATGATTTTCTGTAGCAAAAATATTCCAAATAAGTGTGAAATATTTTTGCACAGGGAGGTGGGCCAAGGTTCAGAGAATATTTGAGAATTTTCTCAGATTTTTGGAAGCAAGAAAAATGAGGGTTGCTTTGGAGCACAAGTCTCTGAATTCAATTTCAGAGAAGAAACTGAACATTTTTCTTTTATGAAAAATATTCCTTGGGTTATTTTGGGATTTTTCAGAGAAAGAATGTTGAATCAGAGATGAATGCGTAACTTGGGTGAAAATCAAGGACATGCCCAAGTGTCTAAGTCCATTTGAATTGATTCAAAAGCCCCAAATTCAAAGCACAAGCAAGTGAAGTCCGAAAAAAGAGAGAATGCAAAAACTAGGCTGTCACAGCATGGCCCCATGGATGGCCCGGTACGACCCAGCTTCAGGATCAACAACCCAAGACCCTCACGAGGCGGACGACACCAAAGCCTCCCTGGGGGGCGGCCTCCCTAGGCTGGCTCCCGAGGAGCGGAGATATCAATGCAAGGTGCACCTCGCGAGGTTCAGATGACGTGAGCCATGACGACCAAGGCCAGGCGGGCGCCAGCGGGCGCAGTGTACTAGTTTCCTCTTTAGTGCTAAGGTTTCCATTCTGGTGCAACAAGACCAAGACCACCAGGACGGCAAGAGAGAGGTCATCGCGGAGCCCACCACGGCGTCATGACCAGGAGGTTTTGGCAGGCGAAGACTACTTTTGTCAGGATATCATGTACTAGTTGTCTCCCTTCAAATTTGGCCGTTGTGGGATCCCTTCTCGCCTTGCATTTGGGAAGAGGACCAATGCCACTATAAATAGGACCTAGCCACCACCATAGAGGGGGGATCCATTCCACCTTGACCAGCTCACTAGCTGATCGAGCACAAGAACACCTCACCTCCTGAGGCTGTTCGTCATTGTACTAGTGCATCCACAGCCCCTCCAGGCAAATCCACCTCAAAGCAGGAGTAGGGTTTTACACCGCAAGGTGACCCGAACCTAGGTAAAACTGCGGTGTCTCTTGTCCATTGGTTTGTCGAGCTAGGCCGTGGAATCATGAGCGGGCAGACTGGGGAGGACAAGTTCTTCGCATGCACCCCAGTGTTTGAACCTCTCAGGGGTCTGCGGAACGCAGAATCCGACAACTTTGCTATGCCTAATGCTTCTCACTAGGGCCCGAGTGCCATGATTTCAGATCTGAACCTATTATGTTTTCATGAATATATTTGTGTTCTTGATCCGATATTGCAAGTTATAGTCACCTCCTATGTGTTAAGATCCGGCAACCCTGGAGTGACAATAGTCGGGACCACTCCCGATGATGACCGTAGTTTGAGGAGTTCATGTATTCACTAAGTGCTAATGCTTTGGTCTGGTACTTTATTAAAAAGGAGGCCCTAATATTCCTTAGTTTCCAATAGGACGCTGTTGCCACTGGAGGGTAGGGCAAAAGATGCCATGCAAGTTCTTTTCCATAAGCATGTATGACTATATTCGGAATACATGCCTACATTATATTGATGGATTGCAGCTAGTTCCGTGTCACCCTATGTTATAACCGTTGCATGATGAATGCCATCTGACATAATTATCCATCATGGATCCATTGCCTACGAGCTTTTCACATATTAATCTTTGCTTAGTTACTTTTCCGTTGCCACTGTTACGATTGCTATGAAACTACTACTGTTACTTTTGACACTGATACCGTTACTTCCAGACAACTTTGCTACTAAACACTTTGCTGCAGATATTAAGTCTTTCTAGTGTGGCTAAATTGACAACTCAACTGCTAATACTCAAGAATATTCTTTGCCTCCCCTTGTGTCGAATCAATAAATTTGGGTTGAATACTCTACCCTCAAAAACTGTTGTGATCCCTATATTTGTGGGTTATCAAGACCTTTTTTGGCGCCGTTGCTGGGGAGCATAGCTCTATTCTTAGAGTCACTTGGGATTTATATCCGTTGATCACTATGAGGAATTTGAAAGATCAAAGAACTAAGATTTTTTCCTTCAACTATGAGGGGAGGTAAGGAACTGCCATCTACCTGTGCACTTGATTCTCCTTCTGTTTTGAGTGAACTTGCGACACCTACACCTGCTATTGATTCTGATATGTCGCATGTTATTGATGATGCCACTTCTGCTATGCATGATGCTTATGATGATATTACTTCTGTGCTTGATGATACTATGCCACTAGGTGAATTTCTTGATGAATAACTTGCTAGGGTTAGAGAGAATGAAATTACTGAAACTGATGATATTATTGGAACTGATGATTATGATTCTCCCCCTAGATTTGAATTGCCTATTGTTCCTGAGGGTTATGTTATGGATAAAGAAACTACTAGATACTTCTTTGTTTGCAATGATAGAGAAGATCTTAAGAAATTGTTAGCTAAGCTGAAAGAAAAATCCTTGAATGCTAGAATGAAATATGATCCCGCTTTCGCTACTTCACCTATCTTTGTTACTGATAAGTATTATGAATTCTCTGTCGATCCTGAGTTGATTACTTTGGTTGAATCTGATCCTTTTCATGGTTATGAATATGAAACTGTTGTGGCACATCTTACTAAATTAAATGATATAGCCACCCTATTTGCTCTTGAGGAAAAAATTCGCTATTACTATATTCTCAAATTGTTTCCTTTCTCATTAAAGGGTGATGCTAAGATATGGTTTAATTCTCTTGTTCCTTGTTGTGTGCGTAGTCCCCAGGATATGATTTACTACTTCTCTGCAAAAAAAATCCCTGCTCATAAGAAACAAGCTGCTTTAAAGGAAATATTTAATTTTGTGCAAACTGAAGAAGAGAGTCTCCCACAAGCTTGGGGCAGGCTTCTCCAATTACTTAATGATGTGGCTGATCATCCTCTCAAGAAAAATGAAATACTTGATATCTTTTATAATGGACTAACCGATGCTTCTAGAGACCACCTGGATAGTTGTGCTGGTTGTGTTTTCAGGGAAAGAACTGTTGAGCACGTTGAATTGCTATTGAATAATATATTGAGTATTGAAAATGATTGGACACTTCCTGAACCAACTCCGAAGCCAACTCCGAAGAAAAGGGGTATTCTATTTCTCAGTCCTGAAGATATGCAAGAGGCAAAGAAATCTATGAAAGAAAAAGGTAATAAAGTTGAAGATGTAAAAAATTTACCGCCTATTGAAGAAATACATGGTCTTGATAACCCGACACAGGTAGTAGAGGTAAACTCTCTCCGTAGATTTGATGAAGGTGATATTCCTCATAATAAGTCTGCTAGTCAATGCTTGGATGAGTTTGATAATTTTATTGTTAAACAAGAAAAATTCAATGCTTATGTTAGTAGACAATTGAAACGTAATGCTTACATGCATGATCACCTGAGTAATTATATGAATAGTAATGTTAATGATCTTAAGCTTATTAGTAAACATGCTTCCATGGTTACAACCCAAGTAGAACAAGTACTTAAGGCTCAAGATGATTTTCTTAATGAGTTGAATAGTAAGAACAATGATAATGCTATTAGGGTTATGACTAGAGGTGGTAAAGTGACCCAGGAACCTCTGTCTCCCTAGGGCCATCCTAAGAGAATTGAGCAGGATTCTCAGAGAACTAATACTGATGCACCTAGTCCTATTAATAAAAATAAAAAGAAAACTAACATGACTTTGCATGCTAGTGAACCTGCTATAGACACACCTGAGAATCCCAATGATGTTTCTATTTCTGATACAAAGACATAGTCTGGTAATGAACATGAAACCAGTGCTAATGTTAATGATGATGTTCATGTTGATGCTCAACCTAGTAATGATAATGATGTAGAGATTGAACCTAGTGTTGATCTTGATAACCCACAATCAAAGAATCAACGTTATGATAAGAGAGACTTTGTTGCTAGAAAACTTGGTAAAGAAAGAGAACCATGGGTTCAGAAACCCAGGCCATTTCCTCCTAAGCCATCCAAGAAAAAGGATGATGAGGATTTTGAGCACTTTGCTAAAATGATTAGACCTATCTTTTTGCGTATGCATTTGACTGATATGCTTAAAATGCCTCCTTATGCTAAGTATATGAAAGATATTGTTACTAATAAAATTAAGATACCGGAAGCTGAAATTTCCACCATGCTTGCTAATTATAATTTTAAGGGTGGAATACCAAAGAAACTTGGAGATCCAGGAGTACCCACTATACCATGCTCCATTAAAATAAACTATGTTAAAACTGCTTTATGTGATCTTGGAGCCGGTGTTAGTGTTATGCCTTTCTCTTTGTATCATAGACTTGATTTGAATAAGTTGACACCTGCTGAAATCTCTTTGCAAATGGCCGATAAATCAACTGCAATACCCATCAGTATTTGTGAGGATGTGCCTGTTCTGGTTGCAAACGTTACTATCTTAACCGACTTTGTTATTCTTGATATTCCCGAGGACGATAGTATGTCGATTATCCTTTGTAGGCCCTTTTTGAATACTGCAGGGGCTGCTATTGATTGCATCAGAGGCAATGTCACTTTTCATGTTAGTGGTAATGAGCATACGATACACTTTCCGAAGAAACAACCTCAAGTTCATAGTATCAATTCTATTGGAAAATTTTCAAATATTACTATTGCAGGTTTTGAATTACCTCTATCTACTGCCAAAAAGAAATATGATATTCTTATTGTTGGGGAAATGCATATCCCCGTTGAGGTAACCTAGTGTTATTCGAAAATTCTCCGGTTTCATGTCACTAGGAAGAAGTTTGTTAATAAGACTTGATCAACCTTGTTAATGGATTCCTTTTCATGAGCATGAGATGGATGAATTTAGAAGGCACAACTCTCTGTACCCATCTTTTACTTTCTGTTATTTAGATTAAATAAAGCAAAATAGTATTTTCTGTATGTTTTCTGATTTATCCATGCAATAAAAAATGTCCCAAAAATAAAAGTTCTCCAAATACCCTGAAATTTTGATATGATTTTTTATATAATATTTAAGAATTTCTGGTGCAAAGAACACACCAGGGGGCCTCACTAATGTGGCTTGAAGCTATGTCGGTATTTCCCCAAAGAGGAAGGGATGATGCAACATAGCGGCGGTAGGTATTTCCCTCAGATATGAAACCAAGGTTATCGAACCAGTAGGAGAACCAAACAACAGAACGTAAACAGCCCCTGCACACAGATAACAAATCCTCGCAACCTGACGTGTTAAAGGGGTTGTCAATCCCTTTTGGGTAACGGTGCCAGAAATTGGTGCGTGACGGGAAAAGGTTGTAATAAATTGAATAAATAGATCGCAAATAAAATAAAGTGCAGCAAAGTATTTTTGGGTTTTTGGATTAATAGATCTGAAAATAAATGCAAATAAAAGTAGATCACAAAGGCAAATAATATGAGAAATTGATCCGGGGGCCGTAGGTTTCACTAGTGGCTTCTCTCGAGAAAAATAGCAAACGGTGGGTGAACAAATTACTGTTGGGCAATTGATAGAACTTCAAATACTCATAGAAATATCCAGACAATGATCATTACATAGGCATCATGTCCAAGATTAGTAGACCGACTCCTGCCTGCATATACTACTATTACTCCACATATCGACCGCTATCCAACATGCATTTAGTGTGTAATGCCCGGATAATCGTGCTACAGTAATCCAATGCTAATCATGCCATGTCACCACGGTTACTGTTGATAATCTACCATTAGTCCAAAACCGAGTCAAATTCAAAAATTAAAATAAAGTTAAATTATAAAAGTTTTCAAAAGTTAAAACAAAAATGTTCGGGTAGTGCCATAATTTGCATATTTAATTATGGTGTAATAAACATATTTTTATAAAGTGCCTAAGTGCTTTAAACTAAATAAAAAAGAAAAGAGAAATAAATAAAAGAAAAAGGGAAAAGACAAAAAAAAAAAAAAGAGAAACCCCCTGCCCCCTGGGCTTCGGCCCGGCAGGCCGCAAGCCCCCCCTCCTTGGGCCTCAGCCGACTGGCCCAGCCGGCCACCCCCACTACTCCTTATCCCCACTCCCCCCGTAACTCCACCGACACCCCCACTCCCTCCTGAAAATATCTCCCCCTCTCCCCCGATTTGGATCGGGATCGAGGAGGAGGCCATCGACGCCGCCCCCACGCTCGGAGGACGCCGCCTCGCCGTCGCCCCCTCCCCGCCTGGACCTCGCCGACGCGCCCACACCGGTCTGCCTCCCGCTCCGCTGACGTCGTCCTCGTCCTCCCCCATGACCACCACTGTCCCGTTCCCTACAGGCACTCGGTGAGGCCCTCGGCCTCTTTCTCCCACGCCTCGGCTCGCGCCCATCTCCGGCCGACTACTGCGCCTCCCTGCGCCGTCGTGGCTGCCCCATCACGCGCGCCCAACAGCACCATCCCGCGCCCGCGGTCGCGCGCACACGCACACGCCACCCGCGCCCATGCATCACCACGCCCGCATCCCCGCACGGCGCTGCCGCAACCCGCGTCGCCTGCAGCCTCGCTTTGCCCCGCGCCATCGCGCTCCCACCGCGGCCTGGCTCCGCTCCTGCTCTACGCCACGGTTCCACTGCCCCGCCGTGCCATCCGCCGTCGCCGCCCCCACTGCTCTGTGCGCCTGCACGCGCTTGGACGCGCCCGTGCCTCTTTCGCCCCGCTTCGCTCCCCATCACCCGTCACTGTCTCCCCGCCCCTCCCGTGCGTCGTGGCCGCCGGCCCGCCGACGCGCAGCCTTGGCCCCCTACACTGCTATGGCCGTCGGCACCCAGCGCCGTTCCCCCCTGTCGCCCGCTAACGCCGAACCCACTATGGCCCCCCTGGCCCAATGACATGTGGGGCCCAGCCCCTAGATCATTAAAAAAAGATATAAAAAAGAAGAATTAAAAAATACAAGTATTAATTAATTAATTAACTAAATTAATTAATATAGTTAATTGTGTTTAATTAACCTAATCAATTAATTAAACTTAATTAACGCTGTTTAATTAACCTGCTAACTAAATGTGTCAATGACGAATGGGACCCACCTGTCAGGTTGACCAAGTCAACTACTGATGTCATGATGATGTCAGCAAACACTATTCTGGATAATGTCGTTTTAATTAATTAAATAAATCCTAAAAATGATTTAAATCTTTTAAAATTAATATGAAATAAACCGTAGCTCGAATGAAAAAACTTTGTACATGAAAGTTGCTCAGAACGACAAGACGAATCCGGATACGCAGCTTGTTCGTCCGCCACGCATCCCTAGCATAGTGAACACGCAACTTCCCCCCTCCGGTTCATCTGTCCGAAAACGCGAAACACCGGGAATACTTTCCCGGATGTTTTCCCCCCTTCACCTGTACCACCTTGTACCACGTTAGGGCACCCCTAGCGGCGATACTTGTCATGTCATGCATCGCTATGGATCTGTTTGCTTAATATTGATTGTTTCTTCCCCCTCTTCTCTCGCTAGACGCCGAGACCGACACCGCTGCTACCCAGTACGACTACGGTGTTGACGACCCCACTACTAGGAAAAGGGCTACTAATGGCGCACCAGTTTTGCCTACTAATGGCGCATCACTGGTGCGCCATTAGTATCACGCCACTAGTATTTTTTACTAATGGCGCACCACTGGTGTGCCATTAGTATCTAGTATAATAATGGCGCACCACTGGTGCGCCATTAGTATAGGCCACGGTGCGCCATTAGTATAGGCCACTGGTGCGCCATTAGTATAGGCCACTGGTGCGCCATTAGTATTTTTGAATTTTGAAGGCGGGAAAATAGTAGTGGCGCAGCGTCTAACCCCCACCGCGCGCCATTGCTATTTTTGAATTTTGAATTTGGATCTGGATCGTGATTTTGTTACCCATTTTTTGCTCGTTTTTTGGCACGATATTATTTCAAATTTTGTTCCTGTGTTTGGATCTTGTACATTCTTTTCCGTGTTCTTTTGCCGGAGAGGAGTTCGCCGGAGAGGAGGTGGAGGAGGTCACCGGAGAGGTGCTCGCCTACATCGCCGGAGAGGAGGAGGAGGAGTTCGCCGGAGAGGAGGAGGAGGAGGAGGTCGCCGGAGAGGAGTTCACCGGAGCATCAGAGAGGAGGAAGGAGAAACCATGAGGGGATGGGAGGAGAGGAGGGAGGAGGAGCTCACCGGAGAGGAGGGAGGAGAAAGTGTGAGGGGAGGGGAGAGGAGGAGAGGAGGGAGGAGGAGGTCGCCAGAGAGGAGGAGGAGGAGGTCGCCGGAGAGGAGGATGGTAGTATGATGGAGGAGAGAAGGGAAGATGGAGTGGAGGAGAGGAGGAGATGGAGTGGAGGAGAAGAATGAAGAGGTAAGGAGGAGAGGACCACGCCCAGCCATATATACGGCATAGTAATGGCGCACCGCAGGCAGGTGCGCCATTACTAACTTTTTTTTAATTTTTTTGATTTATTTTGAAGGCGGGAAGATATTAATGGCGCACCATGGGCAGGTGCGCCACTAGTAACTTTTTTTTGACTTATTTTGAATTTTGAAGGCGGGAGGATAGTAATGGCGCACCATGGGTAGGTGCGCCATTAGTAAGTTTGAATTTTTTTGAATTTTTTTGCCTCTCCAGATCTTAAAAGCCCCATATCTTTTTTTCTTTTAGGTTTTTGAGGATTTTGAAAATGTTTAACAAAGTTCCCCCGGTTAAATTCGGATGTAACTTTTCGAGTAGATGATTTTTCATATAAAAAACTTTTTCATCCGAGTTCGTACGCAAAAGTTATGCCCATTTTACAAATTCTCGAGAGATTTCGCAAATAAAGTCGAAATTCATATTTGTAAATTTTCACAACAACTAGACCACATATCGCATGGGAAACTTATTTTCTTTTATTTTTTTACATTTCCATCATTTTTTATTTTTTTTAAAACTGAAAAGGCGGTCCACGGGGGGGGGGGGGTGCATTCGGTGGAAGTGGTGGCCAAGTTACTAATGGCGCACCGTGGCATGGTGCGCCATTACTAGTTCAACTAGTAATGGCACACCACTCCCACGGTGCGCCATTGGTAGTTTTGAAAAAAAAATAATTTTTTTTACTAATGGCACACCGTGGATGTGGTGCGCCATTAGTATTTCGACACTAATGGCGCACCAACACATGGTGCGCCATTAGTATATAGTAATGGCGCACCACATGTCTGGTGCGCCATTAGTGTCAATTCCATCTATAGCCCTTTTCCTAGTAGTGCCCCTCTCTCTTGCCAGAGCAACCAGGCAAGCTCCCTCCCCCCCGCCCTTGATCACTAGATATCGCCTACACTTCTCTATACGGCTTGCATTAGAGTAGTGTAGCATGTTACTGCTTTCCGTTAATCCTATCCTGATGCATAGCCTGTCCTTGCTACTACTGCTGTTACCTTTACCTGCAATCCTAATGCTTAGTATAGGATGCTAGTTTATCATCAGTGGCCCTACATTCTTGTCCGTCTGCCATGCTATACTATCGGGCCGTGATCACTCGGGAGGTGATCACGGGTATAAACTATATACTTTATGCATGATACATGTGGTGACTAAAGACGGGTCGGCTTGTGGAGCACCCGCGAGTGATTCACGGATTGGGGGCTGAAAGGACCTTTGTCCCAATGGCCCTCTGTGTGGACTTTGTGGCGAAGCGACAGGGCAGGTTGAGACCACCTAGGAGAGAGGTGGGCCTGGCCCTGGTCCGCGTTCGCGGTTATTTCAAGATAACACGTTTAACGAGATCTTGGTACTTGATCTGAGTCTGGCCACTGGCCTATACGCACTAACCATCTACGCAGCGACAGTTATGAGCACTCGATGTCGTGGTATCAGCCGAAGCCTTCGTGACGTCAGTGACTGAGAGGCGCGCGCCGGGTTGGACCGCGTAACGCAACTTCCTTTGTAATGGAGGTTGCTAGGTATGCTCTCCGGCCGCCCACGCAACATGCAGGTGTGTAACGGGCGATGGGCCCAGACCCCTGCGCGCATAGGATTTAGACCGGCGTGCTGACCTCTCTGTTGTACCTAGGTAGGGCTACGACGTGTTGATCTTCTGAGGCCGGGCATGACCCAGGAAAGTGTGTCCGGCCAAATGGGATCGAGCGTGTTGGGTTATGTGGTGCACCCCTATAGGGAAGTTAATCTATTCGAATAGCCGTGATCTTCGGTAATAGGACGACTTGGAGTTGTACCTTGACCTTATGACAACTAGAACCGGATACTTAATAAAACACACCCTTCCAAGTGCCAGATACAACCGGTGATCGCTCTCTCACAGGGTGACGAGGGGAGGATCATTGGTTAGGATTATGCTATGTGATGCTACTTGGTGAACTTACCATCTACTCTCTTCTCCTGCTGCAAGATGGAGGTTACGAGAAGCATAGTCTTCGAAAGGACTAGCTATCCCCCTCTTATTCCGGCATTCTGCAGTTCAGTCCACATATGATACCCTTAATCCATTTGATACCAATGCATACATATGTAGTGTAGCTCCTTGATTGTGAGTACTTTGGATGAGTACTCACAGTTGCTTTGCTTCCCCCTTTCCCCTTTCTTATACCCGATTGCTGCGACCAGACGTGGGAGCCCAAGAGCCAGACGCCACTATCGATGACGACTACTACTACTACTCGGGAGGTGCCTACTACTACATGCAGCCCGCTGACGACGACCAGGAGTAGTTTAGGAGGATCCCATGCAGGAGGCTTGCACCTCTTTCGATCTGTATCCCAGTTTGTGCTAGCCATCTTATGGCAACTTGTTTAACTTATGTCTGTACTCAGATATTGTTGCTTCCACTGACTCGTCTATGATCGAGCTCTTGTATTCGAGCCCTCGAGGCCCCTGGCTTGTAATATGAAGCTTGTATGACTTATTTTTTTTGTTCTGTAGAGTTGTGTTGTGATATCTTCCCGTGAGTCCCTGATCTTGATCGTACACGTTTGCGTGTATGATTAGTGTACGATTGAATCGGGGGCGTCACAAGTTGGTATCAGAGCCGACTGCCTGTAGGAATCCCCCTTCCACACTCCTTGGCCGAAGTCGAGTCTAGACATTACAAAAACTTTTACTAACATGACTGTGTGCCTTACGGGCCCACGTCGCCATCTGGGTAGTATTAGAATCTTTTACTCCTCGATCCTTACTCCGGGACTCTGAACTCTCTCCTACTCGGGTTAAACGATTTTACTAACTCTAACATTAGGATCCCGTGACCACGTTCACCCCAAAGTTGGATAAGCCCTAGTTATTCTTTAGAGTAGTATTTGAACATTATCCACATTGTCTTTTGACTCCTGTGAAAACATCTTTGTTTTTAGATGGAACCCACGAGACAGGTCGTGCGCCACACGACGACCATTGGTGCCTCAGGATCACCTGCTGTGTTGGTTGAGATGATGACCTATCTGGGTTATCGCTGGCACCCTGAGTACACCGTCTATGAGGAGTATCAGGACTTCAACCAGGAGCAGTACCGTGCCATCATCCACCTCTACTCTCGGGAGCATGACTCCACTACCGTGCTGCACACTGCTCATGGTGTTGGAGTGACTATCGACATGGTGGTCCACGATGCTGCTTATGCTGCTCTGACACGTCTTCGTGGAGAGTACCGGGAGTTGGACAACTCCCCTTTCAGGCACATTGCTATCGCATCCGATGTTGGTGCGGAAGGATACTACACTGCTGTCTACTCCACTGTCACCCGAGAGCCCTTCTACCATCAGCACCTAGTTCTGCATGCTGATGAGATGGATAGAGCTAACCGAGCTCTTCGCCACGAGTTGTACACCACCCGTCAGCACCTGTATCATGCTCTGACGTTGTTGCACCCCTCTGTCCGATCTGGTGATCTGTCGCGTTCTACGCTGTACCCTGCCAGGACCGTGATGCCCCAGGGCGTCGGCTGGCCAGATGTGGGAGGATTCTCTCCCGCACTTGGTCCTCTCCTGCCACCTGGGCATCGGGTTCTGCACCAGAGTATCCACGGACCCCAGGCTACTCGCGTGGAGGTCTTCCCTTCGCGCCACTACCAGCTGTCAGGCTACACCTACCTCCACAGTTCCTCCTGGGACTGATGTAGGCTTGCTTGTTAGTGTTAGATGCATTCGTCGCGAGCCTACGTGCCGCCTATGATGTTCTTAGCCTATGTACCGAACTCTATGTACCGAACTCTATGCATGATCACTATTGTAAGATGTGCCAACTACTATGTAGTATCTATCGTGTTCCTTTCATTATGCATGTTTCATCATGAATGATTCTTGTCCTCGCAATTTCTCAATGCTGAACTACTCCTGTTATATATTAGCAGGATGGTTAGACCAGGTGGTCGTGGTGGCAATGCCCCACCACCGCCTGAGTACATGGCTGGTATGATCCAACAGCTTGAGATGAATCGCGAGTTCATGGAGAATATGATGGCTTAGTTTCCTCGCCCCAATATGAACCAGCAGCCAACCCCAGTAACTCTGCAGGATTTCATGCGCCTGAACCCAACTGTGTACCGCAGCTCAATTCAGCCTCTGGATGCTGATGACTGGCTCCGTGACATCACCTATGAGATGGAGTCTGCTGATGTAGCCCCTGCCAGCTATGTCACCTTTGCTCCCTTCTTCCTGAAGGGACCCGCAACTCAATGGTGGGACACCCACAGGCATACTCTGCCAGTTGGAAAAATCATCACCTGGCCAGACTTCCAAGCTGCCTTCCGTGCTCGCTTCATTCCTCAGGGAGTCATGGACCGAAAGAAGCGCGAGTTTCACAACCTCACTCAGGGCAACAAAACTATGGAAGCTTATCAGCGGGAGTTTCTGGATCTGTCCTGCTATGCTGAGGAAGACATTGCAACTGATGCACGCAGACAGGAGAAGTTCCGTGATGGCCTTCAAGCTGATATCAAGCTCGCACTTCTAGTGCATGACTTTGCTGATTTCGCCACCTTGGTGAACAATGCCATCAATGCCGAAACTGGTCTGCAGGAACACCAGAGCTCTCACAGGCGCAACCGTGACACGGGCTCATCTTCGGGCCCGTCCTCGCAGAAGCGTAGGATATGGATTCCCAACAGCATGTACCAGCCAACTACACCTGCTCCTAGGCAGTCCTATGCTGCACCGCGTCTGCCTCCCCCGCCAACTAGGCAACCAAGGCTTCCAGCTCCACCACTCCAAGCTCCTGTTCCCACTCCCAATAATGGTCTCTGCTACAAGTGTGGCCAACCAGGTCACCTCGCCAGGAACTGCTTTCAGAACTAGAATCAACTGGCCCTTCCTGCAACTGGCCGTGGAAGCAACCAACCCCGCAATAACAATGCCAAGTCTTATGGCCGTGTTCATGCCAACCACGTTGATCTCAATGAAGTTCTAGACCAGCCCGCTACTGTGATGGGTACACTCCTCATAAATTCAGTACCAGCATCTGTTTTATTTGATACAGGTGCATCGCATTCATTCATGTCACAAGATTTTGCATGCTTGCACGACATTAAATGTGAGGACGTGAACACTTCGCTATTAGTGCACACTCCCGCGGGCCAATGTCGGACCTCCATGATTTGCAATGACGTCCCGTTGAAATCGAAGGTCTGGAATTCCTTGCCTCTCCCATCGTATTGAAGCCCTGTAGCATCGACCTCATTATGGGAATGGATTGGTTGAAAGCGCATACTACTTCTATAGTTTGCGGCACTAAGGTCGTCCATCTGCTACACCCTTCTGATGAAATAATTGCTTACCAAGCTCATCTAGTTCAGAACACCGAGGCACGACTTTATGCCTTGAATGCGTTGAATGCTGCACCACTCAAGGGAATTGAAAACATTCCCGTCATTCTTGAATTCCAAGACGTCTTCCTAGAAGAACTTCCAGGGATTCCCCCTGCTAGGGCCGTCGAATTCATCATCGACTTGAAACCCGGCACCACCCCTATAGCCAAACGACCCTACAAGATGCCGCCACATGAACTCATTGAGCTTAAGGAGGAAATCGACAAATCTCTTGTCAAAGGTTTCATTCGCCCAAGTTGCTCTCCTTGGGGAGCACCTTCTCTCTTTGTTAAAAAGAAGGATGGGACAACCCGATTAGTCCAAGACTACCGTCCTATAAACCAAGCTACCATTCAGAATAAATACCCTCTTCCTCGGATCAATGATCTTTATGATCAACTGGCTGGCTCATCAGTGTTCTCCAAACTCGACTTGAGGTTGGGTTACCACCAGATCCGTGTTCGTGAAGAGGATATCCCAAAAACCGCCTTCGTGACTCGGTATGGGTCATACGAGTACACCCTCATGTCATTCGGCTTAACGAATGCTCCCGCCACCTTCTCTCGTCTGATGAACTATATATTCATGGATTACCTCGACAAGTTCATCGTGGTTTATCTGGATGATATCCTTGTATTTTCCAAGAACAAAGAAGAACATGCTGAACATCTTCGTCTTGTGCTGGAAAAGCTTCAAGAGCATCAACTGTATGCTAAGTATTCCAAGTGTGAATTCTGGCTCCCCGAAGTAACCTATCTTGGGCATGTCATCTCCAAGGATGGTATTGCCGTCAACCCTGAACGAGTTCAGGCTATTCTCGATTGGACTCCTCCGAAGAATGTCAAGCAAGTCCGAAGTTTTCTCGGTCTCGTTAGCTATTGCCGTCGATTCGTCGAGAACTTCTCCAAGATTGCCAGGCCTCTGACTAATCTGTTGCATAAGGGTGTCAAGTTCGAATGGACACACAAGTGTCAGGAAAGTTTCCAGGCTCTCAAAGACAAGTTGACTTCTGCCCCAGTGCTTGCACCACCTGGTACTAAGAAGGACTTCGTCATTTACTGCGACGCTTCCCGTCAAGGATTATGCTGTGTCCTAATGCAAGAGCGCAGAGTGATTGCTTATGCCTCTCGTCAACTACGCCCTCACGAAGAAAACTACCCAGTTCACGACCTCGAACTTGCTGCTGTCATTCATGCACTGAAGCAGTGGCAACATTACCTTCTCGGTAATCGTTGCGAGATCTTCACCGACCACCAAAGTCTGAAGTATCTGTTTACTCAGCCTGATCTGAACCTTCGTCAACAGAGATGGATGGAGACTGTTGCAGACTTTGATGTGGGTATATCCTATACCCCCGGCAAGGCTAATGTAATGGCTGATGCCTTGAGCCACAAGTCTTACTGCAACCACCTCCAGGTTCCCAAATTTCAGCCCTCGCTTGTCGAAGAATTTAGAAAGTTGAACCTTTATATTGTTCCTCCTCGAGCACTCGCTCTCCCTCACCCAGAGTTCCGCAAGATGAATCTTCATGTTGTTACTAAGGGTTCTCTAAATACCCTGGCTGTCGTACCAGATCTCGTAGCTGGTATAAACACTATTCAAGGTTATGACTCCGAAGTCCATACGATTAAACGCCACCTAGCAGAAGGAAAGCCCTCATTCTTCACTATCGCCGATGATGGCGCCTTGTACTTCAAAGGCCGCCTAGTGGTACCATGTTTGAAGAAAAACCTGGATAAGACTAAAAGGGTTATGCAAGAAGCTCATGATACGCCTCTGTCCATCCATCCTGGTAGTACAAAGATGTACCAGGATATTCGTCAAAGATTTTGGTGGTCTAATATGAAGCAGGACATTGCTCGTTATGTTGCTGAGTGTGACGTTTGCCACCGTATCAAAGCAGAGCATCAAGGGCCTGCTAGAACTTTGCAACCTATCTCTATTCCTGAATGGAAATGGGACCATGTTGAAATGGACTTCATCACTGGATTTCCCAAATCGCAGAAAGGTAATGATGCTATTCTTGTCGTCATTGGCCGGCTTTCTAAAGTTGCACATTTTCTGGTGGTCAAAGAAACAATCACTGCTAGCCAGCTTGCAACTCTCTACATGTCCAGAATTGTTTCACTTCATGGTATTCCACTGGTTATCAGTTCAGGCCGTGGCAGCTTATTCACTTCAAGATTCTGGGCAAGTTTCCAAGAAGCTATGGGAACTCATCTGTCGTTCAGTACTGCTTTTCATCCTCAGTCGCAAGGACAGGTTGAACGTGTCAACCAAGTTCTTGAAGACATGCTTCGAGCTTGTGTAATTTCCTTCGGCAAGAAATGGGAGGAATCTCTTCCATATGCCGAGTTCTCTTATAATAATAACTATCAAGCTAGTATGAAGATGTCCCCCTTCGAAGTGCTATATGGACGAAAGTGTCGAACCCCTATGAACTGGTCAGAAACTGTGGAACGTCCACTCTTCGGTCTGGATATTATCCAAAAGGCCGAAGAACAAGTTCGCATTATTCGCGAGAATCTCAAGACTGCTCAGTCATTTCAGAAAAGTTAGTATGACCGTCATCACCAAGACATGGTCTATCAACCTGGCGAAAAGGCTTATCTTCGAGTTACACCAATGAAGGGTGCTCACCGCTTCGGGATCAAGGGCAAGCTAGCTCCTCGCTATATTGGCCCATTCACTATTCTCGAAAGGCGTGAAAAAGTGGCATATCAATTGGAGCTTCTGCCGAACCTTTCTCAGGTTCACGATGTGTTCCATGTGTCACAACTCCGACGATGCTTCAGGGATCCAATCCGAGAAGTGGATCATGAAGTGCTTGAGTTGCAACAGGACCTCTCCTATAAAGAGCATCCGGTCCGCATTCTCGACCAAGCTGAACGCCGCGCACGTCAGAAGGCGATCAAGTTCCTCAAAGTCCAGTGGTCGAATCAGTCTGAAGACGAAGCCACTTGGGAACGCCAGGACCGCCTGCGTGATGAATACCCCGCACTGTTTCCTTCTACCTCCTAAATCTCGGGACGAGATTTCTTGTAGATGAGGAGATTTGTAACGCCCGGATAATCGTGCTATAGTAATCCAACCATAATCATGCCACGTCACCACGGTTATTGTTGATTATCTACCGTTAGTCCAAAACCGAGTCAAATTCAAAAATTAAAATAAAGTTAAATTATAAAAGTTTTCAAAAGTTAAAACAAAAATGTTTGGGCAGTGCCATAATTTGCATATTTAATTATGGTGTAATAAACATATTTTTATAAAGTGCCTAAGTGCTTTAAACTAAATAAAACAGAAAAGAGAAATAAATAAAAGAAAAAGGGAAAAGACAAAACAACAAAAGAAAAAAAAAAGAAACCCCCTGCACCCAGGGCTTCGGCCCGGCAGGCCGCAAGCCCCCCCTCCTTGGGCCTCAGCCGACTAGCCCAGCCGGCCACCCCAACTACTCCTTATCCCCACTCCCCCCCGTAACTCCACCGACACCCCCACTCCCTCCCGAAAATATCTCTCCCCCTCTCCCCCGATTTGGATCGAGATCGAGGAGGAGGCCGTCGACGCCGTCCCCACGTTCGGAGGACGACGCCTCGCCGTCGCCCCCTCCCCACGTGGACCTCGCCGACGCGCCCTCACCGGTCTGCCTCCCGCTCCGCCGACGTCGTCCTCGTCCTCCCCCACGACCACCACTGCCCCATTCCCTACAGGCACTCGGTGAGGCCCCCGGCCTCTTTCTCCCGCGCCTCGCCTCGCGCCCATCTCCGGCCGACTACTGCACCTCCCTGCGCCGTCGTGGCTGCCCCATCACGTGCGCCCAGTAGCACCATCCCGCGCCTGCGGCCGCGCGCACATGCGCATGCCACCTGCGCCCATGCATCACCACACCTGCATCCCCGCACGACGCTTCCGCCACCCGCGTCGCCTGCAGCCTTGCCTTGCCCCGCGCCGTCGCGCTCCCGCCGCGGCTTGGCTCCGCTGCTCCTCTGCGCCACGGTTCCACTGCCCCGCCGTGCCATCCGCCGTCACCGCCCCCCACTGCTCCGCACGCCTGCACGCGCTTGGCCGCGCCTGTGCCTCTTTCGCCCCGCCTCGCTCCCCATCACCCGTCGTTGTCTCCCCGCCCCTCCCGTGCGCCGTGGCCGCCGGCTCGCCGGCGCGCAGCCTTGGCCTCCTGCGCCGCTATGGCCGCCGGCGCCCAGTGTCGTTCCCCCCTGTCGCCCGCTAACACCGAACCCACTATGGCCCCCCAGGCCCAGTGACATGTGGGGCCCAGCCCCTAGATCATTAAAAAAAGATATAAAAAAGAATTAAAAAAATACAAGTATTAATTAATTAATTAACTAAATTAATTAATATAGTTAATTGTGTTCAATTAACCTAATCAATTAATTAAACTTAATTAACCCTGTTTAATTAACCTGCTAACTAAATGTGTCAATGACGAATGGGACCCGCCTATCAGGTTGACCAAGTGAACTGCTGACGTCATGCTGACATCATGATGACGCCAGCAAACACTATCCTGGATAATGTCGTTTTAATTAATTAAATAAATCCTAAAAATGATTTAAATCTTTTAAAATTAATATGAAATAAACCGTAGCTCGGATGAAAAAACTTTGTACATGAAAGTTGCTCAGAACGACGAGACGAATCCGGATGCGCAGCCTGTTCGTCCGCCACGCATCCCTAGCATAGCGAACACACAACTTTCGCCCTCTAGTTCATCTGTCCGAAAACGCGAAACACCGGGAATACTTTCCCGGATGTTTCCCCCCTTCACCGGTACCACCTCGTACCGCGTTAGGGCACCCCTAGCGCCGATACTTGTCATGTCATGCATCGCTATGCATCTGCTTGCTTAATATTTATTGTTTCTTCCCCCTCTTCTCTCGCTAGACACCGAGATCGACGCCGCTGCTACCCAGTACGACTACAGTGTTGACGACCCCTCTCTCTTGGCAGAGCAACCAGGCAAGCTCCGCCCTTGATCACCAGATATCGCCTACTCTTCTCTATACGGCTTGCATTAGAGTAGTGTAGCATGTTACTGCTTTCCGTTAATCCTATCCTGATGCATAGCCTGTCCTTGCTACTACTGCTGTTACCTTTACCTGCAATCCTAATGCTTAGTATAGGATGCTAGTTTATCATTAGTGGCCCTACATTCTTGTCCGTCTGCCATGCTATACTATCGGGCCGTGATCACTCGGGAGGTGATCACGGGTATATACTATATACTTTATGCATGATACATGTGGTGACTAAAGACGGGTCGGCTTGTGGAGCACCCGCGAGTGATTCACGGATTGGGGGCTGAAAGGACCTTTGTCCCAATGGCCCTCTGTGTGGACTTTGTGGCGAAGCGACAGGGCAGGTTGAGACCACCTAGGAGAGAGGTGGGCCTGGCCCTGGTCGGCGTTCGCGGTTATTTCAAGATAACACGTTTAACGAGATCTTGGTACTTGATCTGAGTCTGGCCACTGGCCTATACGCACTAACCATCTACGCAGCGACAGTTATGGACACTCGATGTCGTGGTATCAGCCGAAGCCTTCGTGACGTCAGTGACTGAGAGGCGCGCGCCGGGTTGGACCGCGTAACGCAACTTCCTTTGTAATGGAGGTTGCTAGGTATGCTCTCCGGCCGCCCACGCAACATGCAGGTGTGTAACGGGCGATGGGCCCAGACCCCTGCGCGCATAGGATTTAGACCGGCGTGCTGACCTCTCTGTTGTACCTAGGTAGGGCTACGACGTGTTGATCTTCTGAGGCCGGGCATGACCCAGGAAAGTGTGTCCGGCCAAATGGGATCGAGCGTGTTGGGTTATGTGGTGCACCCCTACAGGGAAGTTAATCTATTCGAATAGCCGTGATCTTCGGTAATAGGACGACTTGGAGTTGTACCTTGACCTTATGACAACTAGAACCGGATACTTAATAAAACACACCCTTCCAAGTGCCAGATACAACCGGTGATCGCTCTCTCACAGGGCAACGAGGGGAGGATCATCGGTTAGGATTATGCTATGCGATGCTACTTGGTAAACTTACCATCTACTCTCTTCTCCTACTGCAAGATGGAGGTTACCAGAAGCGTAGTCTTCGAAAGGACTAGCTATCCCCCTCTTATTCCGGCATTCTGCAGTTCAGTCCACATATGATACCCTTAATCCATTTGATACCAATGCATACATATGTAGTGTAGCTCCTTGTTTGCGAGTACTTTGGATGAGTACTCACGGTTGCTTTGCTTCCTCTTTTCCCCTTTCCTATACCTGATTGTTGTGACCAGACATGGGAGCCCAGGAGCCAGACGCCACTGTCGATGACGACTACTACTACTCGGGAGGTGCCTACTACTACGTGCAGCCCGCTGACGACGACCAGGAGTAGTTTAGGAGGATCCCAGGCAGGAGGCCTGCGCCTCTTTCGATCTGTATCCCAGTTTGTGCTAGCCATCTTATGGCAACTTGTTTAACTTATGTCTGTACTCAGATATTGTGCTTCCGCTGACTCGTCTATGATCGAGCTCTTGTATTCGAGTCCTCGAGGCCCCTGCCTTGTAATATGATGCTTGTATTACTTATTTTGTTTTGTTTTGTAGTCTTGTGTTGTGATATCTTCCCGTGAGTCCCTGATCTTGATCGTACACATTTGCGTGTATGATTAGTGTAGGATTGAATCGGGGGCGTCACATAGTGTATTAAGTTCATGGAGAAATGGAGTAATGCAATAAGAACAATGACATGATATAGACAAGATCTATTTATGTAGAGATAGACCCCATCGTTTTATCCTTAGTAGCAATGATACATACGTGCCAGTTCCCTTTCTGTCACTGGTATGAAGCACCGTAAGATCGAACCCACTACAAAGCACCTCTTCCCACTGCAAGATAAATAGATTAAGTTGGGCAAACAAAACCCACGTATGAGAGAAGAAATACGAATCTATAAGCAATCATGCATAAAAGTGATCAAAGAAACTCAAATACTTTCATGCATATAAAAAGATAGATCTAATCATAAACTCAAAGTACATCGATCCCAACAAACACATCGCAAAAGAGTTACATCATATGGATCTCCAAGAGACCATTGTATTGAGAATCAAGGGAGAGAGATGAAGCCGTCTAGCTACTAACTACGGACCCAAAGGTCTACAAAGAACTACTCACGCATCATCGGAGAGGCACCAATGGAGGTGGTGAACCCCATCCGAGATGGTGTCTAGATTGGAGCTGGTGGTTCTGTGGTGACTAGATTAATATTTCGTCGACACCCCTAGGGTTTTGGGAATATTGGGGTATTTATAGAGCAAAGAGGTAGTCCGGGGGGCACCCGAGGTGGGCACAACCCACCAGGATGCGCCTGGGCCTCCTGGCGCCCCCTGGTGGGTTGTGCTCCCCTCGGGGCAACCCCCAGGCGCAACCAGGGCCCGTTGTGTTCCTTCTGGCCCATAAAAATTCTCCGTAAAGTTTCATGGCATTTGGACTCCGTTTGATATTGATTTTCTGTGATGTAAAAAACATGGAAAAAACAACAACTGACACTTGGCACTATGTCAATAGGTTAGTACCAAAAAATGATATAAAATGACTATAAAATGATTATAAAACATCCAAGATTGACAATATAACAACATGGAACAATAAAAAATTATAGATACGTTGGAGTATCAGCATCCCCAAGCTTAACTCCTACTCATCCTCGAGTAGGGAAGTGATAAAAACATAATTTTTGATGTGGAATGCTGCCTAACATGTCATATCATATTTCTTTCTTTATAGCATGGACATTTGAACTTTTATATTGTTCAAAGCAATAGTCTAGTTTTGACCCGATAATTTAAATACTCAAGCATATCAATAAGCAACCATGTCTTTCAAAATATCAACGCTAAAATAAGCTATCCCTAGCCCATCCTGCTCAACCATTCATCCATTCATGAAACACACTCGCATATTAGCTACACCCAATACTCAAGTACGATCATATTGCCTCCTAGTTTGTGCTTTTATAAGAGAAGATGGAGACTCAAATTCAAAAATAAAAATTGCATAAATTAAAAGAAAGGCCATTCGCAGAGGGAAGTAGGGATTTGTAGAGGTGCCAGAACTCAAAGCGAAACACTTAGAGATAAAAACATTTTGGGAGGTGTATCAATCCCATCAACAAAAACGACTTAGAGTCCCAACACTTCCCATGCTAGATATCATAGGTGGTTCCCAAACAGAAAAGAAAAGTTTATTCCTTTTTCCATCATACTTTCACTTTCCATGGCTAACCGTATCCACGAGTGCCCTCCATACCAACACTTTCCAAGGAATTTATTATTTGACAACATAAAGTAAATTCATTTTTTTTCATTTCGGGACTAGGCATCCCTAATACCTTTGCCTTACTCTCGTTCAATGACAAGTGAATAAACACTCATCTTGAGACTAACACATCTAGCATGGAAAATATTAGCCACCCCTCACCGCTCCACGAGCGAAACAAACACACCAAAGAGAAGTCTATTTTTGAAAATTAGAGATGGCACATGCAAACTTGCTTAGAATGGAAAAAGAATACCGCATATAGGTAGATATAGTGGACTCATGTGGCAAAACTGGGTTAAAGGTTTTTGGATGCACAAATAGTGATCATACTTAGTGTAAAATGAAGGCTAGCAAAAGATTGAGAAGCGACCAACCAAGAAACAAACAATCTCATAAGCGAGCATTAAGCATAACTAACACCGAATAACACAGCATAAGTAGGATATAATTTCATTGCATGACTATTGACTTTCATGCTTGCATAGGGAATCACAAACCTTAACACCAATATTCTTACTAAAGCATAATTACTCATCAAGATGAGTCACATATCACATCATCATATCTCAAAAATATTACTAAGAATCAAGTTTATTTTGTCCAATGATCTTCATGAAAGTTTTTATTATATCCTTCTTGGATATCTATCACTTTGGGACTAATTTTCATGTGTTGCTTTTCATAAGCTCAAACAAATATAAGTGAAGATCATGCGCATAATATTTCTTTCTCTCAAATTAAATTAAGTGAAGAAAGAGAGAATTTCTTGAAATTTTTACTAACTCTCAAATAATTCTAAGTGAAGCAAGAGAGCATTTCTTCAAAAATACTAAAGCACACCGTGCTCAAAAAGATATAAGTGAAGCACTAGAGCAAGTCCATAGCTCATAAAAATTAAAGTGAAGCATAGAGAACAATTCGAACAAGTCATGAAATAAGTTTGGCTCTATCAAATAGGTGTGTCCAGCAAGGGATCAAAACTTAAAACACAAAATAAAAGAAGCAAAGACTCATATCATACAAGACGCTCCAAGAAAAACACATAGTATGTGACGAATAAAAATATAGCTTCGAGTAAAATACCGATGGTCGTTAGAAGAAAGAGGTTGCTCATTTTTGGATAATATCTTGGGATGTCGGGGCATCCCCAAGCTTAGGCTCTTCTACTCCTTATTCCTTCATCCATCGTAAGATAACCCAAAACTTGAAAACTTCAATCACACAAAACTCAACAAAACCTTCGTGAGATCCGTTAGTATAAGAATAATAAATCACTACTATAAGTGTTGTGTCAAACCAATTCATATTTTGTTCTTGAATTATATCTACTATATTCCAACTTTTCTATGGCAAAAACTCATCAAAGAAAACCATAGAGCCATCAAAATAAGCACACAACACAAAGAAAACAGAATATGTCAAAACAGAACAGTCTGTAGCAATGTGACTATTTCGAATACTTCTGTAACTCCAAAAATTCTGAAAAATTAGGACGACCTGAGAAATTGGTATATTGATCTACATAATTGGAATGGGTATTTTATCGCTCTCTGGTAAAAAATGATAATTATTTTCGTGAGGGCAAAATTTTCTATTTTTTCAGGAAGATCAAACAACTATCACCCAAGAAGATCCTAAAGGCTTTACTTGGCATAAACACTAATTAAAACACAAAAAACACAATCATAACAGTAGAATAATTGTGCTAACAATCAAAAACAGGAAGGAAAAAGAAAAAATAAATTTTATTCATTGGGTTGCCTCCCAACAAGCGCTATAGTTTTACACCCTTAGCTAGGCATAAAGCAAGGAACTAAGTTTTGTCATCTTTGGTTCGAGATCCATAAGATGCCCTCATGAGTGATTCATATGGTGGCCTAATTATTGTTCTAGGAAAGTGTTCCATACCGTTCCTCAAAGGAAATTGGAACTTAATATTGCCTTCTTCCATATCAATCATGGCACCAATAGTGCATAAAAACGGTCTACCAAGAATAATTGGACAAGACGGATTGCAATCAATATCAAGAACAATAAAATCTATGGGCACATAATTCCTATTTGCAATAATAAGAACATCATTAACTCTTCCCGTAGGCTTTTTAATAGTGGAATCCGCCAAGTGCAAATTCAAAGAACACTCTTCAAGATCGGTAAGACCAAGCACATCACATAAAGACTTTGGAATAGTAGAAACACTAGCACCCAAGTTACACAAAGCAAAACACCATAATTTTTAATCTTGACTTTGATAGTAGGTTCCCACTCATCATGCAATTTTCTAGGAATTCAAACATCTAATTCCAACTTTTCTTCTAAAGCTTTCATTATAGCATCAACAATATGTTTAGTAAAAGATTTATTTTGTTCATAAGCATGGGGTGAATTTATAATGGATTGCAACAAATAAATACTATGAGTCAAAGAGCAACTATCATAATTAAAGTCTTTGTAATCCAAAAGAGTGGGCACATCACCAGCTAAAGTTTTGACCTCTTCAAACCCACTTTTATCAATTTTCTCAACAAGATTTTCACCCTCCGAAATATTGGGACGCCTTCTACCTAAAGTTGACTCTTCTCCAGTCCCTTTTAAACCAATATTGACTTTGTTAAACAAGGAATCAATAGAAGAAACACTAATCATTTTAAGATCTTCCTCACTTTTGCAAAAGAAATCAGTAGAAAATGCTTTTTCTGAAAATTCTCTTTTAGCTCTAAGCATAGCGGTTGTTTTCTTATTTTCATCCATAGAAACATAAAGAGCTTTAATTGATTCATCAACCTTAGGCACCAAAATTTTCATCTTGAGATTTTCCACATCATGAGCAATTCTATCAACACTTCTAGACAAATCATCAATCTTATTCAACTTTTATTCTATGGAAGTGTTGAAAACTTTTTGTGTATTGATAAATTCTTTAATATTATTCTCAATATCAGAGTTGTTCCTATTATTATTATAATATTGATTTCCATAGGAATTACCATAGTTATTAGAGGAATTACTAGGAGAAGGCCTAGTATTAAAATTACCTCTATAAGCATTCTTGTTGAAATTATTTCGAGAGATAAAATTCACATCTATGACATCACTATTTTGCTCAATCAAAGTAGACAAAGGCATATCATTAAAATCAATAGGAGCACTTCTACTAGCAACCAATTTCACAAGAGCATCAACTTTTTCACTCAAAGAAGAAATTTGTTCAACTGAATTAACCTTTTTACTAGTAGGAGCTCTTTCGGTATGCCATTGCGAATAATTTGCCATAATATTATCAAGCAATTTGGTGGCTTCACCCAAAGTAATTTCCACAAAAGTACCACTCGCGGTGGAATATAAAAGATTACGAGAAACAAAATTCAACCTCGCATAAATTTTTTGTATGATCATCCAAAGATTTAACCCATGAGTTGGGCAATTCCTTAGCATCATTTTCATCCTTTCCCAAGATTGTGCAACATGCTCATGTTCAAGTTGCTTTAAATTCATGATCTGGGTTCTAAGGGAAATAATTTTTGAAGGCGGGAAATACTTAGTGATAAAAGCATCTTTGCACTTATTCCAAGAATCAATACTATTGCAAGGCAAAGAAGAGAACCAATTTTTTGCAGAATCACGCAAAGAAAATGGAAATAATTTCATCTTGACCACATAATTGTCCACATATTTTTTATTTTGCATATCGCATAATTCCACGAAGGTATTAAGATGGGATGCAACATCCTCATTAGGAGTACTGGAAAATTGGTCTTTCATAACAAGATTCAGCAAAGCAGTATTAATATCACAAGTCTCTGCACTAGTGGCGGAAGTAGCAAGCGGAGTGCCAATAAAATCATTGTTGTTGGTATTTGAGAAATCACATAACTTGGTGTTCTCTAGAGTCATGATGACCACACAACAAGATTGCCCTAAAAAATAGATCCGGCAAGAAAACGGCGAACGAAAAAAGAGGGGCGAATAAAGCGCCAAATTTTCTGAAGTGAGGGAGAGGAAAACGAGAGGAAAATGGAAAATAATGTAAATTGCAAGTAGATGAGATTTGTGATTAGGAACCTGGTATATGTTGAAGATCCTCCCTGACTAGAAATTCCTTTTGATGTCGCTTGAAGCTACGTCGGTATTTACCCAAAGAGGAAGGGATGATGCAACACATCGGCGGTAGGTATTTCCCTCAGATATGAAACCAAGGTTATCGAACCAGTAGGAGAACCAAGCAACACAATGTAAACAACCCCTGCACAGAGATAACAAATCCTCACAACCCGACGTGTTAAAGGGGTTCTCAATCCCTTTCGGGCCACGGTGCCAGAAATTGGTGTGTGATGGGAAAAAGTTGTAATAGATTGAATAAATATATCACAAATAAAATAAAGTGCAGCAAAGTATTTTTGGGTTTTTGGATTAATATATCTGAAAATAAAAGCAAATAAAAGTAGATCGCAAAGGCAATTAATATGACAAAGAGACCCGGCGGCCGTAGGTTTCACTAGTGGCTTCTCTCGAGAAAAATAGCAAACGGTGGGTGAACAAATTACTGTTGGGTAATTGATAGAACTATTGGCATTCTGGGAACGGGGGTCCCCAGACTTGCCTGCCTGCGGCCCGCGGTGTGGCTCCTCCAGCGGCCCTGTATGGACCATCTTCACCAGCAACACTCAAGACCCTCGCGAGGCGGACGATGCAAGACCTCCTCAGGACAGCCTCACCAGGCTGGCTCGCGAGGGGTGAAGAGATCAAGGCAAGGAACACCTCACAAGGTTTCTGTGACGCAAGCCATGACGACTGGAGCCAGGCGGGCACCAAGCGAGCGCTAGCGCACGCAGTGTCCTCGCTTCCTCTTTGGTGCCAAGGAGGCAAGCGCAGGAGAGGAGTTCCAAGGCATCTGACAAAGGTTTCCATATCGGTGCAACAAGACCAAGACCAGCAGGACGGCAGGATGAAGGTCACCATGGAGTCCAAGACGGTGTCACAACCAGAGCCTTTGGCAGGCGAAGACCACTTTTGTCAGGATAGCTTGTACTAGTTGTCCCCCTTCAAATTGGCCATTGTGGGATCCTTCCCGCTCAATATTTGGGAAGAGGACCAAGGCCACTATAAGTAGGATTAGCCACCACCATAGGGGCATCTCATCTTGGATCAGAGCCACTCCATCCGTAGCCACACACAAGTTCGCCAAGCACAAGAACACCTCTCCTCAGGAGGCTGTTCTTCCCTTGTAACTATTCATCCTCAGCCCAAGAGGCAATCCACCACACCACTCTCGAGTAGGGTATTACACCACAACGGTGGCCCAAACCAATATAAATCTTGTGTCTCTTGTTCCTTGGGTCCGACGAGCTAGGACGTGAGATAGTGCGCGCTAGCTAGAGAGAGGGGAGAGATCTTCGTGCACACCCAGTGCTCGAAACTCAAGGGTTTTGCCAGAACCCAAAATCTGATATTTGGCGCGCCAGGTAGGGGTGCACCGGAGTCTCTCTTCCGTTAGTTGATCCGTCTACGCTCTGCGGTTCCGATGTCTGGCGACCCGAGGACCAACACCGACCGCTGGGCAGCTTGGCCGGCCCGGGCAGCGCCATTCGCCCAACAAGACCTCAACCCTGCACCCCAGGCGGCACGTGCACCGCCAAACGCTGCAGGGCGCGGTCAAGCGCCATCCAGCCTTACTCCATGGCAAGCGCGGGCATCTGCAAGGGCTTCAAGCCACACCACGGCCACGACGCCGCACATCCGACGGGAACAAGCAAACATGAGGGCCGCGCTCACGGTGGCTCGCGAGCTGCTGCGATGCCGGCTACTGGAGAGTGGCCGGGATGTACTGCTGGAGCGTGTCGCCGAGCTACTGGACATCGCGGCCTCGGGAGCACCACCCTTCTGCTCCTTGCTCACGCCTCAGGCCGCGGCCGGATCACATGGCGGACCTCGCCGCGCCCACGCGCCCCTGGGAGCACCTGGAGGTTTCATCAATATCGGCGCGACCAGCAATGCTGGCGCCCAATCACACCCGCGCCACCTCCGATGAGCGGGGGGACGAGCGTTGCCACCCACGGCCCCAGCAGGGTGCCGGCATACCATCCTCAGGACGGCGCACTGGGCTGGACAACATGGAGCGTGGGGCACTCTGGCGAGGTCTTCGTGGCGACGGCCTTGGAGGCCTACGTGCCCCGCATGATGGACCAAGAGTATGCGCTGGAAGACGACCCGGACTCGTTCCTCGAGCCAGGCTGGGAGGAGGAGGCGCTAGAAGCTGAGGCCTTCCAGGAGTCTCCCGTAAGCCTCACCAACCATGCCGACGACAACAACTACAGGGTACCACTAATCTCTCAGGAGCAAGCTTAGGCTAACCATGGGTCGCAGGAGGATCAGGTCACGGTGGTGGACGGCGGCCCCCCTTCCGCCAGGAGGAGCGCACTGGGGGCTGTCGGGGAGGAGCCAGGAGCAAGGCCCCTCCCCGCATCGCGTGAAGCAAGGCGTCCCCTGGAGGTAGGCCCTCTGCCGGGAAGGTGTCGGCGAGCCTTCCCCCGGCAGAGGACCCGTGGTCACCGAGGGCGCCGCTGGCGTCCCCTTTGCCCCTGGTGTCATCCTGGTTTCCAGTCGCCCCCAGGGTGGTTGAGGGTGGCGCAAGGCGGGCCCCTCGTTTGGCAATATGAAGTAAGGCTCGCGCCTGTGAAGATCTCCGCTCGTGACACTCTCACGTAATAATGAGTGGGGCTGTACATGCCCTGGAGTCTCAGGAGTGCCTCCCTCGGGCCTCGAGGGCTCCCTCCCACGTCCTAGTGGCAGCACTTAGCTCCGCGCTGGTGAGAAGACAAGAAGACTAGATTAGGCGCCGAACACGGCCATTTGCTTTCAATCCCTCTTTTGTAGCCCCGTTTTCCAGCTATTGATTTAAGTTGAAGCTGAATTTTCATTAATATGAGCGGGGGTGCCTTTTCTCGTTCGTGTGATTTCTTGCAACTTGGTTCCTTGCTTGATACGGGGTTCACCCCTGCTGCCTCCCCCCTCATGAGCTCTTCACGATCAGGGGCTGGGCACGGCACGCGCGCGTTGCGCATGCGCCCTTCCATGGCTGGCGCTTGCTTCTCGCGAGGCCCTCTCGGACAGATCGGCAGGCTTCTCGGAAGCTCAAGACCTCACAAGCCGGTCTGGAACTGGCCCGGACAGTGGTAAGCTGCAACAGTAAGCTCGCAGCGGGACTCGCGAGCTCATGAAAACACATCTTTGGCTGGGCCTAAGGAATAAAATCAATAATCTGTTTACATGAGGGGATCCCCCTCCCAAAATGCTCTTACAACTTTCAGGGCCGTGCCCGAGCTTTCACATGCAGGACAACAACAACAGAGCACGGACTCAATCGGACATGTCGCTCACCGCGTCCTCCGGGTCGCCCTCAGATGCGTCGCTAGTGTCGCCGTCACCATCGCTGGCATCACCGTCATCGTCGCCGACGTTGTTGCCACCATCACCGGCGCTGCCCTCACCATAGTCCACCACGTAGCCTTCGTCCGCGGCGACCACCACCGCGTCATCCTCGGAGGTGAAGGCCCTGACTAGAGCATCCATGTTGTCTTCTACCCAGTGTGCTAGGTCGCCCCGGATGGCCTCAGGCACAGGGGCGATGGCGGCGTCAAAATCGAAGTTGGAGTAGGTGTTCTGGAGATGGCTGAAGACACGGGAGAACGCGCGCCTGAGAAGGCCGCGTCTCCTCTCTTCAACAAGCACGCGAGCCCTCTCGGGTCGATTCTCTAGGCGTGTCACCACATCGGTAAAGAAAAGGAGGTGACTGACGTAGTCGTTCGAATGGGGATGAGGGGCACCTTCATCGCAAACGGCGCCCAGCACCGCGTTAGCTCTGATCCTGTGGCTTTGGAGCATGGGGGCGTGCTCGCGCTCCAGCGTCCGCCGCCGGAGCACTTCCTCCCTGCTCTGCTGTGCGGAGGACTCGGCGCTGGCGAACCTCTCCTAAAGAGAAAGCAGCTTGGCACGGGCGGAAGCCAGCTCAGCTTGCACTGAGGTCAGGGCGGCTGCGGCTGCTTTCTCGCGATGTCCCGCCTCAGCCAACCCTGACTCGAGGGCGGTGGCCCTGCCCGCAGCTTCGGCTTCCACGAGCTTCAGCTTCAGGTCATACCTGCCCTCAAGGTCCGCGCGAGCCTCAGCCACCCGGCGGTCGACCTCCTCTTGAGCCCTGGCCTCGCGCACACCGACAGCATCCTCCGCTTGGGTGACTTGGCACTCCCTCATCTCCCACCGCTCGAGCTCAAGGCTGCGCTCCGCGGCTTCCAGCGCCAGCGCTTCCTCGTGCTTCAGGATCTCCTCCTTGACAGGCGTCCCCTTCATCGATGCTAGGGCGGCCTTGCGCGCATCTACTTGCTGCTCCAAGGAGGGGCTCTAGGCCTGGAGCTCCCACGCCCGTTTCTCTGCATTCTCGCGGCGATGGTCGGCTTCCCGGGCTTCTTCCAAGGCTCGAGTGCAGGCCTCACGCGAGGCCGCAAGGGATGCCTCGACCTTCGCATTGTCAAGCTCACACCGGTGGCGCCCAAGGTTGATGGCTACCTTCAGTTTGTGCCGCTCCTCCATCAGCCGAAGACCCTCGGCCTCGAGGCGCGCGTCTACATCTTCGAGCTCTTCGCCAAGTCGGCTCATCGCGCTCATCGCCTCCCGAAAGAGCTCATGGCGGACGAAGCTCCGTTCGTGCGTGAACTTCAGCACGCGGCCGAGTCTGTCCTCCGCAGCAGGGGTCGCTAAAGGGGCCTGAAGCGGCTTGCTCCCTCCCAGCAGGGGGCTGGGGGTTGGCGCTTCCCCGATCACCACTCGGGCCATGGCGGAGGCCTGGATGAGGGAGGACCCAATGCTCGAGGTAGAAGCCAAGACCAAAGTCATCCAGCCGCCATCCACAACTAGAGGAGGAGCCCTTGGCACGCTCATCGCACCTCCAGCAAGGCCACGAAGAAGAGACGGCAGGAGCACGGGCTCAAGATGCCAAGCTGGCGTGTCTGCCACTCCGGCCGACCTCGCGCCGGGGGCGGCATGTTGGCTTGAGACACTCAAGGCCAGCAGGAGATTCGAGGTAGTAGGCGGTTGCTTCTCGGGAGGCTTCGCGACCTTAGCAGAAGGGGACCTGAAGAGCCACCATCAGGAAGGGAAGCAGCACTCGGGGAATTACAAGGATAAGGTACTTACTCATCTATGGTGATGTACTTCCTCTGTTTCAACGGCCGGAAGGTGCCACTGCTGCAGCTTGGGGACCCCTTCCTCTTGCGGAGCGCATCGAAGTCCACACAGAGCCGGCCGAAGCGTTGGACGTGGTGACCAGCGCAGGGCGCTACTGGTGAAGCGCCCAAGAAGACGACCTCGGGAGCGCCAAGCTGGGGAGAGCCATCAGGCTCTGCCTCGTGATGGCCTGCCGAGGCCTCGGGAGCTTCAGCCTCAGGAGCAGCGGGTTGCGTCGCTCCCTCAACTGCCACCCCAGGGCAAGAGTCCCAGGCTCCCAGAGACGGTGCCTCAGGAGCCGCGGGCGGCGTCGGTGCCTCAGCACCCGCGCCCTCGGCCTCCGTTTGTGCTTGCCCCCCTCGCGTCCACTCTCGGGGCAAGCTCGACGCCATCAAGGAGGGGAACCATGATGACGGGGTTCTCACGGGGCCCCTTAAGGCCAACCGGACGCAGCCCCCATTCATCAAAGGGGGGCATCTGCCCCGCGAACTCCACCATGTTTGAGCAGCAGTACAAGAGACAGCCCTCCGGTGGCATATCAGCTGGCGAGGGGTTGCCCGCCAGGACCTCGAGCACCGTCCTTCATGCCTCGAGTGGAAGCCCTGCCCCCTGAAGCCTCATGCGATCCAGGCCGGCAGATAGGGTCCACATCGGCTGGGAATGGCACTGGAGGGGGCGATGTGGCGTCGGAGGAACTCCTTCATCACCAGGGGCGCAGTCAAGCCGAGATTTTTCAACCTCGTCAATCGGAGACAGATGAAGGTGAGGTGGGGGCTCACGAGCTTCTCATGGCCCCAGCCAGATCTCGGGACGGCAGGCACCGACGGAGGCAAGATCAGAGGGTTGAGCACTGCAACATCCACATACACCCACCGTGTCCAGAACCTGCTTGCAGACGGCGGGAGGTCAAAGTCAATCCCCGAGCTGGCCGTCGCAGCCACGGCCTGGAAGCTCAGACACCCCAAACATTGTCGGGGGTCGGTCAAGTGCAGTGAGAAGAAATGCCCCAGAAGGGCCACAGAGGGGGCGATGCCCACCATGGCCTCACAGGCAAAGGCAAAGACGGCAAGAAGAGCAATGGATTGGAGATCTAGGTGCAACATATGAATCTGGTAATGAGAAAGCACGACATTGAAGAAGGCGAAGAAGGGAGGGACCAAGCTGGCCCACAAGGCATCGACGATGAATGGGACCTCAGTGGCTGTCCTGTCAACAAAAGCTCGGGACGCAGGCCAGGCCACCGTCCCTCCCCACTCGTTGAAGCTGGTGGCGAGCGCAGGGCGGACCTTCTCCATGGCCTCCCAATTGAGCACCCGTGATCGGCCGACGGCAGGCTCGACGGCCAGAGGCAGGCTCACCAAGGAAAGGGGATTCTTCCCTTTCTCCGTTCGGTTCGACGCCATGGCGATGGAGAGGACTGAGCTCGAGTCAGATTGGGAGAAGGAGCTAAGGTTCGAAGAAGCGGAGGAGTCGGGGAGTGCGTTGCCAGCAACGGGGAAATAACTGTGTAGGACGCCATGGCCGCCTAGCTAGGCTGATATCAAGGTTGCATGGGGAGGCGAGGCCGCCCATGTCCAATCAGCCGCCACGCGTCAAGAGGGGCCACAAGCTATTGGGTCCCGTGGCGCTCCGCAATTGCCCTTTGGCTTCGTCTCGAAGCCAAGTTCGAAAGCGCCTTGGGCCCAGCGGCTACTGTCGGCGTTCTGGGAACGGGGATCCCCAGACTTGCCTGCCTGCGGCCCGCGGCGTGGCTCCTCCAGCGGCCCTGTCCGGCCCATCTTCACCAGCAACACTCAAGACCCTCGCGAGGGGCCAAGCCTCAAGACACGGATGACGCAAGACCTCCTCGGGACGGCCTCACCAGGGCGGCTCGTGAGGGGCGGAGAGATCAAGGCAAGGAACACCTCAGGAGGTTTCTGTGACGCAAGCCATGACGACTGGAGCCAGGCGGGCGCCAGTACACGCAGTGTCCTTGCTTCCTCTTTGTTTCTAAGGAGGCAAGCGCAGGCGAGGAGTTCCAAGGCATCAGACAAAGGTTTCCATATCGGTGCAACCAGACCAAGCCTAGCAGGACGATTAGACGGATGTCACCATGGAGCCCAAGACGGCGTCACCACCAGAGCCTTTGGCAGGCGAACACCACTTTTGTCAGATAGCTTGTACTAGTTGTCCCCCATCAAATTGGCTGTTGTGGGATCCCTTCCCGCTCAATATTTGGGAAGAGGACCAAGGCCACTATAAATAGGACTAACCACCACCAGTCCATCCATAGCCACACACAAGTTCGCCAAGCACAAGAAGACCTCTCCTCAGGAGGCTGTTCTTCCCTTGTAACTGTTCATCCTTAGCCCAAGAGGCAATCCACCACACCACACTGGAGTAGGGTATCACACCACAACGGTGGCCCGAACAAGTATAAATCTTGTGTCTCTTGTTCCTTGGGTCCGACGAGCTAGGCCGTGTGATCGTGCGCGCTAGCTAGAGAGAGGGGAGAGATCTTTGTGCGCACCCCAGTGTTCGAACCTCAAGGGTTTTGCCGAAACCCAAAATTTGACAAGAACTTCAAGTACTCATGACGACATCCAGGCAATGATCATTACATAGGCATCACGTCCAGGATTAGTAGACCGACTCCTGCCTGCATCTACTACTATTACTCCACACATCGACCGGTATCCAGCATGCATCTAGTGTACTAAGTTCATGGTGAAATAGAGTAATGCAATAAGAATGATGACATGATGTAGACAAGATCTATCTATGTAGAGATAGACCCCATCATTTTATCCTTAGTAGCAACGATACATACATGTCGGTTCCCCTTCTGTCACTGGGATCAAGCACCGTAAGATCGAACACACTAGAAAGCACCTCTTCCCATTGCAAGATAAATAGATCAAGTTGTCCAAAGAAAACCCAAATATCAGAGAAGAAATACGAGACTATAAGAAATCATGCATAAAAGAGATCAAAGAAACTCAAATACTTTCAAGGATATAAAAAGATAGATCTGACCATAAAATCAAAGTTCATCGATCCCAATAAACACACAACAAAAGAGTTACATCATATGGATCTCCAAGAGACCATTGCATAAAAGAATCAAGAGAGAGATGAAGCCATCTAGCTACTAACTACAGACCCGAATGTCTACAAAGAACTACTCATGCATCATCAGAGAGACACCAATGGAGGTGGTGAACCCCATTCGAGATGGTGTCTAGATTGGATCTAGTGGTTCTGGACTCTGTGGCGGCTGGATCAATATTTCATCGGTTTTTGGAATATTGGGGTGTTCATAGAGCAAAGAGGCGGTCTGGGGGGCACCCAAGGTGGGCACAACCCACCAGGGCGCGCCTGGGCCTCCTGGCACGCCCTGGTGGGTTGTGCTCCCCTCGGGGCACCCCCCAGGCGCATCCAAGGCCCGTTGTGTTCCTTCTGACCCATAAAAATTCTCCGTAAAGTTTCGTGGCATTTGGACTCCGTTTGATATTGATTTTCTGTGATGTAAAAAACGTGGAAAAAACAAAAACTGGCACTTGGCACTATGTCAATAGGTTAGCACCAAAAAGATGATATAAAATGACTATAAAAATGATTATAAAACATCCAAGATTGATAATATAACAACATGAAACAATCAAAGATTATAGATACATTGGAGATGTATCACTCACTAGCTGGCCACAAGGGTGGAGGGCGCGCCCACCCCCCTGGAGCGTGCCCCATGACCTTGTGGGCCCCACGTGGCCTCCTCCACTTATTCCAGCACCCATCCACTCCTTCTTCCTCCAGAAAAAATCACTCAATAGCTCAAACTCGTGTTCTTGCTCATCTTGCTGCCATTTTCGATCTCCTTGCTCAAAGCTCCATTCACAAAACTGCTTTGGGGGATTGTTCTTCGGTATGTGACTCCTCCAATGGTCCAATTAATTTCTGTTCTAGTGTTTTATTTATTGCAAATCTTTGCTGCTTTGATGACCCTTTTCTTGAGCTTGCATGTCAAATTTATATGGTCCAAAGTAGTTTTGATGCATGATATAGCTCCTATGCACTTGTAGGAGTAGTTGCTATCAATCTTGTTGAGTTTGGTTCACTTTTATTTTGAGTCACTAAAAATTTCAGAAATTTTCAGAGGAAGAAAATGTTGAGGATATTGTTGAGAGGTTCCTCGAGCCGGGGTTCGAAGGAAAAAGAAAATGAGGAGAAGGAAAATCCCAAGTATAATCTTCCTCGCACCGCGGAAATTTGGCCATGTGAATGGCCATGTGATGCATTCTTACAAGCAGCCGGAATTTATGATGATTTGTATTATTTGGTCAGGAATGCAGGCATCACCGAGTTCCTCCTTGACCGGTGTAATCAGTATGTCCTACTCACTAATACTTTTGTGCAAAATTTTCACTTTCATGCTAGGAAATCACCACCCATGGGAGACTTTCACTTATATGATGAGTACAAAGAAATGACGCTCTATGTCTTTTGTGAGGTTTGTAAACCTTATGAAGGTAGCATGGAGGAACCACGTCCTAGTGATGTACAAGGCCTTATTCATGAAATTACCGTAGGGGAAGGTAGAGGAGTGTCGGGAGCGAGAGTATCTAGCATACATCTTCCTGCTTTACACTATTACTCATTATTTGCTGGGAGATGTTTAATTGGTCGTGGAGAGAGTGGAGGCCTTAGTGCCCCTAACCTCGACATTTTGTGCCGCGCTTTATATAGAGATACAACTTACAGTTTGGGCGCTATGGTTGCTAGGTGGTTGGGTATGAACCGTGCAAAGGGTCCTATTTACAAAGGTATATTCGCTTCCTGCCTTCCTAAACACTTCAAGATACCCATTAGGCGCCATGAAAAAGAGGAAAAATTGCTACCCACTATATATTTATATTATGACAGCATGGTAGCACATAAGTTTATTCATCATTTTGAGGAAAAGAGACTTATTTATAACCTGGTATTTAGCGAGGTTACCTTTCAGATTATTACCTTGCGTGCACCTGTTTTGTTTGATATTCATTCTGGCAGGTACTTCATTTTGCCCACGGACATTCATGCATACTGGGAGGGGACACGATCCCCGCCTCCTGAGCCAGAGCCATCACCTGATCCATACCAGGAGTCTATTTATCAGTGGGAGCCCCAAGAGCTCGCTAACCAGTGGAACCCCGAGGATCCTCCTCAGTACACCGGAGAGGGGATACTTTGATCCGTGGGCGTAGACCAACTTAGGACAAAAGCCTAAGCTTGGGGGAGTACGTATTTCTCACCGACATTACATTCATGTTCACACACTCATTCTAGTTTCGGTGCTCATACTTTTTCAATGTATTATCCATGCTAGTTTATTTTCTTTTTTCGCTTTCTTCTTGTGTGTTTGATAAACCTTAAGAAAAACCAAAAAAAATTAGTTGTAGTTAGTTTAATTTCTATCTATGCATGCTTAGTTGTAATATTAAAAGAAAACCCAAAAAGATTCCTTGTTCTTCTTTTTCTTGATGGGAGCTTTCCCGTGTAAATAGTTTTTCTCGTTCTTGTTTTACTTTCTTCAGAAAAACAAAAACTCCAAAAATATTTCAGTGTGTTTCTTTGGAGTTCTTTTCTTTTCTTTGTGGTCGAGAGGAGAAGACCACAATGAAAATGTTGAGTGGCTCTCATATGGATTATTGTTGAGCTAACAGAGATCCCATATTACCTTGTATTCTCATCTGAATAAATGTTTGCAGGTTCCTGCTTAGTCCAATTCACGTGCACTATTACTATTTATCCACACCGTTCGGTCGTGCAAGTGAAAGAAAATAATGACGATATATGATGAAATGATTGAGATGAGGAAAAGCTAGTATGAACTTGACCTATCTTGTTTTTGTAAATATGATTAGTTCATCGTTCCTGATTCAGACTATTATAAATGAAACATGTTTGCAATGACAATTAGTGATTATAGTTACTCATGCCATGCTCAATTACCCAGGAGTGTATAATGGTTTACCTTGCGTGCCAACATAGAAATTAAAATGGTTGTGATGTAGTATGATAGGATGGTATCCTCCTTTGAATGATTCGAGTGGCTTGACTTGGCACATGTTCATGCATGTAGTTGAAACAAACTCAACATAGCGTCCACGATATTTATGTTCATGGTGATTTATATCCTACTCATGCTTGCATTCAATGTTGGTTAATCTCAATGCATGTTTATGACTGTTGTCGCTCTCTGCCTGGTTGCTTCCTAGTCTCTTTCTAGCCTTCACTTGTACTAAACGAGAATACTGCTTGTGCTTCCACTTCCATAAATCCCATAGTTGTTCCATATGAGTCCACCATACCTACCTATATACGGTATTTACCTGTCGTTCCAAATAGATTTGCATGTGCCAAACTCTAAACCTTCAAATAATAATCTTTTTTGTATGCTCTAATAGCTCATGTATCAACTAGGGGCGTCAATATCTTCCATGCTAGGTGGGTTATTCTCACGATGAGTGGACTCCGCTCATCATTCATGAGAAAATGGCAAGTAACCGGGATGCCCAGTCCCTTTCTCAAAGAAAATCAAATCAAAATAATTACAAACAAAACTCCCCCAGGATTGTTGTTAGTTGGATGGTACCCGTTGTTTCGGACCAACCGTGGAGTGTACTTGATGCTGGTGGGGGAGTATAAACTTTACCATTTTGTTTGGGAACCGCCTATAATGTATGTAGCATGGAAGATACTGAGATCTCTTGGTTGTTACATTGACAATGAAAGCACACCGCTCAAAATATTATTCCTCTCTATTTCAAAACTCGAGCTCTGGCACCTTTGCAAATCCCTGATTCCCTCTGCGAAGGGCCTATCTATTTAGTTTCATTGCTCAGTCATCATCCTCTTATAAGAAGCACTAGTTAGAGAGCACCGTTGTCATTCGTATGCATTGTTATTAATTTATATTGAGTATGACTGTGACTAGATCTCTTTTACCATAAATTACAATGTTAAGTCAGTCCTTGATCTTCAGGGGTGCTCTGCATTTATGTTTTGCGGTCTCACAATGGGCTAGCAAGATACCATCTTGTTATATTATATCATGATTGTTTTGAGAAAAGTGTTGTCATCCGAGATTTATTATTATTGCTTGCTATTTGATTATGCCATTGATATGAGTAAATGTGAGACCTAAGAGTTATTGTGAATATGGTTAGTTCATGATTTGTGATGAGAACTTGAATGCTGGCTTTACATATTTGCAACAACAAGATTAAACAAAGTTTGTAAAAGTTTTTCTTTATCACTTTTAGTTTGTCAACTGAATTGCCTCACGACAAGCAATGGGTTAAGCTTGGGAGAGTTGATACATCTCCATCGTATCTACTATTCCAAACTATTCTGCCCTTGTTTTGGACTCTAAATTGCATGATTTGAATGGAACTAACCTGGACTGACACTGTTTTCAGCAGAATTGCCATGGTATTATTTTTGTGCAGAATAAAAAGTTCTCGGAATGACCTGAAACTTCACGAAGCCAAGTTTTGGAATTAATAAAAAATATTAGCGAAAGAATCAGCAGCAGGGGGCCCACACCCTAGCCACAAGGGTGGGGGAGCGCCCTCCGACCTTGTGGGCCCCCTGGACCTCCACCGACCACAACTCCAACTCCATATATTCTCTTTCGGGGAGAAAAAAATCAAAGAGAAGGATTCATCACGTTTTACGATACGGAGCCGCTGCCAAGCCCTGTTCTTCCTTGGGAGGGCAGATCTGTAGTCTGTTTTGGGCTCCAGAGAGGGGAATCCGTTGCCACCGTCATCATCAACCATCCTCCATCACCAATTTCATGATGCTCACTGCCGTGCGTGAGTAATTCCATCGTAGGCTTGCTGGACCATGATGGGTTGGATGAGATTTACCATGTAATCGAGTTAGTTTTGTTAGGGTTTGATCCCTACTATCCACTATGTTCTAAGATTGATGTTTCTATGACTTTGCTATGCCTAATGCTTGTCTAGGGCCCGCATGCCATGATTTCAGATCTGAACCTATTATGTTTTCATGAATATATTTGCGTTCTTGATCCGATATTGCAAGTTATATTCACCTACTATGTGTTATGATCCGGCAACCCTGGAGTGACAATAGTCGGGACCACTCCCGATGATGACCGTAGTTTGAGTTCATGTATTCACTAAGTGCTAATGCTTTGGTCCAGTACTCTATTAAAAGGAGGCCTTAATATCCCTTAGTTTCCAACAGGACCCCGCTACCACGGGAGGGTAGGACAAAATATGGCATGCAAGGCCATTTCCATAAGCACGTATGACTATATTCGGAATACATGCCTACATTATATTGATGAATTGGAGCTAGTTCTCTGTCACCCTATGTTATAACCGTTGCATGATGAATACCATCCGACATAATTATCCATCATGGATCCATTGCCTACGAGCTTTTCACATATTGATCTTTGCTTAGTTACTTTTCCATTGCCACTGTTACGATTGCTATGAAACTGCTACCGTTACTTTTGCCACTGTTACCATTACTTCCATACTACTATGCTACTAAATACTTTGCTGCAGATATTAAGTCTTTCAGGTGTGGCTGAATTGACAACTCAGCTGCTAATACTCAAGAATATTCTTTGGCTCCCCGTGTCGAATCAATAATTTTGGGTTGAATACTCTACCCTCAAAAATTGTTGAGATCCCCTATACTTGTGGGTTATCATTTAGATTAGCTAAATTGTTTGATTACCATGGTCACAAAGGCACTTAGATGTATCTATGCTTGGCCACATAAGTATTTCCTCTATATATGTTGTGTCGTTTTGTTTTCCTCTGTTTCAATCTGCCATCAAAAAATTGTCCGCTAACTGTCCCTACAATTTCTGCTAATGTGATCCATGATATTGCTACTTTGCATCAGTACATATTATTGGCTCCTTTTCCGAACCATACCAACATGATACTACAGTTATTTGATAGATTTGTATATGCGGTTTCATTATTTTCCCCTGTCGATATGATCATGCTATTACAAGTATATATTCTTATGACATGTGTAGTTCTATGTGGATTTCCTTTTATTAGATACAATTGGAATCAGGTGGCTAAGAAATAATTGTACATAAAGGATCAAGAAACAATGGTTGTACATTTTTTGGTATATTCCCAATACTATTATCAAATTTATGTATGTAGGATCACCAAAGGTTTGTAATTTTCTTTAATCTGTGGATAGAAGTCTTCACCTTTACGATGTAATTTTTTATTTCCTTCTGTCTGATAATGTAGGAATAATTAGCAAATAAAATGTTGTTATGCTGACAAGATTCTTGCTAAAGTTTAAAATCACACACTAACTTCTGGTGTTTGTTTGAATCTAGCACCTTTCTTTATAAGATAGAGCATCCTTCTATATGTACTTAAGGGACATGGTGATTAAGACAAAATATGAGAATAATATTCCTTAAAATATTATACTGTGTGTGTGTGTGTTTGTGTGTTTTATGTAAACTCGCAACTACTGAACTTTGTTTCTTCAAATGGTTGTGTGATTTTGGCAAAACAAATCATACTTTTACAAGATGCTCCCTACTGTATTAATCTAAGCATCTGAACTGTTCTTTCTTTACTAGGGAAGTGTGAAATTTATCATAGTTTATATTCTCTGTGGAGACATTGTTTCAGTATATGCATAGTATGTTTCTTTAAACCATAATTTCTGGCAAATGGTTGTTTTATTTAGCAAATATAAGAGATTGTGATGTCTATGTGAGCTTCTTTTTCGTACTATCAAAGTGATACGAGTGCCCTACTACTAGCAATGATTATAAGACATATCAATATATGTACTTCATGCTTCATCCCTGAACATAGGTTCTCTCAAGAATGTTTTGTTATCCTTTTCTTTTGCAGGGAACAATGTTTTGTTATCCTGAACATCTATTTCAAAAGCACTGTTCGATTATTTTTATTTCTAGCATATATTCCCGCAGCAACGCGCGGGGTGTCATCTAGTATTTAAGAATTTATGGTGCAAATATCATCATAGGGGGTGCCCGTGGTGCCCACTAGGCACCAGGGCACACCATCTACCCCAGGCGCACCTTGGTGGGTAGTGGGCTCCTCAAGGCCCCCTCACTTATCCCTTCATCCCATATCATCACCTACCTCTAGAAAAAAATCTTTGTAGCTCTCTCGCGCGTGTTCTTGCTCTCAAACCCACGGATTTCGATATCTTTGCTCGAAGCTCCGTTTCTGGAACTGTTTTGGGGTATTGCTAGTTGGTATGTGACTCCTCCATTGCTCAAATTAGTGTTTGTTCTAGTGGTTTATATTTTGAGTAATGAGCTACTCTTGGTGCTGCTGTAAATGAGCTTGCACGTTGAATTCTTTGAGTTCTAAGTAGTTTGAATGCTTGATATAGCCTCTAGACATCTATATGAGTAGTTGCTATCAATCTTGTGAAGTTTTGTTGACAAAATTTTGTGGGTCAAAAGTTTTTAGAAATTTGTTCTTAGGAAGATGGACCTTTTTCGAAGGAGTTCATCTAAGAAGAATGCCAAGGGAGTCACCGGTGAATCATCAACTGGTGACATCAACACTCCGCGATGGACGGAGGTCTGGCCGTGCGAATGGATGCACATTGCCTTCATGGAAGAAGCCAGATTCGACCAAGAGTTCGCGCAATTCATTGCAAATGCTCGACTTACCAACTTCCTCGTAGATGAGTGCGACCAACACCACACCCTCACGAATTCCTTTGTGCAAAAATTTTATTTCAAAAATAGGCATGAACCTTTGCGGTGTGATTTAATTTATACTCTGAGACCCGTCAGATACCGCTCACCGAATTTTGTGAGATATGTTTGATTCCCTCGGATGGGGAATTAAGAGAGCCTAGACCAGCGGAGTTTGAGTACTTCCTACTCACTTTGACAGTGAGTGAGGAAAGGGGCGTGTCGGAATCCACGACCACTAGTTTACAGTTTCCTTCTGTGCATTACTTTTCCTTATTTATCACAAAGTGTTTAACTACTAGAGAGAAGGGCGTTATACTTAGTGCCCCTAACCTCGTCATTTTACGCCATTCACTTCACAATGATCACACCTTTAACCTAGTGGCTATTGTTGCACGTCATCTGCGCATTAAAAGAACTAAGGGTAAAATCCATGGTGGTATTTATGGCACTCGCTCAGCGACACATTTTAATGTTCGGATACGCCACCATTAGTATCCTTTGCCTAGAGTTTATCTAGATCACCAGGTGATGGTGGATCACCACTGTACTGATGTTATAGATTATTTTAAAAATATTCGTTACAACTTGGTTTTCAGTGAGAAAACCTGTGATATTATCCCATTGACTGCACCTGCTTTGTTTGATTCTCATTCCACGAACGGATACGCCGTCCTACCAGTGGACGTTGTCGCTTATCGAAATGCCCATGCAGCAGCGGAGGAGGAGCCCCAGGAGTGGGACACTCAGGTGCTGCCTCCTCAACACTTTTACATGGGACCGGGCAACTACTATGGGTGGTCATTACCAATCTAGGCAAAAGCATAAGCTTGGGGGGGGTACGTATTTCCACCGACATTATATTCATGTTCACACACTCCATTCTAGTTTTCGGTGTTCATACTTTTTCATTGTATTATCAATGTTAGTTTTCTTTTCTTGCTTTCTTCTTGTGTGTTGAAAAAACTTTGAGAAAATACAAAAATATTCTCTTCTTCTTTTTGGGTTTTCTTTCAAGTTTAATTTAGTTGTAGTACTAAAACAAAACCCAAAATGATTTCTCATTGCTTCTTTTGCCTGTTGGGAGCTTTCCTGTGTAAATAGTTTTTCTCGTTTTTGTTTTTCTTTCTATAAATTGCTTCTTCCAAGAAAAAAATAAAAACTCCAAAAATGCTTCAGTGCGTTTCTCTGAAATTCTTTTCTTTTGTTTCGTTGAGTCATACTAAGGAGAATACCACGATGAAAATGTTGAGTAGCTCTCATATGCATTATTGTTGATCTAGGAAAGGGCCCATATTATTTTTTCTTATCCTCTGAATAAAATGTTGCAGATTCCAGCTTAGTCCACGACACTCTTGCACTATTATTATTTTCACATCATTTGGTCATGCAAGTGAAAGGCAATAATGATGATATATGATGAAGTGACCGTGGCAGGAAAAGCGGGTATGAACTCAACTTGTTTTTGTTTTTGTAAATACGTTTAACTCAGTACCCATGATTCAGCATATTATGATTAAACATGTTTGCAATGATAATTAGAGATTATAGAGCTCATGCCATGCTTAAGTAGCTAGGAGCGGATAATGATTTATCTTAGATGTCAACATGCAATAAAATGATTGTGATGTAGTATGATGATGTGGTATCCTCCTATGAATGTTCTGAGTGGCTTGACTTGGCACATGTTCACACAGGTACTTGATTCAAAACCAACATAGCCTCCATAATATTTATGTTCATGGTGTTTATTTCCTACTCATGCTAGTATTCAATGTTAAAGTAATGCATGTTCATGACCGTTTTCGCTGTCTAGCTGGTCACTTCTCAATCTAATTGCCAGCCTTCGCCTATACTAAGTGGGAATAATGGTTGTGCATCAAAACCCTTAAACCAAAGTTATTCCAGATGAGTCCACTATATCTACCTATATGTGGTATTACCCTGCTGTTCCAAGTAAATTTGCATGTGCCACCTCTAAAAATTCAATTGAACATCTCTTTTGTGTGCCTGGACCGCTCATGGAGTGATAGGGGGTGGTCAGTATCTTCCATGTTAAGTGGGTTATTCTCATGATGAGTGTTTATTCACTCGTCCTTGCATGAGAGGGCTGGTAATCGGGATGCCCAGTCCCACAATCAAAAATTGCAATTAATTAAACAAAACTCCCCCGGGACTGTTGTTGGTATGGAAGACACCGTGGATTCGGCAAGCCACTTGTGTTTGTTGGTGCAGGGGGAGTAAACTTTACTTTTATCGCTTGGGAACCGACGCTAATGTGTTTAGCATGGAAGATATTGAAAACTCTTGGTCGTAACATTGACAGGAAGGGTATACCTCCCAATATTATATTTAGCTCTGATTTAAGCTTCGAGCTCTGGCACCTTTGCAAATCCCTGCTTCCCTCTGCGAAGGTAGTCTGCTTGAACTTTGGAGGTGCTCTGGATTTATGTTTTGCGGTCTCAGAAAGGGCTAGCGAGATACCATTATTATGATATTATATCATGATTGTTCTGACAATGTGTTGGCATTTGAGATACCTTATTGTTGCTCGCTAGTTCACTATGCCATTGATATGAGTGAATACAATTTATAAGAGTTATTGTTTGCATGGTTAGTCATGATCTTTGCTGAAACCCTGGGTGCTATTTAAGCATATATATGGACACAAGAATAAAAGAGTTCATAAAAGTTTTTCTTTATCACTTCCAGTTTGTCAACTGAATTGCTAGAGGAGAAGCAATGGGTTAATCTTGGGGGAGTTGATACATCTCCATCGTATCTACTTTTCCTAACGCTTTTGCTCTTGTTTTGGACTCTAATTTGCATGATTTGACTGAAACTAACCAGGACTGGTGCTATTTTTAGCACAACTCCCATGGTGTTGTTTTTGTGCAAAAATAAATGTTCTCGAAATTGGGCAAAACTTTTTGGAGAATTATTTTGGAATCACTAAAGAATACTGGAACCAAGACCCACTGGAGGGGGGGGGGGCAACTGCCCACTAGGCACCATGGCACGCCACCGCCCTCTGGCGTGCCCTAGTGGGTAGTGGAGCCCACAAGGCTCCGCTGACCCTAATTCCAACTCTATGTATTCCTATTTTTAGAGAAAAAACAGGAGATGAAGTTTCATCGTGTTTTACGATACGGAGCCACCGCAACCTCCCGTTCTTAATTGGGAGGCCAAATCTGGAGCCCGTTCAGGGCTCCAGAGAGGGGGATCTTCCGTCTTCGTCATCACCAACCCTCCTCCATCACCAATTTCATGATGCTTACCATCGGGAGTGAGTAATTCCTTCGTAGGCTTGTTGGACGGTGATGGGTCGGATGAGATTCATCATGTAATCGAGTTAGTTTTGTTAGTGCTTGAACCCTAGTATCCACTATGTTCTGAGATTGATGTTGCTATGACTTTGCTATGCTTAATGCTCGTCACTAGGGCCCGGGTGCCATGATTTCAGATCTGAACCATTTATGTTTTCACCATTATATCTATGTTCTTGATCCGATCTTGCAAGTTATATGCACCTAATACATGTTATGATCAGCATACCCCAAGGTGACAATAATTGGGATTCTTTCCGGTGATTACCGTAATTTTAGGAGTTCATATATTCACTATGTGTTAGTGCTTTATTCTGGTTCTCTATTAAAAGGAGGTCTTAATATCCCTTAGTTTCCAATTGGACCCCGCTGCCACGGGAGGGTAGGACAAAAGATGGCATGCAAGTTATTTTCCATAAGCACGTATGACTATTTACAGAATACATGCCTACATTATATTAATGAATGGGAGCTAGTTCCGTTTTGCTGTAGGTTATGATTGTGATATGATGAATGTCATCCAATGAAATCACCGATCCAATGCCAACGAGCTTTTCACATATTGTTCTTGCGAAAGTACTATTGTTGTTGCTGCTGTTACAACTGCTACAAAATTTCTGCTACTACTGTCACTGTTACTATTGCTGCTGCTACTATTGCTATCGCTATCAAACTGCCATATTACTATGCTACTCATCACTTTGTTGCAGATATTTAATATCCAGGTGTGGTTGAATTGACAACTCAACTGCTAATACTTACAAATATTCTTTGGCTCCCCTTGTGTCGAATCAATAAATTTTGGTTGAATACTCTACCCTCGAAACTGTTGCGATCCCCTATACTTGTGGGTTATCAGATAGCCCCTTGAGGCTACCGAACAGTTTCCTGAGGACGCGTGTCTGATCTTGCTGGGGTGCATGAAGATGCTTCGAAGGCAATGAACGAAGTATTTTAAGGCATTATGGCCAGAGGAGCAACATGTGCCTGACGATACAACGATCCTTGTCGAGCGTCTGAAAAGAGCTCGACGTAGGATCCAAGCCTGGAAGATATCGGCTTGCTACGAGGGAGCAAGGGAGGCGTGGGCCATGGTGGAGACTCGATATACCAGCATAGACATTGCACATCTGGTGGAGTTATTTCCTATAGGGCCCGACGGGGAGGAAATACCCACAAGCCTTATGTACGAAGATCTTATGCTCGCCGCTCGCTTTTCGCAGAAACACTACGCCTTAGATAGCTTGATAGATGGGCTAGACCAAGTGTAATTGAATATTTGTGTATGACTCTATGTATTAAGGTACTTTACATCATCAATCAATCTACACAGCCGAACTTTGTCAACCAGCCATCGGCTTTTACCTCCCCGTCCAGTGGCCGAGAAGTGCCCTTACTCCTGGCTGAAGTAATCAGAACAAGTACGTTAGGGACGAGGCAATTGATGCAGCTTGAACTACGTCAGTATTTCCCCAAAGAGGAAGGGATGATGTAGCACAACTACGATAGGTATTTCCCTCAGTAATGAGACCAAGGTTATCGAACCAGTAGGAGAACCATGCAACACCACGTAAACAACTCCTGCACACAAAGAACAAATACTTGCAACCCGACGTAAGAGAGGGGTTGTAAATCCCTCACGGGTAAAAAGATAGGTAAAATTGTAGTAGATTGGGTAAATAGATCTCGCGGGAACGTGAGATAAAATAAATAAATAATGCAACAAGGCATTTTTGGATTTTTGGATTTATAGTTCTAAAAATAAAAGCAAATAAAAATAGACCGCGAAGGCATATATAATAAAGAAGAGACCCGGGGCCATAGATTTCACTAGTGGCTTCTCTCTAGAAAAATAGCATACGGTAGGTAAACAAATTACTGTTGGGCAATTGATAGAACTTGAAATAATCATGACAATATCCAGGCAATGATCATTATATAGGCATCACGTCCAAGATTAGTAGACCGACTCGTGCCTGCATCTACTACCATTACCCCACACATCGACCGCTATCCAGCATGTATCTAGTGTATTAAGTTCATGGAGAAACGAAGTAATGCAATAAGAACGATGACATGATGTAGACAAGATCTATTTATGTAGAAATAGACCCCATGTTGTTATCCTTAATAGAAACGATACATACGTGTCGTTTCCCCTTCTGTCACTGGGATCAAGCACCGTAAGATTGAACCCATCACAAAGCACCTCTTCCCATGGAAAGAAAAATCGATCTAGTTGGCCTAACTAAACCAAAGATTCGAAGAAGAAATACGAGGCTATAAGTAATCATGCATATAAGAGATCAAAAGACTCAAATAACTTTCATGGATAAAAACAAAGATCTGATCATAAACTCAAAGTTCATCGGATCCCAACAAACACACCACAAAAAGAGTTACATCAAATAGATCTCCAAGAGACCATTGTATTGAGAATCAAAAGAGAGAGAGAGAGAGACAGAGGAAGCCATCTAGCTACTAACTACGGACCTGAAGGTCTACAAACGACTACTCACGCATCATCGAAGAGGCACCAATGAGGATGATGAACCCCTCTGTGATGGTGTCTAGATTGGATCTGGTGGTTCTGGAACTTGCGGCGGTTGGAATTGATTTTCGTCAACTCCCCTAGGTTTTCTGGAATATTGGGGTGTTTATAGAGGAAAGAGGCGGTGCAGGAGGCCATGGAGGTGGGCACAACCCACCTGGGCGCGCCTTGGTGGGTTGTGCTCCCCTTGGAGATCTCCTCAGGTACTTTCTTGGCCCAATAGGTGTCTTCTGGTCCAAAAAAATCACCAAAAAGTTTTGCTGCGTTTGTTCTCCATTTGGTATTGATTTTCTACAAAGTAAAAACAAGCAAAAAAATAGCAACTGGCACTGGGCACTATGTCAATAGGTTAGTCCCAAAAAATGATATAAAGTTGCTATAAAATGATTGTAAAACATCCAAAATAATAATATAACAGCATGGAACAATCCAAAAGTATAGATACATTGGAGATGTATCAGCAATCCGGCTATATGGTTCGAAAGATAAGAGTGGGTCAGAAAGTTATGTTGTATTACTGTTTTAACGTAAGAGACATCTTCCGAGAAAAATAGTTCTTCCAACAGTTCCTTTCCTCGGGTTATTGTGCTGATCACTTTTGTTCGAAGACATGTGACCTTGGGGGTTAAGCCCCTGGTCACGGTTTGAATGACCCCTTCCATTCTATTCCTATGTCATGGCCGACCAATTTGAAAACTTAAGAATGCCAACTTTCAGCTTTGTCCGTCTAGGGTACTGCTCCGGATAACCCGGGAGTAACGATCGCAGCGGTGCTCCCTTTGCCCCCTAGCCGAATAATCGGGAACATAAGGGGCAAGCATACACTACAAAAAAATACACTTCCGTGATGATATGTGTTTGTCACAGTAGGTCATGTTTTCTGTCATGCATGTACATCCATGATGATTTTATGACAGAATCAAGATAGTCATACCTATGCTGTCATAGAAGTGTTCCATGACATTACCAAAATTATCATCACGGAAGTGTCCACTTCCATGACGATAAATTGTGCGTCATAGAAGTGCTTTTGTCAAGGGTAACCGACACATGGCATCCACCATAACGGGTCGTTGTTAAGCTATCGGGTTCTGGTTTGGATCTGATAACCCGTTAACAACCCTGACCTATGGGGATTTTCCACGTGTAATATTCTCATTCGCCGGAGTATCCATGTGTCAGCTCAGTGCTGGGACAGATGTCATCCAGCAAATGGACGGGACGCACCTATGATGCGTTGACACATGGCATGGCCCAATAGTGGCCCATTCAGGTCAAAAGGCTGGCCCATTTGACTTAGTCAAAAGGTAGCAGCCCGGCCCACTAAAGGCCTGTTAACGGTCTATTCGCATATAGCCTATTTACAGCCTGCTAACTCATGGCCCGTTATAGCCTATCCGAATTAGGCCAAGTAGCGCCATATGGGCCGTCCAATATGATTCCAGCCTGTTGTAACTTCCGGCTCATGTATCGCCCATGAAGTCTTTTGGCCCATATGAGGCCCTTTCTAAATGTTGGCCCATAAACGGCATGTGGTGGAACTGGCCCATAATGAACAATTTATAGCTTTATACCCATTAATGACCCATTGTTCCATTGGTCCATTTCAGCCTGTGTTATCTTTTAGCCTTCTAAGGGCCCATTTATTATTGGGATAATTTCTGGCATTCGATTACTTACGGTCCGTTACTGGCCTGTTTTGCTTGTGGGCCAAATTTAGCCCATGGTAAAAGTTGGCCCGCTTGTGGGCCATTAATCCGTTGGGCCGTTTTCATGGCGTCATCACATACGGCCCATTAACGACCCGTTATGCCTGCCGTTCGAGTTAAGCCCATTGTACACATGGGCCTGTTAACGGCCCATAAACAGACGATTCCCATTATAGCCCATTTACGGCCCATATTGCGGCCCGTTAATTGTCCACGAAAGTATGGCCCATGTTTGGCCAATCGATCATACGGCCCGTAGAAGTCCCATTGAATCTATGGCCTGTAGAAGGCCCATGGATCATACGGACCTTAGGAGGCCCACTACAGCAGGCAGCAGGACTACTTCTAAATAAAAAAGGTTACCGCAGAAAAAGAACTGTACCGACTACTGGCAAAAAAATAAACAAGACAATAAGGAAATAAATAAGCAAGCAAGTTACTCTAGGCTATTATGGCTATTACAAATATTACATCCACTAGGCATCAAAGTTCGCCACTAGTGCAAATATAGTGAACAAAGCAACATATTACATACATTCGGCGTCTAAATTAGCCACCAGTGAAAATAAACGCGGCAGGAAAACAAGTACAAAACTGAAACCACTTCAGAAGAGCTCAATAAATGATATCCTGGATACCCACCATGCTGGCAAGAAGCTTAGCAAGCTTATTAGTTTTCTCTTGTTTGGCGCTAAAATCGTCCAGTGCTTGCCGTTGCACCAAAAAGTATGCATCTGAATTCTGTAGGGACTTCCTCAGTCCTTTGGTTTCTTGCTGCAGCACAACTATCTGATGCCTTTCAGCTTGTAGCTAAGACTGAAGAAGATGAAGTGATTCAGGCAGCGAGTTTGAAGACCTTGTGCTAGCGGTAGTGGCCTGTAACTCGAACACTACAACAACGTAGGACTTTGGGGTTGTCTCACTGTCTACAAGATCGTTTTTATCACCTTTTTAGGAGACCAACAGGGTTGTCTCACTATCTTGAACCTTATCTGCATTACTTTCTCTACCATTGCATAATGGGGTGCTCTTCTCCAATATTATGTTCGCATTCTACAAGAGAAACAAGCAGACACATCACAGGTTTAGCATGTAGTATATGAAACTCATTTTGGTAAACTGGTTCAGTAGTAAGGTGGACAGGATAACAGCATGAAACTAACATATATCTATGTACTATGGTCACTGTATTGTCCATATCATTCTAGTTTATGTTGCCAAATCAAGATAGAGACACAGTTCAAATCATATATTTTTAAGACACAACAGCATAGATAGAATATAAGTGTGAGAAACTTCATAGCACTAGCAACACTTGTAATGTGCATGACATGAGAACATAATTGTTTATACAACTGAAACTAAAATCAACATAGATCAAGAAGTTAGAACAGCAATCCAGATAAAGAAATAGGTTTAAAACATACCTATTGCGCCATTGGAGTTTCAATTGGATCCTTCAAATTCGAAAGTAGTTGCTATGAGTAAATACAGTGATGCAAGAGCAAATGAGTATGGAACATAGTTACGGAATCTGACCTAAGAACAATTGCTCTTCTGCTTTAAATGTGGAGTTTGGGTTCCCTGTGGTGGTCTTCGTGCTTTCGGCACTGCAGTTGCTTTACAAACTGCTCGTGTGGGGGTACTCTATGGTGGACATGGTGCTGTGTCAACTAGAAGTGGGTTACTATGCAGTTGGGGTTAGATGGGGTGTAGCTGGTTCTCTATCCAACGGTGTAAGTGTACAATCTGGAGGAGTCTCGATTATGTGTGGTGGGGCTAGTTCATGGGCCAATACAACCATGGTTCTATTTGCATCGACGTGTGGCACCGTCTTTTCTGAAGAATGGGTTTTTACTCCCTTAGGTACTACCATCACCCCCTCCAATTCAAATGGCTGATAAACAAGAAAACAAATTGAACGTACATACATTGTATGATAGACAGATGTGGTAATTCACATATATGTCGCCTAACCAAACAAGACAGCATGACACAATTTCACATATATGATGGCTAACTAAACAGGATAGCATGACACAGTTTCAGATATATGATAGATAACTTAACATGATATAATGGCATAATTCAACATATGATGAGTATCTAAACATGATGACATGACAAAACTATATGATGTGTTTCTAAAATAGGTTGGGATGAAATAATTCACATGCATGTGGTCTAAGTATACAAGATGGCATGATATAATTTACATAATTGATTCATATACTAAGCAACTATCACTCGTATGGTTGATCTGTAAACTAAGAAGATGGAATTGAATATTGTGCATATGATGTCTAAACTAAGCAATGCAAGACACCATATGCATGATATGAAAAATATAAACATTGAAAGTTAGAACACCTCAGGTGGGATATAGGACTGGTCATCTGTCTCTGAATCCTCCTCTAAGGAGCTACCTGTAACCATCGAGATATATGCTTCAACACGTACCATTGCCTACTCTGAAGACCTTGTTTTCACTCCTGATTTTTCCATAACCGGCTCAAATGGCTGATACACCTAAAGAGTAGTTCAATATACACAGATTGTCGACAAATAGAATACGTAATGAAAAAAAGGATGCCTAATATAAGCAGATGTCATGGCAATAGCATACACCTCGGGGAGGGGGGGAATATGACTGGTCATCTGTCTCTGAATCCTCCTCTGAGGAGCTATCTGTAACCAGCAAGAAATCTGCATCGACAGGTACCACTAACTGCTTAGAAGACCTTGTTTTCACTCCAGATTTTCCCATGATCGACTCAAATGGCTGATGCACAACAAGAGTAGATGAATGTATAAACATTATTGACAAATGGGATACATTATGAAAAAATATGGCACGATACAATTCACATATACGATGACTGGCTAAACAGGATGGCATTGCAGGATTCACGTATATGATGCCTGACTAAAGAAGATGGCATCGCATAATTCCCATATACTCCCTCCATTCCTAAATATTTGTCTTTTTAGAGATTTCAAATGGACTACCACATATGGATGTATATAGACATATTTTAGAGTGTAGATTCACTCATTTTGCTCCTAATGTAGTCACTTGTTGAAATCTCTAAAAAGAAAAATATTTAGGAACAGTGGGAGTATGATATAGAAACCAAACAGGTGGCATTCACATAAAGCAAATCTAAACTAAGATCATGGCATATAAGATGTATAATGTAAGCAATGTGAGGCGCCATATGCATGATATGACCAACATCAGCATGCCGGTTAGAGCAAACACCTCAGGGGGTAAATAGGAGTGGTTGGCTCCCTCTAAATCCCCCCTGAACAATTATCTTCCTTTGTAATACAATCTAGAATGGCGGGAGGGGGGCACTTCGCCCACTATGGAGTGGCGTCTGCATGACATTATATTCCCATGCAACAGTCTTCTCTTTTTCTCTACATGTTCAGTACGATTGTGTACAATAACTCACATGCATAATAAAAAAACATAGTTAGATTATGTAAGGCCTAAGGGGTGCTTGCAGAAATCAAGACTGATGGTAGCAAATGAGTGGGTAGATCCATAACTAATGAGAGCAAGTAGATTATAGCTTCAGTTTAGAAAGATAGACGATGGATCATCTATTGTTTGTTGCCCACCCAACATGAACCACATAGAAGACCCTAGATGAACCAGATAGTAGACAGATAATATTCATTGCTACGTCAATATGTGCCCCACGGGCATTTTAAAACTCAAGTTTGAACATTAGTTTGCACCTGAATCGGAGTCTAAGAGGTGAACAGGACGATAAAGTAACAGGTAAGAATAACCAATGTATAACGTAAGTAGACATGAAAGAGTGCGGCCTCTCTTCCGGAACTGTGTAGTCCTCAGGTTCATATGCTTATTCGATGATGGTAATGTAGTTGGCGTGGCTGCCGGCAACAGGGAAGATGATCTGAGGCGGCGAAAGAAAGTCTGCAGGGGGAATCTCTGCTGTAGTGAATGCTTCCGTTGATGCTGCACATCTGGTGGTAGGGATGGCAGTTTTGCCCATGGGTATGGGTACCCGCGGGTACCCTACCCGAAAACAATGGGTATGGGCAAGACTTGAAGAGATTTTCTACCCACAGGTAATGGGTACCCATACCCGCAAAATATATTGGTAGGACATGGGTAAGAAATTGTGCCCATGGGTAACCCAATGGATACCCAGAAAAAATTAATAAATGAAAATAACTCCTATAACATGTGGGGTTAACATCCAACTCATATGGCCCAACCCTAAATCTCGTATTTCTTAAACAAGTCATAGCTCATAGGCTCATAATCACCTGCTCGCCACTCCTCATACGTCCTATGTGACTCTTCAAAATATGAAATATCGACTCTGTGCTACCAGACTCTTGTCAAACACTCGATCCAGTGATCCCCAATTTCCACCACCACGTTCCACTACGTCGGCCTTCCACCAACCGTTGCTCATACTCCCCTGATGCCTCCAAGAGGCCACCCACTGGAGGAGGCCACATACTTGCTATACTACTCTACCGTGATCACTTGAATTTTGAACTCATTTCTCTAACTCTTAAGAATTTTAATGCTATATATTATACCCAATGGATACCCATTGGGTATAGGATACCCGATGGGTATGGGCAGGAGTGTTAGTTTATACCCATGGGTATTGAAGTGGGTGGGTATAAAAAGTTCCTATGGGTATGGGTTTGGGTAGAAGGAGGTTGTACCCGCCCATACCCTACCCATTGCCATCCCTATCAGGTGGGGTAGACGACGGCAGCAGGAGCAGGACATAACACATAGAGTTTTCTTTGACACCAATCTGAAAATGAAGTAAATCTGTAAGGGCTTCTTATAATCGGAGGATTCTATAAACACAAGGACAGGAAAAACACATGAATAGGATAGGAATGCACGTGCAAACCAAAGCATTTGCAAACATAGGATTTCTGTCAACCTAGGTGTTTGGTTCACATGAATTGGAAGAACACAAGAATGGATAAACATGGTCAAATTAAATTCAAACCACATGAAAAATGAAAAATTAAGAATCTAATTATGCCAGTATGCAATTAGTCATGTTCTTGATGCATATTAATTTGAAAAGGCCGTTCAAGTGGATATTAAAATTCCTATGTTTTTTCTTTGAAAGAGACACCAAAGGAAGAAAATCCTCCAGTTTTGCTTTGCTCCATTCCTTCTAACCAAATGCACGAATAGTAGTACCATAGTAAAGTTTCCAATTCCTATGTTTTCCTTCACTTTTTCTTTGAACCAGTGGCAATTCTAGTAGGCAGTATTCAATAGGCTGAAGCCTACCCTCGAAATATTTTGTGATCTTAGATTTGGTCCACATGAGTATCATATAATGGCTATCTTGCTAAACCGATTCAAATTCTGGTTCAAAAGAGCATTTAGTTTACTCCGTGTTAACTTTGTGACCACGATTCATTTATTTCAAGATTTGCAACTACTTTGAACCAAAGGATCCCCAAGGGATCGACATGAATGCAGAGTAACAAAGTGATGCGATGAGTGTACAACCTATTTGGCATAGCCTTGTCGACCTCAGCATCATTGGGTTGGACGTGGAGGATGGTGATGCTGGTGTGACTATCTGAGACGGGGAAGAAGATCTGAAGCCTCTAGAGACTGCGCCGAGGGTACTGCTTCGCTGTGATGGACGGTTCCGTCATTGGAGCACCTCCGATGATGTCGGAGTAATGGGCCACGGGTAGGCTAACCTAGGCCCAGAACCTTTCAAGACATCGGGGCAGGCTGCACCCCTCAAGACCCCAGGACGAAGAGCCGCCTTCTGAGAGTCGGCTGCGAGGCAGCCGACTGCCCAATCACGGCCGAGTCCAAAGGACGACTTCAGGATGAGCCGACTCCTGACTGGCGACTTCCAGAGAAGCCGGCCATGGGGAGTCGGCCGCGACGCCAACAACCCCCATGCCCTCATAAAGAGGGACGGGACGGGGAGTGGCCACAGTAAGGTCCACTCCCACCCTTTTCCAAGGGCAGGTGTGGCCACAGTACGCCGTACCCGCGGAGATCTCCGCCCGGCGCGACACTGTTGCCATGCCGGCCCTGACGTCAGCCCCAGTGGGCGGAATCCTGTGCCCACGACGGCCTGCCGGTACGACCCAGGGACGACGGGTCCCACCAGTCGGCGAGCGTACGGAAGACGGCGAGAGCGCCACCATTCGGCCTAGTTGGGAGTCGGCCCCCAGGAGTCGGCCAGCCCCTCCCACAGGCCCCACGCGCCATTAACCAGACACGACAGGGAGTGGCAACAGTGATCGCCCGCCAGACGTCGGAGCTGTTGCCACGACCCCATGACCGAGCTCGCGTCATTAGAAGCACGGCCACAGGAATCCGCCGCCGGCAAGACCCGCCACGATGGACGCGGCCTGTCGTCTCCATACTAAGCCAGTCGGCAGGGTCCGCCAGTCGGCGGGCCCCAGGAGTCGGCGGATAAGACGGCGGCCAGAGAGACTGACGGCTGGGCCCGTGTCCAGCTTGATTACCATTGTACCCCTGTGGGGTAGGCCTGTATAAACCCCCAGGGCACAAATGCAAAGGGTGGGAATCCATTAGCACTAGACCAGATCATATAGGAAGGAGAGAGCTAGCCTTGCCTTCTCCTACCTCCAGGAAACAGCTCAAGGAGCAACCGTGTACACACTTTGCCATAGTGATCATGCGGAGACCCCGCAGAGCAGCAGTAGGGGTATTATCTCCACGGAGAGCCCCGAAGCTGGGTAAGATTCGCCGGCGTGCATGCCTTCGCCTTATCCCGTCTCCAGGCACCGGCGACGTTCTACTCGCCCCCACCATGATAAGCCATCCTTTGGCATATGCCGCACCCAACCCTCAACAGATGAGGTGTACGACGGCGAGGTTGAAGCAGGACAAGACATACAACGTTAATCTGAAGTGGGACTCTAATAGCATCTGCAATAGATGATGTAAAATACATCACCAAAAAGTGCTAGATGTAAAATGCATAGCGGCGCCACAGCCGCTCTGACAGGTGCTGTAAATACTGTTCATTCTGAACTTAACTGAAGAAACTGAACTTTATAGTCGAAACTGAATTTTACTGTCGAAATTGATTGAACTAGTAGTAGAGCATTGCGATAGAAGTTTAGGGCGTTCAAGCACTAGTAGCAGAGAAGCAGTGATCTAAATCAGCAGTCGCTCGAGTAGGGAACTGATGTCGCTTGAAGCTATGTCGGTATTTCCCCAAAGAGGAAGGGATGATTCAGCATAGTGGCGGTAGGTATTTCCCTTAGATGTGAAACCAAGCTTATCGAACTAGTAGGAGAACCAAGCTACACAACATAAACAGCACCTGCACACAAATAACAACTTCTCGCAACCCGACGTGTTAAAGGGGTTGTCAATCCCTTCCGGGGTACGGCGCCTCAAGATAGGCAAACAGACGTGATGTAAATTTGTAGTAGATTGATAGATCGAACGCCAAATAAATAAATAAGAATAAAGTGCAGCAAGGTATTTTTGGGTTTTTGGTTTAGTAGATCTGGAAATAAACACAAAGGAAAATAGATCGCAAAGGCAAATAACATAAGAAAGAGACCCGGGGGCCGTAGGTTTCACTGGTGGCTTCTCTCAAGAAAAATAGCAAACGGTGGTGAACAAATTACTGTTGGGCAATTGATAGAACTTCAAATAGTCATGACGATATCCAGGTAATGATCATTACATAGGCATCACGTCCAAGATTAGTAGACTGACTCCTGCCTGCATCTACTACTATTACTCCACATATCGACCACTATCCAGCATGCATCTAGTGTATTAAGTTCATGGAGAAACAAAGTAATGCAATAAGAACGATGACATGATGTAGACAAGATCTATCTATGTAGAGATAGGCCCCATCGTTTTATCCTTAGTAGCAACGATACATACGTGTCGTTTCCCCTTCTGTCACTAGGATCAAGCACCGTAAGATCGAACCCACTACAAAGCACCTCTTCCCATTGCAAGATAAATAGATCAAGTTGGCCAAACAAAACCCAAATACCAGAGAAGAAATACGAGGCTATAAGCAATCATGCATAAAAGAGATCAAAGAAACTCAAATACTTTCATGGATATAAAAAGATAGATCTGATCATAAACTCAAAGTTCATCGATCCCAACAAACACAGCGCAAAAGAGTTACATCATATGGATCTCCAAGAGACCATTGTATTGAGAATCAAGAAAGAGAGAGAGAGAGAGAGAGAGGAAGCCATCTAGCTACTAACTATAGACTCGAAGGTCTACAAAGAACTACTCACGCATCATCGGAGAGTCACCAATGGAGGTGGTGAACCCCAGCCGAGATGGTGTCTAGATTGGATCTGGTGGTTCTAGACTCTGCGGCGGATGGATCAATATTTCGTCAACTCCCCTAGGGTTTTGGGAATATTGGGGTATTTATAGAGCAAAGAGGTGGTCCGGGGGGCACCCGAGGTGGGCACAACCCACCAGGCGTAGCCAGGGCCCATTGTGTTCCTTCTGGCCCATAAAAAATCTCCGTAAAGTTTCGTGGCATTTGGACTCCGTTTGATATTGATTTTCTACGATGTAAAAACCATGGAAAAAATAGCAACTGGCACTTGGCACTATGTCAATAGGGTAGTACCAAAAATGAGATAAAATGACTATAAAATGATTATAAAACATCCAAGGTTGATAATATAACAGCATGGAACAACAAAAAATTATAGATGCGATGGAGACATATCAGGAACGCACTAGTAGAGAGCAACTCGTGCAACAGCGCCGCGAGCGAGTGCTAAAGCAGCAACTCCTGTAACTGTCGCATGTCGTGCAACAGCAGCAGCAGCGCGAGCGAGAGCAAGAGCAAAGCAGAGCAAAGCAGCAGCATGAACCAGAGCAAGAGCGGAGTAGCAGTGCGAGTGACAACAATAGCAGAGCAGAGCAGCAGCATGAAGGAAAGCAAGAGCAGTGCAGCGGCGTGACCGACAGCAAGAACAGAGCCGCAGCGCGAGCGAGAGCCGGAGCAGCAGCAGCAGCATGAGCGAGAGCTGGAGGAGCAGCAGCTAGTGCTAATGTGGAAGTCGCCACTGAGGAAGCGGCGACATGGGGGAGAGACACCGCAGAGGAAGTGGCGGCGACGACCCCGTCGATGGAGACCCGTCATGGCTGCTCGGTATCGAGCCCCGGCAGCCCCGTGAGATCGAATAAAAGATAAAATGCAGCAGTGAGTGCAGAACCTCCTTAGTGGCGCCGAGTAGGCCTCAGCTTCATCAGGTGAGGTCGGCCTTGGAGTGGGAGGACTCGGCGCGCCACGAAGGCGGCCAGCAAGTCAGCCCCGGTCAAGCCCTCCGACTGCGTCAGCACTCGGAGTCGCGCGACGGCGGCGGCACCAGCGGAGACAACGTCCTGGCTCGGTGTGACCAGCTGGGGAGCCTTCCAGCCGGCGCGCCGGCTTCGTAAGCCGGCAGGTTGACCTAGTCGCCTTCTGGGGCGACGTTCTTCACATAAAAGTAGGACCGCTGCCACATCTTCACCGACTTAATCAGCGCGATGGTGGGAAACGGATTGTCGGCCACTGATCTCCGCATCGCGATAAACGCACCACACTAGGTCGGCACGCCGGCGACGTGTGTGCCAAGCTTGGACTGGAAGAACTCACCCCAGAGCTCGATGGTGGGGAGAACACCGAGTAAGCCTTCGCACAGGGTGGCGAAGGCAGCCAGCAGCACCACCATGTTCGGAGTAAGGTGGTGCGGCTGGAGCCCGTGGAACTCCAAGAAGGAGCGGAAGAAGCCGCTCGCCGGCAGCCCCAGGCCGCGCATAAGGTGCGAGCAGAATATGACCCGCTCGCCCTCCTCTGACGCCGGCGATATTTCCCCCTCGGGCGTGAGTCGGACCCGCACTAAGCCCCTGCCGGGCAGCCGCCGTGTCTTGCGGAGGATCTCGACGTCGTCGTCATCGACCTCAGAGCCGTCGCACACTCCGGAGCGCATAGCAGGAGGCGCGGCGACGGAGGAAGAGCTCATCGCTGCGGGCGCGGCGTGGTTCGGAGCAGCAGCGGCGAGAGGAAGAAGAAGCAAGAAGGAGCGAAAGGGAGTAGGGAGGATGGGCGCGTGTGCTTCGCCGCCCCCCTCCCCCCCGCCTACTTGTAGGCTCATGGGCTGAGAAGCCGAGGGGGCAGTCGTGGGATTAACTGCGCCCAGGACCCCACGACCCCCACGATTTACCACACAAAGTCACTGCGTGCAATAACCGCGCGAGAACCCCAACCGTCCGCGTGGCCACAACGGATCCGTTCACATGCCGAGGCGCGGTAGTGGCGGGCCCCACCTGTAGGCCTGTCCCGTCGCGCGCGTGGGTGGGCAGACTAACTCAGCCACGTGGCGCCTCGCGACGGGTCCACAACGGGCGGCAACCCAGAGGCTTATCAGGCACGCCGCCTGGACTCCGCCGCGATGTTCAAACTTTTTTAGGGGCAAGTCGCCCTTAAGCAAGTCCGGCTCCAACTAGTCGGCTTGACAGAAGACGGCTAGCGAGGCCCAGATCCAACCGCCGAAAAGAAGAAACTGTTGAGGCTCCTCGGCATATCGCCCTCGGTGCCCCACCAGCTTCGGGGACTACTGTCGGAGTAATGGGCCACGGGTAGGCTAACCCAGGCCCAGAACCTTTCAAGACATCGGGGCAGGCTACACCCCTCAAGACCCCAGGACAAAGAGCCGCCTTCTGGGAGTCGGCTACGAGGCAGCCGACTGCCCACTTGCGGCCGAGTCCAGAGGACGACTTCCGGATGAGCCGACTCCTGACTGGCGACTTCCAGAGAAGCCGGCCATGGGGAGTCGGCCGCGACGCCAACAACCCCCATGCCCTCATAAAGAGGGACGGGACGGGGAGTGGCCACAGTAAGGTCCACTCCCACCCTTTTCCAAGGGCAGGCGTGGCCACAGTACGCCGTACCCGCGGAGATCTCCGCCCGGCGCGACACTGTTGCCATGCCGGCCCTGATGTCAGCCCCAGTGGGCGGAATCCTGTGCCCACGACGGCCTGCCGGTACGACCCAGGGACGACGGGTCCCACCAGTCGACGGGCGTACGGAAGACGGCGAGAGCGCTACCAGTCGGCCCAGTTGGGAGTCGGCCCCCAGGAGTCGGCCAGCCCCTCCCACGGGCCCCACGCGCCATTAACCAGACATGACAGGGAGTGGCAACAATGATCGCCGCCAGACGTCGGAGCTATTGCCACGGCCCCATGACCGAGCTTGCGTCATTAGAAGGACGACCAAAGTAATCTGCCGCCGGCAAGACCCGCCCGCGGCGGACGCGGCCTGTCGGCTCCGTACTAAGCCAGTCGGCGGGGCCCAGGAGTCGGTGGATAAGAGGGCGGTCAGAGAGACTAATGGCTGGGCCCACGTCCATCCAGATTACCATTGTACCCCTGGGGGTAGGCCTATATAAACCCCCAGGGCACCCATGCAAAGGGTGGGAATCCATTAGCACTAGACCAGATCATATAGGAAGGAGAGAGCTAGCCTTGCCTTCTCCTACCTCTAGGAAACAGCTCAAGGAGCAACCGTGTACACACTTTGCCATAGTGATCATGCGGAGACCCCGCAGAGCAGCAGTAGGGGTATTGTCTCCACGGAGAGCCCTGAAGCTGGGTAAGATTCGCCGGCGTGCATGCCTTCGCCTTATCCCGTCTCCAGGCACCGGCGACGTTCTACTCACCCCCACCATGATAAGCCATCCTTTGGCATATGTCGCACCCAACCCCCAACATTTGGCGCCCACCGTGGGGCCTGGTGCACCATCATCCGGAGACCTGCTCTGGACGGGAACCCTTTTTCTCCCTGGCGAGCACAGCCAGCCCGGCACGCCAGACGGAGTTTGCGCCGATGCACTGCACGGCGCTGAGATCGCCTGCGCAGCCAGCTGCCTCACCGATCTTGTCGGCGAGGTTCGCCTCTCCGACGAGCCTGCATCCGACGCAGGCACGGGCAGCCCCGAGAGCCTCCTCGCGGGCCTCCTTGACCAACTCCACGTCGTCGGCGAGCCTGCCGTGGACTTGGAGTCTGTAGGCTCCACCAACCCGATGCTGGTCGACTCCGACACCGCGTCACTCGAGGCGTTCCCCCCAATGTGGTGGTCTATGATGAGCCGCTCCCTCGCACGGAGAGCGTGGGAAGTACCGTCACAGAGGTGCTCGTCATCAGTCATGACGAGCCTCCCGGCGAAGGAGCGCATGACCCACTTGGCGCGGCATTGCAAGACCTGACCACGCCCATTCCGGAAGACGCTGACACGGAGACGTTGGAGGCGCGCCGCCTTCAGCTCGTTGAAGGCGCGCCGCCTTCAGCTCGTTGAAGGCGCGAAGAAGCTGGCTAGCATGAGACCCTTGTCAAAAGCCTACCAGCGTGAGATGGATCGCACTGTAGGTGGCTCGCCAGCCCCAACTGGGCCCAGCCGCCTAGGCGCGGTCTAGCAGCGCGGCGTGGCCATCGCCAACCTATTCGGGGCAAATCGCCCTGTGTACACCACGCCTGCGGAGAACATTCGAGCCACCCAGGCGGCCGCGGATGAGCTGGACAACTTCGAGGGTGAAGAGCGCCGCCTGATGGCGGAGCGAGTCCAGCGGCTCCTCGACGCGGCTATCGCGTAGAACGAGGCCGGCTGCCGCACAGAGGCGCCGCGGCGACAAAACAACGACCCGCCTCCATGCCGAGACCAAGGCGCGATGTCTCGGACGCCGACTAGCGGCGCCCGCAGAAAAAAAGACAAGGATCCGGTTGTCAGCTGCAGTCAGACTCGCGTTACCATAGAGCGCGACCAAGACGGCCGCCTGAGAGCAGTGGAACGACGGGACGACTGTCCGCCTCCTCCTCCTCGCAAGGAAAGGCGGGTCTCCCCGCCGCCTGTTGACCATCCGACTCTCGGCGACCGCCTTGACCGCCGAGAGGGAGTCGGAGAAAACGACACCCGCCACCGGATCGACCGACTTCACCGATCCCTGGTGCTGGAAGAAGAAGACGAGTTGGGTCCGCCTTGTTTCGGGCCCCGCATTCGAGACGAGCCCTTTCCCAAAGGGTTCACGCTCCCAAGAGAGACGCCCAAGTACACCGGCTTCGTGAAGCCAAAGGACTGGCTGGTTGACTACTCCACGACCGTCAACATAGCAAACGGCAACAAGCGTGTTGCCGTAAAATAAGTTCCGCTCATGCTCTAGGGCATGACCCGGACATGGCTAAACAGCCTGAAGCCCCGCAGCATCAATAGATGGGTCGATTTCACCGATGCATTCGTCCGCAACTTCACAAGAACGTACAAGCGTCCTCCCATGCCTCGTCAGCTTTCCTTGTGCGTGCAAGGCCCCAACGAGTCGACTCGCGACTACCTCACGCGTTGGGCCGAGCTTCGGAACTCCTGCGAGGGCATGCACGAGGTGCAGGCTATCGAGTACTTCACCGCCGGGTGTAGAGAAGGCACCCTCCTCAAGCAGAAGCTCCTTCACGACGAGCCAGAAACCCTCGACGAGCTGCTGATCATAGCAGACAAGTATGCCACGGCCGAATCCTCCATGAAGGCGGAGATTCAAGTTAGTGCGACTGGCAAAGTGGCCCCTCAGGCTCCTAGAACTCCGGCTGGAGATGCCAGTCGGCGACAGCAGCCAAGCGACCACAAGCGCAAGGCCCCGGAGCCGGCTTCCAGCAGCCGGCAGGTGGCGACAGTCGAAGACCAGCAGCCGGATGGGCAGCCTCCACTCAAGCGACAGAAAGGCGGCAAGCCCAACTGGTTGCCGGCTTTCTCCTACGAGCAGACTCTGGATGGTCCTTGCAAGTTCCACAGCGGCGCGAAGCCGTCGAATCACACCACCCGGAAGTGCCACTGGCTCACCAGGATCGCCAAAGGAGACGGCCTCCTGCCTCCCCCGCCTGCTGGGCAGCAGCCTCCGCCTCCGCCCCAACAGCTGGCTGTCAGGCCAGTCGGTGCAGTACAAGACGAGTACCCCGAAGAGCACGGAGCCTACGTGGTATTTACCAGCGTGGCTGATGATCGATGCAGCAGGCGGCAGCAGCAGCAAGAGGTGAATGTAGTAGCATCAGAGACACCAGAATTCATGCACTGGTCCGAGAAGCCTATCAGCTGGAGTAGAGTTGATCACCCAGAGGTTGATGCCGAGTCTGGGCTCATATGCCTTGGTCTTGGATGCCACCTTTGCCACAGATAGACGAGCTTCTCGTTTCTCGCGAGTTCTGATAGACGGAGGTAGCAGCATCAACATCCTGTACAAGGACACCATGGAGAAGTTAGGAATCAAGCAAAGACAGCTTCAGAACAGCCAGACTGTATTCCACGGCATTGTTCCTGGCCTTTCCTGCTAACCAATCATCAATATCCTGATGGACGTCCTCTTTGGAGACAAAGATCACTTCCGCCGAGAGTCAGTTTGGTTTGAGGTGGTGGATCTCGAGAGCCCATACCATGCATTACTTGGCTGACCCGCCCTGGCCAAGTTCATGGCGGTCCCCCACTACGCCTACCTCAATATGAAGATGCCTAGTTCCAAGGGGATTCTAACCATAGCCGGCGACTACCGGAAGTCGTCTGCCTGCGCGGCTGAAAGTAGTCGATTGGCCGAGTCCCTGGTGATCGCGGCCAAGAAGCGGCTCCTTGACCGGGTTGTGGCGATGGCCGACAAGCAGCTAGAGGTGTCGCCTAACCCCAAGGAGTCAGAGTCTGAGGGTTCATTCAAGCCGGCCAAAGAGACAAAGAAGATACCCTTGGATCCGGAGCACCCAGAGAGGTACGCTGTCGTAGGCGCAAACCTCGACAGCAAATAGGAAGGCGAGTTTGTCGATTTCCTCTGTGAGAATCGGGACATCTTCGCATGGTCCCCCAAAGACATGCCAGGTGTACCGACGGAATTCGCCGAGCACAAGTTACATGTCCGATCGGATGCGAAGCCAGTCAGGCAGCCCTTGCGCCGCCTATCAGAAGAAAAGAGAAGAGTTGTCGGAGAAGAGATAGCCCGACTCCTAGCAGCCGGCTTCATTATGGAAGTATTCTTTCCAGAGTGGCTAGCCAACCCGGTCCTGGTACTAAAGAAGAACAAGCTGTGGCGAATGTGTATTGACTACATAAGCCTCAACAAGGCTTGCCCCAAGGACCCGTTTGCTTTGTCGAGAATTGATCAGGTGATAGACTCCACAGCCGGATGCAAGCTGTTGAGCTTCTTAGGTGCATATTCAGGATATCACTAGATCAAGCTGAACCCGGCTGACAGACTGAAGACCGCCTTCATCACACCGTTTGGAGCCTTCTGCTACCTAACCATGACGTTCGGCTTGAGGAATGCCGGCGCCACCTTTAAGCGTTGCATGCAGAAGTGCCTCCTCAAGCAACTCGGCAGAAACGCCCACGTCTACGTGGACGATGTGGTGGTGAAGACGGAGAAGCATGGAACACTGCTGGAAGACCTCAAGGAGACCTTTGAGAACCTGCGCTGATTCCAGATCAAGCTCAACCCTGAGAAGTGCGTCTTCGGAGTACCAGCCGGCCAACTCCTTGGTTTCATGGTCTCTGAACGTGGCATAGAGTGCAACCCTGTAAAGATCAAGGCCATTGAGAGGATGGAGGTACCCAGCCGACTGCTGGACGTGCAAAAGTTCACTGGCTGCTTGGCGTCCATCAGCCGATTCATCAGTCGGCTGGGCGAGAAAGCTCTCCCCTTATACCAGCTCATGAAGAAGACCACTTTTTTCGAGTGGAACCACAAGGCGGACGAAGCCTTTCTCCAGTTGAAGAAGATGTTGACTACTCCACCCGTTCTGGCGGTTCCGACTCCTAAGGAGCCCATGCTCTTGTACATCGCCGCCACTAGCCGGGTAGTCAACACAGTCATTGTAGTGGAATGCAAGGAGGAAGGCAAGGCACTACCTGTCCAGAGACCGGTATATTACCTGAGCGAAGTGCTGTCGACCTCCAAGCAGAACTACCCCCACTACCAGAAGATGTGCTATGGTGTGCACTTTGCCGCCAAGAAGTTGAAGCCTTACTTTCAAGAGCATCCAATCACTGTGGTCTGCACGGCCCCACTTGCCGAGATCATCGGAAGCCAAGATGCTTCTGGCCGAGTGGCCAAATGGGCCATAGAGCTGGCTCCCTACACCATCTACTACCAGCCCCGCACCACCATCAAGTCACAAGCACTGGCCGACTTCCTCGTCGACTGGGCCGAGACCCAGTACCTACCACCAGCGCCCGACTCCACCCATTGGCGGATGCATTTCGACGGCTCCAAGATGCGCACCGGCATGGGAGCCAGTGTTGTCCTCACTTCTCCTAAAGGCGACAAGCTCAAATACGCACTGCAAATCCACTTTGCCGCCTCCAACAACGTCGCCGAATACGAGGCGCTCATTCACGGGCTCCGGCTTGCCAGAGAACTTGGCACTCGCCGGATCCTGTGTTATGGTGACTCGGACTTAGTGGTCCAGCAGTCGTCTGGCGACTGGGACGCCAAAGATGCAAACATGGCGAGTTACCGTTTCCTTGTGCAGCAACTCAGTGGATATTTCGAGGGGTGCGAGTTCCTCCATGTGCCAAGAAACGACAACGACCAAGCAGACGCCCTGGCACGAATCGGCTCTACCCGCCAAGCAATACCATCCGGTGTCGCCCTTCAGCGCCTCCTCAAGCCGTATGTCAAGCCTTCACCAGAATCAGACTCCATCTTTGTGCCGGCTCCCCCCGAAGAAGTCGGATCCGATTCCAGAGCCCCGGCAGACGGTACGAGGATTTTGGTAGATGGCTCCAAAGCCGCCACAGTCGAAGCCGGCCCAGGGACTGCAGAACCCGGCCCGGGGACTGCGGCGGCCAGCCCGAAGACTCCAGAACTCGGCCCGAGGGTTGCACCAGTCGGCCCGGGGACTTCATTAATCCAGCAAGCGGCAAATTGTGCGGCCAGCAGATCACGCTCTGTGGCGAGCTTGCTGCACTCCTCCCCCTTGGCGTGCAACGCGGTGTTGGCTTCGCTCAGCTGCTGTTGAAGAGTGGCATTGGCCTCTGAAGAGAAAGAAGAAAGAAGGCGTTAAGTCATCAACAAAGAAGGTCGCCGGGGAGATCCGGCCCGACTGCTCAGCAGTCGGCCCGAATCTCGGGGACTACAGCCCGTGGGTGCGCCAGCGCGCCCCCGCAAAGAATAAAAAGGCTCACTACGGCTCTCCGACAAGTCGGTGGTCCGCTTGCCCAGCTCTTCAACGTTGCGGTTGAAGGCGGTGACACAGAGGTTGTGATAGTCCTGTGACAAGTATTTCAGACAAAAGTTAGTACCCGGAACTCACCAATTGGAGTTCCGGGTCGTCTGCTCAGCAGCCAGCCCGAAACTCGGGGACTACACCCAGTGGGTGCACCCCCACAGAGAGGAACAAGAAAACAAAGACAAAGGAGAAAGCATACCCGGATGGCTGCCCGCGACGCCAGGTGCGCCTTGGTGCAGTTTTGGATAGCGTCGCTCTCAGCTCGCAGCTTTGTCTGGACATCCAGAAGCGCCTAGTTCAGCGGGCCCGTGCCGCATCCTCACACCCACCCAATGGGCGCGGCGCTCGTCGCTTCGGCGTCTGGGATCGTCGAGCTAGCGGTGCCGGTCTCCAAGGGGCGTGGCGCCGAAGTCGCGTTCTCAAGATGGCGGCGCATTGGCGAGCCGACTTGAAGGAGTAGCCTTGCCACGGCCTCGTCTTCAGTCGGCGGCAAGGGCGGGTCCGCCGGCTGTTTGCCTTGCGCGCTCCTAGACGGTGGCGGCACGACCGCGTCCGGCATGGAGGCTTCACCGCCGCCCCTCTCCACGATCGAGAACTCGCCGCCGGCTTCCCCTGACTGCCCCCTGAACTCCGGGGGCGGCGGCGCAGAGTTCAGAGGGGTGACGAACACCGCCGACCGTCGGTGCGTGACTTCCTTAGCCTGCCGCCTTGCCGCAACGGCGGCCTCGGCCTCCTCCAGCTTTTTCAGGGTGAGGGCTTCCGCCTTCTCGGCCTCCGCTTTCTTCAGGCGGGCGGCCTCTTCCTCCTCGCACTTCTCCTGCGCGTTCCGCTCCGTCACCTCCCGGAGGTTGGCGGCAGGGTCAATCCGCCGAGTAGTGGCAGACGTCTCCGCCAACCCCATAACTGAGGCGGCGACAACCCTCTCAAGAGTGAGGGGAGCCCTGAAGCGAGGGAAGCATATGAAGACTCAGACAAGATCAACAAAGAGAAAATAATGATAAGGGACGGAGGCGCTTACGCAGAGACCAGCGGCGGCTTCTTCACTTCCTTGCGGAAGCGGTTGGCTTTCGCGGCCGCCTCTTCCCGCTTGGTCGCGGCGGCCGCTCCCTTAAACTTCTTCGACCGGCCACCAAGTGTACTCGGCCCGGCCCGGCGCTTCTTCGCGCCGCCTTGAGCGTCCAAGACGGCGGAGGAACTCGCGCTTGGCTGGCCAGCCTTTGGCTGGTGACGCGGGGCGACTTCCCCCTCAGCATCGTCATTTGGCCAGTCGGCGAAAGTGGTCGTAGTCCTAGAGCCGCCTGCTTCTCCTCCTCCTCCCTCGGCGTCGGCCTCCATGGCCGCCGCCACCAAGTCAGGATCGTCGACGTCGCTCTCCGCCCGATCGGGGACAAACTAACGAGCCGGCTCCACGGTGCCGGCCGAAGGAGGGACGAGAGGGTTCTGATTCAAAACAAAAACAGTCAGACTGGACAAGTCGGACTCGGTAACACAATAGGCGGGGGGTTGGCGCGTGAGTACGGCTCCTTGCCGAACCGCCAATCCACCGAGAGACCGCAGTTCGCGATGTAGTTCACCGTGTCCGCCACCTCCGCGCGAGGCATGTCCTTGGAGCACATCCGACTCGGGTCCCGATGACCTCTCATCCGGTAGATCAGGTGAGGTCGGCCTTGGAGTGGGAGGACTCGGCGCGCCACGAAGGCGGCCAGCAAGTCAGCCCCGGTCAAGCCCTCCGACTGCGTCAGCACTCGGAGTCGCGCGACGGCAGCGGCACCAGCAGGAGACAATGTCCTGGCTCGGTGTGACCAGCTGGGGAGCCTTCCAGCCGGCGCGCCGGCTTCGTAAGCCGGCAGGTTGACCCAGTCGCCTTCTGGGGCGACGTTCTTCACATAAAAGTAGGACCGCTGCCACATCTTCACCGACTTAATCAGCGCGATGGTGGGAAACGGATTGTCGGCCACTGATCTCCGCATCGCGATAAACGCACCACACTAGGCCGGCACGCCGGCGACGTGTGTGCCAAGCTTGGACTGGAAGAACTCACCCCAGAGCTCGATGGTGGGGAGAACGCCGAGTAAGCCTTCGCACAGGGTGGCGAAGGCAGCCAGCAGCACCACCATGTTCGGAGTAAGGTGGTGCGGCTGGAGCCCGTGGAACTCCAAGAAGGAGCGGAAGAAGCCGCTCGCCGGCAGCCCCAGGCCGCGCATAAGGTGCGAGCGGAATATGACCCGCTCGCCCTCCTCCGACGCCGGCGATACTTCCCCCTCGGGCGTGAGGCGGACCCGCACTAAGCCCCTGCCGGGCAGCCGCCGTGTCTTGCGGAGGATCTCGATGTCGTCGTCATCGACCTCGGAGCCGTCGCACACTCCGGAGCGCACAGCAGGAGGCGCGGCGGCGGAGGAAGAGCTCATCGCTGTGGGCGCGGCGTGGTTCGAAGCAGCAGCGGCGAGAGGAAGAAGAAGCAAGAAGGAGCGAAAGGGAGTAGGGAGGATGGGCGCGCGTGCTTCGCCGCCCCCCTCCCCCCCGCCTACTTGTAGGCTCGTGGGCTGAGAAGCCGAGGGGGCAGTCGTGGGATTAACTGCGCCCAGGACCCCACGACCCCCACGATTTACCACACAAAGTCACTGCGTGCAATAACCGCGCGAGAACCCCAACCGTCCGCGTGGCCACAACGGATCCGTTCACATGCCGAGGCGCGGTAGTGGCGGGCCCCACCTGTAGGCCTGTCCCGTCGCGCGCGTGGGTGGGCAGACTAGCTCAGCCACGTGGCACCTCGCGACGGGTCCACAACGGGCGGCAACCCAGAGGCTTATCAGGCACGCCGCCTGGACTCCGCCGCGACGTTCAAACTTTTTTAGGGGCAAGTCGCCCTTAAGCAAGTCCGGCTCCAACTAGTCGGCTTGACAGAAGACGGCTAGCGAGGCCCAGATCCAACCGCCGAAAAGAAGAAACTGTTGAGGCTCCTCGGCATATCGCCCTCGGTGCCCCACCAGCTTCGGGGACTACTGTCGGAGTAATGGGCCACGGGTAGGCTAACCCAGGCCCAGAACCTTTCAAGACATCGGGGCAGGCTGCACCCCTCAAGACCCCAGGACGAAGAGCCGCCTTCTGGGAGTCGGCTACGAGGCAGCCGACTGCCCACTTGTGGCCGAGTCCAGAGGACGACTTCAGGATGAGCCGACTCCTGACTGGCGACTTCCAGAGAAGCCGGCCATGGGGAGTCGGCCGCGACGCCAACAACCCCCATGCCCTCATAAAGAGGGACGGGACGGGGAGTGGCCACAGTAAGGTCCACTCCCACCCTTTTCCAAGGGCAGGCGTGGCCACAGTACGCCGTACCCGCGGAGATCTCCGCCCGGCGCGACACTGTTGCCATGCCGGCCCTGATGTCAGCCCCAGTGGGCGGAATCCTGTGCCCACGACGGCCTGCCGGTACGACCCAGGGACGACGGGTCCCACCAGTTGGCGGGCGTACGGAAGACGGCGAGAGCGCTACCAGTCGGCCCAGTTGGGAGTCGGCCCCCAGGAGTCGGCCAGCCCCTCCCACGGGCCCCACGCGCCATTAACCAGACATGACAGGGAGTGGCAACAATGATCGCCGCCAGACGTCGGAGCTATTGCCACGGCCCCATGACCGAGCTTGCCTCATTAGAAGGACGACCAAAGTAATCTGCCGCCGGCAAGACCCGCCCGCGGCGGACGCGGCCTGTCGGCTCCGTACTAAGCCAGTCGGCGGGGCCCGCCAGTCGGCGGGGCCCAGGAGTCGGTGGATAAGAGGGCGGTCAGAGAGACTAACGGCTATGCCCGCGTCCAGCCGGATTACCATTGTACCCCTGGGGGTAGGCCTATATAAACCCCCAGGGCACCCATGCAAAGGGTGGGAATCCATTAGCACTAGACCAGATCATATAGGAAGGAGAGAGCTAGCCTTGCCTTCTCCTACCTCTAGGAAACATCTCAAGGAGCAACCGTGTACACACTTTGCCATAGTGATCATGCGGAGACCCCGCAGAGCAGCAGTAGGGGTATTATCTCCACGGAGAGCCCCGAAGCTGGGTAAGATTCGCCGGCGTGCATGCCTTCGCCTTATCCCGTCTCCAGGCACCGGCGACGTTCTACTCGCCCCCACCATGATAAGCCATCCTTTGGCATATGCCGCACCCAACCCTCAACAGATGAGGTGTACGACGGCGAGGTTGAAGCAGGACAAGACATACAACGTTAATCTGAAGTGGGACTCTAATAGCATCTGCAATAGATGATGTAAAATACATCACCAAAAAGTGCTAGATGTAAAATGCATAGCGGCGCCACAGCCGCTCTGACAGGTGCTGTAAATACTGTTCATTCTGAACTTAACTGAAGAAACTGAACTTTATAGTCGAAACTGAATTTTACTGTCGAAATTGATTGAACTAGTAGTAGAGCATTGCGATAGAAGTTTAGGGCGTTCAAGCACTAGTAGCAGAGAAGCAGTGATCTAAATCAGCAGTCGCTCGAGTAGGGAACTGATGTCGCTTGAAGCTATGTCGGTATTTCCCCAAAGAGGAAGGGATGATTCAGCATAGTGGCGGTAGGTATTTCCCTTAGATGTGAAACCAAGCTTATCGAACCAGTAGGAGAACCAAGCTACACAACATAAACAGCACCTGCACACAAATAACAACTTCTCGCAACCCGACGTGTTAAAGGGGTTGTCAATCCCTTCCGGGGTACGGCGCCTCAAGATAGGCAAACAGACGTGATGTAAATTTGTAGTAGATTGATAGATCGAACGCCAAATAAATAAATAAGAATAAAGTGCAGCAAGGTATTTTTGGGTTTTTGGTTTAGTAGATCTGGAAATAAACACAAAGGAAAATAGATCGCAAAGGCAAATAACATAAGAAAGAGACCCGGGGGCCGTAGGTTTCACTGGTGGCTTCTCTCAAGAAAAATAGCAAACGGTGGTGAACAAATTACTGTTGGGCAATTGATAGAACTTCAAATAGTCATGACGATATCCAGGTAATGATCATTACATAGGCATCACGTCCAAGATTAGTAGACTGACTCCTGCCTGCATCTACTACTATTACTCCACATATCGACCACTATCCAGCATGCATCTAGTGTATTAAGTTCATGGAGAAACAAAGTAATGCAATAAGAACGATGACATGATGTAGACAAGATCTATCTATGTAGAGATAGGCCCCATCGTTTTATCCTTAGTAGCAACGATACATACGTGTCGTTTCCCCTTCTGTCACTAGGATCAAGCACCGTAAGATCGAACCCACTACAAAGCACCTCTTCCCATTGCAAGATAAATAGATCAAGTTGGCCAAACAAAACCCAAATACCAGAGAAGAAATACGAGGCTATAAGCAATCATGCATAAAAGAGATCAAAGAAACTCAAATACTTTCATGGATATAAAAAGATAGATCTGATCATAAACTCAAAGTTCATCGATCCCAACAAACACAGCGCAAAAGAGTTACATCATATGGATCTCCAAGAGACCATTGTATTGAGAATCAAGAAAGAGAGAGAGAGAGAGAGAGAGGAAGCCATCTAGCTACTAACTATAGACTCGAAGGTCTACAAAGAACTACTCACGCATCATCGGAGAGTCACCAATGGAGGTGGTGAACCCCAGCCGAGATGGTGTCTAGATTGGATCTGGTGGTTCTAGACTCTGCGGCGGATGGATCAATATTTCGTCAACTCCCCTAGGGTTTTGGGAATATTGGGGTATTTATAGAGCAAAGAGGTGGTCCGGGGGGCACCCGAGGTGGGCACAACCCACCAGGCGTAGCCAGGGCCCATTGTGTTCCTTCTGGCCCATAAAAAATCTCCGTAAAGTTTCGTGGCATTTGGACTCCGTTTGATATTGATTTTCTACGATGTAAAAACCATGGAAAAAATAGCAACTGGCACTTGGCACTATGTCAATAGGGTAGTACCAAAAATGAGATAAAATGACTATAAAATGATTATAAAACATCCAGGGTTGATAATATAACAGCATGGAACAACAAAAAATTATAGATGCATTGGAGACATATCAGGAACGCACTAGTAGAGAGCAACTCGTGCAAGAGCGCCGCGAGCGAGTGCTAAAGTAGCAACTCCTGTAACTGTCGCATGTCGTGCAACAGCAGCAGCAGCGCGAGCGAGAGCAAGAGCAAAGCAGAGCAAAGCAGCAGCATGAACAAGAGCAAGAGCGGAGTAGCAGCGCGAGTGACAACAATAGCAGAGCAGAGCAGCAGCACGAAGGAAAGCAAGAGCAGTGCAGCGGCGTGACCGACAGCAAGAACAGAGCCGCAGCGCGAGCGAGAGCCGGAGCAGCAGCAGCAGCATGAGCGAGAGCTGGAGGAGCAGCAGCTAGTGCTAATGTGGAAGTCGCCACCGAGGAAGCGGCGACATGGGGGAGAGACACCGCAGAGGAAGTGGCGGCGACGACCCCGCCGATGGAGACCCGTCATGGCTGCTCGATATCGAGCCCCGGCAGCCCCGTGAGATCGAATAAAAGATAAAATGCAGCAGTGAGTGCAGAACCTCCTTAGTGGCGCCGAGTAGGCCTCAGCTTCATCAGAGGAATTGGTGAGGGGGATACGGTTCCGGTGGGGTGGGTCAAGAAGAAGCTGTGGGGATGGAGGTGGCGCGATAGACGAGGCGAATGTCGGGGCAGGTCCTTGGAGGTGGAGGACGGGGCGGCTGATCCGGCAAGACGACGAGATCGACGATGATCCTCATCCGATGAGGTGGATGAGGAACGACGAGCTGTTGCGGTGGACGACGTTGTTGGGGAAGAGTCTCCAGCTGGGTGGCGGTCGGGAGGCTGACGGAAGAGCGTGGGGTTACACGGGTTTTGGTGGCCTCGGTGTACGAATGGGGGACGAAGGGGAAGGTAGGGGAGCCATGGCTTAAGAATGTGCTTGTCCGAAAAGTAGGGTAAGTTATGAATGTACCCCCACCGGTTTTGACCACGCGGCGTCGAGGCGGCATTTCCGGCTGAGGGGTTGAAGGGGGCTTTCGCGTGTCTGGGCTGCAGGACCGATTTCGGATGAGGAGGGAGTTTTCACGCGCATCGAAATTTCATGATAACAAGGCGCAACGCAGGTTGAAGAGGCGGGAGTTTCATAGCAGAAGAGACAAAAGATGCTCGAGCTTGAAAATTCCAGGATAACAAGGCGCGGATTCCAAGTTCGGCAGAACAAACTTAACATGTACAAACAACAATTCATACAAGACACAAGAGAGTCATGTCCCCTTTTACTATATTGCTATAAATGCCATTGAAAAAACTACAAGAAAATTGTAAAAAAATCGGAAGAACAAGATTAGCCTCTACAGTACCAAATCAATTCGTACTTCCCTCAACAACAACAAAAACACAAATCAATTCCCACCACAAGGAGTCATGTCCCTTTTTATATGATTACAAATGCCAGGATCTTGAATTTGAATTTTTGAATCCATGTTATGTTGAATTCGAATATATCGTTAGGTGATCTTGCGGTTTAGAACGGATGTAGTCCTACATTTTGATCTTCCATCTCATATGAACATTTTACTCCACCATATGAACATATATATTATCGTCTGCCATATGGACTAAATTTGAACCAATTTTCCTTATTTGAATATGATTGTTGTCGAGTTACACCATCATTTAAATATTATCTTGATAACAGAAAACATGCATATAGTAGTAATCATATTTCACTATGAACTACATGTACCGTACGATCTCCAATTCAAATATTTGTATCCATTTTATGTTGAATTCAAATCACAGTACATTGGTCTAGGTAGCGAGATGTTCAGGATAATCTAAACCCTGTTTTCATATGTGTAATTTTTGGCTGAATTGGGACAAGTTTAGGTATAAGCTTTTTGCAAACTGGAGATTCTCTCAACAAGCCTCGTGGTTCCGAGAGGGAACGTGTCACCTTTGTGTGCGAAACAATATACGCTGCCTCCCCCTGATTTTCTTTACAGAGGCAACATAGAACTATATGAGTGCCCTGTTAAATTTTGGAATTATTCTGGGTTCGTTTGGCCTTTTTTATACATTATTGAGTTTCTGGACATTTAATGTGCATAATTCAAATTTGAACAGCAAGCACATGCTCCGGTGCACCAAAGTTGGTTGAAAAATCACATGTGTGTCCTTGGGTGAATTTCTAGGTCCCATGCAAGAAATGGTAATGAAATTCAAACATCTGGGCGTCGTGACTTGGCCGAGAACATTGAGAAACTTGGTTTTTAAATTCCTATAAATCCAAAACTCGCCTGGAAATCATGAAACTTGGCATGGTGTCATGTCATGGCACTAACATGTTGTGGTATAAAATTTTGCTGAATTGGAACAAGTTTTGGTATAAGCTTCTTGCAAACCAGAGCTTCTCTCAAGAAGGCTCGTGGTTCTGAGAGGGAACGTGTCACCTTTGTGTGTGAAACGATATACGCTGCCCCCTGATTTTCTTTACAAAGGCAACATAGAACTATATGAGTGTCATGTTAAATTTTGGAATTATTCCGGGCTCATTTGGCCTTTTTATACATTAATTGAGTTTCTGGTCATTTAATCTGAATAATTCAAATTTTAAGTACAAGCACATGCTCTAGTGCACCAAAGTTGGTTGAAAAATAACATGTGTGTCCTCGGGTGAATTTCTAGGTCCCATGCAAGAAATGTGAATGAAATTCAAACATCTGGGCATCGTGGCTCGGCTAAGAACATTGAGAAACTTGGTTTTAAATTCTTTTAAATCCAAAACACGATTGAAAATCATGAAACTTGGAATGGTGTCATGTTATGGTACTAACATGTTGTGGTCAAAAAATTGGCCGAATTGGAACAAGTTTTGGTATAACCTTCTTGCAAACCGGAGCTTCTCTCAAGAAGGCTCTTGATTCTGAGAGGGAACGTGTCACTTTTGTGTGCGAAACGATATATCCTTCCCCCCTGATTTTCTTTACACAGGCAACATAGAACTATATGAGTGTCGTGTTAAATTTTGGAATTATTCTGGGTTCGTTTGGCCTTTTTATACATTAAAATTGAGTTTCTGGTCATTTAATGTGCATAATTCAAATTTGAACTACAAGCAAATGCTCCAGTGCACCAAAGTTGGTTGAAAAATCAAATGTGTGTCCTCTAGTAAATTTCTAGGTACCATGAAAGAAATGGGAATGAAATTCAAACATCCGGGCGTCGTGGCTCGGTCGGAAACATTAAGAAACTTGGTTTTTTAATTCCTGTAAATCCAAAACACGCATGAAAATCATGAAACTTGGCTTGGTGTCATGACATGGCACTAACATGTTGTGGTAATTTTGCTGTCCAATTTGCGAAGGCGCACACATTAACAATCAACAAAGTCATTTTGGAACAAGTGTTGTCACGTTACAATCGGAAACACAAGTATTATTGAAACCGTGGGCGTTCTACTAACCATTTACGTGCCGCCACGCGTCCCCTTTTTTATAGTCTAGGAGGCGCCGTTTGGGGTAGCTATTTGAGTACGGGACACATGCGATCAGACCCCTGTGCATGCTTATCGGGAGGAGAGCCCTTTGACCTCCATCTGCCGCCCACCTCTATCCCAAGGTCTCCATTAATGGCTCCCAAGCCCTTATTTAATGGCATGGCTATGTCTCACTCGACCGAGGTTTAAGAGAGAAAAAAGAAAATCTGAAAAGAAAATTTTGCACGGATCTTGATGTAAGATTTGACGGACCTATATAGCATCTACTGTGACTTATAGGAAGACTGATGAATATATAAGGACGACGATAGTGGATAATAATTGTCCTACATATTTAGGAAGATGATTAAAAAAACCACATGCTACTATGCCCGAAATACACAAGGGAAAAAGAAGAAGGAAGACGCATACACCGATCTGGCTCGCTCATCTCTACTTTCTTGATCCGCTGTAGGTCGCGGAGACTAGTTCTCACAGCGAGCGGCGATGATCTCTTTCATCAATTTCATGTCCATAATACGCTGCTTGGCATCATCCACAGATTCCTCCACCGGCCTTTCATGCTCGATGCGGAGCATGGCATTCTCGTCCATAAGTTTCTTGACGATGATGCCCGTCCTCTTCAACAAGGCAGCGGTCTCCTCCGCCTGTTTCGCCCTTCCTACGATCTTCGCCCACAGCAGGTCGTGCTCGGCCTGGAGCTTCGCCTTGCCCTCTCCTAGTTGCCGGATGATGCCGGTAGCCTGTTCAAACAAGGTTTTCATGTCGTCCTATAACCTCACCCAACCGAAGATCTGATCCATCTGGCTATGGACGATTGCATGCATGCACCTGTAAGAGTCCTCGCCCGCGCGCGAGACATTTTCCCAGGCCGCCGCGGCATGGGAGGACATCTTTGCTGCATTTGTTGTGCGGAGAGACATCTCTGCTGCTTCTGCAGCGTGGCCGGACCAATCCGCTGCATTGACGGCGCGGTGGGACCTCCGTGCTGCTTCTGCGGCACGGCGGGACCTCTGTGCTGCTATGGCCGCGCGGCGGGACATGTCAGCTGCTTTCGCAGCGAGGCAGGACATCTCTCGTGCTTCCGCTTCCATGCTCGCCTCTTCTTGGTGGTAATCTCTCGACCCAGAACTCACGCTGGCCATAGCAGACGCAAGGGGAACGATGATGAATGACTTGTTTGTTTTTGTGGATGAGGAGTTGAGGAGGAATGTGCAGTCATCTTGGCATAGTAGTATTTATAACTGAGTAGTAATACGCGTGGGAAACCATTTAGGTTGTGATCAGTGTGAACAAGTCTGCAATTAAATATAGTGTGGTAGTAATTTGGAATGTGATGAGACGCAAGCTCAAAATTTATTGACGGTTCTAGTTTCAAAGTGCGGCACTATTCCCGGATGGCGTAATGTGGGCACGCGTTCTCGGCCGTGGTGTAGAAGTCTTGTAATATGCCATGGTACTCCCTCCGTCCGGAAATACTTGTCAGAGGAATGGATGTATCTAGACATATTTTAGTTCTAGATGCATCCATTTTATCCATTTCCGCGACAAGTAATTCCGGATAGAGGGAGTACTTCTTTTTCTACTATTGTGTACATGCAATAATTGGCACCGTCGGATACATATCTTACGGTTATTGGGGCGTTCGACATGAATAGCCACGTGGCGAGCTGTAGACTTGTCTTTTTTTTTCACACACATTACATCGACACATATCATCTCTCTCCCTCTTTCCTACGCACACACCTAGTCTCTCGGGACTTCTCGCACGCACCATCTCTAGCTCCCTAGGTCGATGCCACCCACATACACTTGTACTCTGAGTTTACGACATTACTAGCAAGATGCATTGCGTTGCACGGAACATCAAGATGCATTTGTATGAGTAGTTTATCTTGTGAGAGAAAAGGATGAATGAGGGAAGGCCTTATTTGCAAATGTGGAGAGGGGTGTGTGTATCTTTTTGCAAAATTGTCATAGTTTCCTTCCTATCCGTCAGATATAAATCGGACGGCCTATATTGCAGGATGGCACACCCCTCTCCACATTTGCAAATAAGGCCTTCCCTCGTTCATTCTTTTCTCTCACAAGATAAAATACTCATACAAATGCATCTTGATGTTACGTGCAACGCACATGCATCTTGCTAATAGAAGAGAGAAACGAGGGAGAAGAGCTAGTTGTAGCACGGACGCTGTTGTTAGATGGGATTCGTCTTGATAGAATAGGAGTACTGAGTACTCTTACCTCTTTTTTAGGGAAAAGTAGTCGTATGTATAGTACCACTAGGTGGCTGCATGCGACCTATACCTGTCATCACTTTAGGTCAACTTTTTGAACTGCAGCTACGCTTCACAGTACATATTTTTTCACATATTTATCCTCCTATATGTACTCCTAGGCTATTTCCACATGCTCCCTTTCGCCGACATGTGGGACATAGAGCATCTGGATCATAGTGCATGCATGACTCGGAGCATATGCAACCATGCCGGCGTACTTTACATTTTAGACCTCACGAATTGCATGCAAACCCCCCGCAGAAGAATAAATAAATGAATGAATTACTACATGCAAACCGGATTATTTTCATAGAAACCGGAGCACGTTCATTAAATTTTGGACATAACACATTTATAAAAAATGACCGGACGTAAACCAGTCTAAGGGTCTCTTTGATTCGCAGGATACTGAAAACACATGAATGGTTTATTGAATCTCGATCATAGTAATACACATATTCATAATATTGAAGCCAAAAGATGCAAAGTTAATAATAATAGTGCAACTTATATGTGGCATTGCCGTTTAGGTCATATTGGTGTAAAGCGCATGAAGAAACTCCATGCTGATGGGCTTTTGGAATCACTTGATTATGAATCATATGATAGTTGCGAACAATGCCTCATGGGCAAGATGACTAAAAACTCCGTTCTCCGAAACAATGGAGCAAGCAACTGACTTATTGGGAATAATACATATTGATGTATGCAATCCGATGAGTGTTGAGGCTCACGGAGGGTATCATTATTTTATGATCTTCACAGATGATTTGAGCAGATATGGGTATATCTACTTGATGAACCATAAGTCTGAAACATTTGAAAAGTTCAAAGAATTTCAGAGTGAAGTGGAAAATCATCGTAACAAGAAAATAAAGTTTCTGTGATCTGATCATGGAGGGGAATATTTGAGTTACGAGTTTGGTCTTCATTTGAAACAATGCGGAATAGTTTCGCAACTCACGTCACCTAGAACACCACAACGTAATGGTGTGTCCGAAGTCATAACCGTACTTTATAAGATATGGTGCGATCTATGATGTCTCCTGCCGATTTATCACTATCGTTTTGGGGTTATGCATTAGAGACAACTGCATTCACATTAAATAGGGCACCATCTAAATCCGTTGAGACGACACCACATGAACTGTGGTTTAGCAAGAAACCTAAGCTGTCATTTCTTAAAGTTTGGGGCTATGATGCTTATGTGAAAAAATTTCAACCTGATAAGCTCGAACCCAAATCAGATAAATGCGTCTTCATAGGATACCCAAAGAAAACTATTGGTTACACCTTCTATCACAGATCCGATGGCAAGATATTCATTGCTAAGAATGGATCCTTTCTAGAGAAGAAGTTTCTCTCAAAAGAAGTGATTGGGAGGAATGTAAAACTTAATGAGGTAATTGTACCTTCTCCTGAATTGGAAAGTAGTTCATCACAAAAATCAGTTCTAGTGATTCCTACACCAATTAGTGAGGAAGTTAATGATGATGATCATGAAACTTCTGATCAAGTTACTACAGAATCTCGTAGGTCAACCAGAATACATTCCGCACCAGAGTGGTACGGTAATCCTGTTCTGGAGGTCATGTTACTTGACCATGACGAACCTACGAACTATGAGGAAGCGATGATGAACCCAGATTCGATGAAATGGCTTGAAGCCATGAAATCTGAGATGAGATCCATGTATTAGAACAAAATATGGACTTTGATTGACTTGCCCGTTGATCGGTGAGCCATTAAGAATAAATGGATTTTCAAGAGGAAGATGGACACTGATAGTAGTGTTACTATCTACAAAGCTCGAATTGTTGCAAAAGGTTTTTGACAAGTTCAAGATGTTGACTACGATGAGATTTTCTCACTCGTAGCGATGCTTAAGTATGTCTGAATCATGTTAGCAATTGCCACATTTTGTGAAATCTGGCAAATGGATGTCAAAACTGCATTCCTTAATGAATTTCTTAAAGAAGAGTTGTATATGATGCAACAATAAGGTTTTGTCAATTCTAAAGGTGCTAACAAAGTGTGCAAGCTCCAGCGATCCATCTATGGACTGGTGCAAGCATCTCGGAGTTGGAATATATACTTTTATAAAGTGATCAAAGCATATGGTTTTATACAAACTTGCGGTGAAGCTGTATTTACAAGAAAGTGAGTGGGAGCACTACAACATTTCCGATAAGTATATGTGAATGACATATTGTTGATCGGAAATAATGTAGAATTTTCTGGAAAGCATAAAGGAGTGTTTGAAAAGAGTTTTTCAAAGAAGACCTCAATGAAACTACTTACATATTGAGCATCAAGATCTATAGAGATAGATCAAGACGCTTGATATATTTTCAATGAGTACATACCTTGACAAGATTTTGAAGTAGTTCAAAATGGAAAAGTCAAAGAAGGAGTTCTTGCCTATGTTGCAAGGTGTGAAGTTGAGTAAAGACTCAAAACCCGACCACGGCAGAAAATAGAAAGAGAATGAAAAGTCATTCCCTATGCCTCAGTCATAGGTTCTATAAAGTATGATATGCCTACTAGACCTATTGTGTACCTCACCATAAGTTTGGCAAGAGGTACAATAGTGATCCTAGAGTGGATCACTAGACAGCGGTCAAAATATCCTTAGTGGAATAAGGAAATGTTTCTTGGTTATGGAGGTGACAAAGAGTTCGTCGTAAAGAGTTACGTCGATGCAAGCATTGACACCGATCTGGATCACTCTAAATCTCGATCTAGATACATATCGAAAGTGGGAGCAATTAGCTAGAGTAGCTCCGTGCAAAGCATTGTAGATATAGAAAATTTGCAAAATACATACGGCTCTGAATGTGGCAGACCCGTTGACTAAATTTCTCTCACAAGCAAAACATGATCACTCTTTGGGTGTTAATCACATAGCGATGTGAACTAGATTACTGACTCTAGTAAACCTTTTGGGTGTTAGTCACATGGAGATGTGAACTAATCACATAAAGATGTGAACTATTGGTGTTAAACCACATGACTATGTGAACTAGATTATTGACTCTAGTGCAAGTGGGAGACTGAAGGAAATATGCCCTAGAGGCCATAATAAAATTGTTATTTGTATTTCCTTATATCATGATAAATTTTTATTATTCATGCTAGAATTGTATTAACCGGAAACTTAGTACATGTGTGAGTACATAGACAAACAGAATGTCACTAGTATGCCTCTACTTGACTAGCTCGTTGAATCAATGATGGTTATGTTTCCAAACCATAGACATGAGTTGTCATTTGATTAAGAAGATCACATCATTAGAGAATGATGTGATTGACTTGACCCAACCGTTAGCTTAGCACGATGATTGTTTAGTTTGTTGCTATTGCTTTCTCCATAACATATACATGTTCCTATGACTATGAGATCATACAACTCCCGAATGCCGGAGGAACACTTTGTGTGCTACCAAACGTCACAACGTAACTGGGTGATTATAAAGGTGCTCTACAGGTGTCTCCGATGGTATTTGTTGAGTTGGCATAGATCGAGATTAGGATTTGTCACTCCGATTGTCGGAGAGGTATCTCTGGACCCTCTCGGTAATGCACATCACTATAAGACTTGCAAGAAATGTGACTAATGAGTTAGTTATGGGATGTTGCATTACAGAATGAGTAAAGAGACTTGCCAGTAACGAGATTGAACTAGGTATTGAGATACCGACGATCGAATCTCCGGCAAGTAACATACCGATGACAAAGGGAACAACGTATGTTGTTATGCGGTTTGACCGATAAAGATCTTCGTAGAATATGTAGGAGCCAATATGACCATCCAGGTTCCGCTATTGGTTATTGACCTGATATGTGTCTCGGTCATGTCTACATAGTTCTCGAACCCTTAGGGTCCGCGCACTTAACATTCTGTGATGATTTGTATTTGAGTTATGTGATTTGATGACCAAAGTTTGTTCAGAGTCCCGGATGAGATCGGGGTCATGACGAGGAGTCTCGAAATGGTCGAGACATAAAGATCGATATATTGGAAGGCTATATTCGAACATCAGAAAGGTTCCGTGTGATTCGGGTATTTTTCGGAGTACCGGAGAGTTACGGGAATTCGTATTGGGCCTTAATGGGCCATACAGGAAAGGAGAGAAAGGCCTCTTCCTTCCATCTCCTTCTCCCTTCCCTTTTTCCTATTCCATGTAGGAGGTGGAATCCTACTTCGACTAGGGAGTCCTAGTAGTACTCCACACTTTGGGCGCGTCCTATGAGGACTGGCCTCCTCCTCCCCCCATCCTTTATATGCGTGGCTAGGGGGCACCCCATAGACACACAAGTTGATCATTGATCTCTTAGCCGTGTGCGGTGCCCCCTCCACCATAATCCACCTCGGTCATATCGTAGCGATGCTTAGGCGAAGCCCTGCTTCGGTAGCATCATCACCACCGTCATCATGCCATCGTGCTGATGAAGCTCTCCCTCGACACTTTGCTGGATCGTGAGTTCATGGGACGTTACCGAGCCAAACGTGTGTAGATCGCAAAGGTGTCGTACTTTCGGTACTAGGATCGGTCGATCACGAAGACATACGACTACATCAATCGTGTTGTCATAACACTTCTGCTTATGATCTTCCGTGTGCGTAGGAATTTTTTTGAAATTACTGCGTTCCCCAACAAAGAAAGAGCTCGTCGCCGCCCGCCGCGGAGACTAGTTCCTTCTGTGGCTTCCTTCTTCTTTTTCCCTTGTGTGTATCGGGCCTTGCCGCATGTAGCTTTTTTTAATTATGTTTATAAATATGTAAGACAATTATTATCCAATGTCATCGTCCTTATATTCATCATGCTTGCTATAAGTCGCAGTCCATGCTATATAGGTCCGTGGGATCTTACAACAAGATCCATGCAAAACTTTCTTTTCAGATTTTCATTTATCTCTCTTAAATCTCAGTCCAGTGAGACATATAGCCATGTCGTAGAACAGGTGCTCGGGCGCCATGAATGGAGACGTTGGGAGGGAGGTGCGCGGCGGGTAGCGGTCAAAAGGTCTCTCCTCCCGATGAGCATGCGCAGGGGTCTGATCGCACGCCTCTCGTACTCAAATAGTTACCCCGCATGTCACCTCCTAGCCAATAAAAAAAGGGGACGCGTGGCCGCACGTAATTGGTAACTCGAACGCCCACGGTTTCAATAATACTTGTGCTTCGGATTTGTAACGTGACATTACTTGTTCCAAAATGACTTTGTTGATTGTTAATGTGTGCGCCTTCGCAAATCAGACAGAAAAATTACCACAGCATGTTGGTGCCATGTCATGAGACCATGCCAAGTTTCATGATTTTCGGGCGTGTTTTGGAATTACAGGAATTAAAAAACCAAGTTTCTCAATCTTTCCGGCCGAGCCACGATGCCCAGATGTTTGAATTTCACTCCCATCTCTTGCATGGGACCTAGAAATTCACCCAAGGACACACATGTAATTTTTCAAACAACTTTGGTGTACTGGAGCATGTGCTTGTAGTTCAAATTTGAATTATGCACATTAAATGCCCAGAAACTCAATTAATGTATAAAAAAAGGCGAAACGAGCCCGGAATAATTCCAAAATTTAGCACGGTACTTCTATTTGGTCTAATCTGGCTGTGTAAAAAATTAAGGCGAGAGAAGGCAGTGTACGTATGTTGTTTGGCACACGGAGGTGACACGTTCCCTCTCGGAACCACGAGCCTTCTTTAGGGAAGCTCCGGTTTGCAGGAAGCTTACACCAAAGCTTGTCCCAATTCGGCCAAAAAAATTACCGTAGCATGTTGGTGCCATGTCATGACACCATGCCAAGTTTCATGATTTTTAGGCGTGTTTTGGAATTACAGGAATTAAAAAACCAAGTTTCTCAATCTTTCTGGCCGAGCCACGACGCCCAGATGTTTGAATTTCACTCCAATCTCTTGCATGGGACCTAGAAACTGACCCAACGACACACATGTGATTTTTCAAACAACCTTGGTGCACTGGAGCCTATGCTTGTAGTTCAAATTTGAATTATGCACATTAAATGCCCAGAAACTCAATTAATGTATACAAAAGGCGAAACGAGCCCAGAATAATTCCAAATTTTAGCACGGTACTTCTATTTGGTCTAATCTGGCTGCGTAAAAAAATTAAAGAGGGAGAAGGCAGTGTACGTGTGTCGTTTCGCACACGGAGGTGACACGTTCCCTCTCGGAACCACGAGCCTTCTTGAGGGAAGCTCCGGTTTGCAAAAAGCTTACACCAAAGCTTGTCCCAATTCGGCCAAAAAAATTACCGCAACATGTTGGTGCCTGATAACCCACAAGTATAGGGGATCGCAACAGGTTTCGAGGGTAGAGTATTCAACCCAAATTTATTGATTCGACACAAGGGGAGCCAAAGAATATTCTCAAGTATTAGCAGCTGAGTTGTCAATTCAACCACACCTGGAAACTTAGTATCTGCAGCAAAGTGTTTAGTAGCAAAGTAATATGATAGTAGTGGTAGCGGCAACAAAAGTAAAGACAGAAAAAGTAATGTTTTTGGTATTTTGTAGTGATTGTAACAGTAGCAGCGGAAAAGTAAATAAGCGTAAACCAGTATATGGAAAACTCGTAGGCACCGGATCAGTGATGGATAATTATGCCGGATGTGGTTCATCATGTAACAGTCATAACATAGGGTGACACAGAACTAGCTCCAATTTATCAATGTAATGTAGGCATGTATTCCGTATATAGTCATACGTGCTTATGGAAAAGAACTTGCATGACATCTTTTGTCCTACCCTCCCGTGGCAGCGGGGTCCTATTGGAAACTAAGGGATATTAAGGCCTCCTTTTAATAGAGAACCGGAACAAAGCATTAGCACATAGTGAATACATGAACTCCTCAAACTATGGTCATCACCGGGAGTGGTCCCGATTATTGTCACTTTGGGGTTGCCGGATCATAACACATAGTAGGTGACTATAGACTTGCAAGATAGGATCAAGAACTCACATATATTCATGAAAACATAATAGGTTCAAATATGAAATCATGGCACTCGGGCCCTAGTGACAAGCATTAAGCATAGCAAAGTCATAGCAACATCAATCTCAGAACATAATGGATACCAGGGATCAAACCCTAACAAAACTAACTCGATTACATGATAAATCTCATCCAACCCATCACCGTCCAGCAAGCCTACGATGGAATTACTCACGCACGGCGGTGAGCATCATGAAATTGGTGATGGAGGATGGTTGATGATGATGGCGGCGACGAATCCCCCTCTCCGGAGCCCCGAACGGACTCCAGATCAGCCCTCCCGAGAGGTTTTAGGGCTTGGCGGCGGCTCCGTATCGTAAAACGCGATGATTTCTTCTCCCTTATTTTTCTCTCATCGAAACTCAATATATGGAGGTGGAGTTGGAGTAAGGGACGCAACAGGGGGCCCACGAGGTAGGGGGCGCGCCCTAGGGGGCGCCCCCACCCTCGTGAGAAGGGTGTGGGCCCCCTGGTATTCATCTTCGGTGAGGATTTTTTATTGTTTTTTCTAAGATGTTCCGTGGAGTTTCAGGTCATTCCGAGAATATTTGTTTTCTGCACATAAAACAACACCATGGTAATTCTGCTGAAAACAGCGTTAGTCCGGGTTAGTTCCATTCAAATCATACAAGTTAGAGTCCAAAAAAGGGGAAAAGTGTTTGGAAAAGTAGATACAACGGAGACGTATCAGTGCCATGTCATGACACCATGCCAAGTTTCATGATTTTCAAGCGTGTTTTGGAATTACAGGAATTAAAAAACCAAGTTTCTCAATCTTTTCGGCCGAGCCACGACGCCCAGATGTTTGAGTTTCACTCCAATCTCTTGCATGGGACCTAGAAATTGACCCAAGGACACACGTGTGATTTTTCGAACAACTTGGTGCACTGGAGCCTGTGCTTGTAGTTCAAATTTGAATTATGCACATTAAATGCCCAGAAACTCAATTAATGTATAGAAAAGGCGAAACGAGCCCGGAATAATTCCAAAATTTAGCACGGTACTTCTATTTGGTCTAACCTGGCCGTGTAAAAAATTAAGGTGGGAGAAGGCGGTGTACGTATGTCGTTTCGCACATGGAGGTGACACGTTCCCTCTCGGAACCACGAGCCTTCTTGAGGGAAGCTCCGGTTTGCAAGAAGATTACACCAAAGCTTGTCCCAATTCGGCAAAAAAAATACCGCAGCATGGTGCCATGTCCTGACACCATGCCAAGTTTCATGATTTTCAGGCGTGTTTTGGAATTAGAGGAATTAAAAAACCAAGTTTCTCAATCTTTCTGGCCGAGCCAGGATGCCCAGATGTTTGAATTTCACTCCAATCTCTTGCATGGGACCTAGAAATTGACCCAAGGACACACATGTGATTTTTCAAACAACCTTGGTGCACTGGAGCATGTGCTTGTAGTTCAAATTTGAATTATGCACATTAAATGCCTAGAAACTCAATTAATGTATAAAAAAGGCCAAACGAACCCGGAATAATTCCAAAATTTAGCATGGTACTTCTTTTTGGTCTAATCTGGCTATGTAAAAAATTAAGGAGGGAGAAGGTAGTGTACGTATGTCGTTTCTCACAAGGAGGTGACACGTTCCCTCTCGGAACCACGAGCCTTGTTGAGGGAAGCTCCGGTTTGCAAGAAGCTTACACCTAAGCTTGTCCCAATTCGGCCAAAAAAATACCGAAGCATGTTGGTGCCATGTCATGACACCATGCCAAGTTTCATGATTTTCAGGCGTGTTTTGGAATTACAGGAATTAAAAAAACCAAGTTTCTAAATCTTTCCGGCCGAGCCACGATGCCCAGATGTTTGAATTTCACTCCAATCTCTTGCATGAGACCTAGAAATTGACCCAAGGACACACATGTGATTTTTCAAACAACCTTGGTGCACTGGAGCCTGTGCTTGTAGTTCAAATTTGAATTATGCACATTAAATGCCCAGAAACTCAATTAATGTATAAAAAGGCGAAACGAGCCCGGAATAATTCCAAATGTTAGCACGGTACTTCTATTTGGTCTAATCCGGCTGTGTAAAAAAATTAAGGAGGGAGAAGGTAGTGTACGTATGTCATTTCGCACATGGAGGTGACACGTTCCCTCTCGGAACCACGAGCCTTCTTGAGGGAAGCTCCGGTTTGCAAGAAGATTACACCAAAGCTTGTCCCAATTCGGCAAAAAAAAATACCGCAGCATGGTGCCATGTCCTGACACCATGCCAAGTTTCATGATTTTCAGGCGTGTCTTGGAATTACAGGAATTAAAAAACCAAGTTTCTCAATCTTTCCGGCCAAGCCAGGACGCCCAGATATTTGAATTTCAGTCCCATCTCCTGCATGGGACCTAGAAATTCACCCAAGGATAGACATGTGATTTTTCAAACAACTTTGGTGCACTGGAGCCTGTGCTTGTAGTTCAAATTTGAATTATGCACATTAAATGCCTAGAAACTCAATTAATGTATAAAAAAGGCCAAACGAACCCGGAACAATTCCAAAATTTAGCACGGTACTTCTATTTGGTCTAATCTGGCTATGTAAAAAAATTAAGGCGGGAGAAGGCAGTGTACGTATATCGTTTCGCACACGAAGGTGACACGTTCCCTCTCGGAACCAGGAGCCTTCTTGAGGGAAGCTCCGGTTTGCAAGAAGCTTACACCAAAGCTTGTCCCAATTCGGCCAAAAACTTTACTGCAGCATGTTGGTGCCATGTCATGACACCATGCCAAGTTTCATGATTTTCAGTCGTGTTTTGGATTTACAAGAATTAAAAAACCAAGTTTCTCAATCATTCCGGCCGAGCCACGACACCCAGATGTTTGAATTTTATTTACATTTCTTGCATGGGACCTATAAATTCACCCAAAGACACACATGTGATTTTTAAGCAAACTTTGGTGCATTGGAGCATGTGCTTGTAGTTCAAATTTGAATTATGCACATTAAATGCCCAGAAACTCAATTAATGCATAAAAATGCCAAACGAACCCGGAATTATTCCAAATTTAAACACAACACTCATGTACTAGTTGCATGTTCATTGTACGTAAATGTTCTAGCAATTCAAACACCATCCTTTCCCTCCGTAACACCATTTTGTCTTTCAAAACATAATGAAAAAATCAGGTATACCATAAACAGTTTACTAGAAAGAATCGTGTGGGACGCGATATAAAATATCTTGGTGCACCGTCTTGTCTGGCTTACACAGGAAGCTTCATTGTCTACAGTCCAGCGCCCCCGCTTGAACCACACTTGCGCGCCAGTTTCTCGTGGCACCAAGAGAATTTTTTTTGCCACCACGGAAATATCTATCTCCCCGCCCCCTCCCTCCTACCAAAAGCCACATTTTCCACTATTCCTCCTTGCTTTCCAAGTTCAAACCTTCACTACTGCTTACTGGCAGCTCAGCCTCCTCGCCGGCGACCCTTCTTCTTGCAGCGCTGCCTCGTCGCCGGCTACCCTTGTTCTTGTAGCGCCGCCTCCTCGCCGGCGACCCTTCTTCTTGCTGCGCAGCCTCCTCGCCACTGACCCTTCTTTTTGCGTGGCCTCGTCGATGTGGTCAGGTAATCCACACCCCACCCACACCATCCTCCTCCTTTCCTGTCCCACATGCCTCGACTGACGGAGCGACACCTTCCACCGAAATAACTACCCCCTCCTCCAATTAAGCGCCGCCCACATACATTTTACATGCAGTATAACATGGAGCTGAGTAGCACACGGCCGCACGCGCGAACGAGGTTGCTATGGCTGACATGCGTGTCGACCGCCAGATCTTGGAGGAGCACCTCGTCTTCGAGGCCACTGTCGACACCGCCGCGCGGTTGTCTACTTCAAAATACAGTTTGTGATGTTTTCTCGAGGCCACCGCTAGTGCCTTCTAGTGATTTGTCCTCTGTAATGTTAATATGCAATCTGATGTTCAGTTAACAGTTTGGTCCTCTGAAATGTAATGTTCAGTTAACACTTTGGTCCAACAATTGCTACATTTCATAGTATTGTTCTCAAGCATTCTTTGTTTTGTTAACTGTCTTATGTTCTAGTACATGTTTCTATTCTGCAATGTCGTGCTCAGTTAACTATTTTGGTTCATTTGGTGTGCTATCCATTTAACTGTTTGGTTCAGTTCTGCAATTTGATTTTTATTTGTTGTGGGTACAATTTCGTATTGTTATGCATGTGACACCAATCGAATTTGGTTGTACTCGATACATATTCTACTGATAGTATGGCAACTCTCAGTTAACCTGATCAAGATCTTCCTTATGTGTGTTGCAGGGAAACAATGGGAGACACTGCGGTTTACCATCGAGGTTTGTTCAAGCAGGGTCCTTTGGCTAATAGCACATTATTGTGCAGTTGCAGGAATCATTCTAATATTTAGGTTTCTTACAATTTGGTCTTGCACATGTAGGTCCTACTGTCAGAGGCTTAGACCCACTGTTCGACCCATTTTGCATATGGGGAAATGAGATGTCCATGAATATCAGTCAAGTCAAGAAACTCAGAAAGATTGTTAGGATGAAGAAACTTGCGACGAATAACAGCAAGATCTTTGTTTGAACAATGAAGTAGACATTAGTCAACTATAAGATGGTACCAACTCTTTTACCTTGTTTTTACCCCTTGCGCCATTTCAAAATTTACAACAGTGATTTATGCATAGCTTTGTTTTCAGTACTTTTCAAAGCAGTTCACCGATGATTACCTCTCAAACCACCTGCATGGTCAAGAGGTGAGCAAGGTATTCATTCAACACCCATGGTACAATATTGAAGTCTTGCTGAAGAGGGCAAAGGTTGGGCGGGCAATTATCCATAGCCACTGGCCTAAAGTTGCAAGGACATTCAACATCACTGAAGGCTCAATATTTGCCTTCCGCTTCTGCAGTTTCCCAAATGAGATTCATCTGTCTATTTACCGTGTATGATGCTACTTTCCAAAGGTTTTTTATGTTGCATGTGAAACTTGGTGCTGTTGTGTAATGGCGTAACTGAGTGCCGAAGCTATCTTATGTAATTCGTTTATGAAATCCTGGTTGTTTTTATACAGATATGAAATATCTGGTGTGTTTTATAAGAAATATCAGTTTGATTAGTACATGGATTATCAATAATAGGCTAATTACCTTGCTTATTGGGGTTTTCTATTGCAAAGGGTTACTCAAACAGCACCGTGGGCGATGAACTCAAACAACCCGAACGGTTTCTAGAAAGTAGGCGTGTTCGATCAACTAACAATTAGACACAGCTTCCGACAGCGAACTGTTTGCGTTAGGCCACCTTGCACAAATGTTTCCACACAAAGAACTGTGTGGGATGTACATACCTATGGAAATGGTTTTCTCGAATTCACCGTGTGGGATGTACATACCTACGGAAATGATTTCTGGGATTCACCATGTGGGATGTACATACCTACGGAAATGATTTATGGGATTCACCGTGTGGGATGTACATACCTACAGAAATGATTTCTGGGATTCACCGTGTGGGATGTACATACCTACCTAAATGATTTCTGGGATTCACCGTGTGGGATGTACATACCTATGGAAATGATTGGGTTTTGATGCCTCGCCCGATCGCACACGGCCCCAGCCTGGGTCCTAGGAGGGCCTATCCCTGATGATTTCTGGGTCGTGTGGGAAGGACACCCTATCGCACACACTCACTTGGCGACAGTTCCAAATGCCATCGTGGAAAGGGGTTTAAAACCATTTGTTTAGGACGTCGTTGTACCAGTGGTTGCTTGTTAGTATGCTTGAGTATTGATGTATTCATGTCAAATTATAGACTATTGCTTTGAATCATTCAAGTCCAAATGTCCACGCTACAAAAGAAAGAGTATATGATGAATATGATAGGTAGCATTCCACAACAAAAAGTCCATTTTCAGTTGGTACTTTATCATGAGAAGTTTTATGATAAAGATTTGTTGTTATGATGATAGGAAAAGTGATTGAAATTACTATTGATCAAACTTATGCACTATGCTAGCATTCACACCTGATAAATTATTTCTTTTATCATTTACCTACTCGAGGATGAGCAGGAATTAAGCTTGGGGATGCTGATACATCTCCAACGTATCTATAATTTATGAATATTCATGCCATGTTTACAACAATTTTATATGGTTTGGCATGATTTGAGTGGAACTAACCCGGACTGGCGTTGTTTTCAGTAGAACTAAATCAAAGTTCTCCAAATGCAGTGAAACTTTTTGATGATTTTTTGCAAGTAAAGAGGCACTAGAAGCTTCGTAGGAGGGCCGGAAGAGCCACGAGGTGGCCACAACCCACCAGGGCGCGCCAACCCCCTCTAGCGCGCCCTGCTGTCTTGTGGGCCCCTAGTGGCCCATCTTCGCGCGAAACAGACACCCAAAAATCCTATATATTCAGAAACCCCCAGAAATAACCCTAGATCAGAAGTTTCGCCGCTGCAAGCCTCTGTAGCCATGAAAAACCAATTTAGACCCCGTTCCGGCACCTTGCCGGAGGGGGAAATCATCACCGGTGGCCATCTTCATCATCGCGGCGGCTACCATGATGAGGAGGGAGTAGTCCACCCTCGGGGCTGAGGGTTTGTAGTTTTGTACCAGTAGCTATGTGTTTAACCTCTCTCTCGTGTTCTTGATTTGGCACGATCTTGATGTATCACGGGCTTTGTTAATATAGTTGGACCATATGTTGTTTTCCCCTCTCTATCTTGTTGTGATGAATTGAGTTTTCCCTTTGAGATTTCGTTCTTATCGAATTGAATACTTTTATCTATTTCTGAACACTTGATGTATGTCTTGCTATATATATTCATGGTGATAATGGGGTATCATATTGATTCACTTGATGTGTGTTTTGGCACTCAACTCGCGGATTCCCGAGGTGACATTGGGGTAATATATGCATATGGGTTGATGCATGTTCTCGTCTTTGGTTCTCTAGTAGAAATCTTGGGGCAATCTTTGAGGTTCCTTGTGTTGGATTGAGTATTATGAATCTGAAATTGTTTGATGCATATCGTATAATCAACTCACCGATACTCGTGGTGACATTGGAGTATCTAGGTGACATTAGAGTTGGTTGATGTGTATCATATGGTGTTATTTTAGTATGAACTCTTGGATAGATTGATCGGAAAGGATAACTTTGAGGTGGTTCCGTACCCTACAATCAATTTCTTCTTATGTTATCCGCTAGATAAGAAATTTGGAGTGATTCTTCATCACACGTTCAGGGATGGTTATATGATCCTATTATATTAGCATTTTTGAGAGATTGCACTAATGAAAGTACAGACCCTAGACCTCATTTTCAAGCATTGCAATACCATTTGTGCTCACTTTTGTTACTTGCTACCTTGCTGTTTTTATTGTTTCTATTACAAAAATCAATATTTACTATCCAAATTACACTTGTATCACCATCTCTTCGCCAAACTAGTGCACCTATACAATTTACCATTGTATTTGGTGTGTTGGGGATACAAGAGACTTTTTATTATTTGGTTGCAAGGTTTTTTGAGAGAGACCATTTTCATCCTACGCCTCCCGCGGATTGATAAACCTTAGATCATCCACCTAAGGGAAAATTGCTACTATCCTACAAAACTCTGCGCTTGGAGGCCCAACACGAGTCTACAAGAATAAAGTTGCGTAGTAGACATCAGTCTTGCACAACCGTGTAGCTTCCGGAGTCCACCTCGATGCCGGGATGAGGGCCCACCAACCAGCCCGAGGACCATGGGCCGACTAGATTGGTACCCCTTAGTCCAGGACACCATCACCTGGAATAGGGGGTACCAACCTAGTTGACCCACAGTCCTTGAGTCAGCTTATGGGCCCTCATTCTCATAAGGAAGGACTCTGGAAGCCTCACACCTCGACGTGATCAAGACAGCCTATGTCGAAGACTTGGCATATACTCCAGGGACATCTCCGGACGCCGCCATATGCATCTTTAGATTTACAACCAACTATGTAACCCTAGGTACACCTCTGGCATGTACATAACCCAAGGGGTTAGCTCGTAGAAGGGATCGATCATAACCCCATTCACCTAGCCTTAGGGTTAAAACACAACTTACAATCTCGAGTAGATCAAGCTTGTACTCGATACACAACCATCAGTGCAATCAAAGCAGGATGTGGGTATTAATTCTTTGAGAGGGCCTGAATCTGGGTAAACACCGTCTCCCTCATCCCTTGTTAACCACTGATCCGAGATCCACTGCTCAGGACCCCTACCCCGAGGTCTACCGGTTTTAGCACCAACAATCGGCACAACTGAGGGAGTCCTGGATTAGGGGGTCTCCGGACAGCCGGACCATATCCTTTGGCCGGACTGTTGGACTATGAAGATACAAGATTGAAGACTTCGTCCCGTGTCCGGATGGGACTCTCCTTGGTGTGGAAGGCAAGCTAGGAAATACGGATATGAAGATCTCCTCCCTTGTAACCGACTCTGTAACCCGAGCCCCCTCCGGTGTCTATATTAACCGGAGGGTTTAGTCCGTAGGACAACATACAATCATACCATAGGCTAGCTTCTAGGGTTTAGCCTCTACGATCTCGTGGTAGATCAACTCTTGTAATACTCATATCATCAAGAACAATCAAGCAGGACGTAGGGTATTACCTCCATCAAGAGGGCCTGAACCTGGGTAAACATCGTGTCCCCTACCTCTTATTACCATCCGCCTTAGACGCACAGTTCGGGACCCCCTACCCGAGATCCGCCGGTTTTGACACCGACATTGGTGCTTTCATTGAGAGTTCCACTATGTCGTCACCATAAGGCTTGATGGCTCCTTCAATCATCGGTAGCGATGCGGTCCAGTGTGAGGTTTTCCTCCCCGGACAAATCTTTGTATTCGGTGGCTTCGCACTGCGGGCCAATTCGCTTGGCCATCTGGAGCAGATCGAGAGCTACGCCCCTGGCCATCAGGTCAGATTTGGAAACTTAAACTATACTACCGACATCTGCAGAGACTTGATCTTCGACGGATTCGAGCCCGTGTCAGGTGCGCCGCACAGTCACGACGAGCACGACGTAACTCTGCCGTCGGACAGTGTTTGGGAGATCGCATCTGCAACTACTCCGGCCATCAATCCGGAGCAAATCGCGCCATCCAAGAGCGGAGGGATAGACCCTGCCATGGAGGCCGCACTCTCAGTGGCGATAGAGCCGGATACTAACTTCACCTCTTATGAGAGCCGTGTCGCCGAACCACTAGATTCACCTCCGGCCATGGACTCCGAGCCGCCTACATCCGTGCCCGTCGAATCCGACCGGGCGCCGATCATGGAGTTCACCTCTGCGGATATCTTTCAGCACTCGCCCTTCGGCGATGTGCTAAATTGATTGAGGTCCCTCTCCCTGTCAAGAGAACCTTGGTCGAACTATGTCCGGCTAGAATGGCATGCGGACGACGAAGAAATTCGCTACCCACCCACCACCCACTTAGTAGCCACTGTCGACGATTTAACCGACATGCTCGACTTCGACTCCGAAGACATCGACGGTATGGACGACGATGCAGGAGACGAGCAGGAACCACCGCCCATAGGGCGCTGGACCGCTACATCATCATACGACATATGTATGGTGGACACCCCTAAAGAAGGCAATGGCAATGAGACAGCAGAGGATGACCCCTCCAAGAAGCAACCCAAGCGCCAACGTCAGCGGCACCGCTCTAAGTCCCGCCACAGCAAAAGTAGTGATACTGGCATAGGAGATAATAACACTCCAAAAAGTGTCGAAGACAATCACAATCCCCTCCAGCATGATGTAGAGCCAGAGGATGAACAAGCCAGCCCTCTAGAGCAGGCAGTAGATGGAGAACCGGAGGAGGACAATTACATGCCTCTCTCTGAAGACGAGGCGAGCCTCGGCGACGAAGAATTTATCGTGCCTGAGGACCCCGTCGAACAGGAGCGCTTCAAGCGCCAGGTTATGGCCACAACAAATAGCCTGAAGAAAAAGCAACAACAGCTTCAAGCTGATCAAGAGTTGCTAGCAGATAGATGTACCGAAGTCCTTGCGGCCGAGGAATACGAACTCGAGCGCCCCTCCAAGAGTTACCCAAAACGCAGGTTGCTACCTCACCTTGAAGAGGAAGCATTGAAACCCCATGCACAAGTGTATGATGCGGCTGACCGGCCATTACGTGGCCGAGCCAAAGAAGCGTTTCAGCCTGAAGTTCAGCCTGCACCCCGCCGCCACTCAATCCAAAATACCAAGGCTCGGGGCAACACACGGGACCTGCGAGACGTATTGGACAGTAAGGCAAAACTCGCATGGTCAATATACGGGTGACGGGCACGCGCGCCAACACGGGACAATGATCGTCGCGTCGGATACGCCAAAAGCAAATCCGGCCGGGCCGAATACAGCAGACAAGACTCATATGAACTGTGTCAGGATATAGCCCAGCACAGAGGCGCCGCACACCCCCTATGCTTCACTGATGAAGTTATGGATCATGAATTCCCGGAGGGTTTCAAACCCGTAAATATCGAATCGTATGAAGGTACAACAGATCCCGCGGTATGGATTGAGGACTTCCTCCTTCACATCCACATGGCTCGCGGTGATGATCTACACGCCATCAAGTACCTCCCACTAAAACTCAAAGGACCAGCTCGGCATTGGCTGAATAGCTTGCCAGCAGACTCCGTCGGCAGTTGGGAGGATCTGGAAGACGCATTCCTTGACAACTTCCAGGGCACTTATGTGCGACCACCGGATGCTGATGACTTGATCCATATAACTCAGCAGCCAGGGGAATCAGCCAGACAATTCTGGACTCGGTTCCTGACTAAGAAAAACCGAATTGTCGATTGTCCGGACGCAGAGGCCCTCGCGGCATTCAAGCACAACATCTGTGATGAGTGGCTTGCCCGCCACCTCGGCCAGGAGAAGTCGAAGTCTATGGCAGCCCTCACGACACTCATGATCCGCTTTTGCGCGGGCGAGGATAGCTGGCTGGCTCGCAGCAATAACACATCGAGGAATCTGGGCACCTCGGATACCAAAGATGCCAACGGCAAACAACGTCGTAACAGACCAAAGCGCCGCAATAACGGTGATAACACCGAGGATACGACAGTCAATGCCGGATTCAGGGGCTCTAGATCCGGTCAGCGGAAAAAGCCATTTAAAAGAAGTACCCCGGCTCCATCCAGTTTGGATCGCATACTGGATCGCTCGTGTCAAATCCATGGCACCCCCGACAAGCCAGCCAATCACACAAACAGAGAATTCTGGGTGTTCAAGCAGGCCGGCAAGTTAAATGCCAAAAACAAGGACAATGGGCTGCATAGTGATGACGAGGAGGAGCCCTGGCCGCCGAACACGGGAGGACAGAAGGGGTTCCCCCCACAAGTGAAGATGGTGAGCATGATATACGCAACCCACATTCCCAAGAGGGAGCGGAAGCGTGCACTAAGGGACGTCTATGCGATGGAGCATGTCGCCCCAAAGTTCAACCCATGGTCTGCTTGCCCGATCACCTTTGATCGCAGGGATCACCCCACTAGTATCCGTCATGGCGGATCCGCCGCACTGGTCCTACACCCCATCATCGACGGATTTCATCTTACTCGAGTCCTTATGGATGGCGGCAGCAGCCTGAACCTGCTCTATCAGCATACAGTGCGCAAAATGGGTATCGATCCCTTGAGTATCAAACCCACCAAAACCACATTTAAGTGCGTCATCCCAGGTGTAGAGGCCCATTGCACGGTCTCAATCACACTGGAAGTAGTCTTCGGATCACCGGACAACTTCCAAAGCGAGGAGTTAATTTTCGACATCGTCCCGTTTCGCAGTGGCTAAATCATGCACTGCTCGGACGAACTGCATTTGCAAAATTCAATGCAGTACCTCATTACACATACCTCAAGCTCAAGATGCCAGGACCTCGGGGGGTCATAACAGTGAATGGAAACACAGAACGCTCGCTTCGCACGGAAGAGCACACTGCGGCCCTCGCAGCAGAAGCACAAAGCAGCCCTTCAAGGCAAACCACTAATTCGGCGATATAGCCCCCGAACACCTTCAAGCATGTCCGGAGTAAACTGCAACAGGATCGCCTGGCACGTTCATTGCTCGCCTAGCAATTCGGCCCCCGTCCCAGTCCCAGTCAAGCGACGAAATCCGTGTTGCGCGTACATAATTACGCACTAAAAATACCATGGACATAGGCGGGGGCACGATTAGGGCACGTCCCGCAATGCGGCTTAACCGCCCTAGGGGTTGTATATCTTTATCATTTCTTTTCTCTTTCAGGGCCTGACTCTCCGGAAGCCCTTTCCGACAGTATGATTGCTGGACACATTACGGGAAGGAACAACCAAGGCGGCAAGAAGCTAAGACGTACACGGGAACCCCCAGGTGGTCTCTAATAATAATACCCGCTTTCTACTATCCATACGCAGCTTGCCCTTGGATAGGACATTTCGGACAGTCCTACTTTCTGCTTACTGCACTATCTGTACCAGTACGCTTCGACGTATTATTTAAATAACAATGCATAGAATTAGTCTATTATTGCATTATTCATTCCTTTTTTTCCCTTTATGTCCATTTACGAAAATCTGAACCCGTAAATTTGGGTACGATCAGTACGCCAGGGGCTTTTGTTTACCCCACAATACGGCGTGACAAGTCCGAACACTTTCGATAGTGCGGCACCCCCAACTTATAGCATTATATACATCAGGTCTGAATCATGTCTTCGGTCAATAGTAGGGTTTGCCCGGCTCCCATGCTTTGGTACCTTACGTTCCGCTATATCGGCTAAGGTAGTGGTGGGAGAACTACTGCGATTGTGTCCCGGTTCTTCCGGACGAGCACCTCAGTAGAGAAATCCGAAAACTGACTGTCATGATAAGGCGAGAGACTGGTCGCTGTTTGACAGGTCTCAAGTCCTTAAAGAATTTTTCCGCTTCGGGCGAGGAGTCAGCCTTGTCCGGCTTAGGCGTGTATAGCGCCCCAAATTCGGCCCTCCGAATACCAGGGGCTTTGCCAAAATTTAAAATTGTAGACTTCTATGGCTAAGTGAGAGTGATAAAGCATTATAGTCTGATTGCCTGGTTCGTTGCGCTAAACACCTCCCTTGAAGGACCCAAAATTGGGGTAAAGAGTGCTCAGGTTTATCCCGAACACCCCAGTACTAGTTACATGGGGGCAGAAGCCGACGACTGGCCAACTCTCAGATTTTATAAACGGCCGCACAAAAGGTAATATTTAAAATTAAAAAAAAGCGTCGCATGGCGCAAATGAACTTGTTTCATATTACAGGATCACATGAGCATGTTCATTCAAAAATTACATCCTTGGCACACTCATCCGCCACAAGGCGGGAACCATTCAGGACACTCTCATAGTACATCTCGGGGCAGCGATGCCCCTTGCCCTCCGACGGCCCCTCCTTCACCAGCTTCACGGCGTCCAGCTTCGCCCAGTGCACCTTCGCCTGGGCAAAAGCCCTGCGCGCACCCTCGATGCAGACGGACCGCTTTATGACTTCAAGCCGTGGGCAAGCGTCGACGAGCCGCCTTACCAGACCGAAGTAGCTGCCGGACAGGGGCTCGCCAGGCCACATCCGTACTATAAGGCCCCTCATGGCTTGTTCGGCCGCCTTGTGAAGCTCGACCAACTACTTCAGCTGGTCGCTCAAGGGCACGGGGTGTTCGGTCCCAGTATACTGAGACCAGAACAACTTCTCCGTCGTGCTCCCCTCCTCAGCTCGGTAAAACTCCGTGGCATCCATTACACTGCGGGGAAGATCTGCAAACGCTCCTGGAGAGCTCTGATCTCTGGTAAGAAAAAGGAAAGTCTCCTTCACGTGCTTGCTTTGCATAATGAATGCCTTACCCACTGCTATCTTCTTCACCGCATCAATCTCCTGGAGGGCCTTGTGTGCCTCGGCCTTGGCGCTTTGGACGCTTTCAAGCGCCTGCACGAGCTCGGACTCTCGCGTATTAGAGTCAAGCTCCAAGGACTCGTGCTTTTTGGCGAGAGCCTCGAGCTCTTGCTGCACCTCGCCTACTCAGGCTTCTTGCTTCTCCCGTTCAATGCGCTCCTTGGCCTCTTTGTCTTCGGCCTTGGACAGCGCCTCCCTCAGGGTTGCCACTTCGGTCGTGGCCCCTGGCAAATCCATTATGATCCTATTACTTTACACCCAAATTTCTTTTTAAATATATAGACAAGGGTATTGCTTACCTTTGCTCTCCTCGAGCTGCTTCTTGGTAAGGCCAAGCTCATCCTCGGACCGCTCATGGTCCTACTTCAATGCAGAGACCTCCGCAGTACGTGCGGCAGCAGCCAGCAGTGAAGCCTGCACATACACATAGATATTTTTCTGATTAGATTCCTAAGTTATCATTTGATCCTCTATCCGGCCTTTCTTTCTGAACGCCGAACAAAGCATCAGGGGCTAGTATCCATGCGGGCATATTTTCCTATATCTTCATTGCTTACCTCAAAGCCTGATAGGAGGCTAGCGCAAGCTTCGGTCAGTCTGTTCTTGGTGGACTGAACTTTCTCGATCACCGCACTCATGATAGTGCGGTGCTCTTCATTGATGGAAGTGCCGCGAAGCGCTTCTAACAAGTTGTCCGGTGCCTATGGATAGACAGAGGACACCGACACGGGCGGCTTGCCCCCCTTAACGGGGGGTCGCCCGCTGGAGTCCAGAGCAACCGAAGATTCCGGTGTAGTGTTCGGCTGGGGGCCGAACCTGGAGCCCATGGGAGTCCGGCTCCCTTTGCACCCAGGGTCCGGAAGGTCGCCTCGAGGCGCCCCTAGGACTGCCTCCCCTTGGCCGAGTGCCTGTTGAGACAACACCTCAACGTTGTCCGCAGGGCAAGGAGTGGAGGCGGTCGGACGAGAACCGATGTTCATATCCGACGAGTCCAACGAACCGCTCGACGAAGTTGCATCGAGATGAGCTCGGGACGGACTGCATAATTATGTTCGGCATGAGAAGAAGCAGTGCAGTACAACATACCACGAATTACTATGGTGTCCGGATACTTATGACTTCGCTAGGGGCTTGACCCTGGGTAGCCACTCATCGCCGCTGTAGGCGGCCGTCGTGGAGCAGTCCGGATGGAGGGTCCTTCCCTTCTTGGACCCTTCGGCCTCCCCAGTTGGGTCGGCCTTTCTTTTCTTGTCCCCCCGGCTGGGGGGGGAGAACTTTCCTCTTCATACTCCTCGTCTTCATGGGAGGAGTGCGCGTCGGAGTCATCGGACGATGAGTCCGATACAACCTTCCGCCGGAGACCCTTTCGGGTCCCCGCGGCCTTATTCTTGGTCTTCTTCACCGGCACCTCGTAAGGTGCCAGAGTCAGCATCTCCATTAGGAGAGCGCCTGCAGGGCAGGGGGCTGGGCAATCAAGCTGCTCCATTGTCTTTATCCAGTCCTGTTAATGGCATAGAAGCTTAGATCCTACATATGACTAAACCGGGGAAAATAAATACCCTGAGAGATATAAAAACATACCGGATTGGCGCGGCACTTTGCGCTGAGCCCGCGGTCCTCGGTGAGGGAAGGAGGAATCTCGACGCCCTTAAACAGCACCCTCCAGATGTCCTCGTGCGTCGTGTCATAGAGCTCTTGCAACATCTGGTGCTTGGCCGAGTCGAACTCCCACAAATCGAATGCCCGTCATTGACAAGGGAGGATCCGGCGGAAGAGCATGACCTGGACCACGTTGACGAGCTTAATTTTCTTGCTCGTCATGTTCCTGATGCAGGTCTGGAGTTCGGTCAACTCTACCAAAGAACCCCAGGACAGGCCCTTCTCTTGCCAGGAGGTGAGCCGCGTGGGGATTCCGGATCAAAATTTGGGGGCCGCCACCCAGTTAGAGTCACGCGGCTCGGTGATGTAGAACCACCCTGATTGCCACCCCTTTATGGTATCCACATAGGTGCCCTCGAGCCAGGTGACGTTAGGCATCTTGCCCACCATGGCACCTTCGCACTCTGCTTGCTGTCCACCCACCACCTTCGGTTTAACATCAAAGGTTTTCAGCCATAGGCTAAAGTGGGGCCTGATGCGGAGGAAGGCCTCGCACACGACGATAAACACCGAGATGTTGAGGATGAAATTGGGGGCCAGATCATGAAAATCCAGCCCGTAGTAGAACATGAGCCCGCGGACAAATGGGTGGAGGGGAAATCCCAGTCCGCGAACAAAATGGGTAAGAAAAACTACCCTCTCATGGGGTTCGGGCGTTGGGATGATCTGCCCCGCATCTGGTAGCTGGTGCGCGATATCCGCAGCTAGATATCCGGCTTCCCATAACTTTTTGATGTTCTCCTCCGTGACGGAGGAGACCATCCACTTGCCTCCTGCTCCGGACATGCTTGGAGTGGTTTGAGAAGAAGAACGCGAGCTTGGGCGCTAGAGCTCGAGTGTGCAAGAATGGGTAAGCAAGGAGGAAGAAGACGTGGTTGAAAAGAGTAAATCCTTGTCCCTTTATAAGGGCGGAAGAGGCGGTGTGTCTCCCCACTTGCCTGGTAAAACCGCTTATTCCCCAGGCGCCGTAATTGATGGCACGGTTGGGTTACCCACGTCCGTATTGATGAGAATCCCGTAATAAGGGGGACATGATCTCTACTTTGACAAGACGTGTCGAGAAAACCGCCCCATGTTATGTGCGGTGCTGGTTGAGAAAAACGGTTCAAATAATGACCGAGCCATGACATAACGTCGTGCGGTCAGAACGCGTCAGTAGATTAGATTTGTGCAAATATTATTCTCTCTGCGGTAGTATGTGGAGCTTGTTTTGCAGAGTCCGACACTATTCTGGTGTTCAAAATCTTCTATGGAGTATTCGGAGGAGGAACCCGCCTTGCAATGCCGAAGACAATACTGCACGCCGGACTCATCGTCATTGAAGCCTGGTTCAGGGGCTACTGAGGGAGTTCTGGATTAGGGGGTCTCCGGACAGCCGAACTGTTGGACTATGAAGATACAAGATTGAAGACTTCGTCCTGTGTCCAGATGGGACTGTCCTTGGCGTGGAAGGCAAGCTAGGCAATACGGATATGAAGATCTCCTCCCTTGTAACCGACTCTGTGTAACCCTAGCCCCCTCCAGTGTCTATATAAACCGGAGGGTTTAGTCCGTAGGACAACATACAATCATACCATAGGCTAGCTTCTAGGGTTTAGCCTCTACGATCTCGTGGTAGATCAACTCTTGTAATACTCATATCATCAAGAACAATCAAGCAGGACGTAGTGTATTACCTCCATCAAGAGGGCCCGAACCTGGGTAAACATCGTGTCCCCTGCCTCCTGTTACCATCTGCCTTAGACGCACAGTTCGGGACCCCCTACCCGAGATCCGCCAGTTTTGACACCGACAATGACCAAACCCACAACCTTGGGAAAAGGCATCACTAGGACCAAGGGCAGACACACCATGAGCCCCACGCCCATGATCGCGGTCAACGCCACGGCCACACACCTGACCAGCGCCACGACCAATGATAAATGTGACCATCACATTCTCATACGGCGTCGGGGTCCCATGATAACCAATTTCCCCATTAGGCAGACTCGGACTCGGGAGCGGCAACTTGTTTCGCTAGTTGGGGCATAGGAGCGATAAGCTGTTCGGCTTGCCCAGGTGTAGGAGCAACAACTCGATTTTATTACCCAATCAAAATTTGAGCAAGCTCCTCCTTCGGCGCCTCCTGCTGTGCAAGCTTCTCCATGGCCTCGTCCCTCAGGACCCAAAGCTCGTCCAGAGGATTTTCTGGCTTCTCTTTAACGTCATCGATGCCAAAGTCGAATACAAGTGGGAAACAGTGGGAAAAGGGATTCACCAGGGATGAAGACTTGCAGAGTGGACTACATAGGCAATAGTACTGCACAGAGAAGCTGCCCCAAGAACTAGTGAAATCATGTCCCACTACACGCGCCATTACACCGAGGAAGCTGGAGCGGTCAAATGTTGCATCTCCGACTGCTCCATCATAATGTGTCCAATTGGAAAGTCTAGATGAACATTAAGTTTCATTTCTTGAAACTTAGTGCCAAAACTTACTGCGGGTCTCACTGAGTGACTAAACGACTAAATCCATATATGTCTATCCACACATATCAATTTTAGTCCCCATGGAGTTTTCGTATTAGTCTTGTTCTTGATTTTTTTTTTGTTTATTTTATGATATTCTCACAATACTTTATCATGTTAGATGCAATTTATCCTTTCATTTTTGCTTTGTTGCTTTAATACTAGATCCTTATATGATGATTTTTTCCAATCGGAAATTCTATTTACATTCACTAAAATCATTTGTACGTAAACAAATTAGTACCAGGTCATTACAAACACTTACTTGTAATAAATATTAAAACAACATTGTTTTATTCCGTATATCTACGTCTTGCTATCCATGTTGTGATAGTCACTAATTATCAAGTAGTATTACACAAACGTAAATTGTACACATCTTGTACTTCATTAGCATATGTTTTTCATCTATTTGAAATGTTTGTCTTTTACATTTGACAATTTATCTTACACATACTATTTTCAATTTATAGTTTGTGTCACCCTTTGACTTCTCCTTTAATTTCTAGGTATTATAATATAGGTTTTGACGTTTATCAGGGTTTAGGGTTTATTTCTTATAGTTTAGGGTCTATGGTTTTATACTTTTCATATATTTTTAATACACTTAGTTTAGCATTTAGGGTTATTGTTGGCATAGGGTTCATAGGGTTTACGATTCTCATGTACTTCCTCTATAAAGACATATAAAAGTGTTTAGATCACTACTTTATTGATCTCAATGCTCTTATATTTCATTATGGAGGGAGTACTCAATATAACAATCTTACTTTAGCATTAGGGATTTGGGTTTAGTGCTTACAGTTTAGGGTACTCGTGTAGTCAATGCAGGGATTTTACTTTAGGGATTAGGGCATCTCCAAAGCCGACCCACAAATTTTCTCCCGCATCTGTCTGCGGACATGGGGACCAGTCCGTTGACACTGATGCGGGACCGGACTATCCAACGCTATTCGCATTGTTTCAACAAATTGAACGAAATCCGTCTTTACTAACTTAAAAAATAGCATTCGGCCTAATCTTGTAGTTTTGATCAGTGAATTACATAGTTCCGCCAACTAGTGTGGGCTTTCGCCATCTACTAAGGCCAACTCCAATGTGCAACCCCAAACGGATGTCTGTTTTGTCCGGATTTCATCCGTTTGGGGGTGGCAATGGGGTCGTGTCCGCCCGGATTTGTGGATGCGTCTGCCATGCACCCAAGGCGCGGCCGCATTTTGGACGCATCTTCTCCCCATGCATGCAGAAGTGAGAAACAAAGGATTTAAAGCCGCAGCCGCTGTTCAAACTAGTTCATGCCAGCCGGCAACACATCCAGCACCCTACAGTCTGACGCCGGCAACAAAACCAGCGGCCGGCGCAGAAGCCAGTCTTCAAAAAGACATGTTTCACACCGGCAACAAAGCCAGTAGTCGGCACACTAGCCAGCCTTCCAAAGAGACAAGTTTTCCCGCTGGCAACAAAGCCAGCGGCTGGCACAGGAGCCAACCTTCAAAAAGGACCGCCATCGCATTCGAGGTCTCACCTAGATCAGGCCGCCGTAGGCGAACATCTCCTTCTGTCGGTTCGTGAACCAAGCATTCCTTTCTAGTGAAATGTTGTTCTTTTTAATGATCATCAACATTAGTGCCACCTCATTGGCTTTTGTGTCGGCATTGGTGGCCTCGATCTCTAGTTTCTTGAGTTGAGCGGCCTCCTCAATGTCAAGCTTCCTCTTTTTCACGGCCTCTTCCATGTCAAGCTTCTTCGTTTGAAGATCTAGGTATATCTTCATTTGCTCCTCCTTCCCTTTGCTCTTCCTCTCCTCCAGCATTTCCTTTTGGCTCATCATATCTTCCAAAGTTACTTGCAAGGCTATAGAACACGCATCACGCTTCTCGTTGGTGTTCGATCTTGTCTTGCCCCTCGGCCTCTTGAGCACGTCTCCCCCATCAGCCATGGCCGCCGCCTTCACTCCTCTCTTCTTCCTACGAGCATTGTGTTGGTCCTTGAACATGGGGCAAATCTTTGATGAGCACCCAACAATGCATGAGAGTGAATGGCTTGTCTTTGTGCCGGGCCTTGAAGGCTTCCAAAGATTGGAATGCCTACTGAGGGAGTCCTGGATTAGGGGGTGTCCGGATAGCCGGACTATACCTTCAGACGGACTCCTGGACTATGAAGATACAAGATTGAAGACTTCGTCCCGTGTCCGGAAGGGACTTTCCTTGGCGTGGAAGGCAAGCTTGGCGATACGGATATGTAGATCTCCTACCATTGTAACCGACTCTGTGTAACCGTAGCCCTCTCTGGTGTCTATATAAACCGGAGGGTTTTAGTCCGTAGGACGAACAACAATCATACCATAGGCTAGCTTCTAGGGTTTAGCCTCTTTGATCTCGTGGTAGATCTACTCTTGTACTACCCATATCATCAATATCAATCAAGCAGGGCGTAGGGTTTTACCTCCATCAAGAGGGCCCGAACCTGGGTAAAACATTGTGTCCCCTACCTCCTGTTACCATCCGGCCTAGACGCACAGTTCGGGACCCCCTACCCGAGATCCGCCAGTTTTGACACCGACATTGGTGCTTTCATTGAGAGTTCCTCTATGTCATCACTTTTAGGCCCAATGGCTTCTCCGATCATCAACAGCAATGCGATCCAAGGTGAGACTTTTCTCCCCGGCCAGATCTTCGTATTCGGCGGCTTTGCACTGCGGGCCAATTCGCTTGGTCATCTGGAGCATATCGAAAGCTACACCCCTGGCCATCAGGTAAGATTTGGAAGTTTGAGCTACACGGCCGACCTCTGTGGAGACTTGATCTTCGACGGATTCGAGCCACAGTCGAGCGCGCCGCACTGTCACGATGGGCATGATCTAGCTCTGCCGCCGAACAGTGCCCTAGAGGCCGCACCCGCATCAGCTCCGACCCTTAATTCGGAGCCAACTGCGCCAATCGAGGATGGGTGGTTGCACACCGCCTCGGGGGCTGCAATCTCTACGGTGATCGAGCCGAACACCAGCCCTATTCTCTGCGAAGCCCGTGACTCCAAGGAGCCAGACTCCTCTCCTGACTCCGAGCCCTCCGTGCCCCTACTGATCGAACCCGATTGGGCGCCGATCATGGAGTTCACCGCCGCGGACATCTTTCAGCACTCGCCCTTCGGCGATATTCTGAATTCACTAAAGTCTCTCTCTTTATCAGGAGATCCCTGGCCGGACTATGGTCAGCAAGGTTGGGATGCAGATGATGAAGAAATTCGAAGCCCACCCACCACCCACTTCGTAGCCACTGTCGATGATTTAACCGACATGCTCGACTTTGACTCCGAAGACATCGACGGTATGGACGCCGATGCTGGAGACGATCAAGAACCAGCGCCTATAGGGCACTAGAAAACCACCTCGTCGTATGATATATACATGGTGGACACCCCAAAAGAAGGCAATGGCGATGGAACAGCGGAGGATGACCCCTCCAAGAAGCAGCCTAAGCGCCGGCGTCAGCGGCGCCGCTCTAAATCCCGCCAAAGCAAAAACGGTGATTCTGGCATGGGAGATAATAACACCCCGGACAGTGCTGAAGACAACCACCTCCAGCAAGATTCAGCACAGGAGGATGGAGAAGCCAGCCCTCATGAGAGAGTGGCAGACAGAGAGGTCGAGGACGATAATTATATGCCCCCTCCGAAGACGAGGCAAGCCTCGATGATGATGAATTTGTCGTGCCGGAGGATCCCATCGAACAAGAGCATTTCAAACGCAGGCTTATGGCCACGGTGAACAGCCTTAAGAAAAAAATAGCAACAGCTTAGAGCTGATCAAGATTTGCTAGCCGACAGATGGACTGAAGTCCTTGCGGCCGAAGAGTATGAACTCGAACGCCCCTCCAAGAGTTACCCAAAGCGCAGGTTGCTACCCCAATTAGAGGAGGAAGCACCTAAACCTACATCACCAGCGCATGATGCGGCCGACCGGCCACCCCGTGGCCGCGACAGAGAGGCCTCTTGGCCCTCCACTCAAGCCGCACCCCAGCGCCGCTCAAAAAATACCAAGGCACGGGAAAATACGCCAGACCTGCGAGATATATTGGAGGACAAGGAAAGGCAAACAAGATCGATCTACGAATCGTGTGGGCGCCCCACGGGACGAGACAGTAATTGTCACTCCGGATACAGTAAATCTGGCCGGGCCGAACACAGTAGACAAAGCTCGTTTGAGCTGCGTCGTGATATAGCCCAATACAGAGGCGCCGCACACCCACTATGCTTCATAGATGAAGTAATGGATCATCAAGTCCCTGAGGGTTTCAAACCCGTGAACATTGAATCATACGATGGCACAACAGACCCTGCGGTATGGATCGAGGACTATCTCCTTCATATCCACATGGCCCGCGGTGATGACCTACACGCCATCAAATACCTCTCACTCAAGCTTAAAGGACCAGCTCAGCATTGGCTTAACAGCTTGCCAGCATAATCAATTGGTTGTTGGGAGGACCTGGAAGCCGCATTCCTTGATAATTTCCAGGGCACTTATGTGCGACCACCAGACGCCGATGACCTAAGCCACATCATTCAGCAGCCAGAGGAATCGGCCAGACAATTCTGGACATGGTTCCTAACCAAGAAAAATCAAATCGTCGACTGTCCGGACGCAGAGGCCCTAGCAGCCTTCAAGCATAACATCCGCGATGAGTGGCTTGCACGGCACCTAGGACAGAAAAAGCCGAAATCTATGGCAGCCCTCACGACACTTATGACCCGCTTTTGCGCAGGAGAAGACAGCTGGCTAGCTCGCAGCAATAACATGACCAAGAGCCCTGGTAATTCGGATACCAAGGACAGCAGTGGCAGGTCGCGTCGCAACAAGCAAAAGCGCCGCATTAACGGCGACAATGCTGAGGATACGACAGTTAATGCCGGATTTAGAGGCTCTAAACCCGGTCAGTGGAAAAGGCCATTCAAAAGAAATACTCCGGGCCCGTCCAGTTTGGACCGAATACTCGACCGCTCATGCCAGATACATGGCACCCCCGAAAAACCAACCAATCACACCAACAGGGATTGTTGGGTGTTCAAGCAGGCAGGCAAGTTAAATGCCAAAAGCAGGGACAAGGGGCTGCATAGCGATGACGAGGAGGAGCCCCGGCCGCCGAACAACAGTGGACAGAAAGGTTTTCCCCCACAAGTGCGGACAGTGAACATGATATATGCAACCCACGTCCCCAAGAGGGAGCGGAAGCGTGCGCTAAGGGACGTATACGCGATGGAGCCAGTCGCCCCAAAGTTCAACCCATGGTCTTCCTGCCCGATCACTTTTGATCGAAGGGACCACCCCACTAGCATCCGTCATGGCGGATTCACCGCATTGGTTCTAGACCCAATTATTGATGGATTTCACCTCACTAGAGTCCTTATGGACGGCGGCAGCAGCCTGAACCTGCTTTAAAAGGATACAGTGCGGAAAATGGGCATCGATCCCTCGAGGATTAAACCCACTAAAACGACCTTTAAAGGCGTCATACCAGGTGTAGAGGCCAACTGTACAGGCTCAGTTACACTTGAAGTGGTCTTCGGATCTCCGGATAATTTCCGAAGCAAGGAGTTAATCTTCGACATAGTCTCGTTCCGCAGTGGATATCACGCACTGCTCAGGCGAACCACATTTGCTAAGTTCAATGCGGTGCCGCACTACGCATACCTCAAGCTCAAGATGCCAGGCCCTCAAGGAGTCATCACGGTCAATGGAAACACCGAACGCTCTCTCCGAACGGAGGAGCATACGGCGGCTATCGCAGCGGAAGTACAAAGCAGCCTCTCAAGGAAATTCTCCAATCCGGCCATTAAACGTCTGGACACTGTCAAGCGCGCCCGGAGTAACCTACAACAAGACCGCCTGGCACGTTCCGAGCAAGCGTAGCAATGCGACCCCAACCTCAGCCCTCGCGAACTTGCAAAACCAGTGTTGCACGTACATAACTATGCTCTGGAAATACCATGGGCACAGCGGGGGGGGCACCATCACGGCACGCCTGAAATGCGGCTTAAACCGCACTAGGGGCTGACGATTTCTTAATTTTCTCTTATTTTCAGGACTCCATTCTTCGGAAGGCTTGTCCGGCAGTACAATTGCCGCACAAACGATACAACTAGGAAAGCAGAAAGCTACGCCGCACTATGGAACTCTAAGGTGGTCTCTATAACAAGCAGTATACCTGTTTCAAATACCATTCCGCAGCTCACCCCTGGAAAGGACATGTTAAATAGTCCCATCTTTTGCTTATTGCACTATTTGTATCGTTCTGCTTTGATCGCAGCTTTTTTGAATAAACAATGCATAGCTTCCGTCTATTATTGCATTACTCTTTTCTACGAATATATGTTCATTAATGATATGTTGCACCCGTACACTTTGGTACGGCCAATACGCCAGGGGCTTAAGTACCCCACAATACGGTGTGAGAAGTCCGAACACTTTCACAAGTGCGGCACCCCGAACTTATAGCATTATATGCATCAGCTCCGAATCATGTCTTGGGTCAATAGTTGGGTTTGCCCGGCTCCTATGTTTTGGTACCTTACGTTCCGTTATATCGGCTAAGGTAGCACTAGGAGAACTAATGCGATTGTGTCCCAGTTGAGCTGGGCTAAGCACCTCAGTAGAGAAAGCTAAAACTGACCGTCATGATGAGGCGAGAGCTGGTCGCTGTTCGAGAGGTTTTCGAGTCCCTAAAGACTTATGCCGCTTAGAGCGAGGAGTCGGCTTTGTCCGGCCTAGGCGTGGATAGCGCCCCGAACTCGGTCTTCCGAACATTAGGGGCTTCGCCGAAATTTAAAATTATAGAATTCTATGGCGAAGTGAGAGTGTTCAAGCATTATAGTCCGATTGCCTTGTTCGTTGTGTTGAGCGCCTCCCTCGAAGGACCCAAGAATGGGAAAAGGAGCGCTCATGTTTATCCCAAACACCCCAGCACCCGCGGCATGGGGGCAGAAGCCGACGACTTGCCATCTCTCAAATTTGATAAATGGCTGCACAGAAGGTAATATTTTAAATTCAAAAGCATTGCTTAGCGCATATGAACAAGTTTTCAGCGTACATGATCACAAATGCGAGTTTACTCAAAAATTACATCTTTGGAGCATTCATCCGCTATAAGGCGGGCACCCTTCAGGACGCCCTCATAATACGCTTCCGGGACACGATGCTCCTTGCCCGGCGGCGGCCCGTCCTTCACCAGCTTCTCCGCATCCATCTTACCCCAGTACACTTTAGCACGGGCAAGCGCCCTACGGGCACCTTCGATGTAGACGGAGCGCTTGATTACTTCAAGACGTGGACAGGCATCCACCAGCCGCCTCACCAGCCTGAAGTAGCTACCAGGCAGAGCCTCTCCAGGCCAAAGCCGAACTATGAGGCCCTTTATGGCCTGTTCAGCCACCTTGTGGAGCTCGACCATTTGCTTCAGCTGGTCGCTCAAAGGCACCAGGTGTCCGGCCTCGGCATACTGAGACCAGAACACCTTCTCTATCGAGCTCCCCTCCTCGGCTCGATAGTAGGCGGCGGCATCAGACGCACTGCGGGGCAAATCGGCGAACGCTCCTGGAGAGCTCCGGACTCGGGTAAGTAACAAGTAATTCACTTTCACGTGCTTGCTTTGCATAATGAACGCCTTACCCGCCGCTATCTTCTTCATCGCTTCAATTTCCTGGAGGGCTTTCTGGGCTTCGGCTTGGAAGACTTCGCGCTTTCGAGGGCTGCTGCAAGCTCGGACGCTTGTGTCTTTGAGTCAAGCTCCAAACTCTCGTGTTTTTTCACGAGAGCTTGGAGCTCTTTCTGCACCTCCTCCACCCGCGCCTCCTGCTTCCCTCTCTCTGTGCGCTCCACGGCCACTCTGTTTTCGGCCTCGGACAGCGCTTTCTTAGGCCGGACTTGGAGCCCTTGGGGGTTCTATCCCCTTTACGCCTGGAGTCCGGAAAGTCGCCTTGCGGCGCCTCCAGGACCACCTCCTCTTGGCTTGGAACCCGTTGGGACGCCACCTCGGCGTCGTCCATAGGGTGAGGGGAGGTAGCCGCCGGAAGCGAATTCACATCCGACGAATCCAGGGAGCCGCTCGACGACTCGTCAAGCCCGGCCTTGGGCGGACTGTACAGTCATATTTCGCGTAAGGAGGAGCTGTGCAAGAAAGGAACACTATGAATTGCTCTGGTGTCCGAATACTTACGATCTTGCCAGGGTCTTGGCCCTGTGCGGCCACTCCTCTTCGCCGTCGTCGGCGTTGGTGGAGCAGTCTGGAGGAAGGGTCTTCCCCTTCTTGGACCCTTCGGCCTCCCCAGTTGGGGCGGCCTTCTCCCCCAGCTGGAGGGGGAGAGGTCTCTTCTTCCTCCTCCTCGTCTTCATGGGAGGAGTGTGTCTTGGAGTCATCGGATGATGAATCCGACACTGCCAGGTGTCGGGCACTCTTTCAAGTCCCCGTGGCCTTCTTCTTGGCCTTCTTCTCCAGCACCACATAGGGTGCCGGAACCAGCAGCTTCGCCAAGCGAGCGTCTGCTGGGCCTTCGGGCAAAGGAGCCGGACAGTTGATCTGTCCGAACGTCTCCTGCCAATCCTGTCAAAGGTAAGGGAGCTTAGATCCCGCATGGAGTCAAACTATGAAAAATTAATACCCTGTAAAAGGTAAAAACAGCTTACCGCACTAGCGTGACGCTGTGTGCTGAATCCGTGATCCTCAATAGCGAATGCGGGGGCCTCGGCGCCCTTGAAAAGCACCTTCCAGGCATCTTCGTACATCGTGTCAAAGAGCCTGCTCAGAGTTCGGTGCTGTGCCGGGTCAAACTCCCACAGGTTGAAAGCCCATTGTTGACACGGGAGGATCCGGCGGATGAGCATAACCTGGACTACGTTGACAAGTTTGAGCTTCTTGTCCACCAGGGTTTGGACGCATGTTTGGAGTCCTGTCAGCTCTCCTTTTTTACCCCATGACAGACCCGTCTCTTTCCAGGAGGTGAGCCGCGTAGGGGGTCCGGATCGGAACTCGGGGGCTGTGACCCATTCAGGGTCGCGCGCCTCGGTGATGTAAAACCACCCCGATTGCCACCCCTTTAGGGTCTCCACGAAGGAGCCCTCGAGCCATAGGACGTTGGGCATCTTGCCCACCATGGCACCTCCGCACTCCGCCTGGGTGCCGCGCACCACCTTCGGCTTGACATTGAAAGTCTTGAGCCATAGGCCGAAATGGGGGCGGATGCAGAGGAAAGCCTCGCACACGACGATAAACGCCGAGATGTCGAGGACAAAGTTCGGGGCCAGATCATGGAAATCCAGGCCATAGTAGAACATGATCCCTTGGACAAATGGGTGGAGAGGGGAGCCCAGTCCGCGGAAGAAATGGGGGGAGGAACACCACCCTCTCATGGGGCCTAGGGGTGGGGACGAGCTGCCCCTCTTCGGGAAGCCGGTGCGCGATGTTGTTAGACAAGTATCCGGCCTTCCTCAGTTTTTTGATGTGTCCCTCCGTGACGGAGGAGACCATCCACTTGCCTCCCGCTCCAGACATGGTTGGAGAAGGTTGAGGTGGGGTGTGCGGACTTGGGCGCTGGAGCTCGAGTGCGCGGAAATGGATAGGCAAAGGAGGAAGAAGGCGTGGATGAAAAGGTGGATCCTTATCCCCTTATATGGGCGGACGCGACTATGTGTCCCCACCAGCCTGGTAAAACTCGCTTATCTCCCAAGCACCGTAATCAATGGCGCGGTTGGGTTACCCACGCCCGTATTGATGAGAATCCCAGAATAAGGGGACATGATCTCTGCTTTGACAAGACGTGCCAAGGGAATCGCCTCGCTAAACGCGTTGAGGTGGGACAGTAAAACGATTCGAATAAAGACTTGGTCGTGGTGTGATGTCACACTACGGAATACGTCAGCAAATTAGATTTGTGTAAATATTATTCTCTCTATGGCAATATGTGGAAACTTATTTTGCAGAGCCGAACACTACCTTTGTGTTCAAAATCTTCTATGAATTACTTAGAGGAGGAACCCACCTCGCAATGCCGAAGACAATCTGCGTGCCGGACTCGTCGTCATTGAAGCCTGGTTCAGGGGCTACCGAGGGAGTCCTGGATTAGGGGGTGTCTGGATAGCCGGACTATACCTTCGGCCGGACTCCTGGACTATGAAGATACAAGATTGAAGACTTCGTCCCGTGTCCGGAAGGGACTTTCCTTGGCGTGGAAGGCAAGCTTGGCGATACGGATATGTAGATCTCCTACCATTGTAACTGACTCTGTGTAACCCTAGCCCTCTCCGGTTTCTATATAAACCGGAGGGTTTTAGTCCGTAGGACGAACAACAATCATACCATAGGCTAGCTTCTAGGGTTTAGCCTCTTTGATCTCATGGTAGATCTACTCTTGTACTACCATATCATCAATATCAATCAAGCAGGACGTAGGGTTTTACCTCCATCAAGAGGGCCCGAACCTGGGTAAAACATTGTGTCCCCTGCCTCCTGTTACCATCCGGCCTAGACGCACAGTTCGGGACCCCCTACCCAAGATCCGCCGGTTTTGACACCGACACCTACACAATCAAACATGCAACCACAATTGTAATATGAAACTAAAATGGCATGCCAACATGAATGAATGCATGATCGAAAAGAGAGAGGTTCATACCAAGTCACCAAGGCCTAGGCCGCTCACGGGACGGGCTTGGACGCTCTCAAGCGCGGCACAATATTTTTTGCATTCTCGTTGGATGAATCCCCATCTTTTTTGGATTGAATTGATGTTGTGGGTGCTTGTGAATTGGTAGGGGGCAAACTTTCTTCACTCATGAAAGTTCTTGTGAACTCTGTTGGAAATATGCCCTAGAGGCAATAATAAAATAGTTATTATTATATTTCCTTGTTCATGATAATTGTCTATCGTTCATGCTATACTTGTATTAACCGGAAACCGTAATACATGTGTGAGTACATAGACCACAGCATGTCCCTAGTGAGCCTCTAGTTGACTAGCTCGTTGATCAATAGATGGTTGTGGTTTCCTGACCATGGACTTTGGATGTCGTTGATAATGGGATCACATCATTAGGAGAATGATGCGATGGACAAGACCCAATCCTAAGCATAGCACAAGATCATGTAGTTCGTTTGCAAGAGCTTTTCTAATGTCAAGTATCATTTCCTTAGACCATGAGATTGTGCAACTTCCGGATGCGGTAGGAATGCTTTGGGTGTATCAAACGTCACAACATAACTGGGTGACTATAAAGGTGCACTACAGGTATCTCCGAAAGTGTCTGTTGGGCTGGCACGAATCGAGACAGGGATTTGTCACTCCGTATGACAGAGAGGTATCTCTGGGCCCACTCGGTAATGCATCATCATAACGAGCTCAATGTGACTAAGGAGTTAGCCACGGGATCATGCGTTACGGGATGAGTAATTAGACTTGCCGGTAATGAGATTGAACGAGGTATGGTGATACCAACGATCAAATCTCGGGCAAGTAACATACCGATAGACAAAGGGAATTGTATGCGGGATTCATGGAATCCCCGACATCGTGGTTCATCCGATGAGATCATCATGGAACATGTGGCAGCCAATATGGGTATCCATATCCCTCTGTTGGTTATTTGCCGAAGAGGTATCTCGGTCATGTCTGCATGGTTCCCAAACCCATAGGGTCTACACACTTAAGGTTCGGTGACGCTAGAGTTGTTATGGGAAATTGTATGTGGTTAACGAAGGTTGTTCGGAATCCCGGATGAGATCCTGGATGTCACGAGGAGTTCCGAAATGGTCCTGAGGTGAAGATTTATATATGGGAAGTCCAGTTTCAGTCGCCGGAATGGTTTCGAGGGTTATCGGTATTGTACCGGGACCACCGAAAGGTGTTCGGGGTCCACCGGGTGGGGCCACCTGCCCCGGAGGACTTAATGGGCTGAATATGGGAGGGAACCAGCCCCTGGTGGGCTGGTGCGCCCCCCCCCCAGGGCCCAAGGCTCCTAGGGTTGGAAACCCTAGGGGGAGGGGGGGCAAGTTTCCCCCTCCTGGCCGCCGCCCCCTCTAGATGCATCTAGGGGGGCGGCCCCCTCTTCCCTTCCCCCTATAAATAGTGGGGGTGGGAGGGCAGCCGCACCCCTTCCCCTGGCGCAGCCCTCCCCCTCCAACACCTCTTCCTCCTCCGTAGTGCTTGGCGAAGCCCTGCCGGAGAACCACGAGCTCCACCACCACCACGTCGTCGTGCTGCCAGAGCTCTCCCTCAACTTCTCCTCTACCATTGCTGGATCAAGGAGGAGGATACATCCCTGGGCTGTACATGTGTTGAAGGCGGAGGTGTCGTCCGTTTGGCACTTGGATCGGATCTTCCGCGATTTGAATCGCCGCGAGTACGACTCCATCAACCGCGTTCTTGACACGCTTCCGCTTAGCGATCTTCAAGGGTATGAAGATGCACTCCCTCTCTCTCTCTCATTGCTAGCATCTCCTAGATTGATCTTGGTGACACGTATGAAAATTTTGAATTATTACTACGTTCCCCAACAGTGGCATCATGAGCTAGGTCTATCCGTAGATTCGATGCACGAGTAGAACACAAAGTAGTTGTGGGCGATGATTTGGTCAATTTTCTTACTGTTACTAGTCTTATCTTGATTCGGCGGCATTGTGGGATGAAGCGGCCCGGATCGACCTTACACGTACGCTTACGTGAGACAGGTTCCACCGACTAACATGCACTTGATACATAAGGTGGCTAGCAGGTGTCTGTCTCTCCCACTTTAGTCGGATCGGATTCGATGAAGAGGGTCCTTATGAAGGGTAAATAGCAATTTGCATATCACCATTGTGGCTTTTGCATAGGTAAGAAACTTTCTTGCTAGAAACCCATAGAAGCCACGTAAAACATGCAACAACAATTAGAGGGCGTCTAACTTGTTTTTGCAGGGTATGCTATGTGATGTGATATGGCCAAAAGGATGTGATGAATGATATATGTGATGTATGAGATTGATCATGTTCTTGTAATAGGAATCACGACTTGCATGTCGATGAGTATGACAACTGGCAGGAGCCATAGCAGTTGTCTTAATTTATTGTATGACATGCGAGTCAATGTAAACACCATGTAATTACTTTAGTTTATTGCTAACCGTTAGCCATAGTAGTAGAAGTAATAGTTGGCGAGACAACTTCATGAAGACACGATGATGGAGATCGTGGTGTCATGCCGGTGACGAAGGTGATCATGCCGCGCCTCGAAGATGGAGATCAAAGGCGCAAGATGATATTGGCCATATCATGTAACCTTATGATTTGCATGTGATGTTTGTCATATTTACATCTTATTTGCTTTGAACGGCGGTAGCATAAATAAGATGATCCCTCACTAAAATTGCAAGAGATGTGTTCGCCCTAACTGTGCACCGTTGCGAAGGTTCGTTGTTTCAAAGCACCACATGATGATCGGGTGTGATAGATTCTAACATTCGCAAACAACGGGTGTATGCCAGATTTACACATGCGAAACACTTAGGTTGACTTGACGAGCCTAGCATGTACAGACATGGCCTCGGAACATGAGAGACTGAAAGGTCAAACATGAGTTGTATTGTAGATGCGATCAACATGGAGATGTTCACCGTTGATGACTAGTCTGTCTCACGTGATGATCGGGCACGGCCTAGTCGAGTCGGATCATGAATCACTTAGATGACTAGAGGGATGTCTATCTGAGTGGGAGTTCATTAAATAATTTGAGTAGATGAACTTAATTATCATGAACTTAGTCTAAAAATATCTTTACAATATGTCTTGTAGATCAAATGGCCCAAGCTAATGTTGCCCTCAACTTCAACGCGTTCCTAGAGAAAACCAAGCTAAAAGATGATGGTAGCAGATATACAGACTGGGTCCGTAACTTGAGGATCATCCTCATAGTTGCCAAGAAAGCATATGTCCTTGAAGCACCGCTAGGTGACGCACCCATTTTCCCAGCAACTCAAGATGTTATGATTGCATGGCAGTCGCGTAGTGATGATTACTCGATGGTTCAGTGTGGCATGCTTTACAGCTTAGAACTGGGGCTCCAAAAGCATTTTGAGCAACACAAAGCATATGAGATGTTCCAAGAGCTGAAAATGGTTTTCCAAGCTCATGCCCGGGTCGAGAGATATGAAGTCCCCGACAAGTTATACAGTTGTAAGATGGAGGAAAACAGTTCTGTCAGCGAGCGTATACTCAAAATGTCTGGGTTGCACAACCACTTGTCTCAGCTAGGAGTTAATCTTCCAGATGACTCGGTCATTGACAGGATCCTCCAGTCGCTTCCACCTAGCTACAAGAGTTTTGTGATGAACTACAATATGCAAGGGATGGAGAAGTTCATTCCTGAGTTATATTCAATGATGAAATCAGCGTAGGTGGAGATCACAAAGGAACATCAAGTGTTGATGGTGAATAAGACCACTAGTTTCAAGAAAGGCAGGGGTAAGAAGAACTTCAAGAAGGATGGCAAGGGAGTTGCCGCGCCCGATAAGTTAGTTGACGGGAAGAAGCCAAAGAATGGACCCAAGCCTGAGACTCAATGCTTTTATTGCAAGGGAAATGGTCACTGGAAACGGAACTGCCCCAAGTACTTAGCGAATGAGAAGGCCAGCAACACCAAAGGTATATGCGATATACATGTTATTGTTGTGTACCTTACCAGCGCTCGTAGTAGCTCCTGGGTATTTGATACCTGTGCGGTTACTCATATTTGTAACTCAAAACAGGAGCTGCGGAATAAGCGGAGACTGGCGAAGGACGAGGTGACGATGCACGTCGGGAATGGTTCCAAGGTCGATGTGATCGTCGTCGGCACGCTACCTCTACATCTACTTTTGGGGTTAGTTTTAAACCTCAATAATTTTTATTTAGTACCAGCTTTGAGCATGAACATTGTATCTGGATCTCGTTTAATGCAAGATGGCTACTCATTTAAATACGAGAATAATGGTTGTTCTATTTATATGAGAGATATGTTTTATGGTCATGCCCCGCTGGTCAATGGTTTATTTTTATTGAATCTCGAATGTGATGTTACACATATTCATAGTGTGAATGCCAAAAGATGTAAGGTTGACAATGATAGTCCCACATACTTGTGGCACTGCCGCCTTGGTCACATTGATGTCAAACGCATGAAGAAACTCCATACAGATGGACTTTTGGAGTCTCTTGATTATGGATCATTTGACACGTGTGAAGCATGCCTCGTGGGCAAAATGACCAAGACTCTGTTCTCCGAAACAATGGAGCGAGCAACCAACTTGTTGAAAATCATACATACTGATGTGTGTGGTCCAATGAGCGTTGAGGCTCGCGGTGGCTATCGTTATGTTCTCACCCTCACTGTTGACTTAATTAGATATGGGTATGTCTACTTAATGAAACACAAGTCTGAGACCTTTGAAAAGTTCAAGGAATTTCGGAGCGAGGTAGAGAATAAACATGACACAAAAATAAAGTTCTTAAGATCAGATCGTGGAGGAGAATACTTGAGTCACGAGTTTGGCACACACTTAAGGAAATGTGGAATTGTTTCACAACTCACGCCACCTGGAACACCTCAGCGTAATGGTGTGTCGGAACATCGTCATCGCACTCTATTGGATATGGTGCTATCTATGATGTCTCTTACCGATCTACCGCTATGATTTCGGGGTTATGCTTTAGAGACTTCTGCATTCACTTTAAATAGGCTCCGTCGAAACCCGTTGAGACGACACCATATGAATTATGGTTTGGGAAGAAAGCTAAGATGTCGTTTCTAAAAGTTCGGGCATGTGATGCTTATGTCAAGAAACTTCAACCTGGAAAGCTTGAACCCAAATTGGAAAAATGCGTCTTCATAGGATACCCTAAAGAAACTATTTGGTATACCTTCTACCTCAGATCCAAAGGCAATATATTTGTTGCCAAGAATGGATCCTTTCTAGAGAAAGAGTTTCTCTCGAAAGAAGTAAGTGGGAGGAAAGTAGAACTTGATGAGGTACTCCCTCTTGAACCAGAGAGTAGCGCAGCTCAGAAAGATGTTTCTGTGATGCCTGCACCGACTAGAGAGGAAGTTAACGATGTTGATCATGAAACTTCGGATGAAGTTGATACTGAACTTCGTAGGTCCACAAGGACACGTTCCACACCAGAGTGGTACGGCAACCCTGTTCTAAAAATCATGTTGTTAGACAATGGTGAACCTTCGAACTATGAAGAAGTGATGGCGGGCCCATATTCCAACAAATGGCTTGAAGCCATGAAATCTGAGATAGGATCCATGTATGAAAACAAAGTATGGACTTTGACAGACTTGCCCGATGATCGGCAAGCCATACAGAATAAGTGGATCTTTAAAAAGAAGACTGGCGTGGATGGTAATGTGATCGTGTATAAGGCTCGGCTTGTCACTAAGGGTTATCGACATTTTCAAGGGGTTGACTACGATGAGACCTTCCCACCCGTAGCGAAGCTGAAGTCCGTCCGAATCATCTTAGCAATTGTCGCATTTTATGATTATGTGATATGGCAAATGGACGTCAAAACGGCATTCCTAAATGGTTTCCTTAAGGAAGAATTGTATATGATGCAGCCGGAAGGTTTTGTCGATCCTAAGAATGCTGACAAGGTATGCAAGCTCTAGCGCTCCATCTATGGGTTGGTGCGAGCATCTTGGAGTTGGAACATTCACTTTGATGAAATAATCAAAGTGTTTCGGTTTATATAGACTTATGGAGAAGCCTGTATTTACAAGAAAGTGAATGGGAGCTTTGTAGCATTTCTCATATTATATGTGGATGACATACTATTGATGGGAAATCATATAGAACTTTCGGAAAGCATAAAGGCCTACTTGAATAAGTGTTTTTCAATGAAGGGCCTTGGAGAAGCTGCTTACATATTAGGCATCAAGATCTATAGAGATAGATCGAGACGCCTCATTGGTATTTCACAAAGCACATACCTTGACAAGATATTGAATAAGTTAAATATGAATCAGTCCAAGAAGGGTTTCTTGCCTGTGTTGCAAGGTGTGAGATTGAGCATGGCTCAATGCCCGACCTTGGCAGAAGATAGAGAAAAGATGAGTGCCATCCCCTATGCCTCAGCCATAGGCTCTATTATGTATGCCATGCTGTGTACCACACCTAATGTGAACCTTGCCATAAGTTTGGTAGGGGGGTACTAAAGTGATCCTGGTATGGAACTCTGGACAGCAGTCAAGAATATCCTGAAGTACCTGAAAAGGACTAAGGATTTGTTTCTCTTTTATGGAGGTGACGAAGAGCTCATCGTACAGGGTTACGTCGATGCTAGCTTCGATACAGATCTGGATGACTCGAAGTCACAAACCGGATATGTGTACATTTTGAATGGTGGGGCAGTCAGCTGGTGCAGTTGCAAGCAAAGCGTCGTGGCGGGATCTACATGTTAAGTGGAGTACATAGCTGCCTCGGAGGCAGCATAGGAAGCAGTCTGGATGAAGGAGTTCATCACCGACCTAGGAGTGATTCCCAATGCATCGGGCCCAATGACTCTCTTCTGTGACAACACTGGATCTATTGCCCTTGCCAAGGAGCCTTGGTTTCACAAGAAGACTAGGCATATCAAGTCTCGCTTCAACTCCATTCATGAATATATTCAATATGGATACATAGATAATTGTAAAGTGCATACGGATCTGAATGTCGCAGATCCGTTGACTAAACCTCTTCCACGAGCAAAACATGATCAACACCAGAACTCTATGGGTGTTCAACTCATCAAAATGTAACTAGATTATTGACTCTAGTGCAAGTGGGATATTGTTGGAAATATTCCCTAGAGGCAATAATAAAATATTTATTATTATATCACCTTGTTCATGATAATTATCTATTGTTCATGCTATAATTGTATTAACCGGAAACCGTAATACATGTGTGAATACATAGACCACAACATGTCCCTAGTGAGCCTCTAATTGACTAGCTCATTGATCAATAGATGGTTGTGGTTTCCTGACCATGGACATTTGATGTCGTTGATAATGGGACCACATCATTAGGAGAATGATGCGATGGACAAGACCCAATCCTAAGCATAGCACAAAATCGTGTAGTTCGTTTGCTAGAGATTTTCTAATGTCAAGTATCATTTCCTTAGACCATGAGATTGTGCAACTCCCAGATACTGTAGGAATGCTTTGGGTGTATCAAACATCACAACGTAATGGGTGACTATAAAGGTGCACTACAGGTATCTCCAAAAGTGTCTGTTGGGTTGGCACGAATCGAGACTGGGATTTGTCACTCCGTATGACGGAGAGGCATCTCTGGGCCCACTCGGTAATGCATCATCATAAAGAGCTCAATGTGACTAAGGAGTTAGCCACTGGATCATGCATTACGGAGCGAGTAAAGAGACTTGCCTGTAACAAGATTGAACAAGGTATGGAGATACCGATGATCGAATCTCGGGAAAGTAACATACCGACACACAAAGGGAATTGTATGCGGGATTGATTGAATCCCAGACATCACGGTTCATCCGATGAGATCATCGTTGAACATGTAGGAGCCAATATGGGTATCTAGATCCGCTATTGGTTATTGGCTGGAGAGGTATCTCTTTCATGTCTGCATGCTTCCCGGACCTGTAGGGTCTACACACTTAAGGTTCGGTGACGCTAGAGTTGTTATGGGAAATTGTATGTGGTTACCGAAGGTTGTTCGGATTCCCGGATGAGATCCTGGACATCACAAGGAGTTTCGGAATGGTCCTGAGGTGAAGATTTATATATGGGAAGTCCAGTTTCAGTCACCGGAATGGTTTCGGGGGTTATCGGTATTGTACCGGGACCACCGAAAGGTGTCCGGGAGTCCACCGGGTGGGGCCACCTACCCCAGAGGACTTAATGGGCTGAATATGGGAGGGAACCAGCCCCATGGTGGGCTGGTGCGCCCCCCCCCCCCCCAAGGGTCCAAGGTGAAGGAAATATGCCCTAGAGGCAATAATTAATTTGTTATTTATATTTCCTTATATCATGATAAATGTTTATTATTCATGCTAGAATTGTATTAACCGGAAACTTAGTACATGTGTGAATACATAGAGAAACAGAGTGTCACTAGTATGCCTCTATTTGACTAGCTCGATGATCAAAGATTCTTAAGTTTCCTAGCCATGGACAAAGAGTTGTCATTTGATAAAACGGGATCACATCATTGGAGAATGATGTGATTGACTTGACCCATCCGTTAGCTTAGCACGATGATCGTTTAGTTAACTGCTATTGCTTTCTCCATAACTTATACATGTTCCTATGACTATGAGATTATGAAACTTTTGAATACCGGAGGAACACTTAGTGTGCTATCAAAGTCACAACGTAACTGGGTGACTATAAAGATGCTCTACAGGTGTCTCCGATGGTGTTTGTTGAGTTGGTATAGATCAAGATTAGGATTTGTGTATCCGAGAGGTATCTCTGGGCCCTATTGGTAATGCAAATCACTATATGCCTTGCGAGAAATTGTCGGCGTTCTGGGGATGGGGGTCCCCAGACTTGCCTACCTGCGGCCCGCGGCGTGGCTGAGCCAGCAGGCCGTACGGCCGATCTTCACCAGCAAAGCATCCAAGACCCTCGCGAGGGTCCAAGCCTCGCGAGGCGGACGACGCAAGGCCTCCTCGGGAGTGGCCTAGCCAGGCAGGCTCACGAGGAGCGGAGATATCAAGGCAGGGCAAACCTCACGAGACCCTCGTGATGTGAGCCATGACACACGACACCAGGCGGGCGCCAGGCGGGCGCCAGCACACAGCGTCCTTGTTTCCTCTTTGGTGCAAAGGAGGCCAGCGCAGGCGAAGAGTACCGAGGCATCAGGCAAAGGTTGCTATATTGGTGCAACGAGACCAAGACCAGGAGGACGGCAAGACGGAGGTCATCGTGGAGCCCAAGACGACGTCACCACCAGAGCTTTTGGCAGGCGAAGACCACTTTTGTCAGGATAGCTTGTACTAGCTGCCCCCCTTCAAATTAGCCCGCCATTGTTGGCTCCCTTCCCGCTCGATATTTGGGAAGAGGACCAGGGCTTATATAAGTAGAGCTAGCCACCATAGAAAGGGAGAGACAACAACGACACGCAGGGGACGGATCATTCAGAGCATCCTCACACACACAAGCTCACCGAGATCAAGAACACCTCAACCTCAGGAGGTTGTTCTTCCCTTGTACAGTCCATCATCAACCCTAGAGGTAATCCACCACCACCACACTAGAGTAGGGTACTACACCACAACGGTGGCCCGAACCAGTATAAACCTTGTGTCTTTCTGTGTTGCGAGTTCGTCGAGTTCGTCTGCAAAATCTTAGTGAGCTAGGGCGTAGATTGGTAGGAGGGAAAGACTTCGTGCGCACTCTGGTGTTCGAACCTTAAGGGTTTGCCAGAACCCCACATCCGACATTTGGCGCGCCAGGTAGGGGTGCGACGTAGCTTCCCTTCCGTCAGTTCGTCGCTCCGTCGTCTCTATGGCGGACGCTCGCCGTGCTCGAGCTGAGCGTCGGGTTTCCCTCACCGCCCGCGTCACTCAGACGGCTCCCATTGGCGGGTCACATCGCCGTTCTCCATCTCCCGCCGCCAACGCTGCCACCGGCCCAGCAGGGAACGAGCAGCAGGCATCCTCGCTACATCCTTCGGTGCGGCAGGACGGCCGCACCGCCACTCCATCGCTAACACCTGCCGGTTCTTCGTCTCACGCGCACCGCACTCCCATGGAGGCACGGGCCGCGCTCCTCGCGGCGAATGAGCTCCTGCACTACCGCCCCATTGACGACCTCTACGAGGAGTGGCTCGAACGCGTCGCCGAGCTCATCTGCGCCGCAGGGGCTCTCCGGCGCCGTCCCACTCTTTGCCTCCCCCTCAACCAGCCGCGGGCGACGGGGCTCATGGTGTGCCTCCACCACCTCAGCCCCAAGATGTCGCCTTGGCACCAAGGCGCGCGGCTCCGCGGCGTGATGCGCCATGCCCGGCGCTCGCACGCGAAGAGAGAAGCTGCCAAGAAATTCCGCGGTCGCGAGAAGCTGCACCTGTGCTCCACGTGCCACCTCGTCAAGACCGCGCACTGCCCGCAGCGGTGCAGCGTGGACCTCGTCAAGACCAAGTTCCACCTCTGAAGCGGGCCCCGGCGACCATGGCTAGCTGCCGCGCCTTTACCCCCGAGTTGCGTAGCGTCGCCTGGCCGGGCAAGTTCAAGACGGATCTGCCTCCTCGCTACGACGGCACCGCAGACCCCACGGAGTTCCTGCAGCTCTATGAGCTGAGCATCGAAGCGGCCAATGGCGACGAAAAAGTCATGGCGAACTGGTTTCCCATCGCTCTCAAGGATGGAGCTCGCTCCTGGCTCCTGAGCCTGCAGCCCGGCTCAATCTCCTCCTGGGACGAGATGCGCGACCGCTTCGTCGCCAACTTCCAGGGCACTCGCGACCGCCCACCAGCCGCTGGTGATCTATGCCGCATTAGGCAGCAACCAGGAGAGACCCTCCAGAAGTACATCCAGTGCTTCAACAACACCCGCCTCAAGATCCCCAAGGTCACGGACGAGGCCATCATCTCCGTGTTTTCCAACGGCATCCGCGACATCAAGATGAAGGAAGAGCTCGCCATAAACGAGGAGCTCAGCACATCTCAGGAGCTGTTCAACCTGGCGACCAAGTGCGCAAGAGCTGAGGAGGGGCGTCTCTCTCTCCTTGAGCTGCCAGTCATGGGCGCGGAGGAGAAGAAGGCCAAGGCCAAGGACGTGAAGCGCAAGGAGGTAGCTGTGCTCGCAGCGGAGCCCGGCATCAAGCGAGGCAGAGATCAGCCCGAGTCATCCAAGAACGGCCGACCGTTCTGCGCCTTCCACAACCTGAACACCCACAACACCAGCGACTGTCAAGAGCTCAGAGCCATACGCGAGGGATGCTACGGTTGACGCCCCGAGCACAACGACCGGGGCTACGGCCGTGGAGGAGGACGTGGAGGCAGACGCTGGGACGACCATGGCCCGTGCCAGGAGTGGCCCGACCGGCCTCGTGAGGACCACTGGCAGGACCAACCTCGCGAGGGTGCCTGGAGGGACCCGCCTCATGAGGATCGCCCCTAGGGCAACGTCGGTCTTCCCCCGCTGCCGCCACCAAGAAGGAACGACGACCACCACCAGGACGACGGGGCTAGGGGCTTCCAGGAACCGCGTGCAGTCGCCTGCATCTTGGGCGGCACCCAGGCCCCAGGCTCTCAGCGCGTCTTCAAGCAGTTCGCTCATAAGGTGAACGCGGCTCTCCCCAAGCTCGAGGCCACACGCCCGCTCAGATGGTCCCAATGCGCCATCACTTTCAACTCAGCGGATCATCTCAAGTGCGCAACCACCGCTGGCACCCTCCCTATGCTGTGTTCCCCGGTCATCATCAATGTGCAGGTCACCAAGACCCTTATCGACGGCGGCGCAGGGCTCAACGTCCTATCCGTCGACACGTTTGACAACCTCCAAGTGCCATATGAGCAGCTCCAGCCCACCAAGCCTTTCTCAGGAGTGACCGACGGCTCCACCACACCGATAGGGCAGGTCCGCCTGCCTGTCACCTTCGGGGAGCGCAAGAACTACCGCACCGAGCTCATCGACTTCCACGTCGCGCACATCCGCCTACCATACAATGCCATCCTCGGGTATCCAGCCCTGGCCAAGTTCATGGCAGTCACTCATCACGGCTACAACGTTCTCAAGATGCCAGGAAGCGGAGGAATCATCATGGTCCCGTGTGAGGAAAGGGATGCGTGTGCTCCCTCGAGTGCGCCTTTCAAGCCGCAGCAATCGACGACCCCAACAGCATAAATGAAGGCCCTCTGGAGGCCTTCCCCAAGAAGAAGAAGCCGCACCGTGCAGGACCTCAGGAGGATGGCGTCGCGACAGGATCCACGTCAGGGCTAGCGCCCGCTCCATGGGCGCCTCCCTCCATTGCATAGGAAGGCGCGCCCGACGCCCTCCTTAGGCAGGGCTCGGGGCTCTCTCTTGGAGGGCCACAGACCTTGCCAACCTCATGAGGGAGGCGCTTGGGCACCACTTGGAGGCATGCTTCGCGGCACGTGGCCCTCAGGAGAGCACAGGGAAAGGAGTGCCCACTACTCAGGAGTTCATCACCATGACCACCCAGGAACTGCAAGAAGCAAGAGACATGTGAGGCGACAGCCGCCCACGAGGCGCAGCTCCGCATCCTAGCGAGGATGCTGTGCTGCGTGTTTGCGTCGACGTCCCAGGGCTCAACAGGGCTGCATCTCAGGAGCATTTCTGGCCTTCGCGTGTGGGCCGCTGCGAGGGCCCGCCGCACAGCTACGTTCGTATGCCCTTTGGCTTGCCAAGCATGGCATCGGCCTATCAGCGCAACATGCGACGTGTCCTGGCGGCTCAGGAAGCCAGGCACCACACTGTTCTGGAGGAGAAGGAGACGGTCTTCAGGGAACCTCCCGAGCCCCCAGAGCCTCCCGAGGCTCAGGGTTCTGGCGGCTCATGAGGAGTCATTTCTTCAACGCACGCCTTCAGCTGCACCAACTCTACTTCGTCTACAGAACCAGGTGACATCTTCCAAGCTCGTTTAGCTGGGAGCGCCCCTCCGGCTGCATTATTCCCAGGCCGCGTGGGTCCGTCCCTGCGGCATGTATCCCTTTTGCTTACATCTTTAGTTTACCTTGTTGGGGGTGCCCCTCGGGCTGCATCATCCCCAAGCCGCTCGGGCCGGACCCAGTGGCACGCATCTTCCTGCATTTTATCTGAATTGATCTGCTCTCCATGCTTAACCTGCCAACTGCTATCACCTGCTCGATCATCGCCTCTCCCGGAGCCTCCACACAGGCACGGCGCAGGTGCATGGGTCCGTCCCTGCCACGCCGACAAATCTGAGCGGTCGAGCTCTGGCTCACGGCACACCCCGCGGACGTCACCTCATCAGGCCCTCAGTGCCTTCACCTCATTCAGAGCAACCAGTGGCAGGCTGATAGTTGTAATGCAAACCGTGTTTCTTCTTGTGCCTGTTCACAGGGATCCCGTGGGAAGGATAGCAGGCGGCACCGCGAGTCTCCTTTTCTCTCATGCAATTCGCTTGCGCGTTAAAAGGGGGGCTCCTGAGCATCGCGACTCAGGAGCTCTTACTGGCTCTCCAGCCCTCACCCCCTGGCCTTGACCACGGCATCGCGACCTGGCATACCAGTGGTGGCTGAGCTCGCTTGAGGGCCGGGACCTGAGGACGTAGAGCACTAAGGAGAGCATGAGGGGAGGGAAACTCATATGGGTCGTCCTAGCTATGCCGCACAAGTAGGCGCGCAGCCCTAGCGCAACGTCAGGAGTCGCCACGAGATCAACAAGATAAGTCCTGCACTCGGATCGGCTAAATGTTCGGGCCTAATGGTCACTCACGCCTTACCGCAGCCCCGTTGCGGCCACGTCGACTCCCTTTCTCGCCTTACCATGGCTGCTTGAGCGCTAAGGGGGACCTCCTGAGCATCGCGCCTCAGGGGCTCTTACTAGACCTCGGGCCGCACACCTCCTGGCCTTGACCACGGCACGCGACCTGGCATACCAGCGACGGCTGTAGCCTGCCTGGGGACCGGGACCTGTCAGCGTAGAGCAACAAGCTATCGTGAGGAAAGAAAGGGGGACCGAGCCTTAATGGGACATGAGTTCACCAAATTCTCATAACAGGGAAGATAAGCACGAAAGACATTATAGACCCTTACATGCTCCCACAGGGTAATTCATGATTCATCGCAGGAAACAAAAGCTGATACTAAGGGGAATCCTATCTACATCCTCCCATGGTGGACGCCATCATCAACAGTGGGCCACGGGAGGCCGGCGCCAACCCCATCCAGATTAGCGGCGGCAACGGCCGGACACCGCAGCTCTGCTCCGAGCGCCGCGAGAGATTGGGGGCACGTAGCTATCGTCGCTCGTCTCCGGAGTCTCATAGAGCTCAGGAGAGCTGCTGGACTCCCAAGGGCTGCTGCTGCTGGAGTGGTCGCGAGCAGGGCACGCATCAGCCTCGCGCTCCTCTCCGGAGCAGCACCCAGGTGGCGGCCCTCAGCATCGAAGACCTTGAAGAAGAGCGTGGAGACACCGTCGTACGCAAACTGGATCGCGAGGGCGCCCCTCGCATGGTAGACCCACGCGATCTCGCCCCAGCCGCACGTCATGAAGATCTTGTCGGTGGGGACCGCTTCGATCTCTGCTCCGGTCGCCGGAGCGCTACAGTCGGCGTGCTGCAGCCAGAGCTCGAGAGGCCCCCTTGGCGGCATCATGTCGGGGAAGAACCGCGGGAAGCGGATCCAGGAGCTTGGAGGCATCTGCGCCAAAAGCACCAACTCGCGCGAGGAGTCTGCCGTGTGAACCCCGGGGGTGATGGCACGCGTCACCAAGGCGCGGCGACCCTGGATGCGGCATGGGCGGCGCTGCTCATCACTTTGTCCTCCCGAGCCTTCGGCTCGGGCGTACAAGGGCAACAGGTACCCCGGAGGAGGCCGCTCGCACCAAGGCCTCGACACCACATGCATCGCCGCTTCATCACGGCGATGGATCGACCTATTCTTTGGTGGAAGAAGCCCCGGATCATCGTGGGGAGCCTTTCCTTTCTCTTCAGTAGAGAACTTTCTGATGGGCGCCATTGTGGTCAGTAGTGGAGCAAGGAGGAAGAAGCAAGCAAGCGAGGAAGAGATGGGCAACGGGGGCTCCGCCCCCTCCCCATTTATAGCAAGAGAAGGCCAACCGGCGTCTCCCACAATCGCAGGTAATGATGGTTTTCCTTGCATGTCGCACGGACTTGTCAAGTCGTGCAGTTGCCGAGGCAGCATGGGGAAGCGGAGATTCCCACGTCCAAACATCCACCATGCGCCAATCGAGGCCGCAGGCTTTGGGGGCCTGCGGCGCTTCGTACTTGGCCCTTGGCTTTGCCGCGAGGCCAAGCCCGAGCGCACCTTGGGCCCAGGGGCTACTGTCGGCGTTCTGGGAACGGGGGTCCCCAAACTTGCCTGCCTGCGGCCCGCAGCGTGGCTGAGCCAGCAGGCCGTACGGCCCATCTTCACCAGCAAAGCATCCAAGACCCTCGCGACTGTCCAAGCCTCGCGAGGCGGACGATGCAAGGCCTCCTCGGGAGTGGCCTAGCCAGGTAGGCTCACGAGGAGCGGAGATATCAAGGCAGGGAAAACCTCACGAGACCCTCGTGATGTGACCCATGACGCACAATACCAGGCGGGCGCTAGGCGGGCGCCAGCGCGCGCAGCGTCCTTGTTTCCTCTTTGGTGCAAAGGAGGCCAGCGCAGGCAAAGAGTACCGAGGCATCAAGCAAAGGTTGCTATATTTGTGCAACGAGACCAAGACCAGGAGGACGGCAAGACGGAGGTCATCGGGGAGCCCAAGACGGCGTCACCACCAGAGCTTTCGGCAGGCGAAGACCACTTTTGTCAGGATAGCTTGTACTAGTTGTCCCCCTTCAAATTAGCCCGCCATTGTTGGCTCCCTTCCCCCTCGATATTTGAGAAGAGGACCAGGGCTTATATAAGTAGAGCTAGCCACCATAGAAAGGGAGAGACAACAATGACACGCAGGGGACGGATCATTCAGACCATCCTCACACACACAAGCTCACCGAGCTCAAGAACACCTCAACCTCAGGAGGTTGTTCTTCCCTTGTACTGTTCGTCATCAGCCCTAGAGGCAATCCACCACCACCACACTGGAGTAGGGTATTACACCACAACGGTGGCCCGAACCAGTATAAATATTGTGTCTTTCTGTGTTGCGAGTTCGTCGAGTTCGTCCGCGAGATCTTAGTGAGCTAGGGCATAGATTCGTAGGAGGGAAAGACTTCGTGCGCACCCTGGTGTTCAAACCTTAAGGGTTTGCCAGAACCCCACATCCGACAGCAATGTAACTAATGAGTTAGTTACGGGATGTAGCATTACGTAACGAATAAAGAGACTTGCCAGTAACGAGATTGAACTAGGTATTGAGATACCGACGATCGAATCTCGGGCAAGTAACATACCGATGACAAAGGGAACAACAAATGTTGTTATGCGGTTTGACCAATAAAGATCTTCGTAGAAAATGTAGGAACCAATATGAGCATCTAGGTTCCGCTATTGGTTATTAACCGGAGACGTGTCTCGGTCATGTCTACATAGTTCTCAAACCCGTAGGGTCCGCACGCTTAAAGTTCGGTGACGATCGGTATTATGAGTTTATGTGTTTTGATGTACCGAATGTTGTTTGGAGTCCCGGATATGATCACAGACATGACGAGGAGTCTCAAAATGGTCGAGACATAAAGATCGATATATTGGACAGCTATATTCAGACACTGGAAGTGGAGAGAGAGGGGCTGCCAGGGCAGGCCGCACGCGCCCTACCGCTTGAGTCCGAATTGGACTAGGAGGGGTGGCACCCCCCCCCCTTTCCTTACTCTCTCCAACTCCTTCCTTCCCCCTCCTAGTAGGACTAGGAAAGGAGGAATCCTACTCCTACTAGGAGGAGGATTCCTCCCCTCCTTGGCGCGCCCTAGGGTCGGCTAGTATCCCCCTTGCTCCTTTATATACGGGGGTAGGGGGCACCCTAGAATACACAACAGACAACTGTCTTAGCCGTGTGCGGTGCCCCCTCCACCATAATCCACCTCAGTCATATCATCGTAATGCTTACGCGAAGCCCTACGCCTGTAAATTCATCATCACCACCATCATGCCGTCGTGTAGACGAAGCTCTCCCTCGACACTCAGCTGGATCATGAGTTCGTGGGACGTCACCGAGCCGAACATGTGCAGATCGCGGAGGTGCCATACTTTCGGTACTAGGATCGGTCGGATCATGAAGACATACGACTACATCAACCGCTTTGTCATAACGCTTTCGCTTACGGTCTACGAGGGTACGTGGACTACACTCTCCCCTCTCGTTGCTATGCATCACCATGATAGATCTTGCGTGTGCATAGGAAATTTTTTGAAATTACCGCGTTCCCCAATAGTGGCATCCGAGCCAGGTCTATGCGTAGATGTTATATGCACGAGTAGAACACAAATGAGTTGTAGGTGTGGGTATATACATATTGCTTGCCGTCAATAGTTGATTCTTGATTTAGCGGTATTGTTGGATGAAGCGGCTCAGACCGACATTACACGTACTCTTATGCGAGACTGGTTGTACCGACGTGCTTCGAACATAGGTGGCTAGTGGGTGTCAGTTCTTCAACTTTAGTTGAATCGGATTCAATGAATAGGGTTCTTTGTGAAGATCAAAAAGCAATCACTATACCGCTTTGTGGTTTTTGATGCGTAGGTAAGAACGGTTCTTGCTTAGCCCGTAGCAGCCACGTAAAACTTGCAACAACAAAGTAGAGGACGTCTAACTTGTTTTTGCAGGGCATGTTGTGATGTGATATGGTCAAGACATGAAAATAAATTTTATTGTATGAGATGATCAAGTTTTTTAACACAGTTATCGGCAACTGGCAGGAGCCATATGGTTGTCGCTTTATTGTATGAAATGCAATCGCCATGTAATTGCTCTACTTTATCACTAAGCGGTAGCGATAGTCGTAGAAGCAATAGTTGGCCAGACGACAATGATGCTTCGATGGGGATAAAGGTGTCAAGCTGGTGACGATGGTGATCATGACGGTGCTTTGGAGATGGAGATCAAAGGCACAAGATGATGATGGCCATATCATATCACTTATATTGATTGCATGTGATGTTTATCCTTTATGCATCTTATTTTTCTTAGTTCGGCGGTAGCATTATAAGATGATCTTTCACTAAATTTCAAGGTACAAGTGTTCTCCATGAGTATGCACCGTTGCTACAGTTCGTCGTGCCAAGACACCACGTGATGATTGGGTGTGATAACCTCTACGTTCACATACAACGGGTGCAAGCCAGTTTTGCACACGCAGAATACTCGGGTTAAACTTGACGAGCCTAGCATATGCAGATATGGCCTCGGAACACTGAGACCGAAAGGTCGAGCGTGAATCATATAGTAGATATGATCAACATAGAGATGTTCACCATTGAAAACTACTCCATCTCAGATGATGATCGTACATGGTTTAGTTGATATGGATCACGTGATCACTTAGATGATTAGAGGGATGTCTATCTAAGTGGGAGTTCTTAAGTAATTTGATTAATTGAACTTTAATTTCTCATGAACTTAGTACCTGATAGTATTTTGCATGTCTATGTTGTCGTAGATAGATGGCCTGTGTTGTTGTTCCGTTGAATTTTAATGTGTTTCTAGAGAAATCTAAGTTGAAAGATGATGGTAGCAACTACACAGACTGGGTCCGTAACTTGAGGATTATCCTCATTGCTGCACAGAAGAATTACGTCTTGGAAGCACCACTAGGTGACAAACCCGCTGCAGGAGCAATGCCAGATATTGTGAACACCTGGCAGAGCAAAGCTGATGACTACTCGATAGTTCAGTGTGCCATGCTTTACGGCTTAGAACAAGGACTTCAACGATGTTTTGAACGTCACGAAGCATATGAGATGTTCTAGGAGTTGAAGTTAATATTTCAAGCAAATGCCCGGATTGAGAGATATGAAGTCTCCAATAAGTTCTACAGCTGCAAAATGGAGAATAGTTCTGTCAGTGAACATATACTCAGAATGTCTGGGTACCACAACCACTTGACTCAGCTGGGAGTTAATCTTCCTGATGATAGTGTCATTTACAGAGTTCTTCAATCACTGCCACCAAGCTACAAGAGCTTCATGATGAACTATAATATGCAAGGGATGGATAAGACGATTCCCGAGCTCTTCGCAGTGCTAAAGGCTGCGGAGGTAGAAATCAAGAAGGAGCATCAAGTGTTGATGGTCAACAAGACCACCAGTTTCAAGAAAAAGGGTAAAGGGAAGAAGGGGAACTTCAAGAAGAACAACAAGCAAGTTGCTGCTCAAGTGAAGAAGCCCAAGTCTGGACCTAAGCCTGAGACTGAGTGCTTCTACTGCAAAGGGACTAGTCACTGGAAGCGGAACTGCCCCAAGTATTTGGCGGAGAAGAAGGATGGCAAAGTGAAAGGTATATTTGATATACATGTTATTGATGTGTACCTTACTAATGCTCGCAGTAGTGCCTGGGTATTTGATACTGGTTCTGTTGCTAATATTTGCAACTCAAAACAGGGGCTATGGATTAAGCGAAGATTGGCTAAGGACGAGGTGACAATGCGTGTGGGAAATGGTTCCAAAGTCGATGTGATCGCCGTCGGCACGCTACCTCTACATCTACCTTCGGGATTAGTTTTAGACCTAAATAATTGTTATTTGGTGCCAGCGTTGAGCATGAACATTATATCTGGATCTTGTTCGATGCGAGACGGTTATTCATTTAAAATCAGAGAATAATGGTTGTTCTATTTGTATGAATAATATCTATTATGGTCATGCACCATTGATGAGCAGTCTGCTTTTACTAAATCTTGATAGTAGTGATACACATATTCATAGTATTGAAGCCAAAAGATATAAGTTTAATAATGATAGTGCAACTTATTTGTGGCACTGCCGTTTAGGTCATATTGGTGTAAAGCGCATGAAGAAACTCCATGTTGATGGGATTTTGGAATCACTTGATTATGAATCACTTGATTCTTGCGAACCATGCCTCATGGGCAAGATGACTAAGACTCCGTTCTCCGGAACAATGGAGCGAGTAACAGACTTGTTGGAAATAATACATACTAATGTATGCGGTCCGATGAGTGTTGATGCTCGCGGCGGGTATCGTTATTTTCTTACCTTCACAGATGATTTGAGCAGATATGGGTATATCTACTTGATGAAACATAAGTCTAAAACATTTGAAAAGTTCAAAGAATTTCAGAGTGAAGTGGAAAATCATCCTAACAAGAAAATTAAGTTTCTACAATCTGATCGTGGAGGAGAATATTTGAGCTACGAGTTTGGTCTTCATTTGAAACAATGTGAAATAGTTTCGCAACTCATGCCACCTGGAACACCACAGCGTAATTGTAACGCCCCGTGACCGATGTGCCAGGTGTCGTCCAGTTATTCGATGTTGTTGCTTTGTCATTGCTTGCGTGTCATGCATTGCATATCATGTCATCATGCCATCATCTCATAAATCTTTTGCATCTCAACTAAATAAATTGTGTGGATCTTCGATCCATTTAAATCGAGGGAAGAGTGACTTCTCTTTATAACATATCCTCCCAATATTAGGGAGCTATATTAAATATCCCATTAACTTGGAATCACCCATCACACAATTGCATTACTCTTCAACTCTTCTTCTATCCGACTTAACTTCATATATTTTCCTTGTCATCTCTCTCCCAAGCCATACCCATGCATCATCCCTCCCACTTCCTTCGTTTTTCATGTCTTTGCAAGCGACCTTATTCCTCCTCCATTAATGTTCATCTTTTCCCTATAAATCTTGCCTTTTTCCTACACCCTCTCTGTCAGATTTCATCCCATTCGAAGTTGTTTTGGTCAGGTTCAAAAATGATTGAAGTTTGAAAATAATTCAAACTCTAATTATTTTTCTACCTTCTAAAAATGCCGGAGCAATTTATTCAAACCCTACATAAATCCAGGGTTCCAGATATATTTTTATATATCTCATATTCCTAACCAAAAACCCCTGGATTTTCCCCTTTAATGGTTGTTTATTTATATAAACAATAATTTAAGAAAGGGAGGATTTTGGAAAGGAGAGGGAGCTCAGCCCAGTTGCACCGAGGCCAAGCCGCCCCAGCTATTCCTAACCCTAGGCTAGCGAGGCCCAGCCGCAGTCCTCCCTCTCCTCTCGATCCTTCTCCTCCTCGTTCCCTTCTACCGCCACCACACAGGCATCGCTCAGCAGAGGAGAGACCAGCGTCGCCCGATCCCATCTCCCTCTCCCTCGTTCTCCCTGTGCCGCCACCCACACGCATCGTACCAGGGATCTCGATCCCATCTCCTCCCCACATGCGCTGCTCTTCCCTCTAGCGCCGCAGCCTACCTCTCCTCGATCCCCATCTCCCTCGCCTCCACCCTGCATCCTACCTGTCATCGCTCTGGTAAGGCATCCTGACGTAGAGTTTTGACTCTTCTCTTCTCAAATTTCACTAAAAAAATTTAGGATCACGCGGGTATCTTGGAATCGTTTCGATGGTTTTGTGATGAGAACATTGTCTTGGTGCCTCCTGTCAGGGGTTTTGTGGAAGTGTCCCGGGGAGTTGAGCTCCGAGGTGTTGTCGTCATAATTTTATCGTTGCAGTTCTAGAATACCTGAGATTAGTTTCGCCGACATCGAAAATCTCTTTTATGCAGTTGTTGGTGAGATAACCTCGACGCCACCCAGTATTGGGCGGGAGTTCGGGAGTATTGCCATAACTTGTATAACGGATGCTTTTTGAAGGTTGAGGTAGACGATTTCCGAAGGTTTCTTGGTTATGTGTTGAAGGATGGATACAGCTGGATGTAGGATTTGCTAGTTTTGGGTGAGATATTATGCTTCCCCTGTATCCCCAACACCTGATTGCATAACCGGGAAAATTTCGGGAGTTTATAAGTGGGAATTCAAGTAGATCTTAGGATATCCTACCGACAGAAGTATGATATGAAATTGGGGTTCGACGTCTAGTGGTCCGTCCTATTCACGGTCGGTTTTACAGTGGTCTTGTTGTGTCTTAAAGAGTCCTTGGCTATGCCGACTCGGGGACGCTTCGTATGTCATGTGCACTGCCTTGTACATGATGGTGCTGTACGATCGAGCCCGTGTAGGCCCCACCACGAAAACTTCGGACGAAATCTCTATCATATGTTTGTTCCGGCTTATTCTGCAAGCCAATCCTTTGTTTTGTTTTGAGTTGTGGTATTCGGGTTGCTTCCATGTCAAATGTTGATTCCATACCTTTCCTAAGTGGTGTTCTCATATTCCTATGCGAATACTAATCCTGCTTGATAATCGAGATTGTTTTGTCAATTCTTTTCAACTGGCGTGTTTCTCGTCAAGTGGATCCGATCATTGCAACATCTGCAAGATCAAGTATCAGTTCTTCTCAATGTTGTTTGTTTCATCCATCTCCAAGTTGCCTTTGTTTTTTCCCGCCCTCCCTCCCTTGTTTTTCTTTAAGGACTCAGATTTCTTAATCGAGTATCCATCTTATTGATGTGAAGCCTCTCCATTCGTTTCCTTCAATGTTCTTATCCGGTGATTCTCATGAAGATTCTAGCGGAGCCTCAAGTTTATCATTCCTTTTTCTTTTATCTTCTCCAGTGGATTCAATTCAAGCTTTCGGTGTTTGATCATATTCTTTTCCGTATTTCAATGCTTTCTCATGCCGGTGAAATTCTTAATCGTTCATCTCTCGCTATTCTATTGTCCCGGAGTGCTCAAGATACCCCAAAAGGCTCGTCGTGTCTTTCAAGATCAGTTCAACCTATTTCAAGGTTGTTATCTCATTCAAGCCATTTAATTCAACCGGCACAATCTATCTTTTAAATCATTTCAACGGTGTTTCTTTTGAGTGGGCCCTAACCCATAGGTCTTTTCCCAGGATCTTACCTGACTCTTCTATTTTCCCGGAGCTATCCTAGATTCTTTTGAAGTTGGACGTAAGAATGATTTATCATCAGTCAGATGCCCTTGTCCAAGATCTTTCTAATTCTTTTCACCGTTGGCTCAACCTTTCTATTCGTCATCCCGGAGTATCTCAACAAGTCTTGGTGGTGTTTCTCGTCGTCATTCTCGGATTTTGAGGACTGAAGAAGATTTAGCTCTCAATCTTGCTCCATTCTCTTCAAGATTCGTGATTCTAGCTTGTTGCCATTCTCTCATAATTGTTCGATTGTGAGAATTCTTTTTATCCATCCGGAGCAACTCTGGAGCCTTTTCAGTTTGTTCATCCAGAGTCCATCAATTCTGGTTTATTCATTCTCAGCTTTCAGCTATCATTCTCCAAATTTTACCGGTGCTTCATGCAAGTGATCTTTAATCGGATCGTGATCTCTTCGTTCACTTGTATCTAAATTTCCCCAAGTATCCTCATTCGTTTTCCAATTCTTCACGGTGTTTTTCTTTATCTTTTCTCCAATTGTTTTTTTTAATTCTTACGGTGGTTCATTCAAGATCTCTCTTCCTTGGTTAGCATATCAATCCATTCGTGTTTTCAATCCTACCGATGGATTGTGGAAGACCGTCTCAAGTTTGCGCTATATCTCGCTTAATCCTTTCTACGGGAATAAGTAGTGTGATAAATCCGTTGATTGTCATCAATTTAATTGGTGAAGGATAAGGATAATGTAATTCTTATTCTTGTTTCATCCTAATGATTAATTCTTATTCCGGAGGCCCTTCAAACTCTCGGTTTCATTTGTTTCATCTTCTCTTTTTCCCGGAGTGCCAACCTCTTTCAATTATATTGTCACGGAGATCTCTATCTAAATCATTGCGAGGCTTAAATCTTATTCTTTTCATCATTCAATTAGTTTGGATCATTCTTTTGTTACCGGAGTTCTTCATGAAGGTTCTACATGATGGTTCATAAAGGATTTAATTCCTTCTCGAAGTTTTCATCGAGATTCTTTTCTAAGGAGCTCAAGCATTCTTCATCTTGCAATCCGGAGTGCAATTTCTTTCTACCGTATCTTTGGAGGTGGTATTATGTCATTCTCGATAATTTGAGTTCATGTTTCATGATTCACACGTTATTAAGAATGAGGTATTTTAAATCCATCAACCTATTCGTTGGAATTATCTTGGGTTATATTTCACCTAAAGCTTTCCCTAAGGGTTGTTTCTAGTAATGGTGATAATATATGATCCAAGTTCTTCATCTATCCTCCCGGTGAAATAAGTTCTCGTCTCCTTGTTGATATCAATCCAATTCTTTTTCCCGTGAGTGGCAGGTTGTCATCTCTTAATTTGGGATGTATTCCATAAGACCACATCAAGGTTATTCTTTTCATTGTTGGGGTTCCAACAACTCCGCTCGACCCGTCTCCTAAGGATGCCTTCTCAAGCTCTTTTGTGGCAGAAGTTGGCATTTTCTTCTCCATTCTTTTATTTCAATTATCTATCTTCTATTCTTTTGTTTCCAGGGGCATTGTCATGTTGCTCTTTTCAACCCATCATCTCGTTTTGTCAAAGAACATCTTCTTTTCGTGTTTATCCATTTAACCGAAGTGTTGTGCCCTTTTGCTCAAGTTCTTTTCGCCTTATCAAGCCTGGCATCTCTTTTCAACCGGAGTGCTGTCTAAGATCTTTCTTACCCCTTGTTCTATTCATTCAATAGTTCCGGAGGCAGTGTGTTGTGATTTCATCAAGTATCATCCAATCTTCCCATGTTCTTATTCAATTTCTTTTCTTTTCAATCGAAGTACTGCCTAAAGTTGTTCTTCCTTGTTCCTCTTTTCTAGTGGTGTGTTTTCAATTTCGTTCATCTCCGTTGCACTCTTTTCTCCAATTTGTTTAACCTTTTCAAGGTTCTTGGTTTTCACTCGTTTGTCAAAGAAGCAACTTAGTTTTACCTCTTCTCTTTGTCTTCCGTTTTTCCCTCCGGTGCCATTCTAGATCTCGGAACGAGATCCTCTCGTAGTGGTGGAGTGTTGTAACGCCCCGTGACCGATGTGCCAGGTGTCGTCTAGTTATTCGCTGTTGTTGCTTTGTCATTGCTTGCGTGTCATGCATTGCATATCATGTCATCATGCCATCATCTCATAAATCTTTTGCATCTCAACTAAATAAATTGTGTGGATCTTCGATCCATTTAAATCGAGGGAAGAGTGACTTCTCTTTATAACATATCCTCCCAATATTAGGGAGCTATATTAAATATCCCATTAACTTGGAATCACCCATCACACAATTGCATTACTCTTCAACTCTTCTTCTATCCGACTTAACTTCATATATTTTCCTTGTCATCTCTCTCAAGCCATACCCATGCATCATCCCTCCCACTTCCTTCGTTTTTCATGTCTTTGCAAGCGACCTTATTCCTCCTCCATTAATGTTCATCTTTTCCCTATAAATCTTGCCTTTTTCCTACACCCTCTCTGTCAGATTTCATCCCATTCGAAGTTGTTTTGGTCAGGTTCAAAAATGATTGAAGTTTGAAAATAATTCAAACTCTAATTATTTTTCTACCTTCTAAAAATGCTGGAGCAATTTATTCAAACCCTACATAAATCCAGGGTTCCAGATATATTTTTATATATCTCATATTCCTAATGAAAAACCCCTGGATTTTCCCCTTTAATGGTTGTTTATTTATATAAACAATAATTTAAGAAAGGGAAGATTTTGGAAAGGAGAGGGAGCTCAACCCAGCCGCGCAGCCCAGTTGCACCGAGGCCCAGCCGCCCCAGCTATTCCTAACCCTAGGCTAGCGAGGCCCAGCCGCAGTCCTCCCTCTCCTCTCGATCCTTCTCCTCCTCGTTCCCTTCTACCGCCGCCACACAGGCATCGCTCAGCAGAGGAGAGACCAGTGTCGCCCGATCCCATCTCCCTCTCCCTCGTTCTCCCTGTGCCACCACCCACACGCATCGTACCAGGGATCTCGATCCCATCTCCTCCCCACACGCGCTGCTCTTCCCTCCAGCGCCGCAGCCTACCTCTCCTCGATCCCCATCTCCCTCGCCTCCACCCCGCAGCCTACCTCTCCTCGATCCCCATCTTCCTCTCGATCCCGTTCGTCCCCATCTTTCTCCCGCTCTCCCTCTCTATGCCCGACCTCCTCCTCCGTCAGCCCCGCGCCCGGGTCTCCTTCTCCATGTTCGTCCTTCTTGCTGGGAGCCCCGGTGGATCCCCCTTGCCCTCGCTGTTTGGCACCGGCACCGCCCTGCCGCTTCGGCCCCGCGGCCACCTCTCCTTCCTCCCGCAAGACCATGGCCAGGCCACCCCGGCCAGTCGCCTGCCGACGCCCTCCGCCAACCAGGAAGCAAGATGGCTGCCCGTCCATGGAGATGAGCTGCACTGCCTTGGTCGCCTTGTGCTCTGCTCCACGCGCCCATCCTGGAGCGCCCTGGCCTCGGTTCCGGTGGGTTCCTGTGCGCCCTCTCCCAACCAAGTCCCCGTCGCCAAGTCCACGGTCACCGCCGCGCGCATGCACCCCTGCATTGCTCCTACAGACACGCAGCCGCCCATTAGCTCCTGCGATGCCTGCTGCCGCCGCTGTTTTTCCTCGCTCAAAGGAACAAACGCCTCCATCGGAGACCGCCAAGACAGTCCAGGATTCGCCAAGTACCACGCCGTCGGTGTCCCTCCAAGTGTGATGTTGGAACGTGCATGACTACGTGGATTCGCCAAGTACCACGACGCTCGAAGACCTCGGATTCACCAAGTTCCCACGATGACGAGTGTGACCCTTCGGATGCGCCAAGTTCGTCTACACGAAAATGCCAAGTACCACTCATGTCGGCAAGAACCGCAAGTCGGACCCCGAACGATTGACGTCTCGTGGACCGTGTACAAATACCGTCGTTCCAAAGACGTTGGAGTCATCAAGTACCTCTCCGAACGAACGTGAACGACTACTCCCACTACCGCCGTCGCGAGAACGCCTACTTCCCTCTACGAACTTGATCCATTCTGATAATGCACCCTTCGAAGGTATAACCGCTGAGACGATGACCCGTGGACCGAATGTGTAACATCCCAAAATTCTAAATTTTGGAAGGTTATAATAAATAGATAGATTTGTTTGATTGTTTGATTGATTGTCTGAAAGTGAGTGAATTCGAAACTTTTCAAAGTTAGATGAGAGGGAATAAAAGGACTTTCCCAAACTTTCATTTTTCATTCGTGATCTCCATGAATTCAAGTTCTTTTCAAATACAAAACCCTTGAGCGAAGATGATATGACTTCTTCCATTTAAATTAAATGAAAGGGTATTTGAAAATAATTGGATTTCATTTGGAAATGTTTCAATTCAAAAACTTTAAGCAACTCAATGATTTTCACGAGAGGAGATAAAATGACTTCTTCAAATTATGAAATATGAGTTGGGAGTTTCAAAGAATTAAATTCAAAGTTCTTTTGAATTTATTTTCAATTTGGATTTATTTGAGTTTTATTCAAATTATTTTCTCCAAAAACAAAAAATATGGAAATTAGGGTAACATGATTCCCTACAATAGAAAATTGGAGAAAAATTAATTTGAAATCATTTTGGTATTTTAAAAATGATTTTTGTTGGATTTTAATAGACCAGTAGCACTCTTTGCTTTATCTGAATTTGTGTGAATTTTATTTAATGCTAGAAAAATGTTCATGTTGTTGGAAATCTTTTTCTGAAAATTTTGATATATAATATGCCTATATTATATTTTTATTTCATTTTATTTTTGCTTATTTTCTTGTCTGCGAAAATGTTTATAAAAAAAATCTTTCCCTCTCGTCGACTGGGCCGGCCCAGCACCCAACCAGGCCAGGCCAACCCAGCCCAGCCGTCCTCCCGACCTCGGACTCCCGAGCACGCACGCGCCGCCGCCACCTGCTCCAACCGCCGCCGCCGCAAGCAAGCTGCCCCGCCGCCTAGTCCGCCGCCTCGCCTCGCTGCTCGCCGTCGCCCTCTGCCGCATCCGCGCCGCGCCGCTCGCTCGCCGGAGCCGCTTCACATCGCCGCTGCCCGTCTCGCCGGAGTCCGCCGCATCGCCGGAGCTGCTGCTGCCGTCAACTGCCGCCGCCGGTTTATTTCAACCGAACCGGTAAACCGCCCGGTCCGGTTATTTCTTTTAGGGTTCAGGTTTTTCTCGGTTTTATTTTGAAAACCCCGGTTTAGTTTTTTTTAGTTAGATCTATTCTAAGAACGTTCTCTGCTTAGGACTAGTTAGCGAACGTTCGCCTTTTAGTTTTTTTTTCCTTTTTCTGTTTTAATTTCGGCCAGGGACTTATATGTGAGGAGTTTTTTTACAGTTTAGTCCCTGAACTTCAAACACTCGTAACTTTTTGCTCGTTAGTCCAAATCCAACGAAACCAACGCCCACGTCTTCGTTATGATCTCCTCTATCCAGTAATCCAACTCAAACATGTTTTTGAAAAAATTTAAAATATGAATTAGATCAGATTTGAATTCAAACTTCATTTGATCATAACTTGAGTTTCGTAGCTCCGTTTGAGTTGATTCTTTTTGCAAATCGAAGCGCTTGACCTAAACATTCTAATAAGGCCAAATTCATATAATTTTGGTACTGTTAGAAATTGTTTTATGTTGCAAGAGTTATTTTCTTGGTTTCGATGTTTTCTGATTTGTTTTCTTCGTTCTTTCTGATCTTTTAAGTGATTGCTTATGTGTGGTTACTATTGCTTGCTTACGATAGATTGACCGGAGTGTGACGAGTAGATCTATCAAGAGTTTTGAGTGCGAATCATCTTCATCAACATTACAGGAAAGTTCACACTTTGATCATACCTTTTTCTACAACCCAGTTTTATTGCATTAGATCAAGCCTCACGCATTGCATGATTAGGATCTAATTAAACTGTGGGATGGGAAGTAGATGAGGTAGTACCTATTACCTGTTTATTATCAAACCTTTGGGAGTTACTTCTACGTTTGCTTATTATGCCATGCGATGCTAGTAGACGTGGATTGGGTGAGTGATATCCATGACAGATGTGAGTTTATTAATTTTAATGGTTTATCTAAGGTGGCAACTTAAACACACATCTGGGTGGATTGAGGCACCTGATGTCTATCAGGACTTGCCTGTTTTATTTCGGACCGCCACCCAGGCTCAAAGGGATCATAAGATCATTCATGCTAGAAACTTCCGTGTGCAGCCACATGCTACTATGGGCTCTGGCATAGTTGACTAAGTTGTGCGAACTCTTACGGGGTGGACTAGCAGATGTAGGGGTTGTAGGTGGTACGGTCTACCCCACATGTAAGGTGCTAGCGCTTCTGAAAGACTATGTCTCGGTCATCCATTTCTCAAACACCATGTAGTGCGAGAAAACAAACGGAGGCGATCGAGTCATGTGGGGAAAAGTGCGCAAACCTCTGCAGAGTGTATAAACTAATCATGATTAGCCGTGTCCCCGGTTATGGACATCTTGAGTATCTAGTTCTTGGATTATCCTGTTGATCTCATCACGTTACTTTAAATGAATATTGTTGGGTTTAATGATGTTACTTAATTGGGATTGAGAATGCTGTCAACCATTCTCAATGTTCAACAACCACCATGATAGTTAAATAAATTTATTCCTTTGCAGTAGGGAAAAATTGGCTTTTCGCAAAAACCTTATAACCATAGAGCTTTTCCACCAGCCATATATGCATGTAGTGATAGTCTTTATTCATCATTCTCTATGGTGTGAATTTGCCAGTACATTCAATGTACTGACCCGTTTCGGGCTGCAACGTCTCATGTTGCAGGATTATCTTACGACGAGTAAGTGATACGTTAGGGTTACGATTTCTACACTCAACTTTGCCGTTGGTGTTGATGGGAATCCACAACCTTGTTGCTTCCGCTATATGGATTGAGGTAATAGTATTTATGTTACTTTATACATGTGATTTACCTCTGTTATAAATCCTTCGAGTACTGTGTGTGTCAGCATACCGATCCAGGGATGACACTTAAGCACAGAGACTTGATCCATTCGGGTCAGGTCGCTACAGAATGCATATGTTGTATGAAATGCTCGTGTTTGCTCTGTGTCGGAGTTGCTCGGTGCACGTTGCCCCTCTTTTGCCTTGCCACCGACATGTGGGAACCCTGTAATCGGGAGCACCCCACCATCCTTGCATGACACGCTCCCGTCACTTCCTTTTGCACCGATATCCCCATGGGCTATCGGATAACCGATATGTTGTCGTGGCATCATTTTCGGATTCGTCGTTGTGGCACCCTTTTCCTTTCCACCACGATGTCAAATGCTTCATAATAATGCTCTTGTCAAGTTTTAATAAAAATTGCTTGAACTTGTTCATGTCATCTGCATCATGATAACAATAATTAAAATGTTTAAATTGTTGTTGCATTAAATTACTAAGGCATATGGGGATTTACCGGATTTGTTATTTGTTATGTCTGGCCCCATTTAAATTGTTTAGATGATATAGTTTTGTTATGCTTCACCTCTTGCCATGTTTAAACAACATTTAATATTGTTGAGTACCTAACGAGAGAGAACTAAATAAGTCATGTGGTGTTTCGTCAATATGCAACGGAGTTGCATGTTGAGCTCCACTTAATTTGTAGGATTGTTTGTGCATTTTGCCATGCCATGCTTCATTAAACCGGACATGCATCATACTTGGTTGTGCATCATGTCATGTTTACTGTGGTGGATGTTTTACTATTTTGTTTGCTTCTTTCCGGTGTTGCTTCTTCGGGTTGGTTCCGATAACATCGTGATTGTGAGGAACCGTTCGTCTACGTCCGTTTGTCTTCTTCATGGACTCGCTCTTCTTCCTTGCGGGATTTCAGGCAAGATGACCATACCCTCGAAATCACTTCTATCTTTGCTTTCTTAGTTGCTCGCTCTTTTGCTATGCCTATGCTGCGATACCTACCACTTGCTTATCATGCCTCCCATATTGTTGAACCAAGCCTCTCACCCACCTTGTCCTAGCAAACCGTTGTTTGGCTATGTTACCGCTTTGCTCAGCCCCTCTTATAGCGTTGTTAGTTGCAGGTGAAGATCGAAGTTTGTTCCTTGTTGGAACATGGAGATGTTGTTCCTTGTTGGAACATGTTTACTTGTTGGGATATCACAGTATATCTTATTTAATTAATGCATCTATATACTTGGTAAAGGGTGGAAGGCTCGGCCTTATGCCTGGTGTTTTGTTCCACTCTTGCCGCCCTAGTTTCCGTCATATCGGTGTTATGTTCCCGGATTTTGCATCCCTTATGCGGTTGGGCTATAATGGGAACCCCTTGACAGTTCGCTTTGAATAAAACTCCTCCAGCAAGGCCCAACCTTGGTCTTACCATTCGCCACCTAGCCTCTTTTTCCCTTGGGTTAGGCCAGCCCAAGGGTCATCTTTATTTTTACCCCCCCCCCCCGGGCCAGTGCTTGTCTAAGTGTTGGTCCGAACTGAGTAGACTGCGGGGCCACCTCGGGGAAACTTGAGGGCTGGTTTTACTCGTAGGATGTCTCATCTGGTGTTGCCCTAAGAACGAGATATGTGCAGCTCCCATCAGGATGTCGGCGCATCGGGCGGCTTTGCTGGACTTGTTTTACCATTGTCGAGGATGTCTTGAGGAACCGGGATACCGAGTCTGATCAGAATGTCTCGGGAGGAGGTATATTCCTTCGTTGACCGTGAGAGCTTGTGATGGGATAAGTTGGGACACCCCTGCAGGGTTTTGAACTTTCGAAAGCCGTGCCCGCGGTTATGGGCAGATGGGAATTTGTTAATGTCCGGTTGTAGAAACCTGAACTTGACCTTAATTAAAATGCATCAACCGCGTGTGTAACCGTGATGGTCTCTTTCCGGCGGAGTCCGGGAAGTGAACACGGTGTTGGAGTTATGTTTGACGTAGGTTGTTCTAGGATCACTTCTTGATCATAGATTCTCGACCGTGCTTTGCCTTCTCTTCTCGCTCTCATTTGCGTATGTTAGCCACCATATATGCTAGTCGCTTGCTGCAGCTCCACCTCATACCTTTTACCTTACCCATAAGCTTAAATAGTCTTGATCGCGAGGGTGCGAGATTGCTAAGTCCTCGTGACTCACAGATACTTCCAAAACCAGCTTGCAGGTGCCGATGAGTCCGTGCAGATGACGCAACCAAGCTCAGGAGGAGCTCGATGAAGATCTTGTCCTTTGTGTTGTTCCGTTCTAGTTGATCAGTAGTGGAGCCCAGTTGGGGTCGATCGGGGACCTTTGTCGCTTTTGGGGTTCTTCTTTTATTTTGGTTCCGTAGTCGGACCATGCGTGTATTTGGATGATGTAATGTTTTATTCATGTAATTGTGTGAAGTGGCAATTGTAAGCCAACTATGTATCTCTTTCCCTTATGTATTACATGGGTTGTGTGAAGATTACCTCACTTGCGACATTGCTTTCAATGCGGTTATGCCTCTAATTCGTGCTTCGACACATGGGAGATATAGCCGCATCGAGGGCGTTACAAGTTGGTATCAGAGCCTTCCCCGACCTTAGGAGCCCCCACTGCTTGATCGTTTTTAGCAACCGTTGTTGAGTCTAGAAAAATGTTTTGAGTCATTTAGGAATTATATATCGGAGAGTTTAGGAATTCTTTTTACTTCCCAGTCTCCTCATCGCTCTGGTAAGGCATCCTGACGTAGAGTTTTGACTCTTCTCTTCTCAAATTTCACTAAAAAAATTTAGGATCACGCGGGTATCTTGAAATCGTTTCGATGGTTTTGTGACGAGAACATTGTCTTGGTGCCTCCTGTCAGGGGTTTTGTGGAAGTGTCCCGGGGAGTTGAGCTCCGAGGTGTTGTCGTCATAATTTTATCGTTGCAGTTCTAGAATACCAGAGATTAGTTTCGCCGACATCGAAAATCTCTTTTATGCAGTTGTTGGTGAGATAACCTCGACGCCACCCAGTACTGGGCGGGAGTTCGGGAGTATTGCCATAACTTGTATAACGGATGCTTTTCGAAGGTTGAGGTAGACGATTTCCGAAGGTTTCTTGGTTATGTGTTGAAGGATGGATACAGCTGGATGAAGGATTTGCTAGTTTTGGGTGAGATATTATGCTTCCCCTGTATCCCCAACACCTGATTGCATAACCGGGAAAATTTCGGGAGTTTATAAGTGGGAATTCAAGTAGATCTTAGGATATCCTTCCGACAGAGGTATGATATGAAATTGGGGTTCGACATCTAGTGGTCCGTCCTATTCACGGTCGGTTTTACAGTGGTCTCGTTGTGTCTTAAAGAGTCCTTGGCTATGCCGACTCGGGGACGCTTCGTATGTCATGTGCACTGCCTTGTACATGATGGTGCTGTACGATCGAGCCCGTGTAGGCCCCACCATGAAAACTTCGGACGAAATCTCTATCATATGTTTGTTCCGGCTTATTCTGCAAGCCAATCCTTTGTTTTGTTTTGAGTTGTGGTATTCGGGTTGCTTCCATGTCAAATGTTGATTCCATACCTTTCCTAAGTGGTGTTCTCATATTCCTATGCGAATACTAATCCTGCTTGATAATCGAGATTGTTTTGTCAATTCTTTTCAACTGGCTTGTTTCTCGTCAAGTGGATCCGATCATTGCAACATCTGCAAGATCAAGTATCAGTTCTTCTCAATGTTGTTTGTTTCATCCATCTCCAAGTTGCCTTTGTTTTTTCCCGCCCTCCCTCCCTTGTTTTTCTTTAAGGACTCAGATTTCTTAATTGAGTATCCATCTTATTGATGTGAAGCCTCTCCATTCGTTTCCTTCAATGTTCTTATCCGGTGATTCTCATGAAGATTCTAGCGGAGCCTCAAGTTTATCATTCCTTGTTCTTTTATCTTCTCCGGTGGATTCAATTAAAGCTTTCGGTGTTTGATCATATTCTTTTCCGTATTTCAATGCTTTCTCATGCCGGTGAAATTCTTAATCGTTCATCTCTCGCTATTCTATTGTCCCGGAGTGCTCAAGATACCCCAAAAGGCTCGTCTTGTCTTTCAAGATCAGTTCAACCTATTTCAAGGTTGTTATCTCATTCAAGCCATTTAATTCAACCGGCGCAATCTATCTTTTAAATCATTTCAACGGTGTTTATTTTGAGTGGGCCCTAACCCACAGGTCTTTTCCCAGGATCTTACCTGACTCTTCTATTTTCCCGGAGCTATCCTAGATTCTTTTGAAGTTGGACGTAAGAATGATTTATCATCAGTCACATGCCCTTGTCCAAGATCTTTCTAATTCTTTTCACCGTTGGCTCAACCTTTCTATTCGTCATCCCGGAGTATCTCAACAAGTCTTGGTGGTGTTTCTCGTCGTCATTCTCGGATTTTGAGGACTGAAGAATATTTTCCTCTCAATCTTGCTCCATTCTCTTCAAGATTCGTGATTCTAGCTTGTTGCCATTCTCTCATAATTGTTCGATTGTGAGAATTCTTTTTATCCATCCGGAGCAACTCTGGAGCCTTTTCAGTTTGTTCATCCAGAGTCCATCAATTCTGGTTTATTCATTCTCAGCTTTCAGCTATCATTCTCCAAAGTTTACCGGTGCTTCGTGCAAGTGATCTTTAATCGGCTCGTGATCTCTTCGTTCACTTGTATCTAAATTTCCCCAAGTATCCTCATTCGTTTTCCAATTCTTCACGGTGTTTTTCTTTATCTTTTCTCCAATTGTTTTTTTTAAATTCTTACGGTGGTTCATTCAAGATCTCTCTTCCTTGGTTAGCATATCAATCCATTCGTGTTTTCAATCCTACCGATGGATTGTGGAAGACCGTCTCAAGTTTGCGCTATATCTCGCTTAATCCTTTCTACGGGAATAAGTAGTGTGATAAAACCATTAATTGTCATCAATTTAATTGGTGAAGGATAAGGATAATGTAATTCTTATTCTTGTTTCATCCTAATGATTAATTCTTATTCTGGAGGCCCTTCAAACTCTCGGTTTCATTTGTTTCATCTTCTCTTTTTCCCGGAGTGCCAACCTCTTTCAATTATATTGTCACGGAGATCTCTATCTAAATCATTGCGAGGCTTAAATCTTATTCTTTTCATCATTCAATTAGTTTGGATCATTCTTCTGTTACCGGAGTTCTTCATGAAGGTTCTACATGATGGTTCATAAAGGATTTAATTCCTTCTCGAAGTTTTCATCGAGATTCTTTCCTAAGGAGCTCAAGCATTCTTCATCTTGCAATCCAGAGTGCAATTTCTTTCTACGGTATCTTTGGAGGTGGTATTATGTCATTCTCGATAATTTGAGTTCATGTTTCATGATTCACACGTTATTAAGAATGAGGTATTTTAAATCCATCAACCTATTCGTTGGAATTATCCTGGGTTATATTTCACCTAAAGCTTTCCCTAAGGGTTGTTGCTAGTAATGGTGATAATATATGATCCAAGTTCTTCATCTATCCTCCCGGTGAAATAAGTTCTCGTCTCCTTGTTGATATCAATCCAATTCTTTTTCCCGTGAGTGGCAGGTTGTCATCTCTTAATTTGGGATGTATTCCATAAGACCACATCAAGGTTATTCTTTTCATTGTTGGGGTTCCAACAACTCCGCTCGACCTGTCTCCTAAGGATGCCTTCTCAAGCTCTTTTGTGGCAGAAGTTGGCATTTTCTTCTCCATTCTTTTATTTCAATTATCTATTTTCTATTCTTTTGTTTCCGGGGGCATTGTCATGTTGCTCTTTTCAACCCATCATCTCGTTTTGTCAAAGAACATCTTCTTTTCGTGTTTATCCATTTAACGGGAGTGTTGTGCCATTTTGCTCAAGTTCTTTTCGCCTTATCAAGACTGGCATCTCTTTTCAACCGGAGTGTTGTCTGAGATCTTTCTTACCCCTTGTTCGATTCATTCAATAGTTCCGGAGGCAGTGTGTTGTGATTTCATCAAGTATCATCCAATCTTCCCAAGTTCTTATTCAATTTCTTTTCTTTTCAATCGGAGTACTGCCCAAAGTTGTTCTTCCTTGTTCCTCTTTTCTAGTGGTGTGTTTTCAATTTCGTTCATCTCCGTTGCACTCTTTTCTCCAATTTGTTTAACCTTTTCAAGGTTCTTGGTTTTCACTCGTATGTCAAAGAAGCAACTTAGTTTTACCTCTTCTCTTTGTCTTCCGTTTTTCCCTCCGGTGCCATTCTAGATCTCGAAACGAGATCCTCTCGTAGTGGTGGAGTGTTGTAACGCCCCGTGACCGGTGTGGCAGGTGTCGTCTAGTTATTTGCTGTTGTTGCTTTGTCATTGCTTGCGTGTCATGCATTGCATATCATGTCATCATGCCATCATCTCATAAATCTTTTGCATCTCAACTAAATAAATTGTGTTGATCTTCGATCCATTTAAATCAAGGGAAGAGTGACTTATCTTTATAACATATCCTCCCAATATTAGGGAGCTATTTTAAATATCCCATTAACTTGGAATCACCCATCACACAATTGCATTACTCTTCAACTCTTCTTCTATCCGACTTAACTTCATATATTTTCCTTGTCATCTCTCTCTCAAGCCATACCCATGCATCATCCCTCCCACTTCCTTCGTTTTTCATGTCTTTGCAAGCGACCTTATTCCTCCTCCATTAATGTTCATCTTTTCCCTATAAATCTTGCATTTTTCCTACACCCTCTCTGTCAGATTTCATCCCATTCGAAGTTGTTTTGGTCAGGTTCAAAAATGATTGAAGTTTGAAAATAATTCAAACTCTAATTATTTTTCTACCTTCTAAAAATGCCGAAGCAATTTATTCAAACCCTACATAAATCCAGGGTTCCAGATATATATTTTATATATCTCATATTCCTAACCAAAAACCCCTGGATTTTCCCCTTTAATGGTTGTTTATTTATATAAACAATAATTTAAGAAAGGGAGGATTTTGGAAAGGAGAGGGAGCTCAGCCCAGCCGCGCAGCCTAGTTGCACCGAGGCCCAGCCGCCCCAGCTATTCCTAACCCTAGGCTAGCGAGGCCCAGCCGCAGTCCTCCCTCTCCTCTCGATCCTTCTCCTCCTCGTTCCCTTCTACCGCCGCCACACAGGCATCGCTCAGCAGAGGAGAGACCAGCGTCGCCCGATCCCATCTCCCTCTCCCTCGTTCTCCCTGTGCCGCCACCCACACGCATCGTACCAGGGATCTCGATCCCATCTCCTCCCCACACGCACTGCTCTTCCCTCCAGCGCCACAGCCTACCTCTCCTCGATCCCCATCTCCCTCGCCTCCACCCCACAGCCTACCTCTCCTCGATCCCCATCTTCCTCTCGATCTCGTTCGTCCCCATCTTTCTCCCGCTCCCCCTCTCTATGTCCGACCTCCTCCTCCGTCAGCCCCGCGCCCGGGTCTCCTTCTCCACGTTCTTCCTTCTTGTTGGGAGCCCCGGTGGATCCCCCTCGCCCTCGTTGTTTGGCACCGGCACTGCCCTGCCGCTTCGGCCCCGCGGCCACCTCTCCTTCCTCCCGCAAGACCATGGCCAGGCCACCCCGGCCAGTCGCCTGTCGATGCCCTCCGCCAACCAGGAAGCAACATGGCTTCCCGTCCATGGAGATGAGCTGCAGCGCCTTGGTCTCCTTGTGCTCTGCTCCACGCGCCCGTCCTGGAGCGCCCTGGCCTCGGTTCCGGCGGGTTCCTGTGCGCCCTCTCCCGACCAAGTCCCCGTCGCCAAGTCCACGGTCACCGCCGCGCACATGCACCCCTGCATTGCTCCTACAGACACGCAGCCGCCCATTAGCTCCTGTGATGCCTGCTGCCGCCGCTGTTTTTCCTCGGTCAAAGGAACAAATGCCTCCATCGGAGACCGCCAAGACAGTCCAGGATTCGCCAAGTACCACGCCGTCGGTGTCCCTCCAAGTGTGATGTTGGAACGTGCATGACTACGCGGATTCGCCAAGTACCACGATGCTCGAAGACCTCGGATTCACCAAGTTCCCACGACGACGAGTGTGACCCTTCGTATGCGCCAAGTTCTTCTACACGAAAATGCCAAGTACCACTCATGTCGGCAAGAACCGCAAGTCGGACCCCGAACGATCGACGTCTCGTGGACCGTGTACAAATACCGTCGCTCCGAAGACGTTGGAGTCATCAAGTACCCTCCGAACGAACGTGAACGACTACTCCCACTACCGCCATCGCGAGAACGCCTACTTCCCTCTACGAACTTGATCCATTCCAATAATGCACCCTTCGAAGGTATAACCGCCGAGACGATGACCCGTGGACCGAATGCATATGTTGCATGAAATGCTCGTGTTTGCTCCGTGTCGGAGTTGTTCGGTGCACGTTGCCCCTCTTTTGCCTTGCCACCGACATGTGGGAACCCCGTAATCGGGAGCACCCCACCATCCTTGCATGACACGCTCCCATCACTTCCTTTTGCACCGATATCTCCGTGGGCTACCGGATAACCGATATATTGTCGTGGCATCATTTTCGGATTCGTCATCATGGCACCCTTTTCCTTTCCACCATGATGTCAAATGCTTCATAATAATGCTCTTGTCAAGTTTTAATAAAAATTGCATAAACTTGTTCATGTCATCTGCATTATGATAACAACAATTAAAATGTTTAAATTGTTGTTGCATTAAATTACTAAGGCATATGGGGATTTACCGGATTTGTTATTTGTTATGCCCGGCCCCATTTAAATTGTTTAGATTATATAGTTTTGTTATGCTTCACCTCTTGCCATGTTTAAACAACATTTAATATTGTTGAGTACCTAACGAGAGAGAACTAAATAAGTCATGTGGTGTTTCGTCAATATGCAACGGAGTTGCATGTTGAGCTCCACTTAATTTGTAGGATTGTTTGTGCATTTTGCCATGCCATGCTTCATTAAACCGGACATGCATCATACTTGGTTGTGCATCATGTTATGTTTATTGTGGTGGATGTTTTACTATGTTGTTTGCTTCTTTCCGGTGTTGCTTCTTCGGGTTGGTTCCGATAACGTCGTGATTGTGAGGAACCGTTCGTCTACGTCCGTTTGTCTTCTTCATGGACTCGTTCTTCTTCCTTGCGGGATTTCAGGCCGAAATAACTTCTATCTTTGCTTGCTTAGGTGCTCGCTCTTTTGCTATGCCTATGCTGCGATACCTACCACTTGCTTATCATGCCTCCCATATTGTTGAACCAAGCCTATAACCCACCTTGTCCTAGCAAACCGTTGTTTGGCTATGTTACCGCTTTGCTCAGCCCCTCTTATAGCGTTCTTAGTTGCAGGTGAAGATCGAAGTTTGTTCCTTGTTGGAACATGGAGATGTTGTTCCTTGTTGGAACATGTTTACTTGTTGGGATATCACAATATATCTTATTTAATTAATGCATCTATATACTTGGTAAAGGGTGGAAGGCTCGGCCTTATGCCTGGTGTTTTGTTCCACTCTTGCCGCCCTAGTTTCCGTCATATCGGTGTTATGTTCCCGGACTTTGCGTCCCTTACGCGGTTGGGCTATAATGGGAACCCCTTGACAGTTCGCTTTGAATAAAACTCCTCCAGCAAGGCCCAACCTTGGTCTTACCATTCGCCACCTAGCCTCTTTTTCCCTTGGGTTAGGCCAGCCCAAGGGTCATCTTTATTTTTAACCCCCCCCCCCCCCGGGCCAGTGCTTGTCTAAGTGTTGGTCTGAACTGAGTAGACTGCGGGGCCACCTCGGGGAAACTTGAGGGCTGGTTTTACTCGTAGGATGTCTCATCCGGTGTTGCCTTGAGAACGAGATATGTGCAGCTCCCATCAAGATGTCGGCGCATCGGGCGGCTTTGCTGGACTTGTTTTACCATTGTCGAGGATGTCTTGAGGAACCGAGATACCGAGTCTGATCGGAATGTCTCGGGAGGAGGTCTATTCCTTCGTTGACCGTGAGAGCTTGTGATGGGCTAAGTTGGGACACCCCTGCAGGGTTTTGAACTTTCGAAAGCCGTGCCTGCGGTTATGGGCAGATGGGAATTTGTTAATGTCCGGTTGTAGAAAACCTGAACTTGACCTTAATTAAAATGCATCAACCGCGTGTGTAACCGTGATGGTCTCTTTCCGGCGGAGTCCGGGAAGTGAACACGGTGTTGGAGTTATGTTTGACGTAGGTTGTTCTAGGATCACTTCTTGATCATAGATTCTCGACCGTGCTTTGCCTTCTCTTCTCGCTCTCATTTGCGTATGTTAGCCACCATATATGCTAGTCGCTTGCTGCAGCTCCACCTCATACCTTTTACCTTACCCATAAGCTTAAATAGTCTTGATCGCGAGGGTGCGAGATTGCTGAGTCCTCGTGACTCACAGATACTTCCAAAACCAGCTTGCAGGTGCCGATGAGTCCGTGCAGATGACGCAACCAAGCTCAGGAGGAGCTCGATGAAGATCTTGTCCTTTGTGTTGTTCCGTTCTAGTTGATCAGTAGTGGAGCCCAGTTGGGGTCGATCGGGGACCTTTGTCGCTTTTGGGGTTCTTCTTTTATTTTGGTTCCGTAGTCGGACCATGCGTGTATTCGGATGATGTAATGTTTTATTCATGTAATTGTGTGAAGTGGCGATTGTAAGCCAACTATGTATCTCTTTCCCTTATGTATTACATGGGTTGTGTGAAGATTACCTCACTTGCGACATTGCTTTCAATGCGGTTATGCCTCTAAGTCATGGTTCGGCACATGGGAGATATAGCCGCATCGAGGGCGTTACAGTAATGGTGTGTCTGAACGTCATAACACTACTTTATTAGATATGGTGTGATCTATGATGTCTCTCACTGATTTACCGCTATCATTTTGGGGTTATGGTTTAGAGACGGCTGCATTCACTTTAAATAGGGCACCATCTAAATCCGTTGAGACGACACCATATGAAATGTGGTTTTGCAAGAAACCCAAGTTGTCGTTTCTTAAAGTTTGGGGCTGCTATGCTCATGTGAAAAAACTTCACCCTGATAACCTCGAACCCAAATCGAAGAAATGTGTCTTCATAGGATACCCAAAGAAAATTGTTGGGTACACCTTCTATCACAGATCCGAAGGCAAGATATTCGTTGCTAAGAATGGACCCTTTCTAGAGAAGGAGTTTCTCTCGAAAGAAGTGAGTGGGAGGAAAGTAGAACTTGATGAGGTAATTGTACCTTCTCCCTTATTGGAAAGTAGTTCATCACAGAAATCAGTTCCAGTGATTCCTACACCAGTAAGTGAGGAACCTAATGATGATGATCATGAAACTTCTGATCAAGTTACTACCGAACCTTGTAGGTCAATCAGAGTAAGATCCGCACCAGAGTGGTACGGTAATCCTATTCTGGAGGTCATGTTACTTGACCTTGACGAACCTACGAATTACGAGGAAGCGATGATGATCCCGGATTCCGCAAAATGGCTTGAGGCCATGAAATCTGAGATGGGATCCATGTATGAGAACAAAGTGTGAACTTTGGTTGACTTTCCCATTGATCGGCAAGCAATAGAGAATAAATGGATCTTCAAGAAGAAGACTGACACTGACGGTAATGTTACTGTCTACAAAGCTTGAATTGTTGCGAAAGGTTTCCGACAAGTTCAAGGAGTTGACTACGATGAGACCTTCTCACCCGTAGAGATGCTTAAGTCCGTCCGAATCATGTTAGCAATTGCCGCATTTTGTGATTATAAAATTTGGCAAATGGATGTCAAAACTATATTCCTTAATGGATATCTTAAAGAAGAGTTGTATATGATGCAACCAGAAGGTTTTGTCGATCCAAAAGGTGCTAACAAAGTATGCAAGCTCCATCGATCCATTTATGGACTAGTGCAAGCCTCTTAGAGTTGGAAAATACGCTTTGATAGTGTGATCAAAGCATATGGTTTTATACAAACTTTTGGAGAAGCCTGTATTTACAAGAAAGTGAGTGGGAGCTCTGTAGCATTTCTGATATTATATGTGGATGACATATTGCTGATCGGAAATGATACTGAATTTCTGAATAGCATAAAAGGATACTTGAATAAGAATTTTTCAATGAAATACCTCGGTGAAGCTGCTTATATATTGGGCATCAAGATCTATAGAGATAGATCAAGACGCTTAATTGGACTTTCACAAAGTACATACCTTGATAAAGTTTTGAAGAAGTTGAAAATGGATCAAGCAAATAAAGGTTTCTTGCATGTATTACAAGGTGTGAAATTGAGTCAAACTCAATGCCCGACCACTGCAGAAGATAGAGAGAAAATGGAAGTCAATCCCTATGCTTCAGCCAAAGGCTCTATCATGTATGTAATGCTGTGTACCAGACCTGATGTGTGCCTTGCTATAAGTCTAGCAGGGAGGTACCAAAGTAATCCCAGAATGGATCACTCGACAGCGGTCAAGAACATCCTGAAATACCCGAAAAGGACTAAGGATATGTTTCACGTTTATGGAGGTGACAAAGAGCTCTTCGTAAATGGTTACGTCGATGAAAGCTTTGACACTGATCCGGATGACTCTAAGTCCAAAACCGGATACGTATTTTTATTGAATGGTGGAACTGTCAATTGGTGAAGTTCCAAGCAGAGTGTCGTGGCGGGATCTACATGTGAAGCGGAGTACATAGCTGCTTCGGAAGCAGCAAATGAAGGAGTCTGGATGAAGGACTTCATATCCGATGTAGGTGTCATACCTAGTGCATCAGGTCCAATGAAAATCTTTTGTGACAATACTGGTGCAATTGCCTTGGCAAAGGAATCCAGATCTCACAAGAGAACTAAGCACATCAAGAGACGCTTAAATTCCATCCGCGATCAAGTCAAGGAGGGAGACATAGAGATTTTCAAGATACATACAGATTTGAATGTTGCAGACCCGTTGACTAAGCCTCTCTCACGAGCAAAACATGATCAGCACCAAGACTCCATGGGTGTTAGAATCATTACAATGTAATCTAGATTATTGACTCTAGTGCAAGTGGGAGACTGAAGGAAATATGCCCTAGAGGCAATAATAAAGTTGTTATTTATATTCCCTCATATCATGATAAATGTTTATTATTCATGCTAGAATTGTATTAACCGGAAACTTAGTACATGCGTGAATACATAGACAAACAGAGTGTCACTAGTATGCCTCTACTTGACTAGCTCATTGATCAAAGATGGTTAAGTTTCCTAGCCATGGACAAAGAGTTGTCATTTGATAAACGGGATCACATCATTGGAGAATGATGTGATTGACTTGACCCATCCGTTAGCTTAGAACGATGATCGTTTAGTTTACTGCTATTGCTTTCTCCATAACTTATACATGTTCCTATGACTATGAGATTATGCAACTCCCGAATACCAGAGGAACACTTAGTGTGCTATCAAACGTCACAACGTAACTGGGTGACTATAAAGATGCTCTACAGGTATCTCCGATGGTGTTTGTTGAGTTGGCATAGATCAAGATTAGGATTTGTCACTCCGTGTATCGGAGAGGTATCTCTAGGCCCTCTCGGTAATGCACATCACTAAAAGCCTTGCAAGCAATGTAACTAATGAGTTATTTATGGGATGTAGCATTACGTAACGAGTAAAGAGACTTGCTGGTAAAGAGATTGAACTAGGTATTGAGATACCGACGATCGAATCTCAGGCAAGTAACATACTGATGACAAAGGGAACAACGTATGTTGTTATGCGGTTTGACCGATAAAGATCTTCGTAAAATATGTAGGAACCAATATGAGCATCCAGGTTCTGCTACTGGTTATTGACCGGAGACATGTCTCGGTCATGTCTACATAGTTCTTGAACTCGTAGGGTCCGCACGCTTAAAGTTCGGTGACGATCGGTATTATGAGTTTATGTGTTTTGATGTACCGAAGGTTGTTCGGAGTCCTGGATATGATCACGGACATGAGGAGGAGTCTCAAAATGGTCAAGACATAAAGATTGATATATTGGACGTCTATATTCGGACACCGGAAGTGTTCCGGGTGATTTCGGAGAAAACCGGAGTGCCGGAGGGTTACCGGAACCCCCCCCCCTAGGGAACTAGTGGGCCTAGATGGGCCTTAGTGGAGAGAGAGAGGGGCTGCCAAAGCGGGCCGCGCGCCCCCTCCCCCTTGAGTCCGAATTGGACTAGGAGGGGGGTGGCGCCCCCCCCCTTTCCTTCCTCTCTCCCACTCCTTCCTTCCCCCTCTTAGTAGAACTAGGAAAGGAGGAATCCTACTCCTACTAGGAGGAGGATTCCTCCCCTCCTTGGCGTGCCCTAGGGCCGGCCGGCCTCCCCCTTGCTCCTTTATATACGGTGGCAGGGGCACCCTAGAATACACAATAGACAACTGTCTTAGCCGTGTGCGGTTCCCCCCTCCACCATAATCCACCTCGGTCATATCGTCGTAATGCTTAGGCGAAGCCCTGCGCCGGTAACTTCATCATCACCGTCATCACGTCGTCGTGCTGACGAAGCTCTCCCTCGACACTCAGCTGGATCAAGAGTTTCTGGGATGTCACCGAGCCGAACATGTGCAGATCGCGGAGGTGCCATACTTTTGATACTAGGATCGGTCGAATCGTGAAGACATACGACTACATCAACCGCGCTATCATAACGCTTCTGCTTACCGTCTACGAGGGTACGTGGACTACACTCTCCCCTCTCATTGCTATGCATCACCATGATAGATCTTGCGTGTGCGTAGGAATGTTCTTCGAAATTACTGTGTTCCCCAACACAAGGCGCCTAGGGTTGGAAACCCTAGGGGGAGGGGCGCCTCCCACCTGCTTGGGGGGCAAGTTTCCCCCTCCTGGCCGCCGCCTGATGTCTAATACGCAACTTTATTCTTGTAGACACGTGTTGGGCCTCCAAGCGCAGAGTTTTGTAGGACAGTAGCAATTTTCCCTCAAGTGGATGACCTAAGGTTTATCAACCCGCGAGAGGTGTAGGATGAAGATGGTCTCTCTCAAACGACCCTGCAACCAATTACAAGAAATCTCTTGTGTCCTCAACACACCCAATACAATGGCAAATTGTATAGGTGCACTAGTTCATCGAAGAGATGGTGATAAAAGTGTAATATTGATGGTAGAAATATATTTTCATAATCTCAATAAATAAAAACAGCAAGGTAGCAAATAGTAAATGGGCACAAAAGGGTATTGCAATGCTTAAAAACAAGGCCTAGGGTCCGTACTTTCACTAGTGCAATCTCTCAACAGTGCTAACATAGTTGGATCATATGATTATCCCTCAAAGTGCGATAAAGAATCACTCCCGAGTTCCTATTAGCGGAGAACAAAAGATAAAAATTGTTTGTAGGGTACGAAACCACCTCAAAGCTATTCTTTCTGTTCGATCTATTCAAGAGTTCGTACTAAAATAACACAAAGCTATTCTTTCCATTCGATCTATCCTAGAGTTCGTACTAAAATAACACCAAAGCAAATTCATATTCATTATACTCAATCCAACACAAAGAACTGCAAGGAAACCCCAAAGTTTCTATTGGAGAAAAGATAACAAAAACGTGCATCAACCCCTATGCATAGATTACCCCAATGCCACCGCGTGAATCCACGGGTTGAATGCCAAAACACATATCAAGTGAATCAATATTATACCCCATTGTCACCTCAAGTATTCATACTGCAAGACATACATCATGTGTTCTCATATCTCAATAGTCAATCCGACAAGACAAAACTTCAAAGGGTAAAGATTCAATTCATCACAACAAGGGTATAGAGGGGAGAAACATCATATGATCCGACTATATTAACAAATCCCATGATATAGATCATGAGAGAGAGAGAGATTAAACACATAGCTACTAGTACAAACCCTCATCCCCGAGGGTGGACTACTCCATCCTCATCGTGGTGGCCGCCGGGATGATGAAGATGGCCACCGGAGATGATTCCCCCCTCCGGCAGGGTGCCGGAATGGGTCTAGATTGGTTTTCAGTGGCTACGGAGCCTTGCGGCGGTGGAACTTCTGATCTAGGTTAACCCCGAGGGCTTTCGGGGTATTTGGGAATTTATAGTGCAAAGAAGGTGCTGCTCTGGCCTATCGGGAGTCTTCTGGTCCATAAAAAATCCACAAAAAGTTTCGCGGTGTTTGGACTCCGTTTAATATTGATTTTCTACAATGTAAAAAAAGCAAAAAAAAACAACTGGCACTGGGCACTAGCTCAATAGGTTAGTCCCAAAAAATGATATAAAGTTGCTATAAAATGATTGTAAAACATCCGGGAATGATAATATATTGGCATGAATACTTCATAAATTATAGATATGCTGGAGATGTATCACCCCCCCCCCCTCTAGATGCATCTAGGGGGGCGGCCCCCTCTTCCCTTCCCCCTATAAATAGTGGGGGTGGGAGGGCAGCCGCACCCCTTCCCCTGGTGCGGCCCTCCCCCTCCAACACCTCTTCATCCTCTGTAGTGCTTGGTGAAGCCCTACTGGAGAACCACGAGCTCCACCGCCACCACGCCGTCGTGCTACTGGAGCTCTACCTCAACTTCTCCTCTCCCCTTGCTGGATCAAGAAGGAGGAGATATCCCTGGGTGATACGTCTCCAACGTATCTACAATTTTTGATTATTCCATGCTATTATATTATCTGTTTTGGATGTTAATGGGCTTTATTTTACACTTTTATATTATTTTTGTGACTAACCTATTAACCCAAGGCCCAGTGCAAATTGTTGTTTTTTGCCTATTTCAGTGTTTCGCAGAAAAGGAATATCAAACGGAATACAAACGGAATGAAACCTTTGGGAGAGTTATTTTTGGAACAAATGTGATCCATAGGACTTGGAGTGGACGTCAAGCAACCAACGAGGCAGCCACGAGGCAGGGGGCGCGCCTACCCCCCTGGGCATGCCCTCCCCCCTCGTGGCTCAACCGACCTACTTCTTCCTCCTATATATATTCATATATCCCAAAAACATCCATGAGCACCACGAAACCCTATTTCCACCACCACAACCTTCTGTACCCAAGAGATCCCATCTTGGGGCCTTTTCCGGAGCTCCGCCGGAGGGGGCATTGATCACGGAGGGCCTCTACATCAACTCCATGGCCTCTCTGATGATGTGTGAGTAGTTTACTTTAGACCTTCGAGTCCATAGCTAGTAGCTAGATGGCTTCTTCTCTCTCTTTGGATCTCAATACAATGTTCTCCTCGATCTTCTTAGAGATCTATTCGATGTAACTCTTTTTGCGGTGTGTTTGTCGAGATCTGATGAATTGTGGGTTTATGATCAAGTCTATCTATGAACAATATTTGAATCTTCTCTAAATTCTTTTATGCATGATTGGTTATCTTTGCAAGTCTCTTCGAATTATCAGTTTGGTTTGGCCCACTAGATTGGTATTTCTTGCAATGGGAGAAGTGCTTAGCTTTGGGTTCAATCTTGCGGTGCTCGATCCCAGTGACAGAAAGGGAAACGACACGTATTGTATTGTTTCCATTGAGGATAAAAAGATGGGGTTTATATCATATTGCTTGAGTTTATCCCTCTACATCATGTCATCTCACCTAATGTGTTACTCTGTTCTTATGAACTTAATACTCTAGATGCATGCTGGATAGCGGTCGATGTGTGGAGTAATAGTAGTAGATGCAGGCAGGAGTCGGTCTACTTGTCACGGACGTGATGACTATATACATGATCATGCCTAGATATTCTCATAATTATTCTCTCTTCTATCAATTGCTCGACAGTAATTTGTTCACCCACCTTTATACTTATGCTATCTTGATAGAAGCCACTACTGAAACCTATGCCCCCGGGTCTATTCTCCATCATATTAATCTCCCGTTATCAAGTTATTCCTTGCACCATTTATTTTGCAATATTTACTTTTTATCTTTATTACAAAATACCAAAAATATTATCTTATCATATCTGTCAGATCTCACTCTCGTAAGTGACCGTGAAGGGATTGACAACCCCTTTATTGCGTTGGTTGCGAGGTTCTTATTTGGTTGTGTAGGTACGAGGGACTTGTGTGTGGCCTCCTACTGGATTGATACCTTGGTTCTCAAAAATTGAGGGAAATACTTACGCTACTTTCCTGCATCACCCTTTCCTCTTCAAGGGAAACCAACGCAGTGCTCAAGAGGTAGCAAGAAGGATTTCTGGTGCTGTTGCCGGGGAAGCTTACACCAAGTCAAGTCAAGATTTGATCTCCCGACAACTAGCCATTTCTGGCGCCATTGCCGGGGAGTCTACGCACAAGTCAAGACATACCAAGTACCCATCACAAACTCTTATCCATCGCATTACATTATTTTCCATTTGCCTCTCGTTTTCCTCTCCCCCACTTCACCCTTGCCATTTTATTCGCCCTCCTTTTCTGTTCCCCTTCTTTTTTCTAGTTCGTCCTTTTTTGCTTGCTTCTTGTTTGCTTGTGTGTTGGATTTCTTGTTTGTCACGATGGCTCAAGATAATAATAAATTGTGTGACTTTGCCAATACCAAGAACAATGATTTTCTTAGCACTCCGATTGCTCCTCGTACCGATGTTGAATCTTGTGAAATTAATGTTGCTTTGCTGAATCTTGTCATGAAAGATCAATTAGCCAGCCTTCCTAGTGAAGATGCCGCTACTCATCTAAATAACTTTGTTGATTTATGTGATATGCAAAAGAAGAAATATGTGGACAATAATATTGTTAAACTGAAGCTATTTCCATTTTCGCTTAGAGATCATGCTAAATCTTGGTTTTCGTCTTTTCCTAAAGATAGTATTGATTCATGGAATAAGTGCAAAGATGCTTTTATCTCTAAGTATTTTCCTCCCGCTAAGATCATCTCTCTTAGGAACTATATTATGAACTTTAAACAACTAGACCATGAGCATGTTACACAATCTTGGGAAAGGATGAAATTAATGATACGTAATTTCCCTACACATGGTTTGAATCTTTGGATGATTATACAAAAAAATTATGCCGGATTGAATTTTGCTTCTAGAAATCTTTTAGACTCGGCCGCGGGAGGCACTTTTATGGGAATCACTTTAGAAGAAGCTACTAAACTCCTAGATAATATTATGGTTAATTATTCTCAATGGCACACTGAGAGATCTACTAGTAAAAAGGTGCATGCAATAGTGAATCTTGATAATGATGGGACTGGAGATGAGTCAACTTTAGTTAGAAGGCGTCCCAATGATTCAGAATTTTTAGATCTTGATGCAAAAATTAATAAAAGTGGGATTGGAGAGGTCAAAACTTTAGGTAGCAATGAACCCACTATCTTGGATTTCAAGGAATTTAATTATGATAATTGCTCTTTAATAGATTGTATTTCCTTGTTGCAATCCGTGCTAAATTCTCCGCATGCTTATAGTCAAAATAAGGCTTTTACTAAACATATCGTTGATGCTTTAATGCAATCTTATGAAGAAAAACTTGAATTAGAAGTCTCTATCCCTAGAAAACTTTATGATGAGTGGGAACCTACTATTAAAATTAAAATTAAAGATCATGAATGCTTTGCTTTGTGTGATTTGGGTGCTAGTGTTTCCACGATTCCTAAAACCTTGTGTGATTTGCTAGGTTTCCGTGAATTTTATGATTGTTCTTTAAACTTGCATCTTGCAGATTTCACCATTAAGAAACCTATGGGAAGAATTAATGATGTTATTATTGTTGCAAATAGGAATTATGTGCCCGTAGATTTCATCGTCCTTGATATAGATTGCAATCCTCCATGTCCTATTATTCTTGGTAGACCTTTCCTTAGAACGATTGGTGCAATTATTGATATGAAAGAAGGGAATATTATATTCCAATTTACGCTAAGGAAAGGCATGGAACACTTTCCTAGAAAGAAAATTAAATTACCTTATGAATCTATTATAAGAGCCACTTATGGATTGCATGCCAAAGATGGCAATACCTAGATCTATCCTTGTTTTTATGCCTAGCTAGGGGCGTTAAACGATAGCGCTTGTTGGGAGGCAACCCAATTTTATTTTTGTTCCTTGCTTTTTGATTCTGTTTAGTAATAAATAATTCATCTAGCCTCTGTTTAGATGTGGTTTTATGCTTTTAATTAGTGTTTGTGCCAAGTAGAACCTTTGGGAAGACTTGGGGAAAGTCTTTGCGATCTTGCTGTAAAAAACAGAAACTTTAGCGCTCACGAGATTAGCTGCCATTTTTTTACTGGAGAGTGCTATTTAGTTAATTCTTTTTGAATATGATTAATAGATAAATTCCTCACGTCCAAAAATTTATTTTAGAATTTTTGGGGTTCCATAAGTAGTCGAAACCTACAGATTACTACAGACTGTTCTGTTTTTGACAGATTCTATTTTTCGCGTGTTGTTTGCTTATTTTGATGAATCTATGAGTAGTATCGGAGGGTATGAACCATAGAAAAGTTGGAATACAGTAGTTTTAACACCAATATAAATAAATAATGAGTTCATTACAGTACCTTGAAGTGATTTTCTGTTTTCTTTCGCTAACGGAGCTCACGAGATTTTCTGTTTAAGTTTTGTGTTGTGAAGTTTTCAAGTTTTGGGTAAAGATTTGATGGATTATGGAACAAGGAGTGGCAAGAGCCTAAGCTTGGGGATTCCAAAGGCACCCCAAGGTAAATCCAAGGATAACCAAAAGCCTAAGCTTGGGGATGCCCCGGAAGGCATCCCCTCTTTCGTCTTCGTCTATCAGTAACTTTACTTGGAGCTATATTTTTATTGACCACATGATATGTGTTTTGCTTGGAGCGTCTTGTATGATTTGAGTCTTTGCTTTTAAGTTTACCACAATCATCCTTGATGTACACACCTTTTGGGAGAGACACACATGAATTGGAATTTATTAGAATACTCTATGTGCTTCACTTATATATTTTGAGCTAGATAATTTTGCTCTAGTGCTTCACTTATATCTTTTAGAGTACGGTGGTGGTTTTATTTTATAGAAATAACTGATCTCTCATGCTTCACTTATATTATTTTGAGAGTCCTTTAAAACATCATAATTTTCTTTGGTTATAAAATTAGTCCTAATATGATAGGCATCCAAGATGGGTATAATAAAAACTATCATAAAAAGGTGCATTGAATACTATGAGAAGTTTGATACTTGATGATTGTTTTGAGACATGAAGATGGTGATATTAGAGTCATGCTAGTTGAGTAATTGTGAATTTGAGAAATACTTGTTCTAAAGTTTGTGATTCCCGTAGCATGCACGTATGGTGAACCGTTATGTGATGAAGTCGGAGCATAATTTATTTGTTGATTGTCTTCCTTATGAGTGGCGGTTGGGGACGAGCGATGGTCTTTTCCTACCAATCTATCCCCCTAGGAGCATGCGCGTAGTACTTTGTTTCGATAACTAATAAATTTTTGCAATAAGTATGTGAGTTCTTTATGACTAATGTTGAGTCCATGGATTATACGCACTCTCACCTTTCCACCATTGCTAGCCTCTCTATTACCGCGCAACTTTCACCGGTACCTTAAACCCACCATATATCTTCCTCAAAACAGCCACCATACCTACCTATTATGGCATTTTCATAGCCATTCCGAGATATATTGTCATGCAACTTTCCACCGTTCCGTTATTATGACACGCTTCATCATTGTCATATTGCTTCGCGTGATCATGTAGTTGACATCGTATTTGTGGCAAAGCCACCATTCATAATTATTTCATACATGTCACTCATGAGTCATTATCCCGGTACACCGCCGGAGGCATTCACATAGAGTCATATTTTGTTCTAAGTATTGAGTTGTAAGTAAATAAAGTGTGATGATCATAATTATTAAACCATTGTCCCAAGTGAGGAAAGGATGATGTAGACTATGATTCCCCCACAAGTTGGGATGAGACTCCGGACGAAAAATAAAAAAAAGAGAAAAGAGGCCAAAAAAAGAGAAAAGGCCCAAATAAAAAAACGTAAAAAATGAGAGAAAAAGAGAGAAGGGACAATGTTACTATCCTTTTGCCACACCTTTTGCCACACTTGTGCTTCAAAGTAGCACCATGATCTCCATGATAGAGAGTCTCCTATGTTGTCACTTTCATATACTAGTGGGAATTTTACATTATAGAACTTGGCTTGTATATTCCAATGATGGGCTTCCTCAAAATGCCCTAGGTATTCGTGAGCAAGCAAGTTGGATGCAGACCCACTTAGTTTCTTTTGTTGAGCTTCCATACACTTATAGCTCTAGTGCATCTGTTGCATGGCAATCCCTACTCACTCACATTGATATCTATTGATGGGCATCTCCATAGCCCGTTGATATGCCTAGTTGATGTGAGACTATCTTCTCATTTTTGTCTTCTCCACAACCACCATTCTATTCCACCTATAGTGCTATGTCCATGGCTCACGCTCATGTATTGCGTGAAGATTAAAAAAGTTTGAGAACATCAAAAGTATGAAACAATTGCTTGGCTTGTCATCGGGGTTGTGCATGATTTAAATATTTTGTGTGGTGAAGATAGAGCATAGCCAGACTATATGATTTTGTAGGGATAACTTTCTTTGGCCATGTTATTTTGAGAAGACATGATTTGCTTTGTTAGTATTCTTGAAGTATTATTATTTTTATGTCAATATTAAACTTTTATCTTGAATCTTTCGGATCTGAACATTCATGCCACAATAAAGAAAAATACATTGAGAAATATGCTAGGTAGCATTCCACATCAAAAATTCTGTTTTTATCATTTACCTACTCGAGGACGAGCAGGAATTAAGCTTGGGGATGTTGATATGTCTCCAACATATCTATAATTTTTTATTGTTCCATGCTATTATATTATCTGTTTTGGATGTTAATGGGCATTATTTACACTTTTATATTATTTTTGGGACTAACCTATTAACCCAAGGCCCAGTGCAAATTGCTGTTTATTGCCAATTTCAGTGTTTCGTGGAAAAGGAATATCAAACAGAATCCAAACGGAATGAAACCTTCGGGAGAGTTATTTTTGGAACAAACGTGATCCAGAGGACTTGGAGTGGACGTCAAGCAACCAATGAGGCGGCCACGAGGCAGGGGGCGCGCCTACCCCCCTGGGCGCGCACTCCCCCTCGTGGGCCCCTCGTGGCTCAACCGACCTACTTCTTCCTCCTATATATATTCATATACCCCGAAAACATCCAGGAGCACCACAAAACCCTATTTCCACCACCGCAACCTTCTGTACCCAAGAGATCCCATCTTGGGGCCTTTTCCGGAGCTCCGCTGGAGGGGGCATTGATCACGGAGGGCCTCTACATCAACTCCATGGCCTCTCCGATGATGTGTGAGTAGTTTACTTCAGACCTTCGGGTCCATAACTAGTAGCTAGATTGCTTCTTCTCTCTCTTTGGATCTCAATACAATGGTCTCCTCGATCTTCTTGGAGATCTATTTGATGTAACTCTTTTTGTGGTGTGTTTGTCGAGATCCGATGAATTGTGGGTTTGTGATCAAGTCTATCTATGAATAATATTTGAATCTTCTCAGAATTCTTTTATGCATGATTGGATATATTTGCAAGTCTCTTCGAATTATCAGTTTGGTTTGGCCCAGTAGATTGGTCTTTCTTGCAATGGGAGAAGTGCTTAGCTTTGGGTTTAATCTTGCGGTGTTCGATCCCAGTGACAGAAAGGGAAACGACGCGTATTATATTGTTGCCATCGAGGATAAAAAGATGGGGTTTTGAGTTTATCCCTCTAGATCATGTCATCTCACCTAATGTGTTACTCTGTTCTTATGAACTTAATACTCTAGATGCATGGTGGATAGCGGTCGATGTGTGGAGTAATAGTAGTAGATGCAGGCAGGAGTCGGTCTACTTGTCACGGACGTGATGCCTATATACATGATCATGCCTAGATATTCTCATAATTATTTGCTCTTCTATCAATTGCTCGACAGTAATTTGTTCACCCACCGTAATACTTATGCTATCTCGAGAGAAGCCACTAGTGAAAACTATGGACCCCGGGTCTATTCTCCATCATATTAATCTCCCATTATCAAGTTATTCCTTGCACCGTTTATTTTGCAATCTTTACTTTTTATCTTTATTATAAAAATACCAAAAATATTATCTTATCATATCTATCAGATCTCACTCTCGTAAGTGACCTTCAACGGGTTGACAACCCCTTTATCGTGTTGGTTGCGAGGTTCTTATTTGTTTGTGTAGGTACGAGCGACTTGCGTGTGGCCTCCTACTGGATTGATACCTTGGTTCTCAAAAACTGAGGGAAATACTTACGCTACTTTGCTACATCACCCTTTCCTCTTCGAGGGAAAACCAACGTGGTGCTCAAGAGGTAGCACTGGGCTATATGTGTGTTGAACGCGGAGACGCCGTCCGTTCCGCGCTTGGATCGGATCTTCCGCGATTTGAATCGCCGCGAGTACGAATCCATCAACCGCGTTCTTGCAATGCTTCCGCTTAGCGATCTTCAAGGGTATGAAGATGCACTCCCTCTCTCTCTCTCTCTCTCGTTGCTAGCATCTCCTAGATTGATCTTGGTGACACATAGGAAAATTTTGAATTATTACTACGTTCCCCAATAGTGGCATCATGAGCTAGGTCTATGCGTAGATTCTATGCATGATTAGAACACAAAGTAGTTGTGGGCGATGATTTGGTCAATTTTCTTACCGTTACTAGTCTTATCTTGATTCAGCGGCATTGTGGGATGAAGCGGCCCAGACCGACGTTACACATACGCTTACGTGAAACAGGTTCCACCGACTGACATGCACTTGATGCATAAGGTGGCTAGCGGGTGTATGTCTCTCCCACTTTACTCGGATCGGATTCGATGAAGAGGGTCCTTATGAAGGGTAAATAGAAATTCACATATCACCGTTGTGGCTTTTGCATAGGTAAGAAAAGTTCTTGCTGGAAACCCATAGCAGCCACGTAAAACATGCAACAACAATTAGAGGATGTCTAACTTGTTTTTGTAGGGTATTCTATGTGATGTGATATGGCCAAAAGGATGTGATGAATGATATATGTGATGTATGAGATTGATCATGTTCTTGTAATAGGAATCATGACTTGCATGTTGATGAGTATGACAATCGGCAAGAGCCATAGCAGTTGTCTTAATTTATTATATGACCTGCGAGTCAATGTAAATGCCATGTAATTACTTTACTTTATTGCTAACTGATAGCCATAGTAGTAGAAGTAATAGTTGGTGAGACAACTTCATGAAGACACGATGATGGAGATCATAGTGTCATGCCGGTGACGAAGGTGATCATGCCGCGCCTCGAAGATGGAGATCAAAGGCGCAAGATGATATTGGCCATATCATGTCACTTTATGATTTGCATGTGATGCTTTTCGTGTTTACATCTTATTTGCTTAGATCGGCGGTAGCATAAATAAGATGATCCCTCACTAAAATTTCAAGATATGTGTTCCCCCTAACTGTGCACCGTTGCGAAGGTTCGTTGATTCAAAGCACCACATGATGATCGGGTGTGATAGATTCTAACGTTCACATACAACGGGTGTAAGCCAGATTAACACATGTGAAACATTTAGGTTGACTTGACGAGCCTAGCATGTACAGACATGGCCTCGGAACACGAGAGACCGAAAGGTCGAACATGAGTCATATAGTAGATGCGATCAACATGGAGATGTTCACCGTTGATGACTAGTCCGTCACACGTGATGATCGGACATGGCCTAGTCGATTCGGATCATGTATCACTTAGATGACTAGAGGGATGTCTATCTGAGTGGGAGTTTATTAAATAATTTTATTAGATGAACTTAATTATCACGAACTTAGTCTAAAAAATATCTTCACAATATGTCTTGTAGATCAAATGGCCCACGCGAATGTTGCCCTCAACTTCAACGCATTCCTAGAGAAAACCAAGTTGAAAGACGATGGTAGCAACTATATGGACTGGGTCTGTGACTTGAGGATCATCCTCATAGCTACCAAGAAAGCATATGTCCTTGAAGCACCGCTAGGTGACGCACCCATTTTCCCAGTAACTCAAGATGTTATGAATGCAGGGCAGTCGTGTAGTGATGATTACTCGCTGGTTTAGTGTGGCATGCTTTATAGCTTAGAAATGGGGCTCCAAAAGTGTTTTGAGCAACACAAAGCATATTAGATGTTCCAAGAGCTGAAAATGGTTTTCCAAGCTCATGCCCAGGTCGAGAGATATGAAGTCTCCGACAAGTTATACAGTTGTAAGATGGAGAAAAACAGTTCTATCAGTGAGCATATACTCAAAATGCCGGGGTTGCACAACCGCTTGTCTCAGCTAGGAGTTAATCTTCCGGTCATTGACAGGATCCTCCAGTCGCTTCCATCTAGCTACAAGAGCTTTTTGATGAACTACAATATGCAAGAGATGAAGAAGTCCATTCCTGAGTTATATTCAATGCTGAAATCAGCGGAGGTGGAGATAAAAAAGGAACATCAAGTGTTGATGGTGAATAAGACCACTAGTTTCAAGAAAGGCATGGGTAAGAAGAACTTCAAGAAGGACATCAAGGGAGTTGCCACACTCGGTAAGTCAGTTGCCGGGAAGAAACCAAAGAATGGACCCAAGCCTGAGACTCAATGCTTCTACTGCAAGGGAAATGGTCACTGGAAACGGAACTGCCCCAACTACTTAGCGGATAAGAAGGCCGGCAGCGCCAAAGGTATATGTGATATACATATTATTGATGTGTACCTTACCAGCGCTTGTAGTAGCTCCTGGGTATTTGATACCGGTGCGGTTGCTCATATTTGTAACTCAAAATAGGAGTTGTGGAATAAGCGGAGACTGGTGAAGGACGAGGTGATGATGCACGTCGGGAATGTTTCCAAGGTCGATGTGATCGCCGTCGGCACGCTACCTCTACATCTACCTTCGGGATTAGTTTTAAACATCAATAATTGTTATTTAGTGCCAGCTTAGAGCATGAACATTGTATCTGGATCTCATTTAATGCGAGATGGCTACTCATTTAAATCCGAGAATAATGGTTGTTCTATTTATATGAGATATGTTTTATAGTCATGCCCCACTGGTCAATGGTTTATTTTTATTGAATCTCGAACATGATGTTACACATATTCATAGTGCGAATGCCAAAAGATGTAAGGTTAACAATGATAGTCCCACATACTTGTGGCACTGCGCCTTGGTCACATTGGTGTCAAACGCATGAAGAAACTCCATACAGATGGACTTTTGGAGTCTCTTGATTATGAATCATTTGACATGTGTGAACCATGCCTCATGGGAAAAATGACCAAGACTCCATTCTCTGGAACAATGGAGCGAGCAACCAACTTGTTGGAAATCATACATACTGATGTGTGAGTTCCAATGAGCGTTGAGGCTCGCGGTGGCTATCGTTATGTTCTCACCCTCACTGGTGACTTAAGTAGATATGGGTATGTCTACTTGATGAAACACAAGTCTGAGACCTTTGAAAAGTTCAAGGAATTTCAGAGCGAGGTAGAGAATCAACGTGACAGGAAAATAAAGTTCTTATGATTAGATCATGGAGGAGAATACTTGAGTCACGAGTTTGGCACACACTTAAGGAATGTGGAATTGTTTAACAACTCATGCCGCCTAGAACACCTCAGCATAATGGTGTGTCCGAACATTGTAATTGCACTCTATTGGATATGGTGCTATTTATGTGTCTCTTACTGATCTACCACTATCATTTTGGGGTTATGCTTTAGAGACTTCTGCATTCACTTTAAATAGGGCTCCGTAGAAATCCGTTGAGATGAAACCATATGAATCATGGTTTGGGAAGCAACCTAAGCTGTCATTTCTAAAAGTTTGCAGATGCGATGCTTATGTCAAGAAACTTCAACCTGGAAAGCTCGAACCCAAATCGGAAAAATGCGTCTTCATAGGATACCCTAAAGAAACTATTGGGTATACCTTCTACCTCAGATCTGAAGGCAAGATCTTTGTTGCCAAGAATGGATCCTTTCTGGAGAAAGAGTTTCTCTCGAAAGAAGTAACTAGGAGGAAAGTAGAACTTAATGAGGTACTCCCTCTTGAACCAGAGAGTAGCGCAGCTCAAGAAGATGTTTCTGTGGTGCCTGCACCGACTAGAGAGGAAGTTAATGATCATGATCATGAAACTTCGGATCAAGTTGCTACTGAACTTCATAAGTCCACAAGGACACGTTCCGCGCCAGAGTGGTACGACAACCCTGTCCTGGAAATCATGTTGTTAGACAATGGTGAACTTTCGAACTATGAAGAAGCGATGGCGGGCCCATATTCCAACAAATGGCTTGAAGCCATGAAATCCGAGATAGGATCCATGTATGAAAACAAAGTATGGACTTTGACAAACTTGCCCGATGATCGGCAATCCATAGAGAATAAGTGGATCTTTAAAAAGAAGACTGACATGGATGGTAATGTGACCGTCTATAAGGCTCAGCTTGTCGCTAAGGGTTATCGACAAGTTCAAGGGGTTGACTACGATGAGACCTTCTCACCCATAGTGAAGCTGAAGTCCGTCCGAATCATGTTAGCAATTGCCGCATTTTATGATTATGAGATATGGCAAATGGACGTCAAAACGGCATTCCTTAAAGGTTTCCTTAAGGAAGAATTGTATATGATGCAGCCGGAAGGTTTTGTCGATCGTAAGAATGCTGACAAGGTATGCAAGCTCCAGTGCTCCATCTATGGGCTGGTGCAAGCATCTCGGAGTTGGAACATTCACTTTGATGCAATGATCAAAGCGTTTGGGTTTATACAGACTTATGGAGAAGCCTGTATTTACAAGAAAGTGAGTGGGAGCTCTGTAGCATTTCTCATATTATATGTGGATGACATACTATTGATGGGAAATGATATAGAACTTTTGGAAAGCATAAAGGCCTACTTGAATAAGTCTTTTTCAATGAAGGACCTTGGAGAAGTTGCTTACATATTAGGCATCAAGATCTACAGAGATAGATCGAGACGCCTCATTGGTATTTCATAAAGCACATACCTTGACAAGATATTGAAGAAGTTAAATATGAGTCAGTCCAAGAAGGGTTCTTGCCTGTATTGCAAGGTGTGAGATTGAGCACGGCTCAATGCCTGACCTCGGCAGAAGATAGAGAAAAGATGAGTGCCATTCCCTGTGCCTCAGCCATAGACTCTATTTTGTATGCCATGTTGTGTACCAGACCTGATGTGAACCTTGCCATAAGTTTGGTAGGGAGGTACCAAAGTGATCCCGGTATGGAACACTGGACAGTGGTCAAGAATATCCTGAAGTACCTGAAAAGGGCTAAGGATATGTTTCTCGTTTATGGAGGTAACGAAGAGCTCTTCGTAAAGGGTTATGTCGATGCTAGCTTCGACACAGATCTAGATGACTCCAATTCCCAAAACCGGATACGTGTACATTTTGAATGGTGGGGCAGTCAGTTGGTGTAGTTGCAAGCAAAGCGTCGTGGCGGAATCTACATGTGAAGCGGAGTATATAGCTGCCTCAGAGGCAACATAGGAAGCAGCCTGGATGAAGGAGTTCATCACCGACCTAGGAGTGATTCCCAATGCGTCGGGCCCGATGACTCTCTTCCGTGACAACACTGGAGCTATTGCCCTTGCCAAGGAGCCCAGGTTTCACAAGAAGACCAGGCACATCAAGCGTCGCTTCAACTCCATTCATGAATATATTCAAGATGAAAACATAGATATTTGTAAAGTGCATACGGATCTGAATGTCGCAGATCCGTTGACTAAACCTCTTCCATGAGCAAAACATGATCAACACCAGAACTCTATGGGTGTTCGATTCATCACAATGTAACTAGATTGTTAACTCTAGTGCAAGTGGGAGACTGTTGGAAATATGCCCTAGAGGCAATAATAAAATAGTTATTATTATATTTCCTTGTTCACTATAACTGTCTACTATTCATGCTATAATTGTCTTAACCGGAAACCGTAGTACATGTGTGAATACATAGACCACAACATGTCCCTAGTGAGCCTCTAGTTGACTAGCTCGTTGATCAATAGATGGTTGCGGTTTCCTGACCATGGACATTGGATGTCGTTGATAACGGGATCACATCATTAGGAGAATGATGTGATGGACAAGACCCAATCCTGAGCATAGCATAAGATCGTATAGTTCATTTGCTAGAGCTTTTCTAATGTCAAGTATCATTTCCTTAGACCATGAGATTGTGCAACTCCCGGATACCGTAGGAATGCTTTGAGTGTATCAAACGTCACAACATAACTGGGTGACTATAAAGGTGCACTACAGGTATCTCTGAAAGTGTATGTTGGGTTGGCACGAATCGAGACTAGGATTTGTCACTTCGTATGACGGAGAGGTATCTCTGGGCCCACTCGGTAATGCATCATCATAATGAGCTCAATGTGACTAAGGAGTTAGTCATAGGATCATGCGTTACTGAACGAGTATAAGAGACTTGCCGGTAACGAGATTGAACGAGGTATGGGGATACCTACGATCGAATCTCGGGGAAGTAACATACCGATAGACAAAGGGAATTGTATGAGGGATTGATTGAATCCCCGACATCATGGTTCATCTAATGAGATCATCGTGGAACATGTGGGAGCCAATATGGGTATCCAGATCCCGCTATTGGTTATTGGCCGGAGAGGTATCTCGGTCATCTCTGCATGGTTCCCGAACCCGTAGGGTCTACACACTTAAGGTTCGGTGACTCTAGAGTTGTTATGGGAAATTGTATGTGGTTACCGAAGGTTGTACGGAGTCCCGGATGAGATCCCGGACGTCACGAGGAGTTTCGGAATGGTCCGGAGGTGAAGATTTATATATGGGAAGTCCAGTTTCAGTCGCTGGAATGGTTTCAGGGGTTATCGGTATTGTACCTGGACCACCGAAAGGTGTCCGGGGGTCCACCGGGTGGGGCCACCTACCCCGGAGGACTTAATGGGCTGAATATGGGAGGGAACCAGCCCCATGGTGGGCTGGTGCGCCCTCCCCCTAAGGGCCCAAGGCGCCTAGGGTTGGAAACCCTAAGAGGAGGGGGCGCCTTCCACCTGCTTGGGGGGCAAGTTTCCCCCTCCTGGCTCCCCCCCCCCCCCTCTAGATGCATCTAGGGGGGGCCTCTTCCCTTCCCCCTATAAATAGTGGGGGGTGGGAGGGCAGCCGCACCCCTTCCCCTGGTGAAGTCGTCCCCCCTCCAACACCTCTTCCTCCTCTGTAGTGCTTGGCGAAGCCCTGCCGGAGAACCACGAGCTCCACCACCACCACGCCGTCGTGCTACCGGAGCTCTCCCTCAACTTCTCCTCTCCCCTTGCTGGACCAAGAAGGAGGAGACGTCCCCAGGTTGTACGTGTGTTGAACGCGGAGGCGCCGTTTGTTCGGCGCTTGGATCGGATCTTTTGTGATTTGAATCGTCGCGAGTACGACTCCATCAACCGCGTTCTTGTAACGCTTCCGCTTAGCGATCTTCAACGGTATGAAGATGCACTCCCTCTCTCTCGTTGCTAGCATCTCCTAGATTGATCTTGATGACACATAGGAAAATTTTGAATTATTACTATGTTCCCCAACAAACTCTTGTCCAAAAGATGGCTCCTTATTGCTCGGCACCTTTGATTGGATCTTGGCCAATTTCCTTCCAACTCTCACAAATTAAAGTGTCCTAAGCTTGGGTATATGATCCCGTGCGAATGCTTTTCCTCCTCTTTTGTGCTTCGGCCTTTTGAGTGAGCTCATCGATAAACATCAATGGCTCCGCGGAAATGTCGACCTCTTTTTCTTCATCTTCACAATACAAGTCATCATCTTCATGCCACGAGTTGCCATGGTTGTCCTCGTCATCATCAACAACATGGCCGCCGAACTGAGAGTCATCATAGGTGCCACGGTTGTCCTGGCTCCGGGTCGCGTCGGCATCAAAAGCTTGCTCTTGGCCGTCGACGTGGAACGCCTCACCACAGCCCTCGAAGATGGTGTTCTGCATGAACGTGGCGTAGTAAGGGTTATCGACCGTCGACGTCTGCGCCGGCGGTGGCATTTCATCGAACAACTTGCGGGCACCGACCATGTTAGCCGATGCGAACGACCGAGGCTGCTTCCTTCGCGCGTCGTCTTCACAATGGCCAGCGCCACTGTATCCCGGCGTGATGTTGAGGTCGATGACGCCCGCGGCATGGTCGGATCGACCACCACGCAGTCCGGCGACATAGAGAATTGCGTCTTCCCATGGTCGTGCGGCGGCAGAGCACGAACATCTGGCGTGTCGTGTGAGACAGACGAGCTCGGGGAATGGTGCTGTGGCGGTCGATGGGCCGGGGAGCCTGTTGTAACGCCCGGATAATCAAGCTACAGTAATCTCCCCCTAATGGTGGCCATGTCATCATGATTACTATGCAGCTTGCCACTTGTCAAAAAAATCAAAGCCTTTTTCAAATTAAAATAAGTTGAATAAATTATTTCTTTGGGCAGTAAAACAAATATGTTTTCATTATTCCAAAAAGTCTTCTGGTCATTTCTCATGTTGAAACCAACATGATTTGACTCACCAATTAATTCCTAGGAAATATTAGGTGGTCCAATAACAAACCAAAATAGCCTTTCCCAAATCAAGTAAATGTTTATGTATTTCCAAACCCCTTGAAACTTTGTGGGCCTCTCCAATGTGATGACTAAAATTTATGTGAAAAGTTTCTTAATGAACAAAATTCATTTGGTACTTAAATAAAATGCAAAACAGTGATTAAAATGTTTGACAGAAAAGGAGAAAGGAGAAAAGGCCTAAGGAGCTATTATGCACTTGGCCTACTCCTACAGTACAAGGCCCAGCCCACAACCAGCCATCCCCTACCTTGCTACAGAGAAAGAGATCGTGGCGGCCATCCAGGCCGCCATGGCCAACGATGGCGCCGTGTCGTCCATCCCCCGGCTCCCTTGGGCTATAAGACCGACCCCGCGACCCCGAGGCGAACCCTAGTCCTTCCCTCTCTTCCTCCCCGCGCCGCCATCGATGTGAGAACTTCGCATTCCCCCCTGCTTCTGCCATCATTCTCGTTCCCTGGTTACCGTCGCCATTGCCGGAGCTCTGTCGTCGCTACTGAGCTCCGTGCCGTTGTTCTAGGTTCCCTCGGGCTTAGCCGAGCACGTCAGCATGCTCGTGGTGTCGTATAGATTCTGTCCAGCCCGTCAGCTCGTCGTGCGCGAGGCCGTGACCTTGAGTCCCTCAAGTCTGAACCCCGTGCCGATGCCTCGTCGCCGATGCTGCGCTGCTCTATGTATTGCTACTACTGTCGCTGCGTTGCTACTGCCTGCTGCTGATGCCATGCAGCCGCCCGCGCGCTTGGCGCGCTGTCCGCTGCCGCCCTCCACAGCCGTCCGTGCGCGCAGCCCCGCCTGTCGCCGCCGCCCGCGCCGGCGACAACCCACTCCGGCCCCGCCCGCTCGCCCCACGACCAACTTCCCGACGCCCGCGCCCAACCCGGCTGCCCCGCTACAGTCGCGGCTTACCCTAGCCGCGTGCTCTGTCATGCCGGGTCGCAGCCGCCAGAGCCGTGGCCGCGCTCACCCACGTGCCACTGCTCGTGCTGCGGCCGTCCTGCGCCTCGCCTGACCGAGCCATTCCAGCATTGCGCCCGCGGCAGCCCTCCCCCGCGGGGCCGCTTGCTCCTGACCACCGGACGCGCGCGCCTCCGCAGCCTCCCACCCACGCTCGGCCTTGCCATCACCTCTGCCTGCCGCTAGCTCCGGCAACACGTCCCGGGGCGGATCCGGCCGTGCGCGGTGTTGCCTGGCCGCGTCCGCGTCCGCGCCATGCCGCTGACTGCTGCTACTTTGCTGAACTTAGTGCTGCTGCTTGCTCCGCCACAGCTACCGCTTGTACTAATACTGATGAGTACTGTAGCTATGGCTAGCTTTATGAATATTGCACTCATTAGTCCTTTGTACAGCCCCTAAACAGTGATTAAATAAGGGTCCCGATAACTGCCACACGTGTGGTGTATCGGTTAGTTGTGCCACACGCCTCGTGTGGCATGGACAGCAACCAGCCCACACACCTACGTGTGGGCAAAACAACTAATGCCCACACACATCTTTTTTTCCCTCCTGAACCCTCTCACACACGTGCGTGTGGGCGAAGTTGATAACGCCTACACGCCCATATGTCAGGCCTCGTACCCTTCTGGTCCCGCACGCGACGCGTGACGCCCATCGCGCGCCCCCAGTTGCCATGGTCCAGACCCTCGTCCATGTTCGTTTATCTGCAGTTGCCATGTCGCTGAACTACGGTTGCCATGTCGGACAACTGCAGTTGCCATGTATGGTCTGATCTAATGTAGTTGCCATGATTTCATAACTTTAGGAGTTGCTACATACTAACACTAGGCAGTTGAGAGAGTTGACATGTGCTCACAAGCATGCTAGGGCAGTTGCCATGTAAAAAAGGAAGAGTTGCCATCTGCTTACGTGCACGTTGGGGCAGTTGCCATGTACGTGCACGTTGGGGCAGTTGCCATGTACCATGCAAAAACACATGGAAACTCGGTAAAAGACAGTTGCCATCTTCTTACGTGCACACTAGGCAGTTGCCGTGTACCCTGCAAAAACACATGGCAACTCGGGTAAAAAAAGAGAGTTGCCACCTGCTTATAAAGCACACTAGAGGCAGTTGCCATGTGCGCTGCAAAAACACATGGCAACTAGCAGCTTACGTGTGGGAGAGGAGACGGGCGTGTGGACGAGATGGCAAATGCCCACACATCAGCCCTTGTGCGTGACTGAAAACTGGTGTGTGGGTGAACTGCTAAACACCCACACACCAGCCCCTCCGTGTGGTAAAACGAATGTATGGGCGAACTATGTCACACACCACACACACGCCTTGTCCTACGTGGCACAGAAAATCAGCCAGATTGTGTCAAAATTCATGCATATAGTACTGGACGGTGATGGATGCGTGTGGTCGAGATGGTCAACGCCCACACGTGTGGGCGTTAACATTTTCGTTAAATAATTGTTAACAGGTCCAACAAAAATATGGATAGGTAGTATGCTTGACAAACTTCATTTTATCCCATTGGACCAAATCCACTTGATACATGTATTAAATCCTATGAAAATCATAAGTTGCTATCTTCTGTTAAACAGAGAATAGATTTAACCTCTAGCATTTGTGTTGTGTGTTCTGTGTGTGCCGTGCGTGTGGCCGGCTAGGTTCTGCCCAGTAGTGGCCGGCCCTTATTAGTACTAGGTTTAGCTAGTAGTATTAATTAGTGGCTAGATTAGCCTATGTGTAGATGACATGTGGATCCCATTCAATTAGATTAGTTTTATTTATTTGTTTAGGTACAATCTATGACACGTGGACCACACCCTGCTCTTTTGACTAGTCAAAGTTGACTTGGTCAACTCAGTTTAAAACAAATTACAATAAATCAGAAATTTTAGAAATTGGTTAAAATTTTGAAAAATCATATAAAATAATTCGTAAGTTAGATGAAAATACTTTGTACATGAAAGTTGCTCGGAGCGGCGAGACGAACCTGGATACGCAACCCGTTCGTCCGCCACGCATCCCTAGCATAGCGAACACGCAACTTTTCCCCTCCAATTTATCTGTCCGAAAACACGAAATACCGGGGATATTTTCCCGGATGTTTCCCTCCTTCACCGGTATCACCTCATATCGCGTTAGGGCACGCCCAACATCACGCTTTGTCATGTCATACATTGTCATGCATTTGTTTGCATTATATTTATTGTTTTCCCCCTCTTCTCTCGCTAGACACCGAGACCGACACGCTGCTACCCAGTACGACTACGGTGTGGACGACCCCTCTCTCTTGCCAGAGCAACCAGGCAAGCCCCCCCCCCTTTGATCACCAGATATCACCTACTCTCCTCTCACTACTAGGGAAAAGCCTAGCAGTAGCGCGGGTCTTCGGCCTTTTAGTAGCGCGGGGGCCGGCGCTACTAATAAGGCGCTACAGCTAACGTATAGCAGTAGCGCTGGTTCACCCGCGCTACTGCTACACAAGTGTTGCAGCAGCGCGCTTAAAGGAATCTCGCTGCTGCTAATAGCTATAGCGCGCTTCCCCTGTGCGCGCTACTGCTACAACCACGCTGCTGCTAATATTTGTTTTGTATTTGAACAGGCTTTATAGAAGAATCTTTAGCACATACAAATGTCATCATGATACACATACAAATGCCTGCGAGACCACAAATGTAATCATAGCATATACATACAAATAGTCTCGTCATAATCATCATCCAACACAAAGTGGTATCTTGTCATCATCTCGAAAATAGCGATACATGCAAGTCTCGAATACTTGCAACTACAACGTCATCCATCTAAACAAAGGTATACGCGAGAAGAGCTATCACTATGAGTCAGAGCGGAACTATGCAGTACATGAGATGGCGGTTACGAGTCCTCTCTCGCGCTAGCGTGAACCTCAAGTAACTAGCTTCTCCTTCTTGTCTGCTTTTGAAGCCTTTATGGATGGCGTCCGAGAATCCATTCACTTGCGCCTGACACTCATGCCACTCGTTGTACACTCCCGGAACCTTCCCTTTGTACACGACATAGCAGTTCCATCTCGCCATCAAGAAACTAGGTACCTGTTAGAGATGCATGTTCATGAAGAGGATGTACAATCATATATATGCAACAAAATATACTAGAGAACACCGAAAAAGAAAGGGTTAGCAACTAGATGCAACATACAGTACACGAATTAATTAACTAGAGGTACGCAGGTCATCGTACGCAAACTAACAAAGTAGCGTTACGCAAGTTCGGCAGGGATCGTGGACATCACAAAGTTGCATCGCTACAAATAGTATACAAGTTCAACCGACACATATCATCATCATCGGCATCATAAATCACTAGAAGTCCCATCCTTCCATATCATCGAGGATGGACCCTAGCTTCTTGAACAGCGTGAGGTCTAGACGTTGCATGCCTATGCGAGTTCGGACGTCAGCTCACGATATAGGGCTGTGGTGGAACATCCCCTTCTCATCGATGACTTCTTTCATGATGATCGTCGCAATGTCGCTTTGGATGCGAAAGAAGTCATCTCTAAGTTTATAATCCGCTTCTCCATGAGATTCTAGCCACTTGTGGATATGATCATCATTTCTGCTTCTCATGCGAAGATTTTGGTGATCCGTGTTGAACTGAATCATGAGATGGAGGATGTACAATCCATCCTTCTTGCTTGGTTTTGGGACTTGGATGTAGGAGAAGTTAGTTTTATGCGTGAAACCCATCTTCTTGTTCCTTTGTTTCCTGATCTGCATGTGGCCACCTCTAAAGCTGAAGCCTTGGAGAGCATCATCTAGAATATTCATTATGTGGGTGTAGTCTTTTTTCTGGTAGTCTCTGAAAGGGTCAAAATACACGGCGTGGGAGACTTGCGGATAAAGAACGATAAGGACGGCGCGCCCGTTGCTGCAGGGAAGACACCTCAAATTATTCCCCATAGAGAGAGAAGGAATGATTGAAATGTATGAAAGGGTTGTTCGAAACTGACTTACTTTGGATGATAAGGCACGAGGACAATTTCCCGGTCCTTATTCTGTACCATGAAGTTTTGGAGGTAGTCCCTAGCAGTTTCACGCTCAAAGTCGCCGAGACTCAAGAAAGACTCGTGCATGTAGTACGGATCCGCCACACAGATTTGCGAGACTTCTTCACTGTTCATGACAGAGCTCATATGTAGCACAAAAAGGCGGACGATTGTAAAATCGAGCCGCCTTGTCAGAAACATCTCAAAGATATGGTTAAACCGCAGGAAGAACACCTCCGTGGGCCGTGTCTCGACGTAGCACTTCCCCTCAGGCACACGAGCCGTGTATGTCGGATATCCTAGATCCTTTGAGGCTAGTAGGCTTTTCTCAGTCGACAGCACATGGTCGTGCAGTCTCCTGAGATCCCCTGATAGTGCCTCCAGCGGTTTCGGCGGTAGCATCGGCTCGCCCGTGAGATGGAACATGGCCTCACCTTTCACGGGTACACGCTCTTCAGAATGCATCGTTTGGCTGCTATGTGCTCTGGCTTGTTTGGAGGCAGCTATCTTCCCCGATCTCTTTCTCTCCTTTTTCTTGGGCACACCTTCTAGACCCTTCCTTAACCCCTGCCCCAGTGTTCCCGGGCTAAGTACTGTACGACCCTCGCTCTGGGATAGTTGAGCCTGTGTTGAGGCGACATCTTCAGGCGTGTCCTGTGAGGATTTCATGAAGAGAGACTTTTTGCAATCCCTGCTACGACCTTCCTGCCCGGGCATATCATCCATATCCTCATTAGCAAGCTGATAGCCCGGTTCGTCATATGGTTGACTCATCAATTCTATGTCACAGTCATACGCGTTTGTATTGAGGAAATCCATAGGGTCGACCTCCGTCTCATCATCCATTCTCTGTTCTACAGGACAAATTACATCAGCCAGCACTATTGCACCCCCTTCATCATGTTGTCCGCCGCTCTCACCCGGCACTACAGGAGCTGGTAATTGCGTAGGCGGGGTGGTGGTCTCCGCACATGCTTGTTGATGTGTGGTTATTGGTGTGCTCTCGGCCGGCTCCAGACGAATAAGATTCTTCGGCCATAGCAGCACCCAACCCTTGCAGCTTCCAATCCGTGGCGGGGTCTCATCGTCCGCTCCCACATGCTGTACTGGAGGAGGCAAATCATCGTGCCCCGATTTCACATTGGATAAGCTAACCCTGAAGTGCCCAGCAGGGATCGGCTGGTTGTGGAACATGGGTTGCAAGGGGTCCATTATCATCCCCTTTCCCACGTCCACCTTCTGGCCTTTGATCAAGTAGAGTATGGTGCACGGGGTTTCTTTCTCCTGCAAACACATATGTCTGTGGCGTAAAACATCCGAAAGGCAACAAAAATGGAATATTATATATATATGGTGGTGCGACATGTAATTACCGTGATGGCGTCGAGCTCAGCCAAAGACGAAGGCCCACCGAGCGCGCCAGAGACTAAGGACGGGCTGCTATGAGCGGGAGCGGCTGCGAGAGGAGGCCTGGTTGCGTGGGCAAGTGATGGTGCGATGATGTTTTTGTTCATGGAGTTGCTCCCGTTGAAACTGGGCAACGGGAAATCATGTACCGTCTTGTCTGGATTTTCCTTCGTCCAGTTGATGATAACTGGAACCAAGTTAGTAGCGAAATCATTTCTGCAAGCAGTTACAGCTGCATTGACTGCCTGCTGTAACAACTCATATTTGTCCTCGGCTGCTTTTTTCGCGTCCTCAGCTGCTTTTTTCTCGACCGCAAGCTTCACCTTCGTGTCGATGTCCGCCCGACTAAACTTCTTTTTCTGCTTCTTGGCCTCCGGGCCCTCGTTGTAAAACACCTTCCACGTGGCGCCATCTCCAGCACCGTGCACACGACCATATTGCGGCCGCTGGCCCAAAGGGAGTCCCTTAAGTTCGTTCAAGGCCCGGTTGAGAGGGGTGTCCCACTTGGGCCTTATCGGAGAAGTAGGGTTTTCGGCTGCAAGCTGGTGTTGCTTCTCCAGTAGTCTAATCAATTTCCTCGTGATCTTGTTCGTGTAAAAAACCTTTTTCTCCTTGTCCCACTTGTAGCGGGCCCTGATGAAGTCATGCTCCAAGGGGTTGGTGAACTTCGCAAAGGGGTCTGGGAGACCCGCGGCTTCACGTTCTGCGTCCTCCTTATCCCATATGGGCCTTTTACCGAGGTAGCCACGTCTTCCGAGGCGATGCTTCCCCGTGTTCCTTTGCTGAAGGCTCTTGAATTTCGCAGCCTTAGCCTTGGCGTCCTCGGTAGCGCAAGTGTCCTTGAACTTTTCGAACTCCTCTTCCGTAAGTGTTGGATTTTCCTCCAGAATCCTGGACAGGGGTTCCTCGGCCTCAATAGCTCGTTTCACCCTCGATTTCCAGGAGGCCAAATCATTGCTGAACATGCCCATGGCGTGATTGTTAATCTTTTTCATCTTCGGATCATCCCACGGTTGTTCTATGTTATCATCCCGATCGGGGAACTTGAATCTCTTGTGCAACTTCATTAGGAGCAACTGCGTCAAATGTTCTTTACTCCTTAAGTCATCGTCATTGATGCTCGCGCATTCCCGTAGGATGCATCCTACTTGGTTCCCATAGCACTTGCGAGGTTCTTCCGGCTCTAACGGCTCAAACTTGCCAGGTGCCATCTTTGTGATCACAAGTCGTCCAATCCCTAGTTTGTTAGGTTTTTGTATCCTCTGCTTCTTATGCCTCTTTTCGGTACCGGCATCGGCGCCGGTATCTTCCCCGGTGGTACCTTCCCCACCGGTCTCGGCGCCGCCATCGGTGCCGGCGCCGTCGGTGTCGGTGTCGGCGTCAGTACCATCATCGAGGCGGACCTGCAAACCTTGCTTAGCAGTCAAAAAGTCGAGGTAGTCTTGTTCACCCTCATAATCCATCTCATCTGCATCTTGGTCAGAAGGCCCAGTTTCTTCGTTGTTCGACATGTTTCCTATGATTAAGTGTCCTCATTTATTTCTAAAAGTATGAATAAATGAGAAATGAGATAAAAAAGAAATCTATGTGCCAGCACTCGATATGCCAACTATGTAGCACAAATCATGCCTTTATTCACGGGAAATTTCGGCATTGACCTTTGCTAAAAAATGGACATATCGAGCGCCTGAAATTCACCAGAACGGAAATGAATCAACATTCCGGCGTAACATAGGCAACTCGGATCATTTACCAAAACATGACATGTCCAAAACATGACATATCCACATATCACATGTCCAGTTCAAATTTGCATATAAATTCAGCAAATTTTGAAACCTATCTAAATTCATAACTAAATAGATAACCTAATTAACATAACTAAAACCTAAGTAAATTAACCCTAGCTAGCAGAGAGAGAGGGGGGGTGGTTTATAGAGGGTGCAGGGCGAGGAGGCAGGCCCGACGACGGCCAAGGTTGGGAGGGGAGGAATAAGAGGAGGGAGGCGAGGGCCGATGGGTCGGGGGTGAGCGCCGGCACCGGGGGCGAGCGCGCCTGGGTCGGGGGCAAGCGCGCCGGGGTCGGGCGCGGCGGGGTCGGGGGCGAGCGCGCCGAGGTCGGGGGCGGGCGCGGCGGTGCGACGGGGCCGGGGAAGAGAGAGTGCGGATTTGGGGGAAAAGAGGCGGGATGAAGCAGGGAGAGGGAGAATTTTGGGTTAAGTGGACGTAGCAGTAGCGCGTTTACACGAAACGCGCTACTACTATTACGAGCAGCTATAGCGATTTTCTGCAGAAACCGCTACTGCTACCTTGACTAGCTGTAGCTCTTTTTCACTAAAGCGCTACTGCTATAACCAGTTTCCCTTTTTTCTTTTCCTCAGCATAATAGGAACATATATATTACATCATTGGACCCTTGCATAATAATGGCTAAGTGTGTATACAAAATAGGAACATATATATATATATTACATCATTGGACCCATGCATAATAATGGCTAATTAAGTGTGTATACAAAATAGGAACATATATTTCCATTTTGCAAAAGCATGAAATATTAATCACACCTCTATCTCGAGATCAAGCACATGGTGGAGATGATGATGTAGGGAGGTCAAAAGTGCACAAAGCTCTTCTTGACAAAGAAAGATCTAGTTAGGGGGCAAATAGGTCACTTAACTAAATGCTACATCTACCTAGCTAGCTAATTTGGGAGGAGACAACTTCAACTAGTGGAGGAGGGAGGAAAAAGAGAAAGGAGATGAATTAATGGAGGTGGTGTAGTTATAGCTAGGAGTAATGAAGAGAGAAAAAGGTAGGTAGAAGAGGGAGAGTAACGGGGGGAGAAGTATTGAGGAAGAAGAAGAGTGAGAGAGGGAGGATGTGGGAGGTAGGAGAAAGGGAGGAGAGGAGATGGGGATGGGAGGTGGAAAAGGTGGTGGGTGCTGCGTCTTAGCAGTAGCGCGGGAGAGAAAGCGTGCTGCTGCTAAGAGCGTAGCAACAACGCGCTTTCCTGTCACGCGCTACTGCTAAACGGGCCAACCCTGTGCACAATTTCAAAATTAGCAGCAGCGAGGTGAGAAAAAAGCGCGCTGCTACTATGGCATTAGCAGCAGCGCGCTCCCTGGCGCTGCGCTACTGGTAAACTTATGTCGTTGTGTACTGCCGGTGGATTTTTGTAGCAGCGCGGTTTAAGCGTCACGTGCTACTGCTAAGTTTGCACCAGTAGCGAGCTTTCCGTAGCCGCGCTGCTACTACTTAGCAACAGCGCCTGTTTTTATGCCGCGCTGCTGCTAAGATTCTGTGTATAAGGTTTTCCCTAGTAGTGTCTATACTGCTTGCATTAGAGTAGTGTAGCATATTACTGCTTTCCGTTAATCCTATCCTGATGCATAGCATGTCCTTGCTACTACTGTTGTTACCTTTACCTGCAATCTGAATTCTTAGTATAGGATGCTAGTTTATCATCAGTGGCCATACATTCTTGTCCGTCTGCCATGCTATCGGGTCGTGATCACTCGGGAGGTGATCACGGGTATATACTATATACTTTATACATGATACATGTGATGACTAAAGTCGGGTTGGCTCGAGGAGTACTCGCGGTTGATTCACGAATTGGGGGCTGGAAGGACATACTTTCCCGACAGCCCTCTGTGTGGATCTTTGTGGCGAAGCGACAGGGCAGATTGAGACCACCTAGGAGAGAGATGGGCCTGGCCCTGGTCGGCGTTCACGGTTATTTCAAGATAACACGTTTAACGAGATCTTGGTATTTGATCTGAGTCTGGCCACTGGCCTATACGCACTAACCATCTACGCGGGGACAGTTATGGGCACTCGACGTCGTGGTACCAGTCGAAGCCTTCGTGACGTCAGCGACTGAGCGGCGCGTGCCGGATTGGAATGGAACGCCTGCTAGGCTAGGTCTGCTTCCGGCCGTGTTCGCAACGTGCAGGTGTGCAAAGGGCGATGGGCCCAGACCCCTGCACCATAGGATTTAGACCAGCGTGCTGACCTCTCTGTTGTGCCTAGGTAGGGCTGCGACGTGTTGATCTTCCGAGGCCGGGCATGACCCAGAAAAGTGTGTCCGAACAAAGGGGATCGAGCGTGTTGGGTTATGTGGTGCACCCCTGCGGGGAAGTTAATCTATTCGAATAGCCGTGATCTTTGGTAACAGGACGACTTGGAGTTGTATCTTGACCTTATGACAACTAGAACCGGTTACTTAATAAAACACACCCTTCCAAGTGCCAGATACAACCCGGTGATCGCTCTCTAACAGGACGACGAGGAGAGGATTGCCGGGTAGGATTATGCTACACGATGCTACTTGGTGAACTTACCATCTACTCTCTTCTACATGCTGCAAGATGGAGGTGGCCAGAAGCGTAGTCTTCGATAGGACTAGCTATCCCCTCTTATTCCGGCATTCTGCAGTTCAGTCCATGTATGATACCCCCTTTTTCATTTGATACCAATGCATACATATGTAGTGTAGCTCCGTGCTTGCGAGTACTTTGGATGAATACTCACGATTGCTTTGTTCCCCCCTTTTCCCCCTTTCTATACCCGATTGCTGCGACCAGACGATGGAGCCCAGGAGCCAGACGCCACTGTCGATGACGACTACTACTACTCGGGAGGTGCCTACTACTACGTGCAGCCCGCTAACGGCGACCAGGAGTAGTTTAGGAGGATCCCAGGCAGGAGGCCTGCACCTCTTTCGATCTGTATCCCAGTTTGTGCTAGCCTTCTTAAGGCAAACTTGTTTAACCTATGTCTGTACTCAGATATTGTTGTTTCCGCTGACTCGTCTATGATCGAGCTCTTGAATTCGAGCCCTCGAGGCTCCTGGCTTGTAATATGATGCTTGTATGACTTATTTTGTTTGTAGAGTTGTGTTGTGATATATTCCCGTGAGTCCCTGATCTTGATCGTACACGTTTGCGTGTATAATTAGTGTATGATTGAATCGGGGGTGTCACACATGTGCTGGCCGCGGCCATGGCAGCGGCCGGGAGATTGGCTGGCGTGGGGTGTCCCATACCCATCATGAGGAGGGCGTGCGCCTTGGAGACGATGGACTCCTTGTCGTCGAGGTCAGCCTGGTGCTGCATCACACGCCGCAGGGCACACTCGAATGCGTACTGCGCGGCGGCCTTCTTCTCCTTTCCACAGCTCGTCGATCCCTCTTCTTGGCCGATTCCTTGTCGAGCTTGGCGGCCTTCGCCGGCGTGAGCTCCGACCGAGGCTTCTTCTTCACGGCCTTCGCCATGGGCCGGGCAGCAGGTGGTGGGTCACCGAGATTCGCCTCGTCGGCCATGGTGTATGGAGGGATGGGGAAGGCCGGAGCGCGTGGAGAGTAGAGGGCGGTGCACGGGAGGGTTTTGGACGAAAGGAGGGGAGTGGCTGGTTGTGTCACCGACGAGTAGGCCAGGGAAGGACAAGGGCGCGCGTCCCGGCCGTCCGCGCACTGTCCGTTCGGCCGCAAACTCGGCTCAAACTTGCGCCGAGAATGGGTCAAAAGCGGACAGAAAATGGACCGTCGTCCGTTTACAGCCGCGTGTTGAATGGCCTGTTGTGTCCTTTTACCATTAAACAAACGTGGGCGGACAAGATGGAGTCGTGCGTCGGAATTGGGCTAATCATCAATTCATTCAAAAGACCGCTCAGTCTACTAATCGTAGTGCTTTATTAGCAAGCTTCCGCCAATTCAGTGTACGTGGTTTAGCCAGATTCCGCCAACTGAACATGGTGCTTTAGCTAGCTTCCGCAAATCTAGTAGGTAGTTTGCTTGCTTCCGCCAAATCTTGTGGCATTAAAAAAATAAAGAAAAAATAGAAACAAAGTGGTTAGTGGTTTTAATCAAACATTAAACATGTTATCCGGAAAATTGTCATCTGAACGGAGAGGAAAGAGGGGCACGTGGTGACTTTTGATTCGTCGCGTGGATGTCCGGACTCCCGCAAAGCCTCCCACATTTGTCTCAGGTTTGCCGGAAAATGTACATCTAAACCGCTCGATGGACCAATACAGACTCGTGTTGGATGGCAAACCACGTCCGAACCGCGTGGTCCGGACAATTACGGACGGTTTGAGGGTCAGCGTTGAAGATGCCCTTAGGGCTTAGGGTTTAGGGTACTCATGTACTGTAGCTAGCGATCTTACTCTAGGGCTCACAACTTAAGGTTTTAGGTTTATATATTTCTTAACTTGCAATCAGTTTCATTGGCATTATTAGTTATATATTGTAGATTATTAGGTTTACTGTTTACTATTAGGCTTTAGGGTTAGGAATTTGGGTTTAGGTTTCTATTTATTAATTCGCAATCAGATTCGATGGCATTACTATTTGTACCTTGTAGATTATTAGGGTTTAGGGTTTAGGGGTTTATGGTTTTCATGGTTAGTTTTATTAACGATTTGCAACATTGTCTTTCCAAACCTTTTGACCTTCAATCACAAAATTATTCTGAATCACTCAACACAAATATTTTTAATGACAATGATATTACAGTAATGATCTAGGACTGAACTAAATTTACGTAATGTTTAAGTTTGATATGAAGAAACATGGATTTTAAAGTTCATAAAATGTGATTTCAGCATTTGTAACTTGCGTAACCAGATTTTATACACATACATGTGCTCCCGCTGTTTACAGACACATCATAAGATTCCAGTTCATATAATTTCAAACTAAAAGTACTCAATATATCGAACATAAAAGTTGTTCGAAGATAACAAATGACCAAAACCAACACAAGAAACAAAGACAAATATCAAACAATGACCAACTATACCACACATTAAAAGCTTATTCTTGAACAAACAAGATCGCTACCAAGGACTACACACAAAAATGAAGTTTTACGGGCAAATATGTACATGTTTGCACCAAATATACTGCTATGAGGCTTCTTATCTTGAAGGTCGGGCTTCAATCTGTGAGGACACAAGATGATCTCTTTCCTTTCGCATACTCAAATGATGCGTGAAGGTGGATATTCTGTTTTGATGATAGGAGAGAAGAACAAAGAGGAAGAAACAAGAGCAGGAGAACTAGGGCATGGTGAATCATTTTTGCTTCATCTATTCTATAAGCGATTGTTATTTCCCGTTTTCACTGTTAAGGCTCCCCACGGAACATGTATACACTACCCAACACGAACGGGTATATCCGTATGATATACGAACACGCTACAAAATAAAACTAAAATAGAAATTTGTCTATATATCCGCAAATATGCAGATCTTGATACATATCAATGGCGTAAAATCCATGTGTCACGCACTTACGTGCCCTAAATCCATTCCTGTTGGGTTGCCCTTAGGTCAACTCCAACGTATGACCCCAAATGGTCTGACCGCGTCTGTTTGGAGGTAAACATACACAAATCACGGCCAACACGCGGGAGCAAATGGACAAATGATCTTTTTTTGTCCGTGGCCGACGCATTTTCGGCCCAAATTTGGGATGTGTTTGTGTCGAAACAGACAGCTCGGAGACGGGCGGCACGCGCACCCTCGTCCTCCGCTGGCCTACCCGTCGGGGACACAACATGCCCACTTTCCCTCCCTTTCCCAAAAACCCTCCCACGCTCCCCCTCATCTCCCTCCTCCATGGTCGACGCCCCGAAGAAACCCGCCGACCACGCCGCCACCACCGCTCGCCCCGCGACGAAGAAGAGGAGGACATAGCGATCAGAGCTCACGCCGGCGGAGGCCGCACGGCTGGACATCGAATCAGCCAAGAGGAGGGCCCGACGGACCGTTGCGGTGGAGAAGAAAGACACTCCTGACTACGCCATGGAGGTCGCGGTTGCGTAGCACAAGGCCACCGTCGACCAAAACGAGGCCATCCTCGCCAAGGCCACATAGGCAACGATGACGCATGCCCTCGTCATGCTAGGGTTGTACCGACCCGGGCTGACCATTCTCTTCGCCGACGCCATGGCCGCGGCGAGCACAGGCTCGTCGGCCGTTCACCTTCCGCAGTACCGGTCGCCGAGCTCCTCCATAACACCGGAGACGCACAGTTTTCATACGCCGCGGCAACATGCTCAGACCTGGTTCTTCACGTCGCCGGACGGCAGCGCGATATCGCCGGCCACCCCCGCCAGCCCGGCCGTCATCGACCTCAATGTCACGCCTAGGTATAGTAGCACTGGCTAGCCGAACGACGGGATGCAAAGGAAGCAACCCCGGTTGATTCCTACGGCCAATCTTCCCGACGCCCGCAACCTATTCTACGAAATGCCAATCCCGACACCGGTGGCCGACGACCCTGACTACAACGCGTTCATGGAGAACATCATCTACAAGGGTCGTGGCCAGACCTTCCACCCCGACAGCCAAGGCAAAGGCTTCGATCCCGACGAGAACCAAAGCCAAGACATCCGCGACCCAGATGGTGCCCACCACTACGGTGTCCATGAACAAGAATAGGTCGACAACCATGACAAGTCATGGCATGAAGATGAAGACATGTATTGCGAAGATGAGGAAGAAGAGATCGGCAATGCCGAGGAGCCACTGTTTATTGATGAATTCACCCAAAGAGCCGAGGCACAAAAGAGAAAGCAAAGCATTAGCACGAGATCATACACCAAAGTAGAGGACATGTTGATTTGCGAGAGTTGGATGTAGATAGGCCAAAATTCCAAGACCAATGTTGAGCAAAAATTTCAAGGACAGCCGGACGAGATGTGGCGCACGGCCGGCGCATCCAAAAAGGCGACTGGACTCCACTCCATTGCTCTATCCATACAGACAAAATCTAAACAAAACGAATGTCCGTTTGGATCAACGGTTGGAGTTGGCCTTATGAACTGGAAAAAACATCCAACCCGTGTTCCCACAGCCGTCGCCTTCTCTGTCATCCGGCGAACAAGAGTCAAACCACACCAGCGTCGACGTCGACCGTCTGGTCTCGACTCTCGTCGAGCTCTGTGATGCCGTGGCGCGAGAGAGCGCAAGTCGGTGCGCGTGCGCACCAAGTTGCGTCCAGATCGGCCATTACTAGATCACAGCGTCATTTCCTTGGACTGCTGCTACATACTGGTACCTCACGAGCGACCGCTGTGTTGACCGGGTGTGCGTAGTCCACGACTGGAAAAACCATCCTGGTCATTAGACGTGATGATATATCCATAACGTGTGTATGTGTTAGGCTGGTCATAGTGGTGAGTAACATAAACTAGTAATAAGTCTATATTACTATTTTCATAGTGGATAATGTCCTATATGTGATAACATGAAGAGCTTCGTTTATTATTTTACAAAGTCATTTTACATCGAAAAACGCTATGTGATGATGATATATTATGTTACTTTATTTGTCTCTTTTCAAACTAATTACGTGTCACATCATATTTGTTTTGCCTATGTGATATTTTCACATAAGCTTTTATTAATTTTCAACCGATGACTATATGCATGTCTGTACGTAGCCTATGAAAGTTCAAACCTTCGTTCTAGTGATACATAACCACTTCTGCGGTCAAATTGGACATGCACGCCTACGTGCCATGAACCCGGTGTGAATTCCCTGAGGTCCATTTTTAGGTAGACAGAAGTTCCAACCCTGGCTGATGTTTCTTCATTATATTTTTTCTTTTTGAGATCCCAAGAAATATATGCCCAATTTTTCCAGAAACATTCTCTTTTTTTAGCAGACCGAAAAACATTCTTTGAGACAGATTTTAACGAAACCTGAAACATATTTCTCGATCCAGGGAGAATTCAGCCCATACCCAACTTTTTGTTTCCGGGTTTAGTAGACCAAATAAAGGTCTAGATTCACCTGGTCCGCATCAAGCGGTCAATGTGTCACATGGTGCGCGTTCGACTAGACTGGCCCATCACCAACTCGACCTGGGGCATTGTCGTGATTCGTCAGGAACTATATCGACGAGACCGGTACTGCAACGGCTCGACATAAATTGTAGCGACTCAACTCGCACTATAGCGTTTTTTCAGAAAGTTTGTGTACAACTTTTGAAAACGTGGCCATTTTTTGAAAATATATTAACATTTTCCGAAACTCATGAGTATTTTTTTTTAAAAATGACCATTTTTAAAACTCCAAGTATTTGAAAAAATCAAACAAATTATGAAAATTTCAAACTTTTCTTATCGATGCTGACTATTTGAAAGAAATCTAGAACATTTTCTAATGCATCTTGAACTTTTTTAGCTTTGACTACAATTTGAAATTTACGAATACTTTTTTAAAATGCAAAAACAATTGATCATTTTTCAGAGAAAGCAATTTTTTTCAAAAAATTCAATATTTTTTGGAAAAGCACGAAAATATTTAGAAATTTTTTAATATTTTTATAAACGGGATTTTTTAGGACTTCTGCATTTTTTTGATTTTTAAAACTTTTTAAAGATTTTTGAAAAAGATAAAAAAAAACAGTAAAAGAACAACTTAACAGAGAAAAGAGAGTCCACGATCAAAACCTTTTGGAAGGTTCACAAAACGGTAAAAAAAAAAGCGAGCATGAACCTTCCAAAAGGTTCCTAAAATTGGAATCACGTTCTATGTGTAGGCTAGCTAAAATGGACACACCCACCCGAGCGCTAGCTTTGCTTCATGTGTGCAAATTCTCACATTTTGATGCTTAATGTGGCAAATAGGATTTTTCCTAGATTCCTGACATACAATGGCATCATATTCGCAAATGCTACATACTGCTCAAATCATTTTCAGGCTAAGACCTAATATAAGGTCTAGATTCCAACATATATGGGCACTATATTCGTAAAATGCTATGTATCGCTCATGAGCAATGCATAGTGGTCGTCTACATGATTTGAATGGGTCGGGCCAATAAGCGGCAAGCAACCATGGGCCAAGAGAAGACGCAAAAATCATGGGTCGTGCCAACCCTGTGAGCGACGTGGGCACCAGTCACTAATATATTGTTATAGGCGATACATAGTTGCAAAATCTATATCTTTCTTACTACGAGATGGAATCACCTTCACTCTCATGCCTATGAGACACGGCCCATCAAAGAAAGGATTTTGCAAATTGTGAATGGGTGGAAAGAAAGGACACTATCTTATGGTGCAAGGAGGCTTTGATCAAAGTGGTGGCTCAAGCAATCCCGATGTATATGATAACTGCGTTTAAATTCTCGGAAAAAATTATAAGTGGATCACTGATGCAATATCGCACTGCTGGTGGATGATGGAGAGAACCAACGTAAGTTGCACTGGTTCATGTGATGGAAAATGTGTGTCCCTAAGGAAAGAGGAGGTATCAGTTTTCCTGGCGTTCACAGTTTCAATTTGGGTATGTTGGCTAAGGAGTGTCGGAGGCTTGTGGAGAACTATGGATCCTTGTGTGTGAGAGTATTGAAATCAAAGTATTATCCCTCTAGTGGTCTCTTAAATTGTGAGCTAAAGAAGGTTCATCTTATGTTTGGCAAATCATATGGGCTGGTGTACAAACCTTTAAGAAAGGCGTATTTGGAGGGTAGGAGATAGAACTAAAATACATATATGGAACAACTGCTGAATTCCTAATAGCCATAGTAGGAAAGTGATCACTGCTCGTGGAAACAGAGTTCTAACTATGGTGAGTGAGCTTATTGATCTAATTACGGGTGATTGGGATGAGCAGCTGATTAGGGATAATTTTTGGCCTGTAGATGTTGACAGAATTCTTCAAATTCCTTTATCCCATCAATCAATAGAGGACTTTGTGGCATGGCATCTAACAAAAAATGGTATATTCAGCATAAGGTCGGCTTACTATAAACAATGGGAGGAAACGTATGTTAATGAGAACCCAAATATTTTTGGCCAAGGAGGATCGACACCACACCCAATATGCAATAAACTTTGGAGTGTGAAGGTACCTGGAAAGGTGACGATCTTCTTATGGTGATGTTTGCATAATGCAATCCCTTGCTTATGCGTTTTAGCCAACCGTCACATTGGAACCAACTCACAATGTCCAATATGTAAAATGTCTGCGAAAGATGTTGGCCATGCTCTGTTTAAGTTTGAAAGAGCAAATCTGGTCTGGGATGCACTCGGGTTTAGAGACACAATTAAAAATGCAACCTGCTTGATAGGTTTGGCTCCGCGATCATCGAGTTCCTGTTATGTGACTCTTCTGTCAAATTCCTTATATGGAACCGGTCCAATTCTCAGAAAATAGTAGCGAACACTTGCTGGTATCTATGGTGGCATGGGAGATGTGTTGTAAGAGAAGAAGATGTGCTACCCCCAAGACGAACTGCTCCAGCGATCCAGGCACTAGCGCTCAGTTATGTGTGGGCTGTCAGGAACCCAACTGAAGGAAATATGCCCTAGAGGCAATAATAAAGTTATTATTTATTTCCTTATATCATGATAAATGTTTATTATTCAAGCTAGAATTGTATTAACCGGAAACATAATACATGTGTGAATACATAGACAAACAGAGTGTCACTAGTATGCCTCTACTTGACTAGCTCGTTGATCAAAGATGGTTATGTTTCCTAGCCATAGACATGAGTTGTCATTTGATTAACGGGATCACATCATTAGGATAATGATGTGATTGACTTGACCCATTCTGTTAGCTTAGCACTTGATCGTTTAGTATGTTGTTATTGCTTTCTTCATGACTTATACATGTTCCTATGACTATGAGATTATGCAACTCCCGTTTACCGGAGGAACACTTTGTGTGCTACCAAACGTCACAACGTAACTGGGTGATTATAAAGGTGCTCTACAGGTGTATCCGAAGGTACTTGTTGAGCTGGCGTATTTCGAGATTAGGATTTGTCACTCCGATTGTCCGAGAGGTATCTTTGGGCCCTCTTTGTAATGCACATCACTATAAGCCTTGCAAGCAATGTGGCTAATGAGTTAGTTGCGGGATAATGTATTACGGAACGAGTAAAGAGACTTGCCGGTAACGAGATTGAACTAGGTATTGAGATACCAACGATCGAATCTCGGGCAAGTAACATACCGATGACAAAGGGAACAACGTATGTTGTTATGCGGTTTGACCGATAAAGATCTTCGTAGAATATGTAGGAACCAATATGAGCATCCAGGTTCCGCTATTGGTTACTGACCGGAGACATGTCTTGGTCATGTCTACATAGTTCTCGAACCCGTAGGGTCCGCGCGCTTAAAGTTTGGTGATGACCCACAAGTATAGGGGGTCTATCATAGTCCTTTCGATAAGTAAGAGTGTCGAACCCAACGAGGAGCAGAAGGAAATGATAAGCGGTTTCCAGCAAGGTATTCTCTGCAAGTACTGAAATAAGTGGTAATAGATAGTTTTGTGATAGGATAATTTGTAACGAGCAACAAGTAACAAAAGTAAATAAAGTGCAGCGAAGTGGCCCAATCCTTTTGTAGCAAAGGACAAGCCTGGAAAAACTCATATATGATGTAAAGCGCTCCCGAGGACACATGGGAATATCGTCAAGCTAGTTTTCATCACGTTCATATGATTCGCGTTCGGTACTTTGATAATTTGGTATGTGGGTGGACCGGTGCTTGGGTCCTGCCCTTACTTGGACTAGCATCCCACTTATGATTAACCTCTATTGCAAGCATCCGCAACTACAACAAAAGTATTAAGGTAAACCAGCATGAAACATATGGATCCAAATCAGCCCCTTACGAAGCAACACATAAACTAGGGTTTAAGCTTCTGTCACTCTAGCAACCCATCATCTACTTATTACTCCCCAATGCCTTCATCTAGGCCCAAACAATGGTGAAGTGTCATGTAGTCGACGTTCACATAACACCACTAGAGGAGAGACAACATACATCTCATCAAAATATTGAACGAATACCAAATTCACATGACTACTAATAGCAAGACTTCTCCCATGTCCTCAGGAACAAAAGTAACTACTCACAAAGCATAAACATGTTCATAATCATAGGGGTATTAATATGCATATAGGATCTGAACATATGATCTTCCACCAATTAAACCAACTAGCATCAACTACAAGGAGTAATTAACACTACTAGCAACCTACTAGCACCAATCCCGGACTTGGAGACAAGAATTGGATACAAGAGATGAACTAGGGTTTTGAGATGAGATGGTGCTGATGAAGATGTTGATGGAGATTGCCCTCTCCCGATGATAGGAGCATTGGTGATGACGATGGCGATGATTCCCCCCTCCGGGAGGGAAGTTTCCCCGACAGAACAGCTCCGCCAGAGCCCTAGATTGGTTCCGTCAAGGTTTCACCTCGTGGCGGCTGAATTTCGTCCGAGAAGATGGCTTATGATTTTTTTTCCATCGAAAGACTCCATATAGCAGAAGATGGCACCGGAGGGCCACCAGGGGGCCCACGAGGTAGGGGGCGCGCCCAGGGGGTAGGGCACGCCCCCCACCCTCGTGGGCAGGGTGTGGCCCCCCTGGTGAGTTTCTTTCGCTGAGTATTTTTTATATATTTGGAAAACATCATCCGTGAAGTTTCAGGTCTTTTGGAGCTGTGTAGAATAGGTCTCTAATATTTGCTCCTTTTCCAGCCCAGAATCCCAGCTGTCGGCATTCTCCCTCTTTATGTAAACCTTGTAATATAAGAGAGAATAGGCATAAGTATTGTGGCATAATGTGTAATAACAGCCCATAATGCAATAAATATCTATATAAAAGCATTATGCAAAATGGACGTATCAACTCCCCCAAGCTTAGACCTCGCTTGTCCTCAAGCGAAAAGCTGAAATCAAAAAATATGTCCACATGTTTAGAGATAGAGGTGTCGATAAAAATAAAATACAGACATGAGGGTATCATGATCATTCTTAGAACAGCAACTCATATAATTCTTTGTCATATAATCTCTTATGCTAGAGTAATAATTCAATCACAATATCAAGTATGAATCGTAAACTTCATTGAAAACTAACAAACTACAATCTCAGTCATTGAAGAAATTGCAATTTATCATAACATAGGAAAGAGTCAATGTATAAGAGCTTTTCAGCAAGTCCACACACTCAACTATCATATAATCTTTCACAATTGCTGACACTCACGCAATACTTATGGGTATGGAGTTTTAATCGGACACAGAGAAAGATAGGGGCTTATAGTTTTGTCTCCCAACGTTTTACCTCAAGGGTAATGTCAACAGTAATAGTTCATGAAAACTCACATCCAATTAGCCATATATACCAGGATCTTTTCCAACATATTGTGCTTTCCAAAGGATAAAATGTAAGAAGGAAGGGTGAAGATCACCATGACTCTTATGCAATGTAGGAGATAAAAGTAAAAGATAGGCCCTTCGCAGAGGGAAGCAGAGGTTTTCATGCGCTTTTATGGTTGGATGCACAAAATCTTAATGCGAAAGAACGTCACTTTATATTGCCACTTGTGATATGGACCTTTATTATGCACTCTGTCACTTTTATTACTTCCATATCACACGATCGTATAAATCTTATTTTCTCCCACACTAATATATACATATTTAGAGAGCAATTTTTATTGCTTGCACCGATGACAACTTACTTGAAAGATCTTATTCAATCCATAGGTAGGTATAGTGGACTCTCATGGCAAAACTGGTTTAAGGGTATTTAGAAGCACAAGTAGTATCTCTACTTGGTGCAATGAATTTGGCTAGCATGAGGGGGAAAGGCAAGCTCATCATGTTGGAAGATCCAAGACAATATAATTCATCTCAGATGTAAGAAAACATAACCCATTATGTTGTCTTCCTTGTCCAATGTCAACTCTTTAGCATGTCATATTTTAATGAGTGCTCATAATCATAAAAGATGTCCAAGATAGTATATTTATATGTGAAGACCTTTCTTTCTTTATTACTTCCTATTAATTGCAACGATGACCAAAACTGTGTTTGTCAACCCTCAACAACTTTTATTCATCATACTCTTCCTATGTGAGCTCATTACTCTCCATAAGACTCACATGATCTCCTTGTTTCTTTTTATTGCTTTCTCTTTTCTTTTATTCACTTGAGATCATGGAAAAATAATCAAGCCCTTGACTCAACACTAATCTTTACTATATAGCTCACGGACTCGATTAGATAGAAGGATAATGAAGCAAAACTCACAACTAGATCATACTAAGAACTTTTATTCTACTAGATCAAGATATTACCAAAAGGATCAAACTAAGAAAAGCGGTAAAGATAGAAGTGATGGTGATACGATACCGGGGCACTCCCCCAAGCTTGGCAGTTGCCAAGTGGAGTGCCCATACCCATGTGATTATGTATCCTTTGTTGGTGAAGAAGGTGGGGTTGTCGATGATGGATAGTCGCACATCGAGCGTAGGAGGTCTTCTAACTTGCGGATAATGCCCTTGAGTGTGACGATATGCTCCTTCAACAAAATATTTTCACGTGTGAGATACTTATTTTGTATACGAGCTAGCTCAATCATCTTGAAAGCTTCGATCTCTGTTGGGGTGAGAAGGTTGTGGTCAAGTTGAAGGGTGTCTTCTGTTGTCGGAACATGGTCCTCCATGGCCTTCTTGATCCCTTCATCCTTGTTGACCTCCATGGGTTCTTCTCTCTTCAGCTCTATCTTCATTAGCCAAGCATTGTTGCCCTCATGGTTGGAGGAGGAGGGAGACGACATCATGCCTGGCCTTGACAACCCTAACAAAAAATAGCTCAAAACAAAGACAGGAGATTTTTGCGTGATACGGGAGTCAAAACCCCCGGGAGGTTATATAATGAATTTTTACCGACCAAAATACGTAACGTGTACGAAAATGGAGTCCGGAGAGCACACGAGGTGCCCACGAGGTAGGGGGGCGCCCAGTAGGGTAGGGCGCGCCCTCCACCCTCGTGGAGGCCTCGTGTCCTTCCCGGACTGCTACTTATTTTTCTATTTTTCTAAATATTCCAAAACGGAGAAATATTGCCTTAAAACTGTTTTGGAGTCGGTTTACTTACCGTACCACATACCTATTCCTTTTCGGAGTCTGAAACGTTCCGGAAAGTGTCCCTTATGTATTCCTCCGGGGTTACGGTTTCAATAATATTGGTTTCAACATTTATGGGATTACCTGAGATATAATGTTTGATTCTTTGACCGTTCACCACCTTCGGATTTGTGCCTTCGAAGTTGTTGATTTTTATGGCACCGGAACGGTAGACCTCCTCGATAACGTAAGGACCTTCCCATTTAGAGAGAAGTTTTCGTGCAAAAAATCTTAAGCGAGAGTTGTATAGCAATACATAATCACCTACATTAAACTCATGCTTTTGTATTCTTTTGTCATTGCCATCTTTTAACTTTTTCTTTAAACAACTTGGCATTTTCGTAGGCTTGGGTTCTCCATTCATCAAGTGAGCTAATATCAAATAACCTCTTCTCACCGGCAAGTTTAAAATCATAATTAAGTTCTTTAATAGCCCAATAAGCCTTGTGTTCTAGTTCGAGAGGTAAGTGACATGCTTTTCCATAGACCATTTTATACGGAGACATACCCATAGGATTTTTATATGCAGTTCTATAGGCCCATAAGGCATCATCTAGTTTCTTGGACCAATTCTTTCTAGACCTATTAACAGTCTTTTGCAAAATTAATTTGAGTTCTCTATTACTCAATTCTACTTGACCACTAGACTGAGGATGATAAGGAGATGCAATTCTATGATTAACATCATATTTAGCAAGCATTTTACGGAAAGCACCATGGATAAAATGTGAACCACCATTAGTCATTAAATATCTAGGGACTCCAAATCTTGGAAAAATAACTTCTTTAAGCATTTTAATAGAAGTATTATGATCAGCACTACTAGTTGGAATAGCTTCTACCCACTTAGTAACGTAATCAACAGCAACTAAAATATGTGTATATCCATTAGAGGAAGGAAAGGGTCCCATATAGTCAAAGCCCCAAACATCAAATGGTTCAATAACAAGTGAATAATTCATAGGCATTTCTTGACGTGTACTAATATTACCAATTCTTTGACATTCATCACAAGATAAGACAAACTTACGGGCATCCTTGAAGAGAGTAGGCCAATAAAAACCAGATTGCAGTACCTTATGTGCAGTTCTATCTCCAGCATGGTGTCCTCCATAAGCTTCGGAGTGACACTTGCGTAGGATCTGTTCCTGTTCATGCTCAGGTACACAACATCTAATAACACCATCTACTCCTTTATAAAGATGTGGGTCATCCCAAAAGTAATGCCTCAAGTCATAGAAGAACTTTTTCTTTTGCTGGTATGTGAAACTAGGTGGTATAAACTTAGCAACAATGTAATTAGCATAATCAGCATACCATGGAGCAGTATGAGAAGCATTTATGGCATTTAATTGCTCATCAGGAAAGCTATCATCAATAGGTAGTGGGTCATCAAGCACATTTTCTAACCTAGACAAGTTGTCTGCAATGGGGTTCTCAGCTCCTTTTCTATCAACAATATGCAAATCAAATTCTTGTAGCAAGAGAACCCATCTAATAAGTCTAGGTTTAGCATCTTTCTTTTCCATAAGATATTTAATAGCAGCATGATCAGTGTGAATAGTTACTTTGGAATCAACAATATAAGGTCTGAACTTATCACAAGCAAATACAACTGCTAAGAATTCTTTTTCAGTAGTAGCATAATTTCTTTGAGCATTGTCTAGAGTTTTACTAGAATATTGAATAACATTTAGTTTCTTATCAACTCTTTGTCCTAGAACAGCACCTACAGCATAATCGCTAGCATCACACATAATTTCAAAGGGTAAATTCCAATCAGGTGGCTGAATAATAGGTGCAGAGATCAATGCTTTCTTAAGTATTTCAAATGCTTCTACACAATCATCATCAAAAACAAATGGTATATCTTTTTGTAATAAATTAGCCAGAGGCCGAGAAATTTTTGAGAAGTCCTTAATGAACCTCCTATAAAAACCGGCATGACCAAGGAAACTTCTTATACATTTGATGTCCTTGGGACATGGCATCTTTTCAATAGCATCAACCTTGGCTTTGTCAACTTCAATACCTCTTTCAGAAACTTTATGCCCCAAGACAATACCTTCATTAACCATAAAGTGGCACTTTTCCCAATTCAAGACAAGATTAGTTTCTTCACATCTCTGCAAAACTCGATCAAGGTTGCTCAAGCAATCATCAAAAGAAGATCCATAGACGGAAAAGTCGTCCATGAAAACCTCACAAATCTTTTCACAAAAGTCAGAGAATATAGCCATCATGCATCTTTGAAAGGTAGCAGGTGCATTACATAAACCAAAAGGCATACGTCTATAAGCAAAAGTACCAAAAGGGCAAGTAAAAGTAGTCTTTGATTGATCTTTAGCTGACACAGGTATTTGAGAGAAATCAGAATAACCATCTAGAAAACAAAAATCTGTATGTTTGGATAATCTTTCTAGCATTTGATCGATAAAAGGTAAGGGGTAATGATCCTTTTTAGTTGCCTTATTTAATTTGCGGAAATCAATTACCATCCTATAATCTGTAATAATTCTTTGAGGAATCAATTCATCTTTATCATTAGGAACAACAGTAATACCTCCCTTCTTAGGGACACAATGGACAGGGCTTACCCACTGACTATCAGCAACGGGATAAATTATACCTGCCCCAAGGAGCTTTAGTATCTCCTTTCTTACCACTTCTTTCATTTTAGGATTCAGCCGGTGTTGATGATCACGAACTGGTTTAGCATCTTCTTCCAAATTAATTTTATGTTGACATAGAGTGGGACTAATGCCCTTAAGATCATCAAGAGTATACCCAATAGCAGCACGGTGCTTCTTCAGAGTTTTCAATAATCTCTCTTCTTCATGCTCTGAAAGGTTAGCACTAATAATAACAGGATATATCTTTTTCTCATCAAGATAAGCATATTTCAGAGTATCAGGTAATGGTTTAAGCTCAAACACGGGATCACCCTTGGGTGGAGGAGGATCCCCAACAGGTAAATTGTTTTTCGGAATAGATTCCTGTTTAAAGAATAATTCATCTATTTCCCTTCTTTCATTCATAAACATGTCATTTTCATGGTCTAGCAAGTATTGTTCTAAAGGATCACTAGGAGGTACGGCAATAGAAGCAAGACCAATAATTTCATCCTTACTAGGTAGTTCTTCTTCACGGTGTTGTCTACTAAATTTAGAGAAATTAAATTCATGAGTCATATCATTTAAACCGACAGTAACAAAATCTCTTTTGCAATCTATGGTAGCATTAACAGTATTTAAGAAGGTTCTACCAAATATAATGGGACAAAAGCTATCTTGTGGGGAACCAAGAACAAGAAAATCAGCAGGATATTTAGTTTTCCCACACAAGACTTCAACATCTCTAACAATTCCCATTGGTGAAATAGTATCAATATCTTCTATTTCAGGAGGTGCAATATCATGCATAACTTCTTAGTATAATGAATAAGGTATTGCACTAGCACTAGCACCCATATCACATAAGCCATGAAAACAATGATCTCCTATTTAAACAGAAATAACAGGCATGCCTACCACAGGTCTAGGTTTATCTTTATCACGGGGTTTAGCAATTCTAGAAGTTTCATTACAGAAATAAATAACATGCCCATCAATATGATCAGACAAGAGATCTTTAACAATAGCAATATTGGGTTCAACTTTAACTTGCTCAGGAGGTGTATATGTTTTAATATTGCTTTTACGAACTACAGTTGAAGCCTTAGCATGATCCTTTATCCTAACAGGGAAAGGTGGTTTCTCAACATAAGAAGTAGGAACAATAGGATCATTATAAGTGATAGTCTTTTCTTCAACTTTAATAGGTGCAGCTACTTTTACTTCTATGGGAGGATGATATTTAAACCACTTCTCCTTGGGGAGATCAACATAAGTAGCAAAAGATTCACAGAAAGAAGCTACTATCTCAGAGTCAAGTCCATATTTAGTGCTAAATTTACGGAAAACATTGGTATCCATAAAAGATTTAACACAATAAAAACTAGGTGTCATACCTGACTCCTTACCATTGTCGAGGTCCCAATATTCAGAGTTGTGTTTAATTCTCTCCAATAAATTCCATTTGAATTCAATAGTCTTCATCATAAAAGAGCCAGCACAAGAAGTATCAAGCATGGTGCGATTGTTACCAGAAAGCCGAGCATAAAAATTTTGAATAATCATTTCTCTTGAGAGCTCATGATTGGGGCATGAATATAACATTGATTTAAGCCTCCCCCAAGCTTGAGCGATGCTTTCTCCTTCGCGAGGCCAAAAATTATATATATAATTGCAATCACGATGAACAAGATGCATAGGATAAAACTTCTGATGAAATTCCAATTTCAATCGTTTGTAATTCCAAGACCTCATATCATCACATAGCCTATACCATGTCGATGTATCTCCCCTCAAAGATAAGGGGAAAACCTTCTTCTTAACAACATCTCCGGGTACACCTGCAAGCTTAAATAATCCACAAACTTCATCCACATATATCAGATGTTCATCAGGATGTTTCATTCCATCTCCTAAAAAAGGATTAGCTAGCAGTTTTTCTATCATACCCGCAGGAACTTCAAAGCAAGCATTTTCATTTTCATATTAATTTTCAGTAGGTTGAGTAGGTTGAGGATCAACTCTTTGCTCTACTGGTCGGGGTGAAGATACCTCGAACAAGCCCCTCAGAGGATTACTTTCCATAGTAATAAGTGACAGTAAATTTCAGCACACTATATAAATTTTTCCTTACCAAATTCCACCTACCAAAGGCGCTTCACTCCCCGGCAACGGCGCCAGAAAAGAGTCTTGATGACCCACAAGTATAGGGGATCTATCATAGTCCTTTCCATAAGTAAGAGTGTTGAACCCAACGAGGAGCATAAGGAAATGATAAGTGGTTTCCAGCAAGGTATTCTCTGCAAGTACTGAAATAAGTGGTAACAGTTAGTTTTATGATAGGATAATTTGTAACAAGCAACAAGTAACAAAAGTAAATAAAGTGAAGAAAAGTGGACCAATCCTTTTGTAGAAAAGGACAAACCTGGACAAACTCTTATATGATGTAAAGCACTCCCGAGGACACATGGGAATATCGTCAAGCTAGTTTTCATCACGTTGATATGATTCGCGTTCGGTACTTTGATAATTGGGTATGTGGGTGGACCGGTGCTTGGGTGCTTCCCTTACTTGGACTAGCATCCCACTTATGATTAACCTCTATTGCAAGCATCCGCAACTACAACAAAAGTATTAAGGTAAACCTAACCATAGCATGAAACATATGGATCCAAATCAGCCCCTTACGAAGCAACGCATAAACTAGGGTTTAAGCTTCTGTCACTCTAGCAACCCATCATCTACTTATTACTCCCCAATGCCTTCCTCTAGGCCCAAACAATGGTGAAGTGTCATGTAGTCGACGTTCACATAACACCACTAGAGGAGAGACAACATACATCTCATCAAAATATCGAACGAATACCAAATTCACATGACTACTAATAGCAAGACTTCTCCCATGTCCTCAGGAACAAAAGTAACTACTCACAAAGCATAAACATGTTCATAATCAGAGAGGTATTAATATGCATATAGGATCTGAACATATGATCTTCCACCAATTAAACCAACTAGCATTAATTACAAGGAGTAATTAACACTACTAGCAAGCTACTAGCACCAATCCCGGACTTGGAGACAAGAATTCGACACAAGAGATGAACTAGGGTTTTGAGATGAGATGGTGCTGATGAAGATGTTGATGGAGATTGCCCTCTCCCGATAAGAGGAGCGTTGGTGATGACGATGGTGATGATTCCCCCCTCTGGGAGGGAAGTTTCCCCGGCAGAACAGCTCCGCCAGAGCCCTAGATTGGTTTCGCCAAGGTTCCGCCTCGTGGCGGCGGAGTTTCGTCCGAGAAGATGGCTTATGATTTTTTTTCCATTGAAAGACTCCATATAGCAGAAGATGGCCACCGGAGGGCCACCAGGGGGCCCACGAGGTAGGGGGCGCGCCCCCACCCTCGTGGGCAGGGTGTGCCCCCCTGGTGAGTTTCTTCCGTTGAGTATTTTTTATATGTTTGGAAAACATCATCCGTGAAGTTTCGGGACTTTTGGAGCTGTGCAGAATAGGTCTCTAATATTTGCTCCTTTTCCAGCCCAGAATCCCAGCTGCCGGCGTTCTCCCTCTTTATGTAAACCTTGTAAAATAAGAGAGAATAGGCATAAGTATTGTGACATAATGTGTAATAACAGCCCATAATGCAATAAATATCGATATAAAAGCATGATGCAAAATGGACGTATCATTTGGTGACGATCGTATTATGAGTTTTTGTGTTTTGATGTACCAAAGGTAGTTCGGAGTCCCGGATATGATCACGGACATGACAAGGAGTCTCAAAATGGTCGAGACGTAAAGATTGATATATTGGACGACTATGTTCGGACACCGGAAGTGTTCCGAGTAGTTTCGGATAAAAACCGGATACCGTGGGTTTACCGGAAACCCCCTGGGAGTTAATTGGGCCTCATGGGCCTTAGTGGGAGAAGAGGAGGGGCGGCCAGGGCAGCCGCGCGGCCCCTCCCCCTCTAGTCTAAATTGGACAAGGAGGGGGGCGGCGCCCCCCCTTTTTCCTTCTCCTCCTCTCTCCCTTCCTTCCCTCTCCTACACCAACAAGGAAAAGGATGAGTCCTACTCCCGGTGGGAGTAGGACTCCCCCTAGCGCGCCCTCCTCCTGGCCGACCGCCTCCCCCCTTGATCCTTTATATACGGGGGCAGGGGGCACCCTAGAACACACAAGTTGATCTGTTGATCTATTCCAGCCGTGTGCGGTGCCCCCCTCCACCATATTCCACCCCAGTTATATCGTAGCGGTGCTTAGGCGAAGCCCTGCGTCGGTAGCAACATCATCACCGTCATCACGCCGTCGTGTTGACGGAACTTTCCCATGAAGCTCTGCTGGATCGAAGTTCGCGGGACATCATCAAGCGGAACGTGTGCTTAACTCGGAGGTGTTGTACATTCGGTACTTGGATCGGTCGGATCGTGAAGACGTACAACTACATAAACCGCGTTGTGCTAACGCTTCCACTTTCGGTCTACGAGGGTACATGGACAGACTCTCCCCTCTTGTTGCTATGCATCACCATGATCCTAAGTGTGCGTAGGAATTTTTTTGAAATTACTATGTTCCCCAATAGTGGCATCCGAGCCAGGTTATTGTGTAGATGTTATATGCACGAGTAGAACACAAGTGAGTTGTGGGCGATACAAGCCATACTGCTTACCAGCATGTCATACTTTGGTTTGGCGGTATTGTTGGATGAAGCGGCCCGGACCGACATTACGCATACGCTTACGCGAGACTGGTTCTACCGACGTGCTTTGCACACAGGTGGCTGGCGGGTGTCAGTTTCTCCAACTTTAGTTGAACCGAGTGTGGCTACGCCCGGTCCTTGCGAAGGTTAAAACAACACTAACTTGACGAACTATCATTGTGGATTTGATGCGTAGGTAAGAACGGTTCTTGCTCAGCCCGTAGCAGCCACGTAAAAACTTGCAACAACAAAGTAGAGGACGTCTAACTTGTTTTTATAGGGCATGTTGTGATGTGATATGGTCAAGGCATGATGCTATATTTGTTGGGGAACATAGTAATTTCAAAATTTTCCTACGCACACGCAAGATCATGGTGATGCATAGCAACGAGAGGGGAGAGTGTGTCCATGTACCCACGTAGACCGAAAGCGGAAGCGTTATTACAACGCGGTTGATGTAGTCGTACGTCTTCACAATCCGACCGATCAAGTACCGAACGCAGGGCACCTCCGAGTTCTACACACGTTCAACTCGATGACGTCCCTCGAACTCCGATCCAGTCGAGCTTTGAGGGAGAGTTCCGTCAGCACGACGGCATGGTGACGATGATGATGTTCTACCAACGCAGGGCTTCGCCTAAGCACCGCCACGATATTATCGAGGTGGATTATGGTGGGAGGAGGCACCGCACACGGCTAAGAGATCCAAGAGATCAATTGTTGTGTCTCCAAGGGGTGCCTCCCTCCCCGTATATAAAGGAGTGGAGGAGGGGGAGGGGGACGGCCACCCTAGGCGCGCCCCATGAGGAGTCCCACTCCCACCGGGAGTAGGACTCCCCCCTTCCATGTGGGAGTAGGAGAGGAGAGGGAAGGAGAGAGAGGGGGAAAGGAAAGGGGGCGCCCCCCCCTCCTTGTCCAATTTGGACTGGGTGGGAAGGGGGCGCGTGGCTGCCCTTGGCCGCCCCTCCTCTTCTCCACTAGGGGCCAATAGGCTCATTAGTCTCCCCGGGGGGTTCCGGTAACCCCCGGTACTCCGGTATATGCCCAAAACTCCCCGAAACCATTCCGGTGTCCGAACATAGTCGTCCAATATATCGATCTTTACGTCTCGACCATTTCGAGACTCCTTGTTATGTCCGTGATCACATCTGGGACTCCGAACTACCTTCAATACATCAAAACACATAAACTCATAATATAACCGTCATCGAACTTTAAGCGTGCGGACCCTACGGGTTCGAGAACTATGTAGATATGACCGAGACACGTCTCCGGTCAATAACCAATAGAGGGACCTAGATGCTCATATTGGCTCCCACATATTCTACGAAGATCTTTATCGGTCAAACCGCATGACAACATAAGTTGTTCCCTTTGTCATCGGTATGTTACTTGCCCGAGATTCGATCATCGGTGTCTCAATATCTAGTTCAATCTCGTTACCGGAAAGTCTCTTTACTCGTTCTGTGATACATCATCTTGTAACTAACTCATTAGTTACAATGCTTGCAAGGCTTAAGTGATGTGTATAACCGAGTGGGCCCAAGAGATACCTCTCCGACAATCGGAGTGACAAATCCTAATCTCGAAATACACCAACCCAACAAGTACCTTCGGAGACACATGTAGAGCACCTTTATAATCACCCAGTTACGTTGTGACGTTTGGTAGAACACAAAGTGTTCCTCCGGTAAACGGGAGTTGCATAATCTCATAGTCATAGGAACATGTATAAGTCATGAAGAAAGCAATAACAACATACTAAACGATCAAGTGCTAAGCTAACGGAATGGGTCAAGTCAATCACATCATTCTCCTAATGATGTGATCCCATTAATAAAATGACAACTCTTTGTCTATGGCTAGGAAACATAACCATCTTTGATCAATGAGCTAGTCAAGTAGAGGCATACTAGTGACACTTTGTTTGTCTATGTATTCACACATTTATCATGTTTCCGGTTAATACAATTCTAGCATGAATAATAAAAATTTATCATGATATAAGGAAATAAATAATAACTTTATTATTGCCTCTAGGGCATATTTCCTTCAGTCTCCCACTTGCACTAGAGTCAATAACCTAGATTACATAGTAATGATTCTAACACCCATGGAGCCTTGGTGCTGATCATGTTTTGCTCGTGGAAGAGGCTTAGTCAACGGGTCTGCAACATTCTATGTCTCCCACCTGGACTTGATCCCGGATGGAGTTGAAGCGTCTCTTGATGTGCTTGGTTCTCTTGTGAAATCTGGATTCCTTTGCCAAAGCAATTGCACCAGTATTGTCACAAAAGATTTTCATTGGACCTGATGCACTAGGTATGACACCTAGATCGGATATGAACTCCTTCATCCAGACTCCTTCATTTGCTGCTTCCGAAGCAGCTATGTACTCCGCTTCACATGTAGATCCCGCTACAACGCTTTGTTTAGAACTGCACCAACTGACAACTCCACTGTTTAATAAAAACATGTATCCGGTTTGCGATTTAGAATCGTCCGGATTAGTGTCAAAGCTTGCATCGACGTAACCATTTACGACGAGCTCTTTGTCACCTACATAAACGAGAAACATATCCTTCGTCCTTTTCAGGTATTTCAGGATGTTCTTGACCGCTGTCCAGTGATCCACTCCTGGATTACTTTGGTACCTCCCTGCTAAACTAATAGCAAGGCACACATCAGGTCTGGTACACAGCATTGCATACATGATAAAGCCTATGGTTGAAGCATAGGGAACATCTTTCATTTTCTCTCTATCTTCTGCAGTGGTCGGGCATTGAGTCTTACTCAACTTCACACCTTGTAACACAGGCAAGAACCCTTTCTTTACTTGATCCATTTTGAACTTCTTCAAAACTTTGTCAAGGTATGTGCTTTGTGAAAGTCCAATTAAGCATCTCGATCTATCTCTATAGATCTTGATGCCCAATATATAAGCAGCTTCACCAAGGTCTTTCATTGAAAAACTCTTATTCAAATATCCTTTTATGCTATCCAGAAATTCTATATCATTTCCAATCAACAATATGTCATCCACACATAATATCAGAAATTCTACAGAGCTCCCACTCACTTTCTTGTAAATACAGGCTTCTCCAAAAGTCTGTATAAAACCATATGCTTTGATCACACTATCAAAACATTTATTCCAACTCCGAGAGGCGTGCACCAATCCATGAATGGATCTCTGGAGCTTGCACACTTTGTTAGCTCCCTTTGGATCGACAAAACCTTCCGGTTGCATCATATACAACTCTTCTTCCAGAAATCCATTCAGGAATGCAGTTTTGACATCCATTTGCCAAATTTCATAATCATAAAATGCGTCAATTGCTAACATGATTCGGACAGACTTAAGCATCGCTGCGGGTGAGAAGGTCTCATCGTAGTCAATCCCTTGAACTTGTCGAAAACCTTTTGCAACAAGTCGAGCTTTATAGATAGTAACATTACCGTCAGCGTCGGTCTTCTTCTTGAAGATCCATTTATTCTCGATGGTTTGCCGATCATCTAGCAAGTCAACCAAAGTCCACACTTTGTTCTCATACATGGATCCCATCTCAGATTCCATGGCCTCAAGCCATTTTGCAGAATCTGGGCTCACCATCGCTTCTTCATAGTTCATAGGTTCGTCGTGGTCTAGTAACATAACCTCCAGAACAGGATTACTGTACCACTCTGGTGCGGATCTTACTCGGGTTGACCTACGAGGTTGAGTAACAACTTGATCTGAAGTTTCATGATCATCATCATTAACTTCCTCACTAATTGGTGTAGACGTCACAGGAACCGGTTTCTGTGATGAACTACTTTCCAATAATGGAGCAGGTACGGTTACCTCATCAAGTTCTACTTTCCTCCCACTCACTTCTTTCGAGAGAAACTCCTTCTCTAGAAAGGATCCATTCTTAGCAACGAATGTCTTGCCTTCAGATCTGTGATAGAAGGTGTACCCAACAGTTTCCTTTGGGTATCCTATGAAGACACATTTCTCCGATTTGGGTTCGAACTTATCAGGTTGAAGCTTTTTCACATAAGCATCGCAGCCCCAAACTTTAAGAAACGACAACTTTGGTTTCTTGCCAAACCATAGTTCATAAGGTTTCGTCTCAACGAATTTTCATGGTGCCCTATTTAACGTGAATGCGGCCGTCTCTAAAGCATAACCCCAAAATGATAGCGGTAAATCAGTAAGAGACATCATAGATCGCACCATATCTAGTAAAGTACGATTACGACGTTCGGACACACCATTACGCTGTGGTGTCCGAGTGGTGTGAGTTGCGAAACTATTCTGCATTGTTTCAAATGTAGACCAAACTCGTAACTCAAATATTCTCCTCCACGATCAGATCGTAGAAACTTTATTTTCTTGTTACGATGATTTTCAACTTCACTCTGAAATTTTTTGAACTTTTCAAATGTTTCAGACTTATGTTTCATTAAGTAGATATACCCATATCTGCTTAAATCATCTGGGAAGGTGAGAAAATAACGATACCCGCCACGAGCCTCAACATTCATTGGACCACATACATCAGTATGTATGATCTCCAACAAATCAGTTGCTCGCTCCATAGTTCCAGAGAACGGCGTTTTAGTCATCTTGCCCATAAGGCACGGTTCGCAAGTACCAAGTGATTCATAATCAAGTGATTCCAAAAGTCCATCAGTATGGAGTTTCTTCATGCGCTTTACACCAATATGACCCAAATGGAAGTGTCACAAATAAGTTGCACTATCATTATCAACTTTGCATCTTTTGGCTTCAACATTATGAATATGTGTATCACTACTATCGAGATTCATAAAAAATAGACCACTCTTCAAGGGTGCATGACCATAAAAGATATTACTCATATAAATAGAACAACCATTATTCTCAGATTTAAATGGATAACCGTCTCACATCAAACAAGATCCAGATATAATGCTCATGCTCAATGCTGTCACCAAATAACAATTATTTAGGTCTAAAACTAATCCCGAAGGTAGATGTAGAGGTAGCGTGCCGACGGTGATCACATCGACTTTGGAACCATTTCCCACGCGCATCGTCACCTCGCCCTTAGCCAGTGTTCGCTTAATCCGTAGTCCATGTTTTGAGTTGCAAATGTTAGCAACAGAACCAGTATCAAATACCCAGGTGCTACTGCGAGCTCTGGTAAGGTACACATCAATAACATGTATATCACATATACCTTTGTTCACCTTGCCATCCTTCTTATCCACCAAATACTTGGGGCAGTTCCGCTTCCAGTGACCAGTCTGCTTGCAGTAGAAGCACTCAGTCTCAGGCTTAGGTCCAGACTTGGGTTTCTTCTCTTGAGCAGTAACTTGTTTGCTGTTCTTCTTGAAGTTCCCCTTCTTCTTCCCTTTGCCCTTTTTCTTGAAACTGGTGGTCTTATTGACCATCAACACTTGATGCTCTTCTTGATTTCTACCTCTGCAGCCTTTAGCATTGCGAAGAGCTCGGGAATTGTCTTATCCATCCCTTGCATGTTATAGTTCATCACGAAGCTCTTTAGCTTGGTGGCAGTGATTGAAGAATTCTGTCAATGACGCTATTGTCCGGAAGATTAACTCCCAGTTGAATCAAGTGATTGTTATACCCAGACATTCTGAGTATATGCTCACTGACAGAACTATTCTCCTCCATCTTGCAGCTGTAGAACTTATTGGGGACTTCATATCTCTCAATCCGAGCATTTGCTTGAAATATTAACTTCAACTCCTGGAACATCTCATATGCTCCATGACGTTCAAAACGTCATTGAAGTCCCGGTTCTAAGCCATAAAGCATGGCACACTGAACTATCGAGTAGTCATCAACTTTGCTCTGCCAGACATTCATAACATCTGGTGTTGCTCCTGCAGCAGGTTTGGCACCTAGCGGTGTTTCCAGGACGTAATTCTTCTGTGCAGCAATGAGGATAATCCTCAAGTTACGGACCCAGTCCCTGTAATTGCTACCATCATCTTACAACTTTGCTTTCTCAAGGAACGCATTAAAATTCAACGGAACAACAACACGAGCCATCTATCTACAACAAACATAGACATGCAAGATACTATCAGGTACTAAGTTCGTGATAAATTTAAGTTCAATTAATCATATTACTTAAGAACTCCCACTTAGATAGACATCCCTCTAATCATCTAAGTGATCACATGATCCAAATCAACTAAACCATAACCGATCATCACGTGAAATGGAGTAGTTTTCAATGGTGAACATCACTATGTTGATCATATCTACTATATGATTCACACTCGACCTTTCGGTCTCAGTGTTCCGAGGCCATATCTACATATGCTAGGCTCGTCAAGTTTAACCTGAGTATTCTGCGTGTGCAAAACTGGCTTGCACCCGTTGTAGATGGACGTAGAGCTTATCACACCTGATCATCACGTGGTGTCTGGGCATGACGAACTTTGGCAACAGTGCATACTCAGGGAGAACACTTTTATCTTGAAATTTAGTGAGATATCATCTTATAATGCTACCGTCAATCAAAGCAAAATAAGATGCATAAAAGATAAACATCACATGCAATCAATATAAGTGATATGATATGGCCATCATCATCTTGTGCTTGTGATCTCCATCTCCGAAGCACCATCATGATCACCATCGTCACCGGCGCGACACCTTGATCTCCATCGTAGCATCGTTGTCGTCTCGCCAACTATTGCTTCTACGACTATCGCTACCGCTTAGTGATAAAGTAAAGCAATTACAAGGCGATTGCATTGCATACAATAAAGTGACAACCATATGGCTCCTGCGAGTTGCCGATAACTCGGTTACAAAAACATGATCATCTCATACAATAAAATATAGCATCATGTCTTGACCATATCGCATCACAACATGCCCTCCAAAGACAAGTTAGACGTCCTCTACTTTGTTGTTGCAAGTTTTACGTGGCTGCTATGGGCTAAGCAAGAACCGTTCTTACCTACGCATCAAAACCACAACGATAGTTCGTCAAGTTAGTGATGTTTTAACCTTATCAAGGACCGGGCGTAGCCACACTTGGTTCAACTAAAGTTGGAGAAACTGACACCCGCCAGCCACCTGTGTGCAAAGCACGTCGGTAGAACCAGTCTCGCGTAAGTGTACACGTAATGTCGGTCCAGACCGCTTCATCCAGCAATACCGCTGAACCAAAGTATGACATGCTGGTAAGCAGTATGACTTGTATCGCCCAAAACTCAGTTGTATTGTACTCGTGCATATAACATCAACGCATAAAACCAGGCTCGGATGCCACTGTTGGGGAACGTAGTAATTTCAAAATTTTCCTACGCACACGCAAGATCATGGTGATGCATAGCAACGAGAGGGGAAAGTGTGTCCACGTACCCTCGTAGATCGAAAGCGGAAGCGTTATCACAAAGCGATTGATGTAGTCGTACGTCTTCACAATCTGACCGATCAAGTACCAAACGCATGGCACCTCCGAGTTCTGCACATGTTCAACTCGATGACGTCCCTCGAACTCCGATCCAGCCGAGCTTTGAGGGAGAGTTCCGTCAACACGACGGCGTGGTGACGATGATGATGTTCTACCGACGCAGGGCTTCGCCTAAGCACCGCTACGATATTATCGAGGTGGATTATGGTGGAAGGAGGCACCACACATGGCTAAGAGATCCAAGAGATCAATTGTTGTGTCTCCAAGGGGTGCCTCCCTCCCCGTGTATAAAGGAGTGGAGGAGGTGGAGGGGCCGGCCACCCTAGGTGCGCCCCAAGAGGAGTCCTACTCCCACCGGGAGTAGGACTCCCCCCTTCCATGTGCGAGTAGGAGAGGAGAGGGAAGGAGAGAGAGGGGGAAAGGAAAGGGGGCGACGCCCCCCCTCCTTGTCCAATTCAGACTAGAGGGGGAAGGGGGCGCGCGGCTGCCCTTGGCCGCCCCTCCTCTTCTCCACTAGGGCCCAATAGGCCCATTAGTCTCCCCAGGGGGTTCCGGTAACCCCCGGTACTCCGGTATATGCCCAAAACTCCCCGAAACCATTTCGGTGTCCGAACATAGTCGTCCAGTATATCGATCTTTACATCTCGACCATTTCAAGACTCCTTGTTATGTCCGTGATCACATCCGGGACTCCGAACTACCTTCGGTACATCAAAACACATAAACTCATAATATAACCGTCATCGAACTTTAAGCGTGCGGACCCTACGGGTTCGAGAACTATGTAGACATGACCGAGACATGTCTCCGGTAAATAACCAATAGTGGAACCTAGATGCTCATATTGGCTCCCACATATTCTACGAAGATCTTTATCGGTCAAACCGCATAACAACATACGTTGTTCCCTTTGTCATTGGTATGTTACTTGCCCGAGATTTGATCGTCGGTATCTCAATACCTAGTTCAATCTCGTTACTGGCATGTCTCTTTACTCGTTCTGTAATACATCATCCCGTAACTAACTCATTAGTTACAATGCTTGCAAGGCTTAAGTGATGTGTATTACTGAGTGGGCCCAGAGATACCTCTCCGACAATCGAAGTGACAAATCCTAATCTCGAAATACACCAACCCAACAAGTACCTTTGGAGACACCTGTAGAGCACCTTTATAATCACCCAGTTACATTGTGACGTTTGGTAGCACACAAAGTGTTCCTCCGATAAACGGGAGTTGCATAATCTCATAGTCATAGGAACATGTATAAGTCATGAAGAAAGCAATAGCAACATACTAAACGATCAATTGCTAAGCTAACGGAATGGGTCAAGTCAATCACATCATTCTCCTAATGATGTGATCCCGTTAATCAAATGACAACTCTTTGTCTATGGCTAGGAAACATAACCATCTTTGATCAACGAGCTAGTCAAGTAGAGGCATACTAGTGACACTTTGTTTGTCTATGTATTCACACAGGTATCATGTTTCCGGTTAATACAATTCTAGCATGAATAATAAACATTTATCATTATATAAGGAAATAAATAATAACTTTATTATTGCCTCTAGGGCATATTTCCTTCAATATTGTATGAGATGATCATGTTTTGTAACCGAGTTGTCGGCAACTGGCAGGAGCCATATGGTTGTCGCTTTATTGTATGCAATGCAATCGCCCTGTAATTGCTTTAGTTTATCACTAAGCGGTAGCGATAGTCGTAGAAGCAATAGTTGTCAAGACGACAACGATACTACGATGGAGATCAAGGTGTCGCACCGGTGACAATGGTGATCATGATAGTGCTTCATAGATGGAGATCACAAGCACAAGATGATGATGGCCATATCATATCACTTATATTGATTACATGTGATGTTTATATTTTATGCATCTTATTTTGCTTTGATTGATGGTAGCATTATAAGATGATCTCTCACTAAATTTCAAGATAAAAGTGTTCTCCCTGGGTATGCACCGTTGCCAAAGTTCGTCGTGCCGAGACACCACATGATGATCAGGTGTGATGAGCTCTACGTTCATCTACAACGGGTGCAAGCTAGTTTTGCACACACAGAATACTCAGGTTAAACTTGACGAGCCTAGCATATGCAGATATGGCCTCGGAACACTGAGACCGAAAGGTTGAGCGTGAATCATATAGTAGATATGATCAACATAGTGATGTTCACCATTGAAAACTACTACATCTCACGTGATGATCGGACATGGTTTAGTTAATTTGGATCACGTGATCACTTAGATGATTAGAGGGATGTCTATCTAAGTGGGAGTTCTTAAGTAATATGATTAATTGAACTTAAATTTATCATGAACTTAGTACCTGATAGTATTTTGCTTGTCTATGTTGATTGTAGATAGATGGCCCGTGTTGTTGTTCCGTTGAATTTTAATGTGTTCCTTGAGAAAGCAAAGTTGAAAGATGATGGTAGCAATTACACGGACTGGGTCCGTAACTTGAGGATTATCCTCATTGATGCACAGAAGAATTACGTCCTGGAAGCACCGCTGGGCAGGGACGGATCTAGGGGGACGAGGGGGGTGAGACCCCCCCCCCCCAATGATCGTGCCTTCCTTCGATAGCTGTCAGTTATTCTCTAATTTTTATGTACGTGCACCTGTGTGTGGCTTGGATCCCCCCCTGTGCATTAGGCCTTTGTAATTGACGTTTTTTTCTTTGAGACAAAGCCTTTGTCATTGACGTGAAGCCTCAACCCATGTACAGCCCATTGCAGGCTAAAAGCACAAAATTCTGGAAAGAAAATGCAAGCAGCCCATCAAAAGAGATAAATTGGCCTGTTAGTAGCAGCACTCAGCCACGACTTTGTCGACGCACGCACGTACCGCTAATCTCTTCGTTTCCAAGCCGCCGCCGCGAGCTGTTCTCGGATCTCTTAGGGCAGTTTAGCCTGGCAAGTCGCAACTTCTAGCTCTAAGACCAAGACTGCAGGCGCAAACGCGATCCAGAAGTTGCGCGGAAGCACGGCCGGCCGGCCGCCACAACTAGCACGATCGGCAACGAGGGAAGAGAAAACCGAAAAAGGACTAGGTTACTCTTCTTTCTCATTCTCGTTACTTCATCCTTAGCTTCACTTTCACAATTAAACTAATCCATGCATTTACAACTAAAGAATTAGAGAATCTGCATACATAAATTATAATTAGGGCATATTCGTGACATGTCAAACAAGGTTTTGCATTGTTTATCCCCCTCCGGTAGTAGATTTTTTTAGATAAAAGGTAGTAGAAATTTTTAGATCATTAACCTGTGAACTGCTTTTGCGTTTGCTTTATCACAACTTTTAGTTAAAAATGAATTGTTCAAAGTCGGCACCAGTTCCTTCCTTTGATGAGGATTTTCGTTCATTAACCTTAGCTACAAACGTCTCTAGACTATTTTTCTTCTAATCAATCTCCACACAAGAGGCAAAATCTCGCCCCCCTATGTTTGAATCCTGGTTCCGTCCCTACCGATGGGTGCCAGGCCTACTGCAGATGCTGCTGATGACGTTAAGAACGTCTGGCAGAGTAAAGCTAATGACTACTCGATAGTTCAGCGTACCATGCTTTACGGCTTAGAACCGGGACTTCAACGACGTTTTGAACGTCATGGAGCATATGAGATGTTCCAGGAGTTGAAGATAATATTTCAAGCAAATGCCCGGATTGAGAGATATGAAGTCTCCAATAAGTTCTATAGCTGCAAGATGGAGGAGAATAGTTCTGTTAGTGAACATATACTCAATATGTCTGGGTATCATAATCACTTGACTCAACTGGGAGTTAATCTTCCTATTGATAGTGTCATTGGTAGAGTTCTTCGATCGCTGCCACCAAGCTACAAGAGCTTCGTGATGAACTATAATATGCAAGGGATGAATAAGACAATTCCCGAGCTCTTCGCAATGCTAAAGGCAGCGGAGGTAGAAATCAAGAAGGAGCATCAAGTGTTGATGGTCAACAAGACCACCAGTTTCAAGAAAAAGGGTAAAGGGAAGAAGAAGGGGAACTTCAAGAAGAACAGCAAACAAGTTGCTGCTTGGGAGAAGAAACCCAAGTCTAGACCTAAGCCTAAGACTGAGTGCTTCTACTGCAAAGGGACTGGTCACTGGAAGCGTAACTACCCCAAGTATTTGGCGGATAAGAAGGATGGCAAGGTGAACAAAGGTATATGTGATATACATGTTATTGATGTGTACCTTACCAGAGCTCGCAGTAGCACCTGGGTATTTGATACTGGTTCTGTTGCTAATATTTGCAACTCGAAACAGGGACTACGGATTAAGAGAACACTGGCTAAGGACGAGGTGACGATGCACGTGGGAAATGGTTCCAAAGTCGATGTGATCGCCGTCGGCACACTACCTCTACATCTACCTTCGGGATTAGTTTTAGACCTAAATAATTGTTATTTAGTGCCAGCGTTAAGCATGAACATTATATCTAGATCTTGTTTGATGCGAGATGGTTATTCATTTAAATCTGAGAATAATGGTTGTTCTATTTATATGAGTAATATCTTTTATGGTCATGCACCCTTGAAGAGTGGTCTATTTTTGTTGAATCTCGATAGTAGTGATACACATATTCATAATGTTGAAGCCAAAAGATGCGGAGTTGATAATGATAGTGCAACTTATTTGTGACACTGCCATTTGGGTCATATTGGTGTAAAGCGCATGAAGAAACTCCATACTGATGGACTTTTGGAATCACTTGATTATGAATCACTTGGTACTTGCGAACCGTGCCTTATGGGAAATATGACTAAGACGTCGTTCTCCAGAACAATGGAGCGAGAAACAGATTTGTTGGAGATCATACATACTGATGTATGTGGTCCAATGAATATTGAGGCTCGCGGCGGGTATCGTTATTTTCTCACCTTCACAGATGATTTGAGCAGATATGGGTATATCTACTTAATGAAACATAAATCTGAAACATTTGAAAAGTTCAAAGAATTTCAGAGTGAAGTGGAAATTCATCGTAACAAGAAAATAAAGTTTCTACGTTCTGATCGTGGAGGAGAATATTTGAGTTACGAGTTTGGTCTACATTTGAAACAATGTGGAATAGTTTAGCAACTCACGCCACCTGGAACACCACAGCGTAATGGTGTGTCCGAACGTCGTAATCGTACTTTACTAGATATGGTGCGATCTATGATGTCTCTTACTGATTTACCGCTATCGTTTTGGGGTTATGCTTTAGAGACAGCATTCACGTCAAATAGGGCACCATCAAAATCCTTTGAGATGACGCCTTATGAACTATGGTTTGGCAAGAAACCAAAGTTGTCGTTTCTTAAAGTTTGGGGTTGCGATGCTTATGTGAAAAAGCTTCAACCTGATAAGCTCGAACCCAAATCGGAGAAATGTATCTTCATAGGATACCCAAAGGAAATTGTTGGGTACACCTTCTATCACAGATCCGAAGGCAAGACATTCGTTGCTAAGAATGGATCCTTTCTAGAGAAGGAGTTTCTCTCGAAAGAAGTGAGTGGGAGGAAAGTAGAACTTGATGAGGTAACTATACCTGCTCCCTTATTGGAAAGTAGTTCGTCACAGAAACCGGTTCGTGTGACACCTACACCAATTAGTGAGGAAGCTAATGATGATGATCATGAAACTTCAGATCAAGTTACTACCAAACCTCGTAGGCCAACCAGAGTAAGATCCGCATCAGAGTGGTACGGTAATCCTGTTCTGGAGGTCATGTTGCTAGACCATGATGAACCTATGAACTATGAGGAAGCGATGATGGGCCCAGATTCCGCAAAATGGCTTGAGGCCATGAAATCTGAGATGGTATCCATGTATGAGAACAAAGTGTGGATTTTGGTTGACTTGCCCGATGATCGGCAAGCCATCAAGAATAAATGGATCTTCAAAAAGAAGACAGACGCTGATGGTAATGTTATTGTCTACAAAGCTTGACTTGTTGCGAAAGGTTTTCGACAAGTTCAAGGAGTTGACTACGATGAGACCTTCTCACCCGTAGCGATGCTTAAGTCCGTCCGAATCATGTTAGCTATTGCCGCATTTTATGATTATGAAATTTGGCAAATGGATGTAAAGACTGCATTCCTGAATGGATTTCTGGAAGAAGAGTTGTATATGATGCAACCTGAAGGTTTTATCAATCCAAAAGGTGCTAGCAAAGTGTGCAAGCTCCAGCGATCCATTTATGGACTGGTGCAAGCCTCTCGGAGTTGGAATAAACGTTTTGATAGTATGATCAAAGCATATAGTTTTATACAGACTTTTGGAGAAGCCTGTATTTACAAGAAAGTGAGTGGGAGCTCTGTAGCATTTCTAATATTATATGTGGATGACATATTGTTGACTGGAAATGATATAGAATTTATGGATAGCATAAAAGGATACTTGAATAAGAGTTTTTCAATGAAGGACCTCGGTGAAGCTGCTTACATATTGGGCATCAAGATCTATAGAGATAGATCAAGACGCTTAATTGGACTTTCACAAAGCACATACCTTGACAAAGTTTTGAAGAAGTTCAAAATGGATCAGGCAAAGAAAGGGTTCTTGCCTGTATTACAAGGTGTGAAGTTGAGTAAGACTCAATGCCCGACCACTGCAGACGATAGAGAGAAAATGGAAGATGTTCCCTATGCTTCAGCCATAGGCTCTATCATGTATGCAATGTTGTGTACCAGACCTGATGTCTTATTAGTTTAGCAGGGAGGTACCAAAGTAATCCAGGAGTGGATCACTGGACAGCGGTCAAGAACATCCTAAAGTACCTGAAAAGGACTAAGGATATGTTTCTCATTTATGGAGGTGACAAAGAGCTCATCGTAAATGGTTACGTTGATGCAAGCTTTGACACTGATCCGGATGATTCTAAATCGCAAACCGGATACGTGTTTATATTAAATGGTGGAGCTGTCAGTTGGAGCAGTTCTAAACAGAGCGTCGTGTCGGGATCTACATGTGAAGCGGAGTACATTGCTGCTTCGAAAGCAGCAAATGAAGGAGTCTGGATGAAGGAGTTCATATCCGATCTAGGTGTCATACCTAGTGCATCGGGTCCAATGAAAATCTTTTGTGACAATACTAGTGCAATTGCCTTGGCAAAGGAATCCAGATTTCACAAGAGAACCAAGCACATCAAGAGACACTTCAACTCCATCCGGGATCAAGTCTAGGTGGGAGACATGGAGATTTGCAAGGTACATACGGATCTGAATGTTGCAGACCCATTGACTAAGCCTCTTCCACGAGCAAAACATGATCATCACCAAGGCTCCATGGGTGTTAGAATCATTACTGTGTAATCTAGATTATTGACTCTAGTGTAAATGGGAGACTGAAGGAAATATGCCCTAGAGGCAATAATAAAGTTATTATTTATTTCCTTATATCATGATAAATGTTTATTATTCATGCTAGAATTGTATTAACTGGAAACATAATACATGTGTGAATACATAGACAAATAGAGTGTCACTAGTATGCCTCTACTCGACTAGCTCGTTGATAAAAGATGGTTATGTTTCCTAGCCATAGACATGAGTTGTCATTTTATTAACGGGATCACATCATTAGGAGAATGATGTGATTGACTTGACCCATTCCGTTAGCTTAGCACTTGATCGTTTAGTATGTTGCTATTGCTTTCTTCATGACTTATACATGTTCCTATGACTATGAGATTATGCAACTCCCGTTTACCGGAGGAACACTTTGTGTGCTACCAAACGTCACAACATAACTGGGTGATTATAAAGGTGCACTACAGGTGTCTACGAAGGTACTTGTTGAGTTGGCGTATTTCAAGATTAGGATTTGTCACTCCGATTGTTGGAGAGATATCTCTGGGCCCTCTCGGTAATGCACATCACTATAAGCCTTGCAAGCAATGTGACTAATGAGTTAGTTGCGAGATAATGTATTACGGAACAAGTAAAGAGACTTTTCGGTAACGAGATTGAACTAGGTATTGAGATACCGACGATTGAATCTCGGGCAAGTAACATACCGATGACAAAGGGAACAACGTATGTTGTTATGCGGTTTGACCGATAAAGATCTTCGTAGAATATGTAGGAACCAATATGAGCATCCAGGTTCCGCTATTGGTTATTGACCGGAGACATGTCTCGGTCATGTCCACATAGTTCTCGAATCCGTAGGGTCCGCACGCTTAAAGTTTGGTGACGATCGTAATATGAGTTTTTGTGTTTTGATGTACCGAAGGTAGTTCAGAGTCCCGGATATGATCACGGACATGACGAGGAGTCCCAAAATGGTTGATACATAAAGATCGATATATTGGATGACTATATTCGGACACCGGAAGTGTTCCGAGTGGTTTCGGATAAAAACCGGAGTACCGGGGGTTTACCGGAAACCCCCGGGGAGTTAATTGGGCCTCATGGACCTTAATGGGAGAAGAGGAGGGGCGGCCAGGGCAGCCGCGCGCCCCCTCCCCCTCTAGTCCGAATTGGACAAGAAGGGCCCCCCCCCTTTTTCCTTCTCCTCCTCTCTCACTTCCTTCCCTCTCCTACTCCAACAAGGAAAAGGAGGAGTCCCCCCTGGCGCGCCCTCCTCCTGGCCGGCCGCCTTCCCCCTTGCTCCTTTATATACGGGGGCACGAGGGCACCCTAGAACACACAAGTTGATCTGTTGATCTATTCCAGCCATGTGCGGTGCCCCCCTCCATTATATTCCACCTCGGTTATATCATAGCGGTGCTTAGGCGAAGCCCTGCGTCGGTAGCAACATCATCACCATCATCACACTGTCATCCTGACGGAACTCTCCCGTGAAGCTCTGCTGGATCAGAGTTCGCGGGACGTCATCGAGCTGAACGTGTGTTGAACTCGGAGGTGCCGTACGTTCGGTACTTGGATCGGTCGGATCGTGAAGACGTACGACTATATCAACCGCGTTGTGCTAACGCTTCCGCTTTCGGTCTATGAGGGTACGTGGACACACTCTCCCCTCTCGTTGCTATGCATCATCATGATCCTGAGTGTGCGTAGGAATTTTTTGAAATTACTACGTTCCCCAACACCAACATCAACTCCAAAACTGAACCAGTGGAGTAAGGGCCTAGCTGGACAAATTTTAATCAACGTAGATGCCTCATTTTCTAATCATGATTATAGAGGATCTTCCAGCGCTGTAATACAGGATCACACAGGCACTTTCTTGTGGCCTCAATGGCAGTGATTGAGCATGTACTTAACGTGGTTTCAGCGGAAGCGGCGACATTGTTTGAAGGATTGAAACTTGCAACAAAGATGGGATGCAACTATATTCTGATCCGTATGGAGAATATCATAGTTGTTCAAGTTTTGAAGGAAAATGAGGGATACTCAATGATGGCAGCGACATTTTTATCTTCATTTCGTAGTTAGTTGGTAAGTTTCGTAAAGGCATGTATTAAATTTTGTAATAGGGAGTCTAATCTAGTAGTGCATGTGTTAGCTGAATGGGGATGAGAGAACCAACCTTCAGAGTAGTTTGATTCGCCTCCGAGTTTCATCGTCAAATTCTTAGCGGATGATGTAAGTGTGGTTTGATTTTAATAAAGTTAACCATGACGGCCTCCCCTTAAAAAATGAGACATGACCCATCAAACGAATTACGTTCAATTTATCACTTGCGCTCATGCCAAGTTGCTTTTCGCTTTTGGTACAACTGTTCCTCTAACCGCTTTGGTAAATCACTATTTTCCTTTTCAGTTTGTTGTTCTTTTCTTCCTTTTGTTTAAGTTTATATTTTGTGTTGCTTCATTTTTGTTTCGTTTTATATTTTCTGATGATACCCTTTTTTCATTTGTATATTGAAATTTGTATTTCATGAACGTTCTCGGGGTATTTAAAAACCTTCATCAAGTATTTTCTTAAAAAATATGTATTGGGAAGGTACAATGAGGATATAAGAAATCCATCTGCTATTTAAAAATATTCATTGTGTATTTAAAAAAATGTTCTTCTTGCATTTCACAAAAGGGTCATCATATATTTAAAAGGTGTTCCACCGGGTATTTTTTAAAAGTCAATATTGTATTTTCAATATATGTTTATCATGTTTTTTGTTAAAAAAATCCATCATGTAGTTAAAAATTATTTATCAAATATGGAAAACGTTTTCATCTTGTACTTCAAAACTATTCATCATGACTTTAATTATTGCATACTAAATAAATGTATATTGGTTACAAAATTTCATCTCATACTTATCTATACCTATTAATAAAGTACAGAGTGTTTCTGCCCTTTCTCTGTCATACGTTTTATAAAAAGCGCCCTGGTATTTTGTAAATAATCCACGAACCAATATTAAGTCTCCCCCATTTCTCTCTATCTGGTGGGCTTCAGCCCAACTTCTACAAGCGTGGGCGCTGGTTAGTATTCGGTGTTCATCTGCAGAAGACCAGTTCACTCTCTTTTCAGCCCATTTAGATCTCTGGTCTTTATTATTTACAAAGAATATGTTAAAATGATCATGCTATAATTTTGTAAACGTAACTCAAATTAAAATAATTTATATACGTAAATTGACCCGAACAACGCTTAGTTTCCAATTATGCTATTAGTCGCTCTTGTTAACTAATATAAATTTTTTCTTTGGGCTAATAACCTAATTAATTGCTATGAAATATTAAATGTTTTCTACCTCATTTAAATTGGCTACATATGTTAAATAAAGTATAATAGAAGGGCCTGCATATATTAAATTGTGTGTGTGTACTCTGATCCTAGGATCAGAAGAATATTCTGATCATAGCGCGCCCTATATAGGGGCGGAGGAGATGTTCCTCAACTCCCAAGAAACCAATGAACAGCTACAGGAAAAAATCACGTCTCGCTCCTCTCACACCACCTTTGCCCCTCCCACCCCCATGAGCACGAGCACACCGCGCATTGCTCCGGGACCCGGCCGCCACGCCACCACCACCCCCGGATCCGGCTGTTGCGCCACCCCCGTCTCGGAATCCAGCCGTCGAACTGCCTCCGCCCTCGGATCCGACCCTGCCGCCCCCACCACCCCCGGATCCGGCCGCTGCGCCACCCCCATCCTCGAATCCGGCCTCGACCGCCGCCTGCCGCCACCAGGCAATGGCCGCGCCGCCTACGTGCGCCGCCGTGCCTCCCCTACCACTCAGGCTGCCCCGGCCTCGCCTCATCCTCCCAGCGACGACCTCCTGCCACGTGCACGTCCTCCGTGCTCCACCCCGGCCACAGGCGCCTCCTCGGTGTCTCTGTTCGCCGCCGTGCCACTCGCCACCACCAACGGCACGCCTGACAGTGCACCACCGTGGCCAACCACCAGCCTCCTCCCGACCCTGACCCGTTGCCATGTTGAACTTCTTGTGGAGGCCGCTTTGACCTTCTTGAGTTAGGTTCATATTTGGTTTTGTTTTTCCTGTTTCTCGACAGCGAGACACTGTTGATCTCCTTCAGCTCTCTCGTTCTTCCTGCAGACAAGGCTAGGTTCGGTTTTGGTGGCTTGACGCTGCATGCTTTGGGTACTACTTAAACTGCTTGCTACAACTGTGACACCTTCTCCTCCTAGTCCTCAGTCAATGGACACTACATGGCTATAGTGTTCCTGCTATTCAAATTACTCTGAATTCATATGGTCGACAGTTCAAATTTGTGCAATTCCATGTGGCATTCAAAAGTTTTGCTCAGCGCCGTGCGGGACGCTGCAGAGCTGTCATGGTGTCCATGCTGAGGTGAGGTCGAGGTGCTGCTGCCTTCTGCATGCTCTACAATTAATCTATATACATTTGTAAATTGTGTGGAAATCGGGAAGCCACTTCAAGAACCAAGGAACACATGGAGTGACGAAATTAAATGGATTTGGGCTAGCACGGCTGATTGGTTCTAAATAAATAAAATTGTTGGATTGCATGGATGGTTGCGTCAATATAAATTAAGCGGTGTAAGTAAGACTGGATTTCAGAATTTTTACTACGAGGGGAAGCCCTACAATTAATGAATCAATCCTTGTGGAGCCCACCAATCTTGCATCAATAATCCATTTTTTTAAGATTTTCGTCAGATAACCACAACAAAGTTGGAAGTAGATTTCAACCTCGATGTGTGTATCACTGCTGCTATTTGGTGGCACCGTTCGGATGTTGTCGTGTTGCATTGATATACGATTCGATGGACATATCAATTACTTCTCTCGTTGCAACGCACGGGCATATGTGTTAGTTTTAATTCAATGACAATTGTTCAAAATAGCAATAACATTTTATCAAAAGAGGTGAATACTTTTTGGATAGTCCAAACATTTTTTAAAATATATATGCGCACCTTTTTGGAAGAGCGTGATTATTTTTCAGCACGCGTGAACACTTTTTAGTATTTGCTGAATATTCAAAATAATAAGTCATTTCCTTTAAACTACATGAGCATTTATTTTCAAAAGGCATGCCAAAATATTTAATTGCATGAATAGTTAAAAAATAACAAAACTTCTTAAATGACATGTTAGGCTCTTATAAATCCGCAAACACTCTTCATAATTACATGAACATTTTCTAAATACATGAAGACTTTTATCAAACCCATGAGCAATTGTTTAAATAGGTAAATAATTTAAAATTGTACAAAAATATTTTTTCAAATCAATAATACTTATTAAAATTACATAATTTTTTTAATATGTTACATATTTCAAAGATACTATTGCATACTAAAAATATATAAATGACAAAGGAACATAAAAAACTTTGAAACACAGAGCCAGCACTAAAAAACTAGCGAAAAACACTACAGAAACAACGCTCAAAACAACATGTGTTAAACATATTACTGTGATGAACCGGTCCACCAAAGAAGTGATGTAGGTGCGAGTGTGATCCAATTCGCCGTTGGCAATATACTGAGATCAGTAATTAATGGGTACCTCTTACAAAGGTCACTCCCACCTTCGCAGTGGTTGACAAATGACGCACTGCATGTATGTCACTTGTCGCAAACTTATGAGGTTTTCTATTTTTCGTATATTAGTTTATTTAAAAACATTTTATCTCTTAAACCGTGCGTTCAAATCTTTAACCATTTTTAAAGTTGGATTTCTTGCGTCGAGGTGCTCGAAACTAAGTCCGATGTTAGTAGGTTTTAACGAACTTTTTTTCATGAAAAAACCCAAGCAGGAAGCATGGTTTTTCTCCACATTTTTTCATTTTTGAGAGGCACAATTATGTCTCTCGTGAAAGCAAATCTGTGCCTACCATGAAAGCAAGTAAAAACACATTTTTTTTTTCATGAGGCATAACTGTGCCTCTCATGGAAACAAATATGTGCCTCCATGAAAAGCAAATCTCGGTGCCTCCCATGGAAGAAAATATGTGCCTCCTCTGGAAGAAAAAAACATATTTTTTTCTTTTTTCAAGAGGTACAGTTGTGCCTCTCCTAGAATCAAATCTGTGCCCCCACGGAAGCAAAGAAACATGTTTTTTGTGCTATTTTTTTTAAAAAATTTCTCTCCAGAATCTATGAAAAACTAGACGAAAACTAAAAATTTAAAAAGCTCCGGAAAAACATCTAAAACATGAAAACGCGTAAAAATAATAATAACATAAAATCTCGTGGGAGCGCCCAGCATGTGACACGAGGCGGCAACTGAGAGCACACAAAATGGCATGCTCCCAACCCACTAAAGTGACCCTTGCAACACTCCCGAAAGAGGTACACCAGGATTAGTTGCTCCCGCAAGATGGAACACCATCTCGCCTCTCGCGAACGTACTATGAGGCTAGCCCATTACTGTAGCAGCGCGCGAGAGTTTTCTATGTGGTTTATTTTGACTTTCTTTATTGTTTGTAGTGGTTTTTTTCTTCTTTTTTATGGTTTTCTTGAAAAAAAATATATTTCTTTATCAGTTTTTATAAGGGGGGAGGGGGGGATTGGGTGTTCAATTTTTTTAAGATCGTTTACTTTTTGAACATATGCCTTCATTTTTCGTATGCACTGTATATTTTGTATATATCAGGTCACTCTATGCGTTTGATGTATTCGGTTTACATGGTTCGGTTTATATGTTTTTTTAATTTATATGGTGTTAATACTTTAGTAAATATGGTATAAAATTAAAATATGGTTTGGTCTTGATATAAATAACTAAAGTTGACGCGAATTTGAAAATGACATAATAATAATTTGCGAATTTATAATTCAAAACGCATACTATTTTACACACATACTATTTTACACAAATAGTAGATGCATTGATTCATCGGTTGATGGTTATGGACGTGCTTAGCATTTTAAAAAGAAAAAAATGACTGTCATAAGAAAAAAATTACATACTTAGTAATGAATTTGACTCATGTACAAGAAAAATGATAATTTGTATGGTTGTTCATCTAAACAACAACAACAACAAAGCCTTTAGTCCCAAACAAGTTGGGATAGGCTAGAGGTAAACCCCATAAGATCTCGCAACCAACTCATGGCTCTGACACATGGATAGCAAGTTTCCACGCACCCCTGTCCATAGCTAACTCTTTGGTGATACTCCAATCCTTCAGGACTCTCTTAACGGACTCCTCCCATGTCAAATTCGGTTTACCCTGCCCTCTCTTGACATTCTCCGCACGTTTTAGCCCTCCGCTATGCACTGGAGCTTCTGGAGGCCTACGCTGAATATGCCCAAACCATCTGAGACGACGTTGGACAAGCTTCTCCTCAATTGGCGCTACCCCAACTCTATCTCGTGTATCATCATTCTGAACTCGATCCTTCCTCGTGTGGCCATACATCCATCTCAACATACGCATCTCCGCCACACCTAACTGTTGAACATGTCGCCTTTTAGTCGGCCAACACTCCGCGCCATACAACATTGCGGGTCGAATCGCCGTCCTATAGAACTTGCCTTTTAGCTTTTGTGGCACTCTCTTGTCACAGAGAATGCCAGAAGCTTGGCGCCACTTCATCCATCCAGCTTTGATTCGATGGTTCACATCTTCATCAATACCCCCATCCTCCTGCAACATTGACCTCAAATATCGAAAGGTGTCCTTCCGAGGTACCACCTGGCCATCAAGGCTAACCTCCTCCTCCTCACACCTAGTAGTACTGAAACCGCACATCATGTACTCGGTTTTAGTTCTACTAAGCCTAAACCCTTTCGATTCCAAGGTTTGTCTCCATAACTATAACTTCCTATTTACCCCCGTCCGACTATCGTCAACTAGCATCACATCATCCGCAAAGAGCATACATCATGGGATATCTCCTTGTATATCCCTTGTGACCTCATTCATCACTAATGCAAAGAGATAAGGGCTCAAAGCTGACCCCTGATGCAGTCCCATCTTAATCGGGAAGTCATCGGTGTCGACATCACTTGTCCGAACACTTGTCACAACATTACCGTACATGTCCTTGATGAGGGTAATGTACTTTCCTGGGGCTTTGTGTTTCTCCAAGGCCCACCACATGACATTCTGCGATGTCTTATCATAGGCCTTCTCCAAGTCAATGAACACCATCTAAAGAATTATAAATTTATTTTTACTTCGGTTTATTCGGTTAACCGTTCGGTTTTCGGTATATACCATAAAAACCAAAGTTCAAAACGGTATGAAAATTTCATACCATACCGAAACCAGAAACCATAAGAACCGTAAATTTGGTTCGGTTCGGTTTATTTTCGGTATAGTTTTTCGGTTCAGTTTTAAAATGCATGATTAACATTTTCAAGTAGATGATTTCTTTTTTCAATACATGCTTTGGTATCATTTTTTTTTCATGCACGCATGTACCTTTTTTAAATGGATGTTATTGAATTATTTTCTGAATAGATGTTAAAGAATTTCATATACATGTTGAAACATTCTCTTGAATGATATGAAACATATTTTTAATACCGTAGGAACAATTTTTTAAATAAAAAATCATGAACATATTTTTGGAACGCATGAACATTTTTTAAAATGAAACATACATATTTTGAATGGTGACAAACATTATTCTGAATGAGGCAAATATTTTTTCTACAATGTATGCACATTTTTAAAACTGTGGTGTACATTTTTATGAACCGTGTGAACATTTTTTGAATGTGTTGACAACTTTGTTTTCATGCTATAAATAATTTTCTGAATTAAGCTAACCCTACATTAACATTTTGTAAATTCGTGGTTTTAGATAAAACTTTTAAGTAAATTAATTTTTGGAATATACATATTATAATATTTTTGGAAATATAAACGAAATAGGGATAAAATAAAAATACATTACTAATCCAGTCGACCACACAATGCAACAAATACTATGGCACTAGAAAAAAAATCTAACGTACTTCCAACGAGTGCTGAGACTGCACAGAAAAAACGATTTGATGGGCTGGCCCACTGCTAGGTGACCGCTACATGTATAGCTCACAGGAGCTCTAGTCACCGCCCGGAGCTCCTATCACGCATTTTGCTCTCTATTTTTAACCTTTGTTTACACTTTCAAATATTTAACATAAATATATTACAAAATCAGTCTACATAAAAACAATTGAAAAATGTTGACCAAGAATTTGAAATTGTTAAATGTGTATAGAGGAAATGTTTATCATGTTCACGAAAAATGTAAATTTCTACTACTTAAAAAGAACGCAAGGTTCCCATTTCACTTTTCTTCTCACCACACCTTCGTCAGACCTTTTATATATATGATAAATAATCACCTTAATTTATTTACCTTCTGAACCAACTCCACATTAATTTACTTACCAAACTTCTAATCAAAATATAAGTTAATTCATGGTTAGAATTTGATGAACATTTATTTACACAATTGCATCATTCTAGACAGGTAATCACAAGCTAACTTACTAAAATATTTATATCCCGTTGCAACGCACGGGCATTGTTCTAGTAAAATACTAAAATTCGTGTGAAACAATTTCACACGTAATTAAAATATGTTGATCAAAATGTGTATAGAAAAAGTTGACCATGTATTTAAAAATAATGAATTGTTTTTGTCATGTATATAAAAATGTTAATCAAGCATTTTTAAAAAATTGAACAAGTATTTGTAAAAATGTTAATCAAGCGTTTGGGAAATGTTAAATGTATATGGAAAGAATGTGTATGGGAAATGATGAATTTTTATTATCATTGTATATAAATATGTTAACAAGCATTGAAAAATGTTCAGTATTATTTGAGAAATTTTAATCAATTATTTAAAAAAATATTAAATGTGTATGGAAAAAATGTTGACCATGTGTTGGAAAATTGATTAAAAAATTGATCATGTATATAAAAATATTAATGAAGAATTTTAAAAATGTTGAACAAGTATTTGAAAAAAAATGTCAATCAATTGTTTGGAAAATGTTAATGTGTATAGGAAAAATGTTGACCATGTATTAAAAATATATTAATATTTTTATTTGAAAGCTCTTAATCAAGAATTTTAGAAAAATATAAAAAATGCATATAAAAAATGTTTACCAAGTACTAAAAATTATTTTGTATTTGAAAAATGTTTAAACTGTTTGTAAAAAAATGTTGACCCTGTATTACAAAATTGTATAATTTGTATTGGAAAAAATGTTAGATGTTTATTATAAAATGTTGTTGACAACAAAAAATGTACAATAATAACCAAAAGAACAAAGAAAACCGAAAATAAAAACAAGAAAAAGAAAATAAAAAACAAAGAAATAAAATCCTACAAAGAATAATAAAACAGTGGAAAAATAAAAAATAAAATAAAGAAAAGGGAGACTAAATAAAACCAAATGAAAAAAGAAAGAAAATAAAAAAACTGAGTAGGTCGTACCCTCAATTTTATCACCAACCGCACGCCAAATCAGTGGCTAGCAGCGCAACCTTCCGCTTAGAAGATCATGAGATCCACTCCTTATCGTTCTTCTTTTTCTTCTACTAGTAAACGTGCACGCGCAATGCGCGTCTTCGTCTCAAACAATATAGATTCAACAAAAATACAAGGCATGGCAGTTGATAATATTATTATCCCTAGTCTTTTCCACACAGTAGAATGATTGTCCAGTAGCATGGTACATAATTTTCAATATAACTATTACATAGAAGATGTAAAAGTAGGTTAAACCATGAACATTGTTTAAACATTATAATAAATCTGAATTTTAGCCTCTTACGAATTAATACCAACCTTGAAACTGTGCCAACTCAGAATAAGAAAACTTTGTTATTTCATAACTTGAAGCAGTGCAAGATCTGAATCATTTTCTTGCCTTTGGCAAAACTTAGACACAAAAGAAACTCAGTTCTATAATAACCATTTTCACATCCGCAAAACATACCGATTCCAACCATGCACATGTAAGCCAAAGGGAGATATCAAATACAAGGTCTCAAAGAGGATTTGCAAACGTGCAATAATGAATATTAGTATCCCATTTTTACCTTGGTATACATAAATTTATTCACACAATTTGCATATAAATGCAAACTATCTAATCACTGGGAATGAGGGTGGGCCGAGTATACGTTCCTCAATCTGAATAGGAAACAATCAGAATCATGAGCGATCTCCAAGCTTGCATCGTTGCTCCTCCACACTCTAGAACTTACCCCTACTTGTGCTCCAAAATGTTCTTCAACTTGCCGTTGCGAGTTCTCAATGAAATTATTCCTACAATGGACTGAAACGCACAACCTGAAGCAAACACATGTGTGATATGGCTAGTTGCCAACTGAATTCATTCTGCACACTTTTATTCGTAGTGATCATAAAAAGAACATCTCTTCAAGCTGACATGGTCCAAACCGAAAAGGAGAAAGTATTGACGGGGACTAACTTTAAAAGGCAAACAGAGCACCTTACCAAAATAAACACTATCAAGTGACACCTTACTAAATACAAAACAACATCTCAAAAGAACCAAACACCTTGTAAAGCAAAGAGTTTTTTTACGGTGAAAAGCAAACAAACATCACTCAACTATATCCATTTCAATTAAGACCTTTGTAGTGTACCATTTTATCTCGCTACAAAAAAGGTGTACCAATTAAAGGCACATAATCCAAACAAGAAACTGAAAACGTTCTGCACTTTTACATATTTATCCACGATTCTTTTATTATCAAGAATGTAACTAAATGCAGAATATGCAGAGTAATAGTCTTCAAGATCTACATGAAGAAATGTTATGCTATATACACAATCTATTTTGTATTTTCATAATACTGTCAAGAGATGGACTGTACAGAAGTAGCAACACTTCCCTAATGAAATCATAAATTAGTAGGATCCCTTACTAATCATAATTGATGAAAAGCAATACAAAGAAATATACATCTATTGGGGGCCTAGAATAGCCAAATGCACGTCTAAAGTGCTGCATTACAGAAATCTGCAAAATAAAAACCATGTTGTTTACCTGACTTGAGTTAATCTTCTATATCCTCATAATTGTAAAGACAGTTGGAACAACATGGAGAAACGACTTCATTATATATTCTTAATAGTAAATTAAGCACCAGATATAACAATGTAAACATTAATCCATGTTGTTTATCTGATTCAAGCAAATCTTTCTATCAACCCTATATCTAGAGATTGTAGTACTGCGGGAACAGCATGTACAAAAGCTATGATACATTTAGTACAGAAGATATGTAACCTGGTCGATTGTTGCCTTGTTGGGGACATGAGTAAAATATATCAAATTTAGATATAAGATGCACTTTGCATTGCAATAACAAAGAGTTTTTTCTACTATCCCCATCTGCATGTGATTTAAAATGTCAGGGTTATATATCAACATATGTACATATTGCCCGTCTTCAGTAGCAGAAGACAAGAGGGGTACCACATCAGCGATGACGATGTCAATTTCTTTGACGAAGTTCTCCCGTCTCTTCTCGTACTCGGCAGCGGTCTGAAACAAACAGAGCACCAACAAAAAAGGGTTAGACAAATTAAAACATGATTTCATTTTCTTCTTCTTCTGAAAATCATAGGAGGATAAGATAAGAGTAAGTTGAAAGCATTCATGATTCATCCATGTCGATCCCACGGACCTTGGCGATCATGCTGACGCCCATCTCCATGGCGAGCTTGGCGATGAAGAGGTCGTCGGTGAGGAGGCGCTCCCTGGACCCTCTGAAGCCCAGCAGCCAACGGAGCAGCGGCGAGAGCTCCATCTCCGCGAAGCGCCGCACGATGTCGCCCGTGATGTGGCAGCCCTCCACGGCCGTGGCGAGGTACGCCGGTAGGCTGGAGATCTTCCTCTCGCCTGCGCCAGCACGAACATCGCCTCCCCCGGTAAACGCCCCACTCGCCGCCGCCGTCCCCTGTTTCATCATTCCCGTCGTCGCTGCTGATGTTACCACCGCCGCCGTTGTTGCCGTTGTTGCCGGGGAGGGCGAGGGGGGGTGGGGAGGCGGCGGCGGGGAATGGCAAGGCGGAGGCGGAGCGGTAGGGAGCGGAGGAGGGAGAGGCGGGAGGAGAAGGAAGGGGCGAGAGGTCGTGCGGGACAGCGGGAGGAGGAGGATAGGAGCAACCGACGCGAGAGCGTGGGGTTTTTGTTTTTCTTCGAGTCCGAGGACGGATGACGGGGGTCGATCGTGGGATTAGTGGGCCGAGCTAACCGTGGTTTGATGTTAAACATTGGGATGATTTAGATCGTTAGATCCTTTGATTGAATGGATGAGATGAATTGGTTCTCCGTCTTCTCGTGCTTTTATAGGAGTAGTAGATATATTTTCTTCTAGGCGGGCGTTAAAGGGCTGGCCCGATAGCTGGACAGGGAGAAACTTCCCTTCGTGCGTAATACGATAAATAGTCGCCGCGACCAACTGCGCTAACTATAGCGCTTAGTTTGGGCCGGCCCACGAACACACAACGCAGTAGTCCTAAGCATGAAAAAAATCACTCAAATAGTTAAAATCTCTAGGATTCAAACCCGCACCATAGCATTCTCGTACGAGTTCGGCCAACCACTACAACAACTCGACTTTAGTGACTGGGAATAGCACCAATAATATAATAATTTTTTTGAAATACCTTTGAATTTTGGTAGTGGCCGCGATATTTATTGCACAATAGCGTCTAGCGTCTACTATCACACTTAGAATTCTGAATTATTTGGAGAAATCGTGAATTTGAAAAGGTTCATCAATTTTTTTTAAAAAGTCATATTGCATAAAAAGTTCACAAACTTGAAAAAAGTGTCACAAAAAAAATGAAAAACGTTCATCAATTTTTAAAAATGTACACAAATTGGAAACGGTTCATCGAATGTAAAAAGTTAATTTATTTTGAAAATTAATTTTCAATTTTTTGAAAAGTTCATGAAATTTGAGAAAACTTCATCGAATTTGAAAAAGTTCATTGAATTGGAAAAATATCATCGGGTTTGAAAAAAAGTTCATCTATTTTTAATAAAGGTTCACCAAAAATTTTCTTTATAGATTTAAAAAAATCATTGAATAAAAAAGTTCATAGGATTTGGAACATCATTTTCTTAAAGGTTTATTGATTTTGAAGAAAAAGTTGATTGAATTTTAAAGAAAGTTCAACAAAATTGAAAAAAGTTCATCAGTTTTGAAAAAAAACATCAATTTGAAAAAGTTCACGCATTTAATATAAGAAAAACGAAAACACGAAACATAAAAGATAAGACAAAATGATAACATAGAAAGCATAGGGGGACATTTCCTATATATAGAACTGTAGAAAAAGGAGTAGTCATGCGCAGGAGCCAAGTTAGCGATGTGGTTAGTGCAGTTCGCTCGCAGTGAAGAGATCGCGAGTTGGATTGTTGTTACCCACAATCCCTCACGGACCTTTTTCGAGCTTTAAACAAAAAACAAAATGTGAAATGGATTGGACCAGAGCTGAGGATGTGTCAACGCCCGTTGCGCTAGCTAGCAACGCAACGCTCAGGCGCACGGGTGAGGATGGCACCCGCAGGGTTTGGATACGGATGGAGCCACCTTATACCCTTATCTGTTATTTTAAACCTTACCCATCACCTATATCCATACCCGTGGATGGGTACAATTTTTTTTCATACTCGTCACCCATCAGGGTAAATGGGTACCTGCGGGTAAAATTACCTAGATTTCCAACACATCAATTTGAGCATTACATAGTCATGAACAACAACTTATAATAATAATTTATAAACAACAACATGTCATGACAGCAACACATACTCGTTTATGGGCTAGCTATTGTGGTGCAGCGGCCTAACATAAATCCATGATGAGGTCTTTTTTAGGCTGTGGGATTTATGTACATATAATATGTTTGATTTATGAATAAATAATATATAAGGCCTATTTGTTAGAATATATGCGGGTACATGGGTACATGGGTCTGGGTTGTACTAAACCATACCCGCACCCACTATACCCGATGGATATGAAATTTTCCTATTTATATACCCATGATATATTTTTAACCCATACCCTTGCATTAATAGGGTTTTTACTCGCAGGGTAGGTGAGTAATGGATACCCATTACCATCTCTACGGGTGACTGGGCCGTCCTAACAACGCTCGTTGAGTCACCGCTCACTTGCTCGCTAGCGCTCGCTCATTCGGTTTGCACAGTCCCCTCTCCTGGTCGATTGAGTATTTACTTGTTGATCAGTTTAGAGTTGACCATTGGCTTTTGAACAAAAAAAATTCATGGATAAGAAATAAAGTTAGCATAAAGGGAAAAACTGTTCATAAATTTTAAAAAGAGTCACGGTTTTGAAAACTGTTCAAATTTTTTAAAAGTTCAGGTATTTTTCTGTTTTGAATAAAGTTCACTGATTTAAAAATTGTTGACAGATTTTGCAATTTCAAATAAAAGTTCACGGATTTGAAAAAAGTTCACGAGTATGAAAAAAAAGTTCATCAAATTTTTAAAAAGTCATCAAATTTGAAAAACTTCATAGAATTTAAAAAGAGTTCATCAACTTTGAAAAAAAATCATCAAATTTACAAAGAAAGTTCATCCAATTTTAAGAAGGTTTGTCGATTTTGGAAGAAAAGTTCACGAATTTAAAAAACACGCATTTAAGAAAACAAAAAAAGAAGAAGAAAAAACAAAAAGTAATGGAAAATGAAAAATAACAAATAACAAATCGAATTGAAGAACGAAAAAAGAAAGGAAGTAAGTGTGCACGAGCGGGTGAGATTGCGTGATGGTTTCAGCACTTCCTTTCGAACAGTGAGGTCGCGAGTTCGACCGTAACCCAGCACATTATTTTGGAACTTTAACAGAAAAAAGAAGAGAAATGGGCTGGCCGAGAGTGGAGTCGGAGTGTGCACCCGTTTGCAATTAACGAAGAAACAAGTGCCTGAAGCGCCGAATAGGAAACCACGGTAGGCGAGACACAGCCACACCTATCTTTACACACGCACCTATAAGCCAGAGTGCCAATGTGTGAAATCACTAATTAAGGAGTACTCATTTCAAAGATCACTGCCACTTCCTCTGACTGCAACAACTGACGCACTACATGCATGCCACTTATCGTGACATAGGAGTTTTTCATTATTTTGTACATCCGTTTATTCGAAATGTTTTATCTCTTAAACCATGAGTCCAAATCTCGAATCGTTTTCACTATTGGATTTCTTACATCGAGATCTTTAAGCTAGATCCCATGTTGATAATATTTGACAAACTTTTTCTTCACAAAAAAAAGACGGAAAAACCGAATCAGAAACACGTTTTTTCCCTTTCCGAAGTAGGCACGGTTGTGCCTCTCGCGGAAGGAAAAAAACAAAAATGCGTATTTTTTTTGTTTTCGAGAGGCACGGCCGTCCCTCTCGTGGAAGAAAAACCATGCCTCTTAAAAAAAACACATTTTTCTGTTTTCGAGAGGCACGACCATGTCTCTCGCGAAAGGACAACCGTGCCTCTCGCGAAAGCAAATTCCTGCCTCTCGTGGAAGGAAAAAAATAAAAAATATGTTTTTTTTCTGTTCCCGAGAGACACGGCCGTGCCTCTCGCGGAAGCAAAACCGTGCCTCCGCCGAAAGAAAAAAAACAAAAAACGCATGGCAAAAGCAAAATCGTGCCTCTCGCGGAAACAAAACGGTGCCTATCGCAGAAGAAAAAAAAATCTTTTTTCATGCAATAAATTTATTTTTGTTCCAAAAGCTTAGAAAAACCGATGAAAAACCAAAAAGACAAAAAAACTAGAAAAAAACGTCTAAAAAACAGAAAACACGTGCGAAAAAATAAAAAAATAAAATCCAAAGGAAACATACAAAGCGTGATATGTGGCGGCGACTGAGAGCGCCATCCCTTGGGAGGCTGGGAGCGAGCGCTAGTTGCTGCCAATGTGCCGCTCGCCGAGCAAACACACACATAGGGCAACCCATTCGCACACATGGGTTACTATAGCAACCTGGTTTCCTCACGTAGCTACTCGGTTTTTCCTCTAGTGACAGTATATATAGGTGAACTTTTTGTCCGTAGCGCACCAGCTTGTTGCATCAACCCGACACTTTAGCGACCGGATTTCTCAAGCAAACAAACTTAACATTTTTAGATTTTTTTGGTAAACGGAAACATTTTTTGTAAAAACATTTGTTAACATTTTTTGAAACATGAACATTTCTTCAAATTTTGAACGGTGTTTTGGAGACACACACACAATTTTCAAACTTGTGGGCATTTTTTGAAACAAGAAATGTTTTTTCAAATTTTATTTTTTGAATATGAAGAAGTATTAAAAATATTTTTTGAAATCATCATTTTTTGAAAACACGACCATTTTTAAAATTTTAAATTTCTAAAAATGCTAAATTTTTATAAAAATTGCAAACATTTTTGAAAATGTGGATTTTTTTCATATCAAACTTTTTGGTAAAACATGGAAAAAATTCAAATACACAGATATTTTTGGAAATTTTCATTTTTTTAAAAGAAACCTAAAAAGTAAAAAAAACAAAACAAAATACAAACAAGAACACTGGAAAAATCAATAAAGAAAAACAAACAGAAAAACCAGTTTAGGAAGCTTCTAGAAGGTTATCAAAAACGATAAAACCTGGGCTGGAACCTTCTATAAGGTCCCCAAAAATGGTAAGAATAGGGGCTGGAACCTTTTGAAAGGTTCCCAAAAGCGGAACCAACGTACATGTTAATGGTTTGATATTCTCAATATGTTTTGATTGTTAAACTTGTGCGTGTAGAGGGTGTCATGTCCTCCTCACTAAGAAGTTTCATACGAAAGAGTTGTTGTTCAGAATGTTTGAGCATGAAAATAATTGTGATGTTGTTAGGTCCGTATTCTTTAATATTGACATCTCACTCCATAAATCTACGGTCATGTTTACTAAGCATATTCTAATTTTGGGGAGCTGATACCTTCATTTTGCATCCCTATTACTTAGTGTAAATGTTAATGATATTTTGCACATTATCACATCATTCTAATGTATTTTTACACTAAGCTTGCATGTTTTACTTAGTGAGTGAAATTATCACTAAGTTGTAGAAAAGCAACAAACACGGACCACCAAAGAAATATTTTGTATGAAGCTAGGAAAAATGGTAAAAATATATTGGAGATGTTCACGGGAAAAGAGCTAGACCCTATCCAAGGAGGGCCCTAAGGGGCCCACGAGCCAATGCATGTGGGGTCCACATGGCACCCCTCCAGTGCTCGCCGATACATCTGGTCCTATTTTACCTCGAAACCTCCAGATTTGTTTGAGAGGACTTTTTCGACGCCATCTGTGAGAAGAAACAGAGGTGGATCACTTTTCACCTCACGTTGATCTCCCAAAATTCCATCGACAAATGCAGATGAAGGTGGGGGAATCGAAGCCATCTGCACCACCAAAACTCCATTCATCATGGAGACATCTCGATCACCAATAGCACCACCTTCATAATCATCATCCATCTCAAACCCTACTTTTCAACCTATGAACTATTATTGGAAATATGCCCTAGAGGCAATAATATTGTATCATTATATTTCCATGTTTGTAATTAAGAGTTTATATTCTATGCTCTAACTGCCATGATCATGGAATGTGCGATTCAATGGAAAACTCATATGCATGTGTGGAATGATAAACGGTAAAACCCGATTCCTAGTCTCGCCTCTAAGACTAGCTCAAGTTTTGTTAGTGATCATGTTTTCTAGATCTTAGGGTATCATTAAGTGTAACGATAGTCCTAAACAACTTTGAGAATATGATGTTGGAAGAACGGTCATATTTAATTGACCCAAACTTGTTTGTTATACTTTGAGATAAAATCATCACAAGTCAATCATTATAACATGAAGAGTTAATGTATGATTTAGTTCCTTAGACGATCAGAGTATCATAGTCACTTCTTACCATACGACGGACTTTGGATTTGCACAAACATCATCTGTAACGCGGTGATCATAACGACAACTTACAGGCATCGAAAAGTTGGACAAGGGGCTAGATAGCCAAGAGTGGGATTTGCTCCTCCAACGATGGAGAAATATTCTTAGGGTCCTCTCAGTGTGGCGACATCCATCATCATCTGGCCAGACACAGGTGACTAGGCCACAGGGATGCAGGAACATGTCAACAAGAAAGAAGAACAAAACCGGTAACGAGAAGACTGGTATAGTGAGCATCAGAATGACTCAAGAGGATATCGATATATCTCACCTCGGGTTTTGTAGAGTATCGCGAAGCAAAGGGAATAACACATGATAACCAAAGGTTCACTCGAATGTCATTCGTTTATTCATAGGGATCAATATGGATGTCTATGTTTTCGTTATTGGTCATTGAGGTTAAGGGAATCATGATTTGCTGGGTGTTAATCGAGCAAGAGTTATGATAAAATATTTATGAAATTGTTTCACTAATATAAGAAATAGTTTCCAGAGAAATCGGAAGCATTCTGGGGTTACCGGAAGGGTTTCGGGGTTTATCGGCTAATACCGAGAATTGATACATAGGTGGAAAATGTTCTGAATATATTAAATTAATAATAAAAGGCCCTAATAATGATTAGGAGGATTTTATAATTATTTAAATATCAATATTTCAAGGAAAATACTAAAAGTCCTATAGGGGAAAAAGTTAATGGGCCTATGAGGCCCATTCGTGGAGGTGCCCCTAGCTTCATGGAGAAGCCAGGGGAGGCCGAATTGGAGGGGGATTCCCCCTCCTTGGCCGAAGCAAGGGGGCAGTCCTCCCCCCTTGTAGCGCCCCATCCACTCTCCTCCAACCTATATATACTAGAGGTTTTGAGCACTTTTGCATACACAAGTTTTGGAGCGTCCTCTAGTTCTCTAGTTCTAGTCTAGTTGATCAGTTTAGACCTAGATCTAATCCTATCTAGTCCTCATAATTAGAAGCTCACTTTGGTTCTAGTCTTCTCCCTCCAAATCTCCACATTGGTTAGCTCTGGACAGCAAAGCGCAGCCGGATCGTGAAGACCGTACGCTTGCATACTTGGAGAGGTCGTGCTTGTTGGGGAACGTAGCATGCAATTTCAAAAATTTCCTACGCTCACGCAAGATCTAACTAGGAGATGCATAGCAACAAGATGGGGAGAGTGTGTCCACGTACCCTTGTAGACCGAAAATGGAAGCGTTTACTTAACGCGGTTGATGTAGTCGAACGTCTTCTTGTTTCAACCGATCAAGTACTGAACGTATGACACCTCCGAGTTCTGCACACGTTCAACTCGATGACGTCCCTCGAACTCTTGATCTAGCAAAGTGTCGAGGGAGAGTTTCGTCAGCATGACGTCGCGGTGACGGTGATGGTGAAGCGATCCGCGCAGAGCTTTGCCTAAGCACTACGACAGTATGACCGGAGGAGCAAACTGTGGAGGGGGGAGCCGCACACGGCTAGGAATCAATGTTGTGTGTTCTAGCAGTGCCCCCCATATATATAGGTGGGAGAGGGAGAGAGGCTGCAAGGGGTTCCCCAAGTAGGAGTAATCCTACTTGGGTGCCTCCTCCAAGTCGGCCTCCCCCTATTCCATATCCATCGGAGGGGAAAGGAAAGAGAGGGGGAGGGGAAGGAAAGGGGGAGGCCGAATCCTCCCCTTTCCTTCTCCATTCCCTTCTTTTCCTTATCCTCCTATTCGGCCTATAGGGGGCGCACCAGCCCCTTTTGGGGCTGTCCTGTCCCTCTCTTGGCCCATTAGGCCCATATAGCTTGCCGGGGGTTGCCCGAAACCCCTTCAAGTGACCCGATACATACCCGGTACCCCCGGAACACTTCCGGTGTCCAAATGCTATCGTCATATATGTGAATGTTTTCCCCTCGACCATTTCGAGACTCCTCGTCGTGTCCGTGATCTCATCCGGGACTCCGAACAACATTCAGTCACCAAATCACATAACTCATATAATACACGTCATCGAACGTTAAGCGTGCGGACCCTATGGGTTCGAGAACTATGTAGACATGTGAAAGTGCAATCATGCCCTTACATCATGTTTTGATGTTGATGACAATATACATGTAGGGGTATAATAATGGTTGTCAAGTAAGTTTCAGGCATTAGTCCTCGGTTCATCAAAGTGTGTGAATCAAGAGCATACAAAGTGATTTTACTCAAGGATGAAGCATAAAAATTGATTTCATATTTGTTTTCTTGAGTATAGGATCCCGCACTATTAAGAGGAGATCGACAGGGTTAGTTAAAGGCTTGCTCTTGTCACAAACCTCCTTGCCATACATGCACATGATAAAACCTTCAGGTTTCTGCCTCTTGGCTGCCGGATGTCCGGGCTTCAAGCCGGATGTCCGGGCCTCACGCCGGATATCCGGCCTACCTGCCGGATATCCTGGCCTAGCCATCCAGAGAACGCTTTTGTGCTGTGCTGCACGCTGGATGTCCGGGTTATACCCAGGATGTCCGGGCCTTCCTGATTCGCCGGATGTCTGGGCCCCATCCCGGATGTCCGGCCTCTACTACCCGTGTACTGCTGAGGTTCTGTAACCTTCTAGTGATCGCGCCAGATGTCCGGCCATTTGCCGGATATCTGGGCTCTCCTGTTATGCCAGATGTCCGGCCCCTCTGTTTTTTGTTCTGTTCTGTTTCTGTTCCTCGTGCATTGTAAGGCCGGATGTCCGACCCCTTGCCCGGATGTCCGGCTGATACGTCTCCAACGTATCTATAATTTTTGATTGTTCCATGCTATTATATTATCAACCTTGGATGTTTTATATGCTATTTTATATGATTTTTGGGACTAACCTATTAACCTAGAGCCCAGTGTCAGTTTCTGTTTTTTCCTTGTCTTCGAGTATCACAGAAAAGGAAAATCAAACGGAGTCCAATTGACCTGAAACTTCAAGAAACTTATTTTTGGACCAGAAGAAACCCACGGAGTATCGGAGATGGACCAGAAGAGTCCCGGGCTGCCCACGAGGGTGGGGGCGCGCCCCTGCCTCGTGGACAGCCCAGAGATCCACCGACGTACTTCTTCCTCCTATATATATCCATATATCCTAAAAACTTCAAGGAGCAGAATAGATCGGGAGTTCCGCCGCCAGAAGCCTCCGTAGCCACCGAAAACCAATCTAGACCCATTCCGGCACCCTGCCGGAGGGGGAACCCCTCACCGGTGGCCATCTTCATCATCGCGATGCTCTCCATGACGAGGAGGGAGTAGTTCTCCCTCAAGGATGAGGGTATGTACCAGTAGCTATGTGTTTGATCTCTCTCTCTCTCTCTCTCTCGTGTTCTTGAGGTGGTACGATCTTGATGTATCGCGAGCTTTGCTATTATAGTTGGATCTTATGATGTTTCTCCCCCTCTACTCTCTTGTAATGGATTGAGTTTTCCCTTTGAAGTTATCTTATCGGATTGAGTCTTTAAGGATTTGAGAACACTTGATGTATGTCTTGTCGTGCTTATTTGTGGTGACAATGGGATATCACGTGATCCACTTGATGTATGTTTTGGTGATCAACTTGCGGGTTCCACCCATGAACCTATGCATAGGGGTTGGCACACGTTTTCGTCTTGACTCTCCGGTAGGATCTTTGGGGCACTCTTTGAAGTACTTTGTGTTGGTTTGAATAGACGAATCTGAGATTGTGTGATGCATATCGTATAATCATACCCACGGATACTTGAGGTGACATTGGAGTATCTAGGTGACATTAGGGTTTTGGTTGATTTGTGTCTTAAGGTGTTATTCTAGTACGAACTCTATGATAGATTGAATGGAAAGAATAGCTTCATGTTATTTTACTACGGACTCTTGAATAAGATCAATCAGAAAGGATAACTTTGAGGTGGTTTCGTATCCTACCATAATCTCTTCGTCTGTTCTTCGCTATTAGTGACTTTGGAGTGACTCTTTGTTGCATGTTGAGGGAAAGTTATATGATCCAATTATGTTATTATTGTTGAGAGAACTTGGACTGGTGAAAGTATGAACCCTAGGCCTTGTTTCAACGCATTGCAATACCGTTTGTGCTCACTTTTATCATTAGTTAGCTTGCTGTTTTTATTTTTTCAGATTACAAAAACCTTTATCTACCATCCATATACCACTTGTATCACCATCTCTTCGCCGAACTAGTGCACCTATACAATTTACCATTGTATTGGGTGTGTTGGGGACACAAGAGACTCTTTGTTATTTGGTTGAAGGGTTCCTTGAGAGAGACCATCTTCATCCTACGCCTCCTACGGATTGATAAACCTTAGGTCATCCACTTGAGGGAAATTTGCTACTGTCCTACAAACCTCTGCACTTGGAGGCCCAACAACGTCTACAAGAAGAAGGTTGTGTAGTAGACATCACCGGCCAGCTCATTCACTTACACTACAACGGCCATATTTGTGCTCACACTATATATAGCCCCTTTTCCCCCACGGGATAAGGTTGACCACTCACTTTGAACAAACCCTCGAACACATTTCACTCTCTCTCTCTCTCGCTCCTCCAAACCAAATCTTAGATCCCTAAGGGATTTGAGAGCATTTGAGAGAATTTGTCCGATCAAGTGATAGATCCACTCTGAAAGTGCGTTATATCGACTAGAGGGGGGGGGTGAATAGGCGATTTTTATGAAAGTCTTCAAAACGTGGAAGTTATGAAGACAAACGATAGATATAAACCTATTACCCTGCAGCGGAAGGTAGACTACACTAGGCAAGCCATAGTCAAGTATTCAATAGAGTGAAAGCACAATGACTAATAGCAGCAATGTAGTAAGGATCAGGTAGGAAGATATTGTGAAGCCACACAGAACACGCAGTCACTCAGTGAAGACAAAAGATAGTACGAACATACAATGACTTCACAAGGAGTAACAGTGAGTAAAGGGAAGGGGAGATGAAACCAGTGACTCGCTGAAGACAATGATTTGTTGGACCAGTTCCAGTTGCTGTGACAACTGTACGTCTGGTTAGGGCGGCTAGGTATTTAAACCTTAGGACACACAGTCCCGAACACCCAGTCCTGAACACGCAGCTCAGGACACCCAGTCCTCACCGTATTCCCCTTGAGCTAAGGTCACACAGACCTCGCCCAATCACTCTGGTAAGTCTTCAAGGTAGACTCCCAAACCTTCACAGACTTCGTTCACCGGCAATCCACAATGTCTCTTGGATGCTCAGAACACGACGCCTAACCGACTGGAGGATGCACAGTCCTCAAGTGTAATAAGTCTTCAGATCACACAGACAAGAAGACTTAAGTGATGCCTAATTCTCTTTGGCTCTGGGTGGTTAGGGCTTTATCCTCGCAAGGAATTCTCTCTCAAAGGCTTCGAGGTGGGTTGCTCTCAAACGACAAAAGCCGTACTCTGAATCTGAGCAGCCAACCGTTTATGGTTGTAGGGGGTGGGCTATTTATAGCCACTTGGCAACCCGACCTGATTTGTCCAAAATGACCCTGGGTCACTAAGGAACTGACACGTGTCCCAACGGTCAGATTTCAAACTCACACAACAACTTTACTTGGGCTTCAAGCAAAGCTGACTTGCCCGACTCTGGACAAGATTCGCTCTCAAAGTCTTCACTTGAAGACATAGGTTTTGTTTAAGCATCACTTTAGTCATTCTGACTGGTTCTCTTGGACCCCACTTAACAGTACGGTGGTTCCTATGACTCAACACAGAAGAAAGAGAACTACGAAAGATCTAAGTCTTCGAGCTCCATAGGCTTCATGTGGTGTCTTCTCTTGTCATAGTCTTCAATGTGAATATCTTCATATACCACCTTTGACTTCAATGTCTTCATACATTTTTAGGGGTCATCTCTGGTAGGAAAACCGAATCAATGAGGGACTTCTACCTGTGTTATCCTGCAATTCTCACAAACACATTAGTCCCTCAACTAGGTTTGTCGTCAATACTCCAAAACCAACTAGGGGTGGCACTAGATGCACTTACAATCTCCCCCTTTTTGGTGATTGATGACAAACTAGTTGAAGTTTTCAACGGGGAATATAATCTGTGAAATTGTAAAGGATAAGGAATTGTCTTCATAAGTTGCAAGGGCTCCCCCTGAAGATGTGCATATAAGTAATTTGCTTTTGGAATGCAAATGCACATGGCAGGTTGTACTTGTAGAGATCCACTTCAACTTATGATGACAATCCACTATGCATGTGAAAGTATATGAAGATAATGACATGCATAATGGAAAATGGACGTCTGCAGAATGATCTAAGTGCGGAATTTATTGTCGCACATGCGGAATTTATCATCGCAACACAAGGTGGCAAATAAGTAGCAGACGACCATCGAGTTTAAGTGTTACAACTCAAAGAACCAAATGTAGCAAAACGAGAGTTGTAAGCACGAAGCAAAATATAAAGCACCCGCCCATATGGACCCGCTTGAAGACTATCAACCTCATATGCTTCTCCCCCTTTTGTCAGTAAGGACCAAAAAGGTTTGAAGACATAGAGCATCTACTCGTTCCCATGAGGAGTAGGTGAAGCAGCAGGGTCGTTGGTTGTGTTTGGCGGTGCTGAAGAGCTTGGAGTAGAGTCGAAGCGTGCTGAAGGAGGTGGCGGTGAAGTAGCATCGTCTTCATCCTCGATTACTCTGGCATTCACAGTTGCACAGAGGAAGAGAACTCAGAGTCTTCAAGGGACGGAGTTCGTCGCAGCACTGCCCTTCGAGGAGGTGTGGAGTCAAACTTGAATCGCTCAGTGAAGCCATCCTCTTGAAGATCATCTTCAGAACACATCAGTGTTAGCCCTTTCCATGTGCGGCGAGAGGTTTCATGGGAAACAAAAGCATTCTTGGTGGCAAGATTGCGAATGCGATTAACATCCACCAAGAGGCTTTGCATCTGACGCTTCAGCCAGTCATGATGCCTATCCTGTTTCTGATGAAGAGCCACAAGAAGCTCTCGGTCGTTGAGAACACGAGTGCGCTTCTTGGGTCGTGGAGCAGTTGTACTGTCAGTGGCTTCAGTGAGAGCAGGATGCGGTGCACGTGTAGTGCCAGCCAAAGGATACACACGAGTTACGGCTTCAACGCCTTCAACGTTCTGAGTGAAACTTTGATGCTCTGCATTCTGAAGACTGAGAGGTTCCTTGGCAGGCTCAGGATAGATGGCTTCAATAGACATATCCACATGAGGCAAAAAGATCCGATGGTTGCGGGCCGAGGGCTGATATGAGATAGCGGAGTGAAGTTTGATCAGCCGCATCACCCAAGGGGCGTAGAACTTCAAACCAAACAGATCAGAGCCAGATGCAGCAAGTTGGCGAATGAAGAAATCCTGTGTATTGAAGCATTTTCCATGAAGAATGTAGAAGACCAAAGTCTTCATTGCACCTTCCAGCTTGGCATGGGGAGAATGTCCTTTGATTGGCCAGAGAGTTCGCCTTATGATGTGATAAATGGTTCTTGGTAGATACTCAAGGTCTTCAACGAAGAACTCCGTGGGATAAGCGGCATCTTGGGGCAATGGCTTCATCATACTGAGCATCTGACTCATATTAGGTTCAGTCTTCTGAAAGATGCTCTCAATAGCTTCACTATGAAGCTGATAGCCATGCTCGTAGAGATCGCCAGGAGTGGGCAAACCAGTGAGCTCAATGATGTCAAAGGTTTTGGCTTCGTGATGAACGTTTCCTCTCATCCACTCCAGGACCCAAGTCTTCGGATCTCTGCTATACCCGCGGATGTGAAGTGTGGCATAGAATTGGAGCAACAACTCTTCATTCCAATGCTCTTGGTCAGTGACGAACGGCAGCAGTCCAACCTCTTTGAAGCAATCCAGAGCTTCTTCCAGACAGGGCAGACCAGCTATTGCTTCAATGTCAAGGCGCTTGTGTGGGAAGATGCGACCTTGGTTGTAAAGAATGCATGAGTAATAGCTTCGCTGCGGATAACTCCAGAACCGATCAGATGATATTCTTTCCCTGGAGTAGGGGTTCCTGGAGCTGTTGAAGAATGTGTTGTCTGCTCTGAAGCCATTGATATTGAAGGAGCCAGGTGCTGATGCAGGACCTGGGAACCTTGGCAATCTTGGGATTGGCTTCTGTACCTGAGGCCTGTGCTCAACATGATAGTCGAATTGGGGACCGGCAGCAGACGCAGGAACAGAAGCAGCGGGATCAGTGGCTTCACTGACTTCTGGTGCTTTTGTTGGTGAGGGCTCCACATTTGCTTCAGCCATGACAGCGTCAGTGGCTTCAGTGGTGTTGGTGGTGGCAGCCGCAAGATTTTCAACCTCCACTTGACGAGCTGGAGGGTCGCTTACGATCACGTTCTCCTCGAGAACTGCTTCTTGGTGGGACAGGGGAGTAGCAGCTTGTGGTACTTCTTCTTCATCGGCTGATGCAGCCGGAATGTCTTCAGCAGTTTTAGCTTCAGACGCAGAGACTTGAGGCCTTGGACCTTTGCGAAGCCTGCGCAACGCGGGCGACGCCTGTGGAGTTTGTGTTGGCTGGGCCTCAAAGTCTTCTTCCTCTTGTGGGTGATCCGCCCACAAAGCATCCTGTTGGTGCTCTAGCTGAGGAAGGGCTGCATCATCTTCAACATGGTCATGGTGACCAATGTCCTCAGCAGCGAGGGGATCAGCTGCTGGAAAGTCTTCAGCTTCATGAGCCTTTGTGAAAGCAGGCTCATGGACAGTCAGTTGACGTTTTTGTGGATCGGCGTCGGGGTGAACCATGGAAATGGGTTCAACAATCAAGGGCTCTGTGGGAGTAGCCCGTTCCTTCTTGGTCATTCTTTTCTTCTTGGCGGGGGCAGTAGCAGAGGCTTCAGGATGTTTTCTCTTCCTTGCTTCAGCCTCAGCAGTCCTGGTCTTCTTCAGTTCTGAAGCGGTTGACCTGGCCTTTGGCTTCGGGCCAGTCATGCTAGTTGGGAAGACAAGGGGATCTGCCTCCTGCCTTGGTGCTTCAGGTTCAACCATAGCGGGCTTCTTCTGCTTCTTGGCAGCCATCCTGGGGTCGATGCTAGGACGCCCAAGGGCCTTGCGCTTCTCAGCCTCATTGTAGGCTTGCACACACCTATCAGCCAGGACCTTCATGCGCTCACGAGAACCCTGAGCTTCTGCATGTTTCTTTAGAAAGGCTTCCTTGAGCTCGTGCAGCATAATCTTGAAATTCTTCACGTCTTGCACGCTGAGCTTGGCCATATGCTTCTTGAACTGAGATTTCTCAAAGTCAATCTTCTGCTTCAGTTCAACAATGCGCTGGGCGATAGCTAACTCTGAAGCAATGGCGCCATGGAAGGCGACACTGAGGCCAATGGGTAGTTGGAGATCGTCGAAGCTGATGTTTGGCGTGTCAAACCATTCATCAATGAAGTTGTGAATGACTGTTACATCAAAGAGAGGCAGATCATTGAAGATTTCTGCTTCTTCTTTGCTCTTGATGAGTTTCTCAAGAGCGTCATCTACAAGATCTTCATCACTTGACAGATCAATGGCATCATTGCGCAGAATGGTAGCAGCTGTTAGCTCTTGGCCGGTGTGTGGCAGAGGCATCTTGACCTTCTGGGGCTTGGAGATGCGTGATAAATCTTCGGACTACACACTGTCTTCAGGAGGTGCAGTTGCCAGTGGCTTCGCCCGTGAGATTTTTGGTGAAGGGGCATGCTTTGAAGCTTTAGGCTTCTTCAACTTCTTTGGCTTCGGCGCTGCAGGCGCTTCATCTGATTCAGCGTCAGATGCAGGCTCATTCACTGCAGTCCCTTGAACCAAGATATGGGTGATGAGGCCTTCAAGGTTGTAGAAAGGACCGACGACATTGGGTTCTGCATCTCGTGTGCCATCAGCCCTTGGAGTTGAGGGACCAGGGTTGAAGTCTAGTCCCAATGTCTTCTTGTTTTGCTTCGCTGAGTTCTGGGCAAACTGGAAGTTGCGCTTGAACAAAATGTCGTCACGACACCATAGTAGTGACGATGGGTGTGCATCAACAGGCCGTGGCCCACGGACCATGTAGGGATAGAAGCCTTGTTCAATGGCTTCATCTCTGGACCTGGGTTGAAGATTCTTGTATAGGATGTCTCCCCACGGTCTCTTGATGGCATTTTTCTCAGCATATTCCTGGGTTACAAATCGGTATTTGAACCATTGTTCTGCCCAATATCTTCGAATCCATTGGATTCGGGTCTTGCGCTGATTGTAATCCTCTTCAGGATCTGTCTTGTACAGTTCTGAGAGGTCATCTGGCAGATCTCTAGATGTTTCTCCATGACGCTTTCTGCCACCCTTCCTTGCTGATTTCTCTGAAGCCATGAACTTTAAACTGAAAGGCTTCAACACGTTCAAAGGCTTCAAAGATTTTCGCTTGCTGGACAAACAGGAACTTACTTCGGGAGAATTTATATGATGCTGTAAGAATTCTGCAAATGAATGCAGACTATGAGAACCAAGGGATTCTCCCACGGACATGTACCTGTGACAGCATTAAGGTGCGAGGGAAGGGGAAGAGGTCATATGCATTCTCAGAATATTTTGAATATAAATCAATTTAGAAGACATTGACCTCATCGTGCGAAGACATTCACTCATAGATAAGGAGTTGGTTCCAGATTTGTACGAATCCAGAGATCAGTACAAGTGAGGAATCTAACTACTTTGTGAAGCATAAGTGAATATACTAGGCATGTTATGAGATGCAGTATGAGAGAGATCTAACTTGTGTGAATAGAAACTGCTTGTGGTAGAAAGTGACAAAGCCATAGGATCAACGGTGCCGTAAAAAGGAAGTTTTATTTACCACACTAAGAACTGCTAGACGGAGTGGAAGATGAGGCCGAGCAGTTCGATCTTCCGTGCCCTAACTTGGCGATGGAGGACACCTACGGCGACGGTGGAGAGGACGATGTCCGCGGTCGGCATGAAGACGGCGTCGGAGAGGTTGCGGCAGCGAAGCGCTTCGTCGCCGGCATCGTCGAGGGCTAGCGGTGGCGCTAGGGTTCGTGCGAGAGTGGAAGAAGAGATAATGACCACCGTGAAGTGTGTATTTATAGGTACAGGGGCGGCACTGCGTTATTACACAGGTGCCCCTGGCGATTCGCATCTGAGGAACACGTGGCCATCATGCAGAATTTTGGGGTTTGTTCCACGTACCACGCACGCCTGGATTGTCGGGTGGTCGTTCCTACTTCTCCGGGTTTCATGTGGAGGAATGAGCATTGAAAGTGGACTTAAGGTTTGTCTTTGTATCTTCTACTGACAAGGACGCAGAGAAGACATCCGACAGTTTCAATAGAATGCATATGATTTGGAGAGATAGAGTTTGAGATAGATAGCATAGAGAGGTTAGGGTCCGATCACATTCACTTAGTTCAAAAGATTCAACAAGAAGACATAGCTATAAGTGAATGCCGTAGAGGACAGAACACTAGTATATATATATATAATCAACATAGTGAAGATAATCATGAAGACATGTTGAGATTGAAGCCAAACCAAATGTGAAGACATAGCAAGGTAACGCCAGGAGTGAAACACTTCAAAATAGAACATTTGGTGGTGGCATTACCCACCGTATAGGAAGTATTAGACCCAGACACGGCGCACAATTATCGTGGCGCTCCGAAGTCAAATTCCACATTAATGTATTCACACTTAGAATGTATGTCTTCATTGATTGAAGATATACTTTACTTCGTGTGTTGCACATCTAAGTCATCAATATGCATAAGGGTTAGGATGTGTGCCTGATCACATGACATTTGAGGATTCCAGGATATTTAGCTCACACCGTAACTTGCAAAATCTCTTCTCATCCAAGGGCTTGGTGAAGATATCTGCCAATTGCTCTTCAGTGTTGACGTGTATGATATCAATATATTCCTTCACAACATGATCTCTGAGAAAGTGATGACGAATTTCAATGTGCTTTGTCTTCGAGTGCTGAACTGGGTTGTTGGCAATCTTGATGGCGCTTTCATTGTCGCAGTAGAGTGGCACTTGCTTCAGATGAATGCCATAGTCCTTGAGCGTTTTCTTCATCCACAGAAGCTGAGCACAGCAAGATCCAGCAGCAATGTATTCAGATTCAGCAGTGGAGAGAGATACACAGTTCTGCTTCTTTGAAGACCAACATACAAGTGATCGTCCCAGAAAATGACATGTGCCTGATGTAGACTTATGATCCACCTTGTCACCAGCATAATCAGCATCCGAGAATCCAACCAGATCAAACTCTGAGCCCTTTGGATACCATAATCCTAGAGTTGGGGTGTGAGCCAAATATCAAAGAATTCGCTTCACAGCTAAGTGATGCGACTCCTTTGGTGCCGCTTGGAATTGAGCACACATGCAAACACTAAGCATAATATCTGGCCTAGATGCACATAGATAAAGTAAAGAACCAATCATGGAGCGGTATACCTTTTGATCGAACTCTTTACCATTGTCGTCAGGACCCAGATGATGCTTGGCTGGCATTGGCGTCGTGAAGCCTTTGCAGTCTTGCATACCGAACTTCTTCAGGCAATCTTTGAGATACTTCTCTTGAGATATGAAGATGCCGTTGCGTTGCTGTCGTATTTGAAGACTGAGAAAGAACTTCAGCTCTCCCATCATAGACATTTGATATTGTTCTTGCATCATATATCCAAACTCTTCACTGTACTTCTGATTGGTGCAACCGAAGATAATGTCATCCACATATATTTGGCACACAAACAGTTCACCATCATATGTCTTCGTGAAGAGAGTGGGGTCGAGGGAACCAGGTATGAAGCCTTTGCTCTTCAGGAAGTATTTGAGTGTGTCATACCAGGCCCGAGGGGCTTGTTTGAGGCCATACAGTGCCTTGTTGAGCTTGTATACCATGTCAGGATGTTTTGGATCTTCAAAGCCAGGTGGTTGTGCAACATACACTTCTTCTTCAATCTTGCCGTTGAGAAAGGCGCTCTTCACATCCATTTGATAAAGAAGTATGTTGTGATGATTTGCATAGGCCAGCAGTATGCGTATGGCTTCAAGTCTAGCCACAGGAGCAAATGTTTCATCGAAGTCAATGCCTTCCACTTGAGTATATCCTTGAGCAACGAGACAAGCTTTGTTTCTGACAACTTGACCGTGCTCATCTTGTTTGTTGCGGTATATCCATTTTGTGCCTATTATGTTGTGCTTCCGAGGATCGGGACGCTTGACCAGTTCCCATACATTATTCAGCTCAAACTGTTGAAGCTCTTCTTGCATAGCTTGAATCCATTCAGGTTCCATGAAGGCTTCTTCAGCTTTCTTGGGTTCTGTTATTGAGACGAATGCGAAGTGCCCACAGAAATTTGCTAGCTGAGTTGCCCTTGAACGAGTGAGTGGACCGGGTGCATTGATGCTATCAATTATTCTTTCAATCCGCACTTCATTGGCAACGCGAGGATGTACAGGGCGAAGATTTTGCTCTTGCTGATCATTGTCGTTGTTAGAAGGAATGTCTTCAGGCTGAGCATTGTCTTCATGTTGATCAGGTGCTGAGATGATAAGTTCTTCTTCAGGATGAGCTTCAGAAGGTATAATTTCTCCAGTTCCCATTAGCTTGATTGATTCACTGGATGGAACTTCATCTAGCACATTTGGCAGTTGCTCTCTTTGTGAACCGTTGGTCTCATCGAACCGCACATCCACTGTTTCAACCACTTTGTAATGAAAGAGATTGAAGACTCTGTAGGAGTGCGAATCCTTTCCATATCCAAGCATAAAACCCTCATGTGCTTTTGGTGCAAACTTTGAGGTGTGATGTGGGTCCTTGATCCAGCACCTGGCGCCAAATACTCTGAAGTAACTGACATTTGGCTTCTTGCCAGTAAGGAGCTCATAAGATGTCTTGTTCAGAAGCTTGTGAAGATAAACATGATTGATTGTATGGCATGCAGTATCAATGGCTTCAGGCCAGAATTTTCTTGGAGTCTTGTATTCATCTAGCATCGTTCTGGCCATCTCAATGAGTGTTTTGTTCTTGCGTTCGACGACCCCATTCTGCTGTGGCGTGTACGGGGCTGAGAATTCATGTGTGATGCCCAAGGTATCAAGATATGTATCAAGGCCAGTGTTCTTGAATTCAGTGCCATTGTCACTTCTGATATGCTTTATCTTGGCGCCATAGTTGTTCATTGCTCGATTGGCGAAGCGTCTGAAGACATCCTATACTTCAGTCTTGTAAAGGATTATGTGCACCCAAGTATATCTAGAATAATCATCAACAATGACAAAGCCATAGAGACAAGCAGTAGTAGTAAGATTTGAGTAATGAGTGGGACCGAGAAGATCCATGTGAAGTAGTTCGAAGGGTCAAGTAGTGGTCATGATTGTCTTTAAGGGATGTTTGGCCCTCGTCATCTTTCCTGCCTCACAGGCACCGCATAAGTGATCTTTCTTGAACTTGATGCCCTCGATGCCTATGACATGCTTCTTCTTTGCCAGGGTGTGGAGGTTCCTCATGCCAGCATGCCCAAGCCTCCGATGCCAGAGCCAGCATTCTGAAGCTTTTGCTAGAAGACATACGGCAAGCTGTGGTCCTGCTGAGAAATCTACCACGTACAAATCATCTTTTCGATACCCTTCAAATACTAGAGACTTGTCAGATTCCATTAGAACAAGGCAACGATATTTTCCAAGTATTACGATCATGTTTAAATCGCAAAGCATTGAGACAGACATTAAGTTGAAGCCAAGGGATTCAACAAGCATGACTTTATCCATGTGTTGATCCCTTGAGATTACAACTCTACCTAGACCCAATACCTTACTTTTACCAGTGTCAGCAAATGTGATGTGGCTCTTGTCGGATGGACGTAAGGTTGAGTCCATAAGAAGGCTTCTTTTGCCAGTCATGTGATTTGTACACCCACTATCAATAATCCATTCTGAAGACGCTGGTGTCGTACCCTACAGTGCAGTTAGGGGGATAGGCTTCACGAAGAGAATTGTGAAGCAAAAACATTTGACGAACCAGTGGGTTATGAAAGCTTAGATCCAGATTAGGACTAATAGGGAGAGTAGCAGGCAATTCAGGAATGAAGTACATAGTAAGACCATTCGGGCATTTGATCTTGCGCCCTACAAGATGTTTAAGGTCCCCAGCAATAGCGTCAGACGATTTTGGTTTTCTGCTAGAGACCTTTCCCTGCAAAAGAGAGTTAAGCTTTCTTAGCCACCCACATCTTCAAGGGTGGCTTAGAAGCAATAAGTCTAAGTGCAGCATCTGAGAACTTTGGCTTTGGAGCCCTAGCAAACAGTCTTGCAGGCGGACAATAGTACTCATAAGAATAAGCAGAATAGTTCTTGGTCTTATGAACATGGCGGTTTGATGAACCGCTCTCATATTCATATGCCTGAGTATGGTTTCCCTGCAAAACATTTGCGTTAGTGCGACTCAGGTGAGTCCTCTTTCTGTATGAAGCCTTTGGACCGTATGAAGCCTTTGGTCTGAGGTTTGTCTTCTTCACGTGAGGTGTCATGATGACATTCACAGGAAGATTCTCCAGACACCTTTTCGAAACCCAGATCTTCTTCATAGGCGGTCCATTCCTGCAGTTAGTACCAATGTACCTGGCAAACACTTCACCATTCTGATTCTTAAACAGTTTATAGTTTGCATCAAAGGATTCATCAATGACAATGGGGTTAGCACAAGTGAACCCAGATAGAGTGGATGGATCTGCTGAAAATTCCTTTGTAGCAACCCATGTGGTTTTGGGGTACTGCTCAGGTTTCCAGTAAGAGCCATCAGCATTCATTTTCCTTACGAACCCAACACCCTCTTTCCTCGGGTTTCGGTCCAGAATCTGCTTTTTGAGGACATCACATAGTGTCTGATGCCCTTTAAGACTTTTGTACATCCCTGTTTCAAGCAACGTCTTCAACCTAGCATTCTCATCAGCAATAGCAGTGGTATCCTCAGCAGAGGGGTTAGTTACCACATCAACAGTTGAAGATATTGCAACAGTAGTAGCAGTAGAACATTCAGCAATAGAAGTAGCATTATCACGCTCAATGCATTTAAGACATGGTGGTTCAAATCCTTCCTGAGCGGAACTGATCTGTTCGGCGCGAAGTGACTCGTTTTCCTTTTGAAGATCTTCATGAGCCGCTCTCAATTTTTCAAGATCTTGCTTCCTTTAAAGATAATCATAGGAGAGCTTTTCATGAGTTGTTGAGAGCTTTTCATGACGACTTTCAAGTTCCTCATACTTAACGTGAAGATTTTTTATGTCTTCAATTAAGAACTCAGATCGAGTCATTTCAGCACCCAACAGATCATCGCTTTTGTCTAACAGTTTTTGAATATGTTCCATGGCTTTCTGTTGTTCAGTTGCAATTTTAGCAAGTGTTTTGTAGCTTGGTCTTGAACCACAATCAGAGTCATCGTCACTAGATGTTTGATAGTGGGTAGTGCGTGTGTTTACCTTGGCACCGCGTGCCATGAAGCAGTAGGTAGGAGCAGAGTAGTCCTTCTCATTTGCATCGGTGTTGGTGATGAAGTCATTGTCTTCAGTGTTGAAGATGGACTTGGCAACGTATGCTGTAGCCAGACTTGCAACGCCTGAATCGGACTCCTCCTCAGACTCCACCTCCGCCTCCTCAGAAGCGGATTCCTCCTCTGAATCCATTTCCTTGCCAACAAACGCACGTGCCTTGCCAGATGAGCTCTTCTTGTGTGATGGAGACTTTGAGGAAGACTTGGAAGAAGACTTTGAGTATTTCTTCTTCTTCTTGTCGTCAGAGTCATATTCCTTGCTCTTCTTCTTCTTTTTGTTCTCATTGTCCCATTGCGAACACTCAGAGATGAAGTGGCCAGGTTTCTTGCACTGGTGACATGTTTTCTTCTTGTAGTCGTGAGCAGAAGCTTCATCATTCCTTGAGCTTGATCGGGAAGACTTTCTGAAACTTTTCTTCTTGGTGAATTTCTAGAACTTCTTCACAAGCATAGCAAGTTCCCTTCCAATGTCTTCAGGATCATCCGAACTGCTGTCAGATTCTTCTTCAGATGAGGAGACAGCTTTTTCCTTCAAGGCACGAGTTCGCCCATAGTTTGGACCGTAGATATCTCTTTTCTCAGAAAGCTGAAACTCATGTGTGTTGAGCCTCTCAAGTATGTCAGATGGATCGAGTGTCTTGAAATCAGGACGTTCTTGAATCATCAGGGCTAGGGTGTCAAACGAACTATCAAGTGATCTCAGTAGTGTCTTGACGACTTCATGTTTGGTGATCTCAGTAGCGCCGAGGGCTTGAAGCTCATTTGTGATGTCAGTGAGTCGGTCAAATGTGAGCTGGACATTCTCATTGTCATTTCGCTTGAAGCGGTTGAAGAGGTTGTGAAGGACACTGATTCTCTGATCTCTCTGGGTTGAGACGCCTTCATTGACCTTGGAGAGCCAGTCCCAGACCGGCTTAGATGTTTCCAAAGCACTCACACGGCCATACTGTCCTTTGGTCAGATGACCACAAATGATATTCTTGGCAGTAGAGTCCAGTTGAACGAACTTCTTGACATCAGCAGCAGTGACACCTTCTCCAGTCTTGGGAACGCCGTTCTTAACGACATACCATAGGTCGACGTCAATGGCTTCAAGATGCATGCACATCTTATTCTTCCAGTAGGGATATTCAGTTCCATCGAAGACGGGGCACGCAGCGGAGACTTTAATTATCCCTGCAGTCGACATAGCTAAAACTCCAGGTGGTTAAACCGAATCACACAGAACAAGGGAGTACCTTGCTCTGATACCAATTGAAAGTGCGTTATATCGACTAGAGGGGGGGTGAATAGGCGATTTTTATGAAAGTCTTCAAAACGTGGAAGTTATGAAGACAAACGATAGAAATAAACCTATTACCCTGCAGCGGAAGGTAGACTACACTAGGCAAGCCATAGTCAAGTATTCAATAGAGTGAAAGCACAATGACTAATAGCAGCAATGTAGTAAGGATCAGGTAGGAAGATATTGTGAAGCCACACAGAACACGCAGTCACTCAGTGAAGACAAAAGATAGTATGAACATACAATGACTTCACAAGGAGTAACAGTGAGTAAAGGGAAGGGGAGATGAAACCAGTGACTCGCTGAAGACAATGATTTGTTGGACCAGTTCCAGTTGCTGTGACAACTGTACGTCTGGTTAGGGCGGCTAGGTATTTAAACCTTAGGACACCCAGTCCGGGACACCCAGTCCTGAACACGCAGCTCAGGACACCCAGTCCTCACCGTATTCCCCTTGAGCTAAGGTCACACAAACCTCGCCCAATCAATCTGGTAAGTCTTCAAGGTAGACTCCCAAACCTTCACAGACTTCGTTCACCGGCAATCCACAATGTCTCTTGGATGCTCAGAACGCGACGCCTAACCGGCTGGAGGATGCACAGTCCTCAAGTGTAATAAGTCTTCAGATCACACAGACAAGAAGACTTAAGTGATGCCTAATTCTCTTTGGCTCTGGGTGGTTAGGGCTTTATCCTCGCAAGGAATTCTCTCTCAAAGGCTTCGAGGTGGGTTGCTCTCAAACGACAAAAGCCGTACTCTGAATCTGAGCAGCCAACCGTTTATGGTTGTAGGGGGTGGGCTATTTATAGCCACTTGGCAACCCGACCTGATTTGTCCGAAATGACCCTGGGTCACTAAGGAACTGACACGTGTTCCAACGGTCAGATTTCAAACTCACACAGCAACTTTACTTGGGCTTCAAGCAAAGCTGACTTGCCCGACTCTGGACAAGATTCGCTCTCAAAGTCTTCACTCGAAGACATAGGTTTTGTTTAAGCATCACTTCAGTCATTCTGACTGGTTCTCTTGGACCCCACTTAACAGTACGGTGGTTCCTATGACTCAACACAGAAGAAAGAGAACTACGAAAGATCTAAGTCTTCGAGCTCCATAGGCTTCATGTGGTGTCTTCTCTTGTCATAGTCTTCAATGTGAATATCTTCATATACCACCTTTGAATTCAATGTCTTCATACATTTTTAGGGGTCATCTCTGGTAGGAAAACCGAATCAATGAGGGACTTCTACCTGTGTTATCCTGCAATTCTCACAAACACATTAGTCCCTCAACTAGGTTTGTCGTCAATACTCCAAAACCAACTAGGGGTGGCACTAGATGCACTTACACACTCCTTCTCCTTCTTTGCACCAAAGGAATTCATGATTTGAGAAAGTCTTGAGCTTTTCCCCATCGTTCTTGTTACTCTTGGAGGTTCGAGACTCCTAGGCAGTAGGAGTCTTTCGGAGAGGAATCGACCTTTGTGATTACCCCCGAAAAAGTTTGTGAGGGTTTGGATACCACCCCAAGGTCTACCACTAGTGGTTGAGAAACACCTCCGTGGTGTTGTCTCAAAGGGAGAATAGGGTGAGCCTTCATGGCGTTGGTGTGCCTTCGTGGTAACATCCACCTCTCTAATGGTGACGTAGCTTCCCTCCAAGGAAGTGAACATCGGCATACATCCTCGTCTCCCGGATTTGCGGTTATTCCTAACCCTAACTCTCTACTTGTGGCTACTTGTCTCTTAGCACTTACTTATATCATATTGTGCTTGCTTACTTACATACTCGTGTTACTTGCTTAGCACTTAGTACTACACTTGCAATTGTTAGGCTCACCTTCATATTCCGCATTATTGCCTAAAATTGCTAAGTAATAATTAAAATTTGTAATTGTACCTATTCACCCCCCTCTAGGTCCATCTCTATCCTTTCAATTGGTATCAGAGCCTCGTGCTCTATTCTTGTGGCTTAACCGCCCTAGAGCGAGATGAACCCCAATGGGATGAGACTCCCCTTGTTACAAATCCGATGGATAAAGGTGAGGCTTCTTCAGAAGTCAAGTCCTTTACTTCCGAGGATCTGGAATGGGCCCTTGCTAAGCAAAAAGAGGAGTATGATGCTTCTCTTGAGGCCTTGGTCCAAATGAGACTAGCCACGTTGTCCATGGTGCTTGCACCACTTTATGGTGGTGCGGCTTCGAGGCCAACCGTGCCTACTCCGTCACTTGGTCAACAACCTCCTAACAATGATCACTCAAGTGTTCCTTGCTTTATGCAAGACCCCAAGTTGAGAAACCAAAATATAACCCTCAAGGAAAACCTCCTTTACTTGATGCCACTTCTGATTTTGCCTTGTGGAGAGTTGCTATGCAGGATCATCTTCGATATGGAAACGATGAGATGCTGGAGATCTTGGAGTATGGTTACCATGTGGTTGATCCAAAGAATCCTACACCAAGAGAAATTTATGACAAGAATCTCAATGACACTGCAACCATGTGCATAAGGAGAGGTATGGTTGAAAAGCAAAGGAGACCTTTCATACACATCACAAGTGCAAAGGAACTATGGGAAAGTATTATAAGATCCAAGACCGGTACCTCCACCCTCCGGAGTGCTCAATATGAAATTGCCAAGGGGCAATTGCAAAACTTTTGTATGGAGAAAGGTGAAACTCCCAATCAACTCCTTGAGCCTCTCATGACTCTCACTGCTGACATTGAGTCGTGTGAGTGTGACAAGACAGAAGATGGATTCAACATGACTAAGCGATTTCTTGTGGAAAAGTTGCTTCATGCTCTTGCCCCATATCACCACCAAATGGTGTGGGACATAAGACAACACCATGCCTTCAAGGAAATGACTAAAGATGACATCATATCCACCTTCCAACTATTTGAAGAGTCAAAGGTAAATGCCACAAAACATCTTGCCATGCTTGGTACTCCAACATCAAAGATCAATCTTGCATTGAAGGCCAAGCATGTATGTGAAGATGAGCAAAGTGAAGAAGAAGAAGAAGATGATGATGAAGATGGTGATGAGGTTGAATCCGATCAGGGCCCTTCATATGAAGAGATGGCTCTCTTTGTCAAGAAGTTTAGCGCATGAAAATTCAAGGGAAGATTTCAAAAGAAGAAAAATAAGAAAATGCTACAACTGTGAAGAAACCAACCACTTCTCCAACGAATGCCCTTATGAGAAGAGGGAGGATAAACCAAGGTTTCCCAAGACCTTTCCCAAGAAGAAGTTGCCAAATCCTTTGAACTCCAAGCTCAAGAAGAGAGATGGGAAAGCAATGGTTCCTCAAGAAGAATCCAATCCGGATGATGTTAGTGGTGTTGCCGGAGTTGCTCAAGATTCTCAAAACACATTGAGGCTAGTCAACAAGAGTGGTGATGTTGTCACCTACAACTACATGAAGGACTACAAGGGCAACGCTCACAAGTGCCTCATGGCAAAGGCCGTGGTAGAAGATGGAGAGGACCAACACTCTCCTAACAAGGTCAAGGTAACCCCACGATCAAACCCTCCTCTTTTCACTCCTTCTACTCCTAGTGATGAGTATCTTGATGCAGATGATAGTTATGAGGATGATGATATATACGATCCTATGCTTGCTAAACTAAATAAGTTCATGTGCTCCCTTAAAGGAAAGAAGCTCACTATGTTTCGTATGCTTATGGAGATGGTGAGTAAGCACACCATCTCCATTAAGGAACTCGAAACCCTCGTCACCGAGGAAAAGGAAAAAATATGAAATCCTTGAGCGGAAAGTCCAATATGAGGAAGCACGAAATGATGAACTATGCTTAAAAATTGGTGCGAATAGTGATGTTCATACTAAAGATCTTGCCTCCTTGAAAAAGGCTATTGACTCTTGCGAAGAGTTGATGAATGATAAAAGTAAGCTTGTGAAGTCTCATGCTTCTCTCTCTAAGGATTGTGAGCTCCTATCCGTGTCCCTCAAGACTAAGGAAGAAGAGCTCACTCTTCTTACAAAGATTTTTGAGACACTCAAGCTTACTTATCTGGAAACTCTAGCCAAGGCTTACTCTTCTCCTATTATCAATGTTGATGCTTGTACTACTAACTATAGTAGTGATCTAGCATCTATTCTTGAGGAAAATCGCTTTCTCAAGGCTCAATCGAGAAAGGGCTCATGACATGTGCTCAAGGGCAAAAGAACCTTAATGAGGTATTGAGCCAACGCAATGAGATGTTCGCCAAAGAGGGACTCGGGTTTGACCCTACCACAAGCAAGAAGAAGACATCCTCTCAAAAGTGCACCACCCCTCTAAAAGAAACTTCTGTACGACAAGGGCACAAGGAGAAAGGTAAGGTTGTTAGTGGGAAGGCCACGAGGGGCATGCCCACTCTCAACAAGCCAAAAGAGTTCATGCCTCCATCCTATGTACTTCGTAAGGCTAAGGATGGAGAGGTTTATGCAAAGTTTGTTGGTCCTCGAAATGCATTCCGATTTTATGCTATTTGAGTCCCTAAGACCCTTGTGACTAACTTGAGAGGTCCCAGTGCAAAATGGGTGCCTCTAACCAAGTCATAATTGTGTGTAGTTTGCTTTCTCTGGTGGAGTAAAATGGGTGATTGACAGTGGATGTACCAATCATATGACCGGAGATAACAAGTTGCTCTACGATTTCATGGAAGCTATTCAACCATTTATGAGAATTATGTTTGGTGGAGGATCAAAAGGATATGTACTCGGGTTGGGCAAGGTGGCTATCACAAATGACATATTGCTTGCAAATGTCATGCTTGTCCAATCCCTTAAATACCATTTGCTCTCTGTTCACCAATTGGCTTATGTTGGTTATGATACACTCTTTGGACTAACGGATGTGAAAGTCTTTAAGAGAGATACTCTCGAAGTGGCCTTTGTTGGAGAGTTTGATGGCAACCTTTACACAATTGATTTCTCGAAAGAGAGAACATTCCATGCAACTTGTCTAATGGCCAAGGCCGACAAGGGGTGGCTATGGCATCACCGGCTAGCCCATGTCGGCATGAGAAATCTTCAAGATCTCTTAAAGGGTAATCACATCTTTGGACTAACAAATGTCTCTTTTGAGAAAGATCGTGTGTGTAGTGCATGCATAGCCGGGAAGCAACATCAATCAAAGCACCCACCCAAGAATATTGTGTCTACCTCAAGGCCTTTGGAGCTCCTTCATGTGGATCTTTTTGGGCCTCCTTCATGGGATAGTCTTGGTGGGAAAAAGTATGGACTTGTTATTCTTGATGATTACTCAAGATATACATGGGTTTTCTTCCTCAAGTCCAAGGACGAGACGAAGATCACCTTCATTGATTTTGCCAAGCAAGCACAACGCAAGTTTGACAAACAAATCTTGGCAATAAGAAGTGATAATGGCTCCGAGTTCAAGAACTACAACTTGGAAGAATTTCTTAGTGATGAAGGTATTGAGCATCAATATTCAGCTCCATACACTCCCCAACAAAATGGTGTAGCAGAGAGGAAGAATCGCACACTTGTGGAGATGGCAAGGTCCATGTCGGATGGATACAAGTCGCCACATAGTTTTTGGGCCGAGGCTGTCAACACTGCATGCCATGCATCAAACCGGCTCTTTCTCCACACTATATTGGAAAAGACTCCATATGAGCTTCTAACTGGGAACAAGCCAAATGTCAAGTACTTTCGGGTATTTGGGTGCAAGTGTTTCATTCTCAACAAAAGAGAATAGTTAGGAAAATTTCAATCCAAAACCATTGAGGGCATATTTGTTGGCTATGGATCAAACTCTCATGCCTATAGAGTCTACAACAAATCCAATGGATGTGTTGTAGAAACTTGTGACGTGGTGTTTGATGAATTTAATGGCTCCCATGGGGAGCAAGTTGATCTAAGTGATGTAGGTGAAGAAGATTCTTCTCAAGATATCTTGACCATGGGTGTTGGTGCACTTCTTCCAATGGAACAAGAACCTCATGATGATGAAGAAGAAGATGGAAGCTTCACGCATCATCAAACTACTTCAACACCCATACCACCTCAAGCTCCTATTGTTCAACAAATACTCGTAGACCAAGTACAAGATGATGATCAAGTTCCTCTTCATGATAAACATCAAGAACAAGATCATCACCAAGGGCAAGAACAAGAAAGTGCAATCATTGACAATGAACCTCAACAAATGGAAGATGAAGAAGAAGACCTTCCACCACACATCAATGATCCTTATCTTGAGGATGTGGATGATGGACATGAAGTTGAACCTCGCGAAACCTTAACCTCCATCATGCCTCGAGTGGCCGGTCGTGTTGATGTTGACAAAATACTCACCGGCATATCGAAAGGTAGAGTCACTTGTAAAAAATTGACAAACTTTTGTGCTCACTTCTCGTTTGTGTCTAGTGTTGAGCCTCTCAAGGTACAAGAGGCATTAACGGACAACGATTGGCTCGTTGCTATGCAAGAAGAGTTGAACAGTTTTACACGCAACCAAGTGTGGTCATTAGTCAAGAGGCCTACTACCGAGCACAACGTCATTGGAACAAAATGGATTTTCAAGAACAAGCAAGATGAGAATGGTGTAACCATCCATAACAAGGCAAGGTTAGTGGCACAAGGGTACTCACAAGTTGAAGGTTTGGACTTTGGTGAGACCTTTGCTCCCGTTTCCCGTCTTGAATCCATTCGCGTCTTACTTGCTTATGCTGCTTTCAATGGCTTTACTTTACATCAAATGGATGTGACGAGTGCTTTCCTTAATGGTCCTCTACAAGAAGAAGTATATGTATCACAACCACCTGGGTTCGTTGATCTCGATCACAAAGACTGTGTGTATAAACTTCACAAGGCCTTGTATGGCCTCAAACAGGCACCTCGTGCTTGGTATGATCATCTTAACAAGTTTTTACTCGATGATGGTTTTGTGAGAGGGGTGATCGATCCCACTCTTTTTACTAAGAGGAACAAGGGTGATTTGATCTTATGCCAAATCTATGTAGATGATATCATTTATGGTTCTCCTAACATTCATTTGTGCAAGAAGTTTGCAGCTTCCATGACCAAGAATTTTGAAATGTCACTCAATGCGGATTTGAAGTTCTTCCTTGGATTTCAAATTAAACAATTTCAAGAAGGAATTTTCTTGTCTCAAGCAAAATACCTCAAGGATATTCTAGAAAAGTTTGGCATGTCTGATGCTAGTCCATGTAAGACACCCATGCCAACAAAAAATGTACTCACTGAAGACACAAACGGTATCCCTTTCGACCCATCTAAATACCGCTCTATGATTGGTTCATTGCTTTATCTTTGTGCATCTAGACTAGACATCATGTTTAGTGTATGCATGTGTGCTAGATTTCAAGCTTCCCCTAGGGAAAATCATCATAAGGCGGTTAAGCATATTCTTAGATACCTTGTTCACACCCCAAAGTTGGGTCTATGGTACCCCAAGGATGCTAAGTTTGATCTCATTGGGTACACGGATGCGGATTAGGCTGGAGACAAAGTGGATCGTAAGTCCACCTCCGGCGCCTGTCAGTTTCTTGGACGCTCCTTGGTAAGTTGGTCCTCAAGAAGCAAAATTGTATTGCTCTCTCTACCGCAGAAGCTGAATACATTGCAACCGCTAGTTGTGCAACTCAATTACTATGGATGAGGCAAACTTTGAAGGATTACGGTATCACCTATAGACATGTGCCTCTTCTATGTGATAATGAAAGTGCCATCAATATTGCCGAGAACCCCAAAGATCATACCCGCACCAAGCATATTGATATTAGGTATCACTTCTTGGATGAAGCAAGGTTTTGTCAACTTAGGCGTGAGCTTGGTATCTTGGAGCTTGACAATATTATGTGAAATCTAGTACCCATTCATGCATGAACTTAATGTGTTGTCTTGTTGTAGGCATATATTTAGGGGGAGACATTCAATTCATGAGCATTATCAGCCTACATAATGCATAAATAGAACAAACACTCTCAAAGTTGTCATGGTTCTTGAACTATGGTGCTTTAACATGATGCAGTCGTGACTATGTGCCCAAAAGTCTACATCTTTGCGGTACTATATTCCATATGCTCAAACATGGTGACCTCAGTCACCGCTTGTACATTGCTTGTGTGGACCTTTCATTGCTTATTTTTGATTGGGTTGTTATTACATCTTAGTATGGCCTTAGATTACTTTCCCCCATAATTCTATAAAAACTCCTTGGCGGAGTCTAGATAAAATCATACTTGTTGGCCCCTTTCAAATCTTTCCCCTGCCCTGCTCTTCTGTCCAGTGGCCGGACATCCGGCTCCCCCGCCGGACATCCGGGCCCTGGGGAAAATTCTTCTGCCGCTCAAACATTCATCAAGCACTTCCAGTGGCCGGACATCCGGGCCTTGAACCTTTGCTTCCTGACCTCCTCACGCCGGATATCCGGGCTTAGTCCTGGATGTCCGGCCCGTTGGCGCTGATTCTTCTGCTCTCTGACCTCCGCTGCGCCGGATATCCGGGCCATGCCTCGGATGTCCGGGCTGTCGCCCGCTGCCACGTATAACTGGGGAGGGGTGTGGGATTTGGGGTGCAGTTACTCACTCTCTCTTGTTCATATTCCCATCTCGCCACACAGCCGCCGCCGGGCCGTCGCTCCGGCGCTGCCCCGACCCTCTCCTCCAACCTCCGGCCCCGATCTGCTACCCACGAATTCTCCTCCTCCTGATCTACGGTTCTATCCAATCCATTTCTTGGATTGTGGTGTGAATCTCTCAGGAGGGATCGGGGTACTGTGGGATTCACCGCCGGAGTTCTTCATGGCACGCACCAAGAACGTCGGCCCCGAGCGCCCCGAGCCCTCTTCTAGGGGTATGGATGCTATCTCTCTTGCATCTCTATCTTGTTATGACCAAATCATCTTAGGGTTTCATTATCTCTCATTAATATCTTGACATATATATCTCTCTAATGTCTTGCTATTTCTTGCCTAAGCCTATACATCTCTCCATGTACTCGGCTAATCAACTTAATCACGGGAATGTCACATTCTTGATCTATCACTTGGACTTGTCCTATGTTCATGATTGAAAATGCTCATTCCTCTATTTAATTTGCTTTATCCTTGTTCAATACTCTTTGGCTCCTTCTCATCGGGAACTATTATTATCCGTTTCAGTCGCTTGCTGGCAAGGCTCAACCGACTCCGATGAAGATGCTCGGCCTAAGAAGAAAAAGACCACTACCAAGAAGAAGAAGCAAGCACCGTCCACAAGTCCATCGGCATCGGATCTGGATGATGCAGACTATGTTGGGGAGGAAGAGGATGAAATTGCGCCGCGACATTCCATTGGGCAGTCCAAGCCTGGTACTAGGAGGGCACCGGTACCTCAAGTACGTGGTTCTGCAATGCCCATTCTTCATGGTCGTCACATCTCCATGGAGCTTCCTGACAGCGGGGATCGCCCCACTCATGACTTCACAACTGTGGGGGCGGGTCAATATCTTGTGTTCCGTCGAGATGTCAATCAATATGAGATGGTGGCTGATGCAGAGGGTCCTCTGTTCCGGACTTGTATGCAGCAGGATCTTTATTCCAGTTTCGACCATGGGCGAGGAATTGCTCCTCACAAATTCTTGGATCTCAAATTCCTGCGTGATCATCCTAACATGTTCCCTAACAACCCGGTCAAGATCATTGATGATATGACTCTAGGTCCTGCCATGACCTTCATGTGTGATTGGAATGAAGCTGCCATTCTTCAGTTCTACGCCACCCGTTTCTTTGGTCCGGACAACACTCTCACATGGAGGACCGATGACACTACACTGAGTATCACTTATGATCAGTTTGTTCATGTAGCGACCAGACCTCAAACAGTCCAATCTCTGTGCTCCGGTGTCATCCCTGGATCAGTAATGCTGACACCACACAGTACTTGAAGGATTTATAACAGAGTAGCAATCACACACTTATTACATCGAGTGTCTCAAAAGAGAACTTATTACAATAAATATGGCTTAAGGCCATCTAATAATGATAACAACGAAAGGCTTGGAAGATAAGTGAGTCCATCAACTCCGACATCACTAAGTATAGAACCACGACCTAAAGGCACCTTACTCGTCGTCTGAAAAGTCTGCAACATGAACGTTGTAGCCCGAAACGGGTCAGCACATGGAATATGCTGGCAAAGTAACACATAGAGAGCAATGAAAGAATAAGGCTATACTACAATGCATATTTGGCTGGTGGAAAGCTCTATGGTTACAGTTTTGCGTAAAGCCAATTTTTCCCTACTGCAAAAGAATAAATTTTATTTAACTATCATCGTAGTTGTTAAACATTGAGAGTGTAGACACCCTCTCAATCCCAATTAAGCATCATCATTAAAACCCAACAAAATTAATTTAGAGTAACATGATGAGATTCACATGATAATCCAAGTACCAGATACTCAAGATGTCCATAACCGGGGACACGGCTAACCATGATTAGTTTAAACACTCTGCAGAGGTTTGCGCACTTTTCCCCACAAGACTCGATCTCCTCCGTTGGGATTCTCGCACTACATGATGTTTGAGAAACGTGTGACCGAGACATAGTCTTTCAGAAGCGCTTGCACCTTACGAACAGGTAGACCGTACCAACCTATATCTCCTACATCTGCTAGTCTACCACTGTAAGAGTTCGCACGACTTAGTCAACTATGCTAGAGCCCATAGTAGCTTGTGGCTGCACACGAAAGTTTCTAGTATGAATAATCTCATGATCCCTTTGAGCCTGGGTGGCGGTCCAAAATAAAAACAGGCAATCGCTGGAATACCCAGGTGCCTCAATCCACCCAGATGTGTGTTTAGTTGCCAGCTTAAGTAAACCATTAATTTAACAATCTCACATCTGTCATGGATACACTCACCCAATCCACGTCTACTAGCATAGCATGGCATAACAAGAAAACGTAGAAGTAACTCCCAAGGGTTTGATAATAAAACAAGTAATAGGTACTACCTCATCTACTCCCCAAACCCACAATTTAATTAGATCCTAATCATGCAATGGTGTGAGGATTGGTCTAATGCAATAAAAACTGGGTAGTAGGAGGTATGACCAAAGTGTTACTTGCCTTGCTGATGATCCACAAAACCTAGCGATTCGAAGTAGCAAGCGGTGCACTCCGGGTACTCTATCGCAAACAAACAAGTATACAATAAGTACTCATCTAATGCACAGGTAAAACTCGAATAAGAGATCTAATCAGATAGTTCAACTTAAGAACTCCGGTTGGCAAAAAGAATCAAATCAAATGAAGCTACGAAAGACAAACGGCGAAAGAAACAAGCTTCATTTACTATTCTGGATCTAGGTCAAATTTTACAGAGGCAAAAACTTGTTTGAGTTGGTTAAACGGAAAGAGGGTTTCGAGACGAAACTCCAGGGGCTTGAATCGCCTGACTCCGATAAACGAGCGAAAAGTTAAACTAGAACAAAAATCGGATCAGAAATCGCGATCAGAAATAATCGCGGAATAATCCGAGAAAAAAGAAAAACGACGAACAGAATAACGAACAAACGTTCGTTTTCTGGAACTAAACGATGAATGCGTTCGTTAAAACGAACGGACGAGCGAATGCTCGCAAAATAAATAAACCGGAAAAAACCGATCTATTTTAGAAAAAACAAAAACTAGGGTTTTAAAAAAAAAACCAAATCGATTTTTCTCAGAAAACCGGGAGGCAGGGCAGCTACCTCGGCTCGGTCCGGCGGGGTTTCGGCGGCGGCGGTGGGCAGCAGCGGTGGCGGGCGGCGCGGGGCAGCGTGCGGCGGCTGGCGGCGGGGCTACGTGCGGCGGCGGGCGGCGCGGGCGGCGGGGCTGCGTGGGCGGGGCGGCGCGGCGACTCGGGGCTCCAGGGGGGGGCCCGGGTGGCTATTTAAGGAGGGAGGGGGGCGGCCTTGCTTGGGGAGGGGGTCGGCGGCGCGTGCCCGGCTCGGACTCCGAGTCCGGCGGCAGCTCGGCGAGGGAGGCGGTGGCCTGGCGGGCCGGCTTGGCTCGGCTGGGCCTTTGGCCCAGTCGGGCGCGGGTTTCTTTTTTAAAACAATTTCACCGAAACTAAGAAAAATTCTAGAAAAATAAATAAAAATCTAAAATTGCCAAAACAAATTTTCACCATCTAAATAAAATATTTAGAACAGGATGAACATTTGCTTGGCCCTAAATGCAATTTTTGAAAACGTGCAATTTTTTCCTAAATTCAAATAAAACCACGAAAAACTCCAGAATAAAACCTTATTTGATTTTTTATTAAATCCTCAATATTTCTTTATTTTGGGAAAGTCATTTTATTCCCTCTCTCATATTTTGATAATAGAAATAATTGAAGATAAAATAAATAAAATCAAATGATCCTATTTTCAAAATTTGGGAAAACTCAAATATGAAAATAACGAAATCCCCAACTCTCTCCGAGGGTCCTTGAGTTGCGTAGAATTTCTAGGATCAACCCAAAATGCAAATAAATATGATATGCAGTGATGATCTATTGTATAACATTCCAAATTGAAAATTTGAGATGTTACAAACCTACCCCCCTTAAGATGAATCTCACCCTCGAGATTCGGGTTGGCTAGAAAATAGGTGAGGGTGGTCCTTCAGCAAATCTTCCTCTCGCTCCCAGGTGGCTTCATCCTCCGTGTGGTGGCTCCACTGAACTTTGCAAAACTTGATAACCTTGCTGCGGGTTACTCGGCTGGCATACTCAAGAATCTTAACTGGTTTCTCCCCATAGGTCAAATCACTGTCCAACTGAATCATTTCCAGCGGCACTGTATCTCTCAGCGATATATCAGCCATCTCCGCGTGGCACTTCTTTAACTGGGAAACATGGAACACGTCGAGAACTCTTGACAATCCTTCGGGTAATTCCAACTTATAAGCTACTTCTCCCATACACTCCAAAACCTTGTATGGCCCTACAAAACGTGGCGCTAACTTTCCCTTAACTCCAAAGCGCTTAACTCCTCGAAGTGGAGATACTCGAAGATAAACTCGGTCTCCGACTTTGTAAACTGTCTCCTTGCGTTTAGAATATGCGTAGCTCTTCTGCCTGGACTGGGCTACCTTGAGCCTATCGCGAATCAATTTCACCTTCTGTTCAGACTCCTTAATCAGATCCGGTCCAAACAACTGTCGGTCTCCAACTTCATCCCATGACAAAGGGGTTCTGCACCTCCTTCCGTACAAGGCTTCGAAAGGGGCCATCTTCAAACTGGATTGATAACTATTGTTGTAAGAGAACTCTGCATATGGCAAATTGTCGTCCCAACTATATCCATAATCTAGCGCACAAGCTCTCAGCATATCCTCCAAAATCTGATTGACTCTCTCGGTCTGTCCATCTGTCTATGGATGGAAAGCTGTACTGAATTCTACCCTGGTACCCAAAGTTTCGTGCAATTGATTCCAGAACTTTGAGGTAAACTGGGTTCCTCTATCTGATACAATGCTCCTTGGAACTCCATACATACATATGATCCTGGTCATGTATATCTTTGCCAACTTGGCACTAGTATAGGTAGTCTTCACTGGGATGAAATGAGCTACCTTTGTCAAACGGTCGACTACTACCCAAATCGAGTCATAGCCTGAACGAGTTCTGGGAAATCCCGTAATAAAATCCATGCCTAGCTTATCCCACTTCCATTCGGGTATTGGCAATGGCTGTAGCAATCCGGCTGGCTTCTGATGCTCTGCCTTTACTCTCTGACATACATCAGAAACTGCTACATACTCTGCAATATCCTTCTTCATTTTGGTCCACCAGAAAGTATCCTTCAAATCCAGATACATCTTGGTATTTCTTGGGTGAATCGAATATGGTGAATCATGGGCCTCTTGCAGAATCAACTTCCTGATCTCTGGGTCATTGGGCACATAAACACGGTCTTCAAACCATAGGGTATCATGCTCATCCTCACGAAATCCTTTAGCTTTTCCTTTGCTCATTTTCTCCTTAATAGAAGCGATCTCCTTGTCAGTCCTTTGAGCTTCTCTTATCTTATCCATCAAAGTGGACTGAATCTCCAATGCTGCTACATAGCCTCTCGGAACTATCTCCAAACATAGCTCACGAAGATTCTCGGCTAACTCTCTTGGTAAATCTCCCGTCATTAGGGTGTTGACATGGCTTTTACGGCTCAATGCGCCAGCTACTACGTTAGCCTTTCCGGGATGATAATGCAATCTCATATCATAATCCTTGATGAGCTCCAACCATCTCCTCTGCCTGAGATTTAACTCCTTCTGCGTGAAGATATACTTCAAACTTTTTTGATCCGTGTACACCTCACAATGGTTTGCAATGAGGAAATGTCTCCAAGTCTTCAACGCATGCACTACGGCTGCTAACTCCAAATCATGCGTGGCATAATTCAACTCATGAGGCTTAAGCTATCGTGAGGCATATGAAACAACTCTTCCTTCCTGCATAAGCACTGCTCCAAGTCCTCGACGTGAAGCGTCGCAATACACCTCATAATCCTTGGTCTGATCTGGCAAAATCAACACTGGTGATGTAACCAAACATTTCTTCAACTCCTGGAAACTGGCCTCAAACTCTTCAGTCCATTTGAACTTGGTATCCTTCTTCAACAACTCCGTCATAGGCTTCACAATCTTTGAGAAGTTTTCAATGAATCTCTGGTAGTATCCTGTGAGTCCAAGAAAACTCCGGATCTCTCCAACTGTTGTTGGGGCTTCCCAATTTGTCACAGTGTCAACCTTGGTGGGATCTACTGCTATACCTTCTCCAGATATAACATGTCCGAGGAATCCAACTTCCTTCAACCAAAACTCACATTTGCTAAACTTGGCATATAACTGATGTTCTCTGAGCTTTCCAAGTACCAAACGCAAATGCTCCTTATGCTCCTCTTCATTCTTTGAGTAAACTAGGATATCATCAATGAACACTACGACGAACTTGTCCAAGAACTCCATAAATACTTTGTTCATCATGTTCATAAAATATGTAGGTGCGTTAGTCAAACCAAATGACATAACGGTATACTCGTACAGCCCATACCTGGTGGTAAATGTCGTCTTAGGTATATCCTATTCTCGAATCTTCAGCTGATGGTATCCTGATCGTAGATCGATCTTGGAAAATACTTTAGCTCCTTGCAATCGATCAAACCGATCATTGATCATCGGTAGTGGGTACTTGTTCTTGATGGTTACTTCATTCAATCCTCAATAATCAACAACCATCCTTAACGATCCATCCTTCTTCTCCACTAGAAGTATCGGCGATCCCTAAGGTGAAGAACTTGGGCGAATATAACCCTTATCCAATAACTCTTTAATCTGCTTCTTAATCTCCTCCAAATCCTTTGCGGACATCCTATATGGTCTCTTAGATATTGGCCCTGTGCCTGGCAAAAGCTCAATCAAAAACTCAATATCTCTATCCGGTGGCATGCCTGGCAACTCCTCTAGAAATACGTCAGGGAAATCCTTTACCACTCGTACTTCCTCCGGCACAACTCCTGTTAGGGAATTTACTTGAGTCCTCTTTGGCACATGCCAGGATACATACTTGATCCTTCTTCCTTCTGGCGTTGTAAGCAAAATTGACTTACTGGCGCATTCAATATTCCCTGCATACTTCGATAACCAATCCATGCCTAATATCACATCCAATCCTTGAGATTCCAATCCTTAATGGTAACCGATCACACCATAAACTAGCCATATACTCTGCTCCAGGTGAGGTTACTAACATGGGTGACCTAAGGGCTTGGGTTGGCAGTTTATACTTATCCACAAATCCCCTTGAGATGTATGAATGTGATGCACCAGTATCAAAAAGAACGAGTGCAGTAAATGACTTAACCAAAAACTTACCGATTACTGCATTCGGCTGCTCTTCAACCTCCTCCACGTTAACGTGGTTCACCTGTCCCCTATTGAAAGGGTTCGGCTTCTTCCCAGAGCTTCCATTGCCATTTCCATTCTGGGATTCAGGACATTCATTGGCGTAATGTCCGGTCTTCTGGCACTTAAAGCAAGTGACTTGGCTCAGGTCTCTCTTGGCTGGGGTTGATGGGTTGGTACGGTTCTGGCCGTTGCTTCCTCCATTCCCATTACCATTCTTAGGGCCATTATGATTGTGTGATCTACCTCCTCCATGGGTATGCTAAAAGTGTCCTCCCGGTCTAGGGGTAAAACGTGGCTTTTGCTGAGCTCCAGAATTGTACTTCCCTTGTCCATACTTCCTCTTGCGGGATGACGTGGCGCAGGCTGATAGGCCGAGGGCGGCGACGAGGGTGACGTGGCGTCGCGCCATTGGTCGAAGTGATGTGGCGGCGGCGGTGGACACGTCCAGCGGCGGGACGGACATGTCCGGTGGCGCGGGGAGGAGTGGATCTAGGGTTCATCCGCGATTTTTGGGGAGGGGATCACATATTTATAGGTAGAGGGAGCTAGGAGAGTCCAAATGAGGTGCGGTTTTCGGCCACGCGATCGTGATCGAACGACTGAGATGATGGAGATGTCTTAGGTGGGTTCAAATTGGAAGGGTGTTGGGCTGCAACACACACGAGGCCTTTTCGGTCCCTCGGTTAACCGTTGGAGCATCAAACGAAGTCCAAATGGTACGAAACTTGACAGGCGGTCTATCGGTAGTAAACCAAGGCCGCATGACAAGTCTCGGTCCAATCCGGAAATGTTTAACCCCCACACATGAAAGAAAGGTAGAAAGGACCACCGGAGGAGAACGGAGCGCCGGAATGCAAAACGGACAACGAGGAAAATGCTCGGATGCATGAGACGAACATGTATGCAAATGAAATGCACATGATGACATGATATGCAATGCATGACACGCAAGCAACAACAACACAACAACATCGAATAACTGGATGACACCTGTCACATCGGTCTCGGGGCGTTACAACACTCCACCACTACGAGAGGATCTCGTCCCGAGATCTAGAATGGCACCGGAGGGACAACGGAAGAGAAAGAGGAGAGGTAAAGCTAAGTTGCTTCTTTGACGAACGAGTGAACCAAAGAACCTTGAGAGGTCGAACAAATTGGAAGAAATAAAACAACGAAGAAGAACAAAGTTGAAAAACACCCCGTTAGAGAAGAGGGACAACGAACATTGCGAAAGCCTTGAGGTTGAAGGGAAGATATATATTGAAAACACTCCGGTTAAGGAAGGGGATCAAGGAAGACCAAATTCGGGTAGCACTCCGGTTGAAAAGAAAGTAATTGAATAAGAACTTGATAAGGTGATAGAACTTGAAAAGAGGGCACGACACTCCGGTTAAATGGATAAGCACAGGAAAGAACATGATCTTAGATGAAACAAGATGATTGTTGAAGAAAGCAACATCACAATGCCTCCGGAACAGAAAAGAGAATGGAATGGAATGAACGACGAGAAACAAGATCCTGAGGGAGCATGCTTACAACAAATGGTAGAATGGTGTTGTTGGAAAACCAACAACGGAGGGACAAACTTGAAGTGGGCTTATAGAAGGCATCTCAACGTTATGAGGTGACAACTTGCCACTCACGAATTTTTTTTGATTGGGTTTTATGACAACGAGACGAGAAACTATTCACCGGAAGGACAAATGAAGAACTTGGGTCAATTATAAGCACCATAATTAGCAACAATCCTTAGGGAAGGCTTTAGGTGGAATATAACCCAAGATAACTCCAATGAAGAGGTTGATGGATTTAAAATACCTCATTCCTAACAACATGTGAATCATGAAACATGAACCCAAATTATCAAGAATGACAAAATACCACCTCCAATGATACAGTAGAAAGAAAAACACTCCGGATTGCACGAAGAAGAATACTTGAGTTCCTTAGAAAAGAATGTTGATGAACACTTCAAGAAGGAATTAACTCCTTGATGAACCATCATGTTGAGCCTCCATGAAGAACTCCGGAAAACAAAAGGAAGATCAAACGAAAAGAAAGAGAAGTTGAAAACACAAGGTGAATCCTTGTCACGATTTAGATGAATCTCCATGGTGATATAATTGAAAGAGGTTGGAACTCCGGGAAAAAGAGAAGATGAACAATTGAGATCAAAAGACTTTTGATGAGGTTCTGGAATAAAGAATTAATCACTTGGATGGAACAAGAATAAGAATTATGTTATGCGTATCCTTCAACAATTTAATTGCTGACAAGCAACGGATTTGGCATACTACTTATCCTCGTAGAAAGATTAAGATAGATATAGCGCAAACTTGGGAAAATATTGAACGAACCATCGGTAGGATAGAAGTGACGACTGAATCAATACAATAACAAAGGAATAGAAATCTTGAGCGAGCCACCTGTAAGAATTGAAAACGAACGAAGTAAAAGGGGTGAATCACCGGTAAGAATTAGCAAATGAACGAAGATACTTGAGAGGATTTAGATACATGAGAACGAAGAGATCACGAGCCAATTAAAGATCACTTGAACAAAGCACCGGTAAAATTGGGGAATGATCACTGACAGCTGAGAATGAATACACCTTAATTGATGGACTCCGGATAATCAAACTGAGAAGACTCTTGAATTGCTACGGATAGGTGAAAAGAATTCTCACGATCAAAACAATTACGAGAGGATGGCAACAAGCTAGAATGACGAGTCTTGAAGAGACAAGAACAAGATTGGGAGAAAAAAATCTTCTTCGGTCTTCACATGATGAGAAACACCACTAAATTGTTAAGATACTCTGGGATGAAAAATGGAAGGTTGAGCCAACGATGAAAAGAATTCGACAGATCTTGGAGAAAAGCATTTGACTGATGATAAATCATTCTTACGTCAAACTCCGAAAAGAAATTTGAGGATAGCTCCGGGAAAATAGGAAGAGTCAGGTAAGATCATGGGAAAAGACCTGTGGATTAGGGCCCACTCAAAAGATACACCGTTGAACGATTACTTGAAAAGAGAGATTGCACCGGTTGAATTAAGTGACTTGAATGAGATAACAACCTCAAAAGAGTTTGAACGAAAGCAGAGTGGAAACACGAATCTTCGAGATGTCTTGAGCACTCCGAAACAAATGTATAGCGGGATGTGAATGATTAAGAGGTGCACCGGTATGAGATGGTATTTGAAACGAGGAAAGGATATGATCAATAAAACTTGAATTGGTTCCACCGGAGAAGAAAAGAACAAAGAATGATGAGCTTGACGCTCCATTAGATTCTTCATGAGAATCACTGGATAAGAACATTACCGGAAAAGAATGGAGATACTTCTCATCACTGAGATGATGCTTGATTAAGAAATCTGAGTCTTCGAAGAAAACAAGGGTGGGTGGGCGGGAAAACAAAGGCAGCTTGGGACAGATAAAATGAGCACCGTTGATAAGAACTGATAATTGATCTTGCGGATGTTGAAATGATCGGATCCACTTGAAGAGAAAACACACCGGTTGAAAAAGAATTAACATGACAATCCCGATTGTCAAGAAGGATTGGTATCCACATCGGAGTATGAGAACACCATTTGGGGAAGGTATGGAATCAACACTTGTCATTAAAGCAACTCGAATACCACAACTCAAAACAAAACAAAGGATTGGCTTGCAGAATAAGCCAGAACAAACATATGATAGAGATTTCGTCCAAAGTTTTCGTGGTGGGGCCTACACGGGCTCGATCGTACAGCACCATCATGTACAAGGCAGTGCACATGACATACGAAGCGTCCCCGAGTCGGCATAGCCAAGGACTCTTTAAGACACAACGAGACCACTGTAAAACCGACCGTGGATAGGCGGACCACTAGACGTCGAACCCCAATTTCATATCATACATCTGTCGGAAAGATATCCTAAGAGCTACTTGAGTTCCCACTTATGAAACTCCCGAACCTTTCCGGTTATGCAATCAGGTGTTGGGGATACAGGGGAAGCATAATATCTCACCCAAATCTAGCAAATCCTACATCCAGCTGTATCCATCCTTCAACACATAACCAAGAAACCTTCGGAAATCATCTACCTCAACCTTCAAAAAGCATCCGTTATACAAGTTATGGCAATACTCCCGAACTCCCGCCCCAGTACTGGGTGGCGTCCAGGTTATCTCACCAACGAACTGCATAAAAGAGATTTTCGATGTCGGCATACTAAACTCAGGTATTCTAGAATTGCAACGATAAAATTATGACGACAACACCTCAGAGCTCAATTCCCCAGGACACTTCCACAAAACCCCTGACAGGAGGCACCAAGACAATGTTCTCATCATAAAACCATCGGAACGATTCCAAGATACCCACATGATCCTAAATTTTTTTAGTGAAATTTGAGAAGAGAAGAGTCAAAACTCTACGTCAGGATGCCTTACCAGAGCGATGAGGAGACTGGGAAGTAAAAAGAATTCCTAAACTCTTCGATATATAATTCCTAAATGACTCAAAACATTTTTCTAGACACAACTCGGCTGCTAAAAACGATCAAGCAATGGGGCTCCTAAGGTCGGGGAAGGCTCTGATTACCAACTTATAATGCCCTCGATGTGGCTATATCTCCCACGTGTCGAAGCACGACTTAGAGGCATAACCGCATTGAAAGTAATGTCGCAAGTGAGGTAATCTTCACACAACCCATGTAACACATAAGGGAAAGAGATACATAGTTGGCTTACAATCGCCAGTTCACACAATTACATGAATAAAGCATTACATCATCCAAATACAATCAAGGCCTGACTACGGAGCCAAAATAAAAGAAGAACCCCAAATGCGACAAAGGTCCCCGATCGACCCCAACTGGGCTCCACTACTGACCAACTAGAATGAAACAACACAAAGGACAAGATCTTCATCGAGCTCCTCCTGAGCTTGGTTGCGTCATCTGCACGGACTCATCGACACCTGCAAGCTGGTTTTGGAAGTATCTGTGAGCCACGGGGACTCAGCAATTTCACACCCTCGCGATCAAGACTATTTAAGCTTATGGGTAAGGTAAAGGTATGAGGTGGAGCTGCAGCAAGCGGCTAGCACATATGGTGGCTAACATACGCAAATGAGAGCGAGAAGAGAAGGCAAAGCACGGTCGAGAAAAGTATGATCAAGAAGTGATCTTATAGCAACCTATGCCAAGCATAACTCCAACACCGTGTTCACTTCCCGGACTCCGCCGGAAAGAGACCATCACGGTTACACACACGGTTGATACATTTTAATTAAGGTCAACTTCAGGTTTTCTACAACCGGACATTAACAAATTCCCATCTGCCCATAACCGCGGGCACGGCTTTCAAAAGTTCAAATCCCTGCAGGGGAGTCCCAACTTAGCCCATCACAAGCTCTCACGATCAACGAAGGAATAGACCTCCTCCCGAGACATTTCGACAGGGTAAAACTAAACCAGCAACACCGCCCGAATGTGCCGACAAATCCCGATAGGAGCTGCACATATCTCTTTCTCAGGGCACACTCAGATGAGACTAGCTACGAGAAAAACCAACCCTCAAGTTTCCCCGAGGTGGCCCCGCAGGCAGCTCAGTTCGGACCAACACTCAGAGGAGCACTGGCCCGGGGGGGGGGGGTTGAAATAATGATGACCCTCGAGAGAGCGACTCCTAAGGGAAAAGTAGGTGGTGGTGAGGCAAATGGTAAAACCAAGGTTGGGCATTGCTGGAAGAGCTTTACTTAAGGCGAACTGTCAAGGGGTTCCCATTATTACCCAACCGCATAAGGAACGCAAAATCCGGGAACATAACACCGATATGATGGAAACTAGGGCGGCAAGAGTGGAACAAAACACCAGGCATAAGGCCGAGCCTTCCACCCTTTACCAAGTATATAGATGCATTAATTAAATAAGATATATTGTGATATCCCAACAAGTAAACATGTTCCAACAAGGAACAACATCTCCATGTTCCAACAAGGAACAGACTTCAATCTTCACCTGCAACTAACAACGCTATAAGAGGGGCTGAGCAAAGCAGTAACATAGCCAAACAATGGTTTGCTAGGACAAGGTGGGTTAGAGGCTTGGTTCAACAATATGGGAGGCATGATAAGCAAGTGGTAGGTATTGCAGCATAGGCATAGCAAAAGAGCGAGCAACTAGCAAACAAAGATAGAAGTGATTTCGAGGGTATGGTCATCTTGCCTGAAATCCCGCAAGGAAGAAGAACGAGTCCATGAAGAAGATAAACAGACGTAGTCGAACGGGTCCTCATAAACGCGACATTACCGGAACCAACCCGAAGAAGCAAACACCGGAAAGAAGCACACAACATAGTAAACAACCAACTCATGAACATGGTATGATATGCGGGATGCGGTATGCGATGCATATGCAAGATTTGACAAGGAATGCATGAATCTGGCCTCAACTTGGAAATCCAAGTGTGCCACTGGAAAGATGATATGAAATCGCTTGAAAACGATATAAAGAACGCCGGAATCGGAGTCACGGTTTGGAAATGGCAAGCAATTCAAATATGGCCACGTTCTGCGATTTACAGCAAGTAGTCATCTAAATGCAACAAGATGAACATGCTACAGCACCCAAACATGACAACAAAATACATGGCAGGGATGCATTCATGATGCTTAACAAAAGTCTAGCACCGAGCTACGGCCAATTCATCCATTAACAGGTTCAAACAAGCATGGCAAAAATGCAAACGGTAAACAGATTTCAGACTTAGTGAAATTAACACTTGTCTGGAATTTCAGATCAGGTAGCACACTTCGGAGCAACAAAACTATATGCTACAGGACCTGAACATGGCAAAGTAAAGCATGGCATGGAGCTACTCAAAGATCTTAACAAAAGTCCCTTAGTGACCTTGAGCCAAAAGGGATCAGAAAATACATTAGCAAACATGTGAACGTGGCAAAAACATAATCAGATCACAGACTTGGTGAAAACTGGAGCATGCTGAAACAGATATCAAGTAGGCATGTTTACGAGCTCGATGCACTCACTACAGAGCAAGTCATGACAATCTAAGCATACACCCATCAAGAATACACAAAATGTAAGCTAGACATGGCAAGAACAATAGCATAGCATGCACGGATCAACTACAACATCATCGGCAAAATCGCTAACAAGTAGACAATCTGCCCAGATTCACGAAGTAGCAAAAGTAGAGCTCGATTGACTCAAGCTAGGGTGCTCCATAATTGCAAAAAAGGCATAGATGGATAGAGCACTACAAGATTAACAAATCATCCTTACTGATCCTCCTCAAAAGAGGCACGGATCACTAGGAAACAACATGAACATATGGCAATATGAGATAAACAGGTCAGGGACTTAGTGGAAATGCTAAGTCCCTGAAATCAGCATTACCAAGTGCCTCACTTTGCAAGCTTGTGCTAGTCACCACACACATCACAAAAATACATGGGTTGCACCTCTGGAAAGATGGCAAACCCCTTAACAGAACATATGTAGAGCTCCTGGGCATATCATGCACACAATAATCATGGAAAAAATGACAAATATCTAAATGGAGCAGCAGATCTGACAATTATCTCAAGTAGCACTCTTCTAACAGCATTTCGGGCATCAAGATGAACTCGAATGAAAATGATGCAATAAGATGAAATGATGTGCTCTCTGAGACGAACATTTTGATGTGCTATATGCCCAAAACGGAGCTACGGATGCGGAGACACAACAGGTCAAAATATGCAAAATAATTAGGGTTAGGGATGAGAAAGTCAACCGCGGGAGATTTTCAGATCCAGATCCAACGCGGGTACTGTTCATGCACGCAGCCCGAGGTTCGCCGGAGACGGATCTCGCCGGGGAGGATTTCGCCGGAGTGAGGGGGGCTTGCCGGAGCGGATCGCCGGCCGGGAGAGGAGGGTGGCGGAGGGCGGTGTCGCGGAGGCCGGGTGGTGGCGCGGCGTTCGGTGGACGCCGGCGACGGCGACCACGGCGGCGGGGCGGCGAGGTACAGGAGGCGGCCGGTGGCGCACGGGCAGCGCGCTGGTGGCGGTGAAGCGCGGGCCCGGCGCGGAAGTCCAGCGCGGCCGGGGCGCGCGAATGTGGCGGCGGGCGGTTCCGGGCCCGGGCGGGCCTGCCTCGGGCCGCGGCGGGAGGAGGGAGAGGCGCGGGATGATGTGGCGCAGGCTGATAGGCCGAGGGCGGCAACGAGGGTGACGTGGCGTCGTGCCATTGGTCGAAGTGATGTGGCGGCGGCGGTGGACACGTCCAGGGGCGGGACGGACATGTCCGGTGGCACGGGGAGGAGTGGATCTAGGGTTCATCCGTGATTTTTGGGGAGGGGATCACATATTTATAGGTAGAGGGAGCTAGGAGAGTCCAAATGAGGTGCGGTTTTCGGCCACGCGATCGTGATCGAACGAACAAGATGATGGAGATGTCTTAGGTGGGTTTTGGGCCAAATTGGAAGGGTGTTGGGCTGCAACACACACGAGGCCTTTTCGGTCCCTCGGTTAACCGTTGGAGCATCAAACGAAGTCCAAATGGTACGAAACTTGATAGGCGGTCTACCGGTAGTAAGACAAGGCCGCATGACATGTCTCGGTCCAATCCGGAAATGTTTAACCCCCACACACGAAAGAAAGGTAGAAAGGACCACCGGAGGAGAACGGAGCGCCGGAATGCAAAACGGACAACGGGGAAAATGCTCGGGAACATGTATGCAAATGAAATGCACATGATGACATGATATGCAATGCATGACACGCAAGCAACGACAACACAACAACAGCGAATAACTGGATGACACCTGTCACATCGGTCTCGGGGCGTTAGAGTATGGTTCTGGCCGTTGCTTCCTCCATTCCCATTACCATTCTTAGGGCCATTATGATTGTGCGAGCTAACTCCTCCATGGGTATGCTGAAAGTGTCCTCCCGGTCTAGGGGTAAAACGTGGCTTTTGCTGAGCTCCAGAATTGTACTCCCTTGTCCATACTTCCTCTTGTGGTTCTCAATCTGCTGCTGCTTCCCTTCAATCATAAGAGCACGATCTACCAACTCCTGGTAGTTGTTGAAGGTTGCTACCATCAACTGCATGCTCAACTCATCATTCAGTCCTTCCAGAAACTTCTCCTATTTAACTGCATCCGTAGCAACGTCATCTGGGGCATAATGTGCTAGCTTACTAAAGTCCTCCACATACTGACCAACTGTCCGTCCTCCTTGGCGCAAGTTGCGAAACTCACGCTTCTTCATGGCCATAGTTCCTGCTGAAACATGGGCAGTATGGAAAGCTTGCTGAAACTGGTCCCATGTGATAGTGTCGATAGGGAAAGTGGCTGTGAAATTCTCCCACCATGATGATGCAGGTCCTTCAAGCTGATGTGCGGCAAACTTCACCTTTTCAGCATCTGTGCATCCTGCCGTGGTCAACTCCCTAGCTGTCTTGCGGAGCCAATCATCTGCTACTATTGGCTCGGTGCTACTAGAGAACACCGGCGGATTCAGCCTAAGAAAACGGGCTAAGTGATCAACAGGTGGTGGTGGTGGGTTGTTGTTGTTGTTGTTCCCCTGATTCTGATTCTGGACTAGCAACTGCATCAATGTGTTCTGCTGCTGGATCAACTGAGTGAGCTCCGGTGGGAAGGTAAATCCGGGGTCACGTCTCGGAGGCATCTGAGGGTTTAGAAAAGATGAGATTAAGAATAGAGAGGGTCTAGAGAGAAAACACTACCCATATGTACATGAGGCAAAACAAACAATTCACTTCATTCAATCAAACAAGGGCATACAATCGATTCTAACTATCACAAAAGTGCCTGGACTACCATATTTACATGGTGGACTACTACTACTGATGAGGTGGTATACTAGAAATATTCTTCGGTTGCAGACTCCATGATATCTGCTCCAGCTTCATCAACATAGTCATCATCACTATCATCTGGATCCGAGTCGGTGTCGTCGATGATGATGTAGTCTTCAGGGCGAATCTCCTTGGGTTCTTCGTCTTCTTCTACTAGTGTAGGGCCTCCCATAAATATTCCGATCTTCTTGATCAAGTTGTCATTCTTCTCCACTAGTACTTCAATTTCCTCTTCATAATCTTCACGTGTAGCCTTGAGTTCTTCCTCCAGTTCCTTGATTCTTGTCCTCGCCTTCTTCAGATCTATCATGTCGGCGCACATCTGGTTCTCCTGACGTCGAATGTGCTGGTTTAACTCCTGGATAAAACCTGCAATTGATCTATCCTTCTTGGTGTTGATCATCTCCCAGTGCTCATCTCGGCGCCCACAAATCTGGTAGATAGTATCCTTGAGATCATTGCGGTAAACTTCTCCAATACGTCCCATGGCGATGTGGGCTGCCATGCTCTTTCCTAGACTCCAGGTTGGTGCATCAAAGGAAAACTCTATGGGCTCGGTGACTAGCATGAACGTCCTTCTTGGAACTTGAACTTGTATCATCCAGCGCTCCTCTCCAGGTAAAGTGGCGTTGTAGGTTCCGGTGAAACTTGGTACTCCGATGTTCAGGTACTTAGTGACTTCCTTCAGGTGACGTCCAAAGGGTGTATATTCATCCGGCGGTATGAACTTGCTCCATGCATCCACCATCCTAAAAGAGTAGAAAATATGAGGAGTCAGAATGAGAAGAGTGAGTAGTGATCTAGGGCTTTAGCTTAGTGGTCATGTCCTACAGTTAGCGTGTGGTCTAATACCATCTTGTAGCGACCAGACCTCAAACAGTCCAATCTCTGTGCTCCGGTGTCATCCCTGGATCAGTAATGCTGACACCACACAGTACTTGAAGGATTTATAACAGAGTAGCAATCACACACTTATTACATCGAGTGTCTCAAAAGAGAACTTATTACAATAAATATGGCTTAAGGCCATCTAATAATGATAACAGCGGAAGGCTTGGAAGATAAGTGAGTCCATCAACTCCAACGGCATCATTGAGTATAGAACCACGACCTAAAGGCACCTTACTCGTCATCTGAAAAGTCTGCAACATGAACGTTGCAGCCCAAAACGGGTCAGCACATGTGAGGGAGTCCTGGATTAGGGGGTCTCCGGACAGCCGGACTATATCCATTGGCCGGACTGTTAGACTATGAAGATACAAGATTGAAGACTTCGTCTTGTGTCCGGATGAGACTCTACTTGGCGTGGAAGGCAAGCTAGGCAATACGGATATGGATATCTCCTCCTTTGTAACTGACCTTGTGTAACCTAACCCTCTCCGGTGTCTATATAAACCGGAGGGTTTTAGTCCGTAGGACAACAACAACTACAACATACAATCAGACCATAGGTTAGCTTCTAGGGTTTAGCCTCTCCGATCTCGTGGTAGATCTACTCTTGTACTACCCATATCATCAATATTAATCAAGCAGGACGTAGGGTTTTACCTCCATCAAGAGGGCCCGAACCTGGGTAAAACATTGTGTCCCCTGCCTCCTGTTACCATCCGCCTTAGACGCATAGTTCGGGACCCCCTACCCGAGATCCGCCGGTTTTGACACCAACATTGGTGCTTTCATTGAGAGTTCCTCTGTGTCTTCGCCATTAGGCTTGATGGCTCCTACTATCATCGATAGCGATGCAGTCCAGGGTGAGACTTTTCTCCCCGGACAGATCTTCGTGTTCGGCGGCTTTGCACTGCGGGCCAATTCGCTTGGCCATCTAGAGCAGATTGAAAGTTACACCCCTGGCCACCAGGTCAGGTTTGGAAGCTTAAACTACACGGCCGATATCCATGGAGACTTGATCTTCGACGGATTCGAGCCTCTGCCTTGTGCGTCACGTGGTCACGATGAGTACGATTTAGCTTTACCATCGGACAGTGTTCAGGAGATCGCACAGGCAGCCGCTCCGACCCTCAATTCGGAGCCAGTTGCGCCGTCCATGGACGGGTGGATAGACCTCGCCACGGAGGCCTTACCCTCAGCGGCGATCGAGCCAAACATCGACCTTACCTTGCACAAGAGCCGTGTTGTTAAACTTCCAGATCCTTCTCCGGCCACGGACTCCGAACCGCCCGTGCCCGTTCCTATCAAATCCGATTGGGCGCCGATCATGGAGTTTACCTTCGCGGATGTTTTTCAGCACTCGCCCTTTGGCGACATACTGAACTCATTAAGGTCTCTCTCCTTGTCAGGAGGATCCTGGCCGAACTATGTCCGGCAGGACTGGGATGCGGACGACGAAGAAATTCGTGGCCCACCCACCACTCACTTAGTAGGCACTGTCGATGACTTAACTGACATGCTCGACTTCGACTCCGAAGACATCGACGGTATGGACGACGATGCGGGAGACGAAGAGGAACCACTGCCCACAGGGCACTGGACTGCCACCTCATCATACGATATATACATGGTGGATACACCCAAAGAAGGCAATGGCGACGAGACAACGGAGGATGACCCCTCCAAGAAGCAACCCAAGCGCTGACGTTAGTGGCGCCGCTCTAAGTCCCGCCAAAGAAAAAGTGGTGATACCGGCACAAGAGATAATAATACTCCAGATAGTGCCGAAGACAACAACAATCCCCTCCAGCAAGATTTAGAGCAGGAGGATGGAGGAGCCAGCCCTCTTGAGAGAGTGGCATATGGAGAGGAGGAGGATGATAATTACATGCCCCCTCCAAAGACGAGGCAAGCCTCGGCGACGACGAATTCGCTGTGCCAGAGGATCCCGTCGAACAAGAGTGCTTCAAACGCCGGCTTATAGCCACGACAAATAGCCTTAAGAAAAAGCAGCAGCAGCTTCAAGCTGATCAGGATCTGCTAGCTGACAGATGGACTAAAGTCCTTGCGGCCGAGGAATATAAACTCGAGCGCCCCTCCAAGAGTTACCCAAAATGCAGGTTGCTACCCCGACTAGAGGAAGAAGTGTATGGTGCGGCTGATCGGCCACCTCGTGGCCACGATAGAGAGGCATTCCAGCCAAAAACTCAGCCCGCACCCCGACGCCATTCAAATAAAAAGGCATGGGGAGATACACCAGACCTGCGAGACATATTGGAGGACAAAGCAAAGAATGCAAGATCGATCTACGGATCATGAGGGCGCGCCACTCTGCGAGACGATAAACGTCACGCCGGATACAGTAAAAGCAAATCCGGTCGGGCCGAACACAGCGGGCAAGACCCATTCGAGCTGCATCGCGATATAGCCCAATACAGAGGCGCCGCACACCCCTTATGCTTCACAGACGAAGTAATGGATCATCAAATCCTAGAAGGTTTCAAACCTGTAAATATTGAATCATACGACGGCACAACAGATCCTGCGGTATGGATCGAGGATTTCCTCCTCCACATCCACATGGCCCGCGGTGATGACTTACACGCCATCAAATACCTCCCATTAAAGCTCAAGGGACCAGCGCGGCATTGGCTTAACAGCCTGCCAGCAGAGTCCATTAGCTGTTGGGAAGATCTAGAAGCCGCATTCCTCGAAAACTTTCAGGGCACTTATGTGCGGCCACCAGATGCTGATGACTTGAGCCACATAATTCAGCAGCCAGAAGAATCGGCCAGGCAATTCTGGACTCGGTTCCTAACAAAGAAAAATCAAATCGTCGACTGTCCGGATGTAGAGGCCCTAGCTGCTTTCAAACACAACATCCGCGACGAATGTCTAGCCCGGCACCTTGGTCAGGAAAAGCCGAAATCTATGGCAGCCCTCACGACACCCATGATCCGCTTTTGTGCGGGAGAAGACAACTGGCTGGCTCGCAGTAATAACATATTAAAGAACCATGGCACTTCGGATACCATGGACGGCAATAGCAGGTCATGTCGCAACAAACATAGGCGCCGCATTAACAATAACGAGGATACGACAGTCAATGCCGGATTCAAAGGCTCTAAACCCGGTCAGCGGAAAAATCCATTCAAACAAAGTACGTCGGGTCCGTCCAGCTTGGACCGTATGCTCGATCGCTTGTGTCAAATACACAGTACCCCAGAAAAGCTAGCCAATCATACCAACAGGGATTGTTGGGTGTTCAAGCAGGCCGGCAAGTTAATTGCCGAAAACAAGGACAAGGGGCCACATAGCAACGACGAGAAGGAGCCCCGGCAGCCACACACCGGAGGACAGAAGAGGTTTCCCCCACAAGTGTGGATGGTGAACATGATATACGCAACCCACATCCCCAAGAGGGAGCGGAAGCGTGCGCTCAGGGACGTATATGCGTTGGAGCCAGTCGCCCCAAAGTTCAACCCATGGTCCTCCTATCCGATCACTTTCGATCGCAGGGACCATCCCACTAGTATCCGTCACGGCGGATTTGCCGCACTGGTTCTGGACCCAATCATTGACGGATTTCACCTCACTCGAGTCCTTATGGATGGCGGCAGCAGCCTGAACCTGCTTTATCAGGACACAGTGCGAAAAATGGGTATAGACCCCTCAAGGATCAAACCCACAAAAACGACCTTTAAGGGCGTCGTTCCACGCGTAGAGGCCCATTGCACAGGCTCAATTACACTGGAAGTGGTCTTCGGATCCCCGGATAACTTCCGAAGCGAAGAGTAATCTTCAATATAGTCCCGTTCCACAGTGGTTATCATGCACTGCTCGGGCGAACCGCATTTGCGAGATTCAATGCGGTACCGCATTATGCATACCTCAAGCTCAAGATGCCAGGACCTCGCGGGGTTATTACAGTCAATGGAAACACAGAGCGCTCTCTCCGAACGGAGGAGCACACCGCGGCCCTCGCAGCAGAAGTGCAAAGCAGCCTCTCAAGGCAATCCACCGGTTCGGCATTTCAAGACCTGGACACCTTCAAGCGCGCTTGGAGCAATCGGCAACTAGACCGCCTGGCACGATCTGAGCTCGCGTAGCAATGTGGCCCCCACCCCAGTCCCAGCCAAACGGCGAAACTCGTGCCGCGCGTACATAATTACGCATTAAAAATACCATGGGCACAGGTGGGGAGGGGGGCACAACTGCGGCACGCCCCAAGACGCGGCTTAAACCGTACTAGGGGCTTCCCGTTTGATTATTTTTGTCTTTTTCAGGACCTTCATCTCTGGAAACCCTGTCCGGCAGCACTATTGCCGAACACATGATGCAGCAACCAAGGAGGCAGAAAGCTATGTCACACCACGGCATTCCCAGGTGGATTACAATAACAAGCGAAATATTTGATTTAATACTATTCCTCAGCTTGCCCTTGGAAGAGAAATAGCCCTACTCTTTGCTTATCACACCATCTGTATCATTCTGCTTTAACGCACCTTTTTGAATAAATAATGCATAACATCACGACTATTATTGCATTCTTGTTATATATGTGTGTTCAATAATGACGCCTTGCAACCGTACACTTTGGTACGACCAATACACCAGGGGATTACGTACCCCACAATATGGTGTGAAAAGTCCGAACACTTTCACAAGTGCGGCACCCCGAACTTATAGCATTATATGCATCAGCTCCGAATCATGTCTTTGGTCAAATGTTGGGTTTGCCCGGCTCCTATGTTTTGGTACCTTACGTTCCGCTCTATCGGCTAAGGTTGCGCTAGGAGAACTACTGCGATTGTGCCCCGGTTCTGCTGGGCTGAGCACCTCAGTAGAGAAAGCTAAAACTGACTGTCAAGATAAGGCTAGAGACTGGTCGCTGTTCGGCGAGGTTTTTGAGTCCCTAAAGACTTATGCCGCTTAGAGCGAGGGGCCGGCCTTGTCCGGCTTAAAGGCATGTATCGCGCCCCGAATTCAGTCTTCCGAATACCAGGGGCTTCATCGAAATTTAAAATTATAGAATTCTATGGCTAAGTGAGAGTGATAAAGCATTATTAGTCCGGTTGCCTTGTTTGTTGTGCTGAGCACCTCCCTCGAAGGACCCAAACATGGGAACAAGAGTGCTCAGGTTTATCCCGAACACCCCAACACTCATGGCATGGGGGCAGAAGCCGAGGACTAGCCATCTCTCAGATTGGATAAACGGCCAAACAAAAGGTAATATTTTAAATTCACACAAGCGTTGCATAGCGCATATGAAACAAGTTTTCATCATACAGGATCACACGAGCAAGTTTACTCAAATATTACATCCTTCGAACATTCGTCCGCTACAAGACGGGCACCCTTCATGACACCCTCATAATAAATTTCGGGGGTGTGATGCTCCTTGCCCTGCTGCGGCCCTTCCTTGATCAGCTTCACGGCGTCTAGCTTGGCCCACTACACCTTCACACGGGTGAAAGCCCGACGTGCACCTTCGATGTAGACGGACCGCTTGACGACCTCCAGCCGTGGGCAGGCATCCACAAGCCGCCTCACCAGGCCGAAGTAGCTATTCGGAAGGGCGTCGCTAGGCCACAGCCGAACTATAAGGCCCTTCATGGCCTGTTCGGCCACCTTGTGCAGCTCGACCAACTGCTTTAGCTGGTCGCTCAGAGGCATCGGGTGTTCGGTCCCAGTATACTGAGACCAGAACAACTTCTCCATTGAGCTTCCCTCCTCGGCCTGGTAAAATTGTGCGGCATCCGACACGCTGCAGGGCAAATCTGCGAATGCTCCTGGAGAGCTCTGAATTCGGGTAAGTAATCGGTAATTTACTTTTACATGCTTGCTCTGCATATAGAATGCCTTACCCGCCGCTATCTTGTTCATTGCGTCGATCTCCTGGAGGGCCTTTTGGGCTTCGGCCTTGGCACTTTTTGCGCTCTCGATGGCCGCGGCAAGCTCAGACTCTCGCATCTTCGAGTCAAGCTCCAACGCCCCGTGCTTCGTCACGAGAGCCTGGAGCTCTTGCTGCACCTCGCCCACACGAGCCTCTTGCTTTTCCCGCTCGGTGCACTCCTTGGCCGCTTTATCTTCGGCCTTGGTTAGCGCTTGCTTCAGGGTTGCCACCTCGGTCGTGGCCCTGGCAAATATACAATGATCCTGTCATTTTGCAATCGCGTCTTCTTTTATATATAAATATCTATAGACAGGGTATTACTTACCCTTGTTCTCCTCGAGCTGCCTCTTGGCAAGGCCGAGCTCTTTCTTGGACCCCTCCAGGTCCTGCTTCAGTACGACGACCTCCGCAGTCAGTGCGGCGGACGCCAGCAGCGAAGCCTGCATACGCATATTGACATACTTAAATTAGACTCCTGCAATATTGTTTGATCCTCTGTTCGGCTTTTCTTTGTGAACACCGAACAGAGCATCAGGGGCTACTGTCTATGCGGTAATATTTTTCCTATATTTTAACACTTACCTCAAAACCTGTTAGAAGGCTAGCATAGGCTTCAGTCAATCCGCTCTTGGCGGACTGAACCTTCCGGACCACCGCACTCATAATAGTACGGTGCTCCTCGTCGATGGAAGCGCTGCGAAGCGCTTCCAGCAGATTGTCCAGCGCCTCTGGATGGGCAGAGGTCACCAGCACAGGCGTCTTGCCCCTCTTAGAAGGAGGCCGCCTGCCCGAGTCCGGAACCGCTGGAGGTTCCGGCGCGGTGTTCGGCTGAGGGCCGAACTTGGGGCCCTCAGGGGCCTTGTCCCCTCGGCTCCCGGAGTCTGGGAGGCCGCCTTGAGGCGCCTCCGGGACCGTCTCCCCTCGACTCGGTGCCTTGTGAGACAGCACCTCTGCGTCGTCCGCAGGGCAAGGGGAGGTGGCGGTCTGAAGTGGATCACTATCCATATCCGACGAGCCCAGGGAGCCGTCCGACGATACATCAATATTGGCTCTTGGCAGCCTGCATAATCATGTTCGGCGTTAGGGAAAGTAGTGCGACAAAGGAATGCTATGAGTTACTCTGGTATCCAAATACTTACAATCTCCCCAGGGGCTTGGCCCTGGGCAACCACTCGTCTTCACCGTCGTCGGCGGCGGTGGAACTGTCCGGAAGAAGAGTCCTTCCCTTCTTGGACCCTTCGCCCCCCCAGTTGGGGCGGCTTTTCTTTTCTTGTCTCCCCCAACTGAAGGGGGAGCATCTTCTTCTTCCTCCTCGTCTTTGGGGGAGGAGTGTGCCGCAGAGTCATCGGACGATGAGTCTGATAACACCTAGCGTCGGGAACTCTTTCGGGTTCCCTTGGCCTTCTTGGTCTTCTCTGGCACCTTGTAAGGAGCCGGAGTCAGCATCGCCGTCTGGAGAGCGTTTGCTGGGCCTTCGGGCAAGGGAGCCAGGCAGTCGATCTGTCCGGCCATTTTCTGCCAGTCCTGTCAAAGGAACGGGAGCTTAGATCCCGCATAGAGTCAAACTATGAAAAACAAGTATCCTGTAAGAGGTACAGCAGCTTACCGCACTGACTTGGCGCTTCACGCTGAATCCGCGATCCTCAGTAATGGGTGGGGGGACCTCGGCGCCCTTGAAAATCACCTTCCAGGCATCCTCGTGTGTTGTATCGAAAAGCCTGTTCAGAGTTTGGTGTTGGGCCGGGTCGAACTCCCACAAGTTGAAGGCCCGTTGTTGACACGGGAGGATCCGGCGGACGAGCATGACCTGGACTACATTGACGAGTTTGAGCTTCTTGTTCACCATGTTTTGAATACATGTTTGGAGTCCGGTCAGCTCTTCCGAACTGCCCCAGGACAGGCCCTTCTCTTTCCAGGAGGTGAGCCGCATGGGGATGCCAGATCGGAACTCGGGGGCCGCTGCCCATGCAGGGTCACGCGGCTCGGTGATGTAGAACCACCCCGATTGCCATCCCTTTATGGTTTGCACAAAGGAGCCCTCGATCCATGTAACGTTGGGCATCTTGCCCACCATGGCGCCTCCGCACTCCGCTTGGCGGCTGCCCACAACCTTCGGCTTGACATTAAAGGTCTTCAGCCATAAGCCGAAGTGGGGCTTGATGCGGAGGAAGGCCTCGCACACGACGATAAACGCCGAGATGTTGAGGATGAAGTTCGGGGCCAGATCGTGGAAATCCAGGCCGTAGTAGAACATGAGCCCCCGGACGAATGTGTGGAGAGGGAATCCCAGTCCGTGGAGGAAATGGGTAAGGAACACTACCCTCTCATAGGGCCCGGGGTGGGGATGAGCTGCCCCTCATCTGGGAGCCGGTGCGCAATGTCGTCGGGCAGGTATCCGGCTCTCCTCAGCTTCTTGATGTCTCCCTCCATAATGGAGGAGACCATCCATCTGCCTCCCGCTCTGGACATGGTTGGAGAAGGTTGAGGTGGGAAGTGCGGACTTGGGCGCTAGATCTCGAGTGTGCGAAAACGGATGAGCAAGGGAGGAAGAAGGCGTGGATGAAAAGGTGAATCCTTATCCCTTTATATGGGCGGACGAAACTAAGCGTTCCCACTAGCCTGGTAAAACTCGCTTATCCCCCAAGCACCATAATCGATGGCGCGGTTGGGTTACCCACGCCCATATTGATGAGAATCCCGTGATAAGGGGACACAATCTCTGCTTTGACAAGACGTGTCAAAAAACTGCCTCGCGTTATGTGCGGGGCTAGTTAAAGGAAACGGTTCGAATAATCACCAGGCCATGGCATAATGTCGTGTTGCCAAAACAAGTCAGCAAATTAGATTTTCGGAAATATTATTCTCTCTACGGTGGTATGTGGAACTTATTTTGCAGGGTCTGACACTATCCTTGTATTCAAATTCTTCTGTGATATATTCGGAGGAGGAACCCGCCTTGCAATGCCGAAGACAATACTGCGTGCCGGACTCATCGTCATTGAAAGCCTGGTTCAGGGGCTACTGAGGGAGTCCTGGATTAGGGGGTCTCCGGACAGCCGGACTATCTCCATTGGCCGGACTGTTAGACTATGAAGATACAAGATTGAAGACTTCGTCTCGTGTCCGGATGGGACTCTACTTGGCGTGGAAGGCAAGCTAGGCAATACGGATATGGATATCTCCTCCTTTGTAACCAACCTTGTGTAACCCTAACCCTCTCCGGTGTCTATATAAACCGGAGGGTTTTAGTCCGTAGGACAACAACAACTACAACATACAATCAGACCATTGGCTAGCTTCTAGGGTTTAGCCTCCCGACCTCGTGGTAGATCTACTCTTGTACTACCCATATCATCAATATTAATCAAGCAGGACGTAGGGTTTTACCTCCATCAAGAGGGCCCGAACTTGGGTAAAACATTGTGTCCCCTGCCTCCTGTTACCATCCGCCTTAGATGCACAGTTCGGGACCCCCTACCCGAGATCCGCCGGTTTTGACACCGACAACATGGAATATGCTGGCAAATTAACACATAGAGAGCAATGAAAGAATAAGGCTATACTACAATGCATATTTGGCCGGTGGAAAGCTCTATGGTTACAGTTTTGCGTAAAGACAATTTTTCCCTACTGCAAAAGAATAAATTTTATTTAACTATCATGGTAGTTGTTAAACATTGGGAGTGTAGACACCCTCTCAATCCCAATTAAGCATCATCATTAAAACCCAACAAAATTAATTTAGAGTAACATGATGAGATTCACATGATAATCCAAGTACTAGATACTCAAGATGTCCATAACCGGGGACACGGCTAACCATGATTAGTTTATACACTCTGCAGAGGTTTGCACACTTTTCCCCACAAGACTCGATCTCCTCCGTTGGGATTCTCGCACTACATGATGTTTGAGAAACGGATGACCGAGACATAGTCTTTCAAAAGCGCTTGCACCTTACGAACGGGTAGACCGTACCAACCTACATCCCCTACATCTTCTAGTCTACCACTGTAAGAGTTCGCACGACTTAGTCAACTATGCTAGAGCCCATAGTAGCTTGTGGCTGCACATGGAAGTTTCTAGTATGAATAATCTCATGATCCCTTTGAGCCTGGGTGGCGGTCCAAAAGAAAAACAGGCAATCATTGGAATACCCAGGTGCCTCAATCCACCCAGATGTGTGTTTAGGTTGCCACCTTAAGTAAACCATTAATTTAACAATCTCACATCTGTCATGGATACACTCACCCAATCCACGTCTACTAGCATAGCATGGCATAAGAAGCAAACGTAGAAGTAACTCCCAAGGGTTTGATAATAAAACAGGTAATAGGTACTACCTCATCTACTCCCCAAACCCACAATTTAATTAGATCCTAATCATGCAATGGTGTGAGTATTGATCTAATGCAATAAAAACTGGGTAGTAGGAGGTATGATCAAAGTGTTACTTGCCTTGCTGATGATCCGCAAAACCTAGCGATTCGAAGTAGCAAGCGGCGCACTCCGGGTACTCTATCACAAACAAACAAGCATACAATAAGTACTCATATAATGCACAGGTAAAACTCAAATAAGAGATCTAGCCAGATAGTTCAACTTAAGAACCCCGGTTGGCAAAAAGAATCAAATCAAACGAAGCAACGAAAGACAAACGGCGAAAGAAACAAGCTTCTTTACTATTCTGGATCTAGGTCAAATTTTACAGAGGCAAAAACTTGTTTGAGTTGGTTAAACGGGAAGAGGGTTTCGAGACGAAACTCCAGGCGCTTGAATCGCCTGATTCCGATAAACGAGCGAAAAGTTAAACTAGAACGAAAATCGGATCAGAAATCGCGATCAGAAATAATCACGGAATAATCCGAGAAGAAAGAAAAATGACGAACAGAATAACGAGCGAACGTTCGTTTTCTGGAACTAAACGATGAATGCGTTCGTTAAAACGAATGGACGAGTGAACGCTGGCTAAATAAATAAACCGGAAAAAACCGATCTATTAAAAAAAACAAAAACTAGGGTTTTATAAAAACCGAATCGGTTTTTCTCAGAAAACCGGGCGGCGGGGCGGCTACCTTGGCTCGGTCCGGTGGGGTTCTGGCGGCGGCGGTGGGCAGCAGCGGCGGCGGGCGTTGGCAGGCGGCGCGGGGCGGCGTGCGGCGGCTAGCGGCGGGGCTGCGTGCGGCGGCGGGCGGCGCAGGCGGCGGGGCTGCGTGGGCGGGGCGGCGCGGCGACTCGAGGCTCCAGGGGGCCCGGGTGGCTATTTAAGGAGGGAGGGGGGGGGCGGCCTTGCTTGGGGAGGGGGTCGGCGGCGCGTGCTCGGCTCGGACTACGAGTCCGTTGGCAGCTCGGCGAGGGAGGCGGTGGCCTGGCGGGCCGGCCTGTCTCGGCTGGGCCTTTGGCCGAGTCAGGCGCGGGGTTTTTTTAAAAACAATTTCACCGAAACTAAGAAAAATTCTAGAAAAATAAATAAATATCTAAAATTGCCAAAACAAAATTTCACCATCTAAATAAAATATTTGGAACAGGATGAACATTTTCTTGGCCCTAAATGCAATTTTTGAAAACGTGCAATTTTTCCTAAATTCAAATAAAACCACGAAAAACTCCAGAATAAAACCTTATTTGATTTTTTATTAAATCCTCAATATTTCTTTATTTTGGGAAAGTCATTTTATTCCCTCTCTCATATTTTGATAATAGAAATAATTGAAGATAAAATAAATAAAATCAAATGATCCTATTTTCAAAATTTGAGAAAACTCAAATATGAATATAACGAAATCCCCAACTCTCTCCGAGGGTCCTTGAGTTGCGTAGAATTTCTAGGATCAACCCAAAATGCAAATAAATATGATATGCAGTGATGATCTATTGTATAACATTCCAAATTGAAAATTTGGGATGTTACAGTTCAGATTTTGGGCCTCTCTGGAGTTGGACATCGCATTCACAGTATGGATCCAGAGTATAAGCCCAAAGGGATTGATGCTTGCTTGCCTCTTGTGAAGCCTCCCTCTCTGCTCACTAACGAGGAACGTGGATATCCCCTCAATGAGGTCTCCATCTTTCGTGCTCCTTACCACATCCTCTGTCAGTGTGTGCTTCGCACCCTCTATCCTAAGAAGGGAGATCAGTCAAGAGCTCGCAACTACTGTATTGATCTGATGGTACGTATGCATGATGCACCTACTGAGCCTCTTGACACCGCTCACTAGATTTGGCATGAGATTCATCTCGCCAGCTTCATTCAGACGCGTCAGTTCCCATATGCTCCATTCATTCATGCCATCATTGATCACACTGCTCCGTTTGAGGTTGTGAAGACCGTTGGGCATTCCATTTGGACGACACCCGTTCACATGCGTGTGGCTGCTACTGTATCGGTTGCTGCATCTCGACTACCTTGGAAGCCTATTGGTGGATCTAGGCCCGCTGCTTCCTCCGCGCCTTCTTCCTCATCTGCTCATCGGGGACGTCTTGCCTCTTTCTTCGGCAAGGCTCAATCTGCTATTATGAAGGCAATCACTTTCATGCTATGTTATGTTGTCTAGTTGTGTTAAATACTACTTGTTATGTTGCTACCTATGGTACTTATTCATGTGAGACTATGATCTTATCTTGTGGCTATGAAATGTTGGTTTCATATGTGCATGTCTCTCACATTTATATCTTTGAATATGATCTTATCTTGTGGCTATGAGATGTTGGTTTCATATGTGCATGTCTCTCACATTTGTATCTCTTTGAGGTACATATGCTACCATACGAAGATATGTTGTACATCTTAACATATTCATCCCATGCACACATTGAGGGGGAGCTAAAAGCAAATAGAAACATATACTTATTTTGTACTTTTGCTCTCATGATTGTCAATGCTAAGATTATTTATTGCATATATGATACAACATGTATGGTTGTCATCAACAAACAAAAAGGGGGAGATTGAAAGCGCAATCATGCCCTTACATCATGTTTTGATGTTGATGACAATATACATATAGGGGTCTAACAATGGTTGTCAAGTAAGTTTCAGTTGTTAGTCCCTGGTTCATCAAAGTGTGTGGATCAAGAGCATACAAAGTGATTTTACTCAAGGATGAAGCATAAAAATTGATTTCATATTTGTTTTCTTGAGTATAGGATCCTGCACTATTAAGAGGGGATCGACAGGGTTAGTTAAAGGCTTGCTCTTGTCACAAACCTCCTTGCCATACATGCACATGATAAAACGTTCAGGTTTCTGCCTCTTGGCTGCCAGATGTCCGGGCTTCAAGCCGGATGTCCGGGCCTCACGCCGGATATCTGGCCTACCTGCCGGATATCTGGGCCTAGCCATCCAGAGAACGCTTTTGTGCTGTGCTGCACGTCGGATGTCCGGGTTATACCCCAGATGTTCGGGCCTTCCTGATTCGCCGGATGTCCGGGCCCCATCCCGGATGTCCGGCCTCTACTACCCGTGTACTGCTGAGGTTCTGTAACCTTCTAGTGACCGCGCCTGATGTCCGGCCATCTGCCGGATATCCGGGCTCTCCTGTTATGCCGGATGTCCGGGCTTTGCCACCGGATGTCCGGCCCCTCTGTTTTCTGTTCTGTTCTGTTTCTATTCCTCATCCATTGCCAGGCCGGATGTCCGGCCCCTTGCCTGGATGTCCTGCCAGCTCATTCACTTACAGTACAACGGCCATATTTGTGCTCACACTATATATAGCCCCCTTTCCCCCACGGGATAAGGTTGACCACTCACTTTTAACAAACCCTAGAACACATTTCACTCTCTCTCTCTCACTCCTCCACACCAAATCTTAGATCCCCAAGGGATTTGAGAGCATTTGAGAGAAGTTGTCCGATCAAGTGATAGATCCACCCCTTCTCCTTCTTTGCACCAAATGAATTCGTGATTTGTGCAAGTCTTGAGCTTTTCCCCATCGTTCTTGTTACTCTTTGAGGTTGGAGGCTCCTAGGCGGTAGAAGTCTTTCGGAGAGGAATCGACCTTTGTGATTACCCCCGAAAAAGTTTAGGATGGTTTGGAGACCACCCCAAGGTCTACCACCTAGTGGTTGAGAAACGCCTCCGTGGTGTTGTCTCAAAGGGGGAATAGGGTGAGCCTTCGTGGCGTTGGTGTGCCTTCGTGGTAACATCCACCTCTCTAACGGTGACGTAGCTTCCCTCCAAGGAAGTGAACATCGACATACATCCTCGTTTCCCGGAGTTGCGGTTATTCCTAACCTTAACTCTCTACTTGTGGTTACTTGTCTCTTAGCACTTACTTATATCATATTGTGCTTGCTTACTTACATACTCATGTTGCTTCCTTATCACTTAGTACTACACTTGCAATTGTTAGGCTCACCTTCATATTCCGCATTATTGCCGAAAATTGCTAAGTAATAATTAAAGTTTGTAATTGTACCTATTCACCCCCTCTAGGTCCATCTTGATCCTTTCAACATGACCGAGACACCTCTTCGGTCGATAACAAAAAGGAACCCTGATGCTCATATTGGTTCCCACATATTCTACGAAGATCTTTATCGGTCGTACCGTAATGACAACACGCTTTATTCGCTTTGTCATCGGTATGTTACTTGCCCGAGATTCGATCGTCGGTATCTTCATACCTAGTTCAATCTCGTTACTGGTAAGTCTCTTTACTTGTTCCGTAATGCATCATCCCGCAACTAACTCATTAGTCACATTGCTTGCAAGGCTTATCATGATGTGCATTATCGAGAGGGCCTAGAGATACCTCTCCGATACTCGGAGTGACAAATCCTAATATTGATCTATGCCAACCCAACAAACATCTTTGGAGATACCTATAGAGCATCTTTATAATCACCCAATTATGTTGTGACATTTGATAGCACACAAGGTATTCCTATGGTATTCAGGAGTTGCATAATCTCACAGTCAAAGGAATATGTATAAGTGATGAAGAAAGTAATATCAATAAAACTTAATGATCATTATGTTAAGCTAATGGATGGGTCTTGTCCATCACATCATTCTCCTATTGATGTGATCATGTTCATCAAATGACAACACATGTCTATGGTTAGGAAACTTAACCATCTTTGATTAACGAGCTAGTCTAGTAGAGGCATACTAGGGACACTGTGTTTTGTCTATGTATCCACACATGTATCTGTTGGGGAACGTAGCATGCATTTTCAAAAAAATTATACGCTCACGCAAGATCTATCTAGGATATGCATAGCAACAAGAGGGGGAGAGTGAGTCCACGTACCCTCGTAGACCGAAAGCGGAAGCGCTAGTTTAACGTGGTTGATGTAGTCAAACGTCTTCTCGATTCAACCGATCAAGTACCGAACACACGGCACCTCCGAGTTCTGCACATGTTCAGCTCGATGACGTCCCTCAAACTCTTGATCCAGCAAAGTGTTGAGGGAGAGTTCCGTCAGCACGACGGCGTGGTGATGGTGATGGTGAAGTGATTTGCACATGGCTTCGCCTAAGCACTACATGAATATGACCGGAGGCGTAAACTATGGAGGGGGTGCGCCGCACACGGCTAACAATGTTTGTTGTGTGTTCTAGGCGCCCCCTCCCCACATATATATAGGTGGGAGGGGGAGGGGGACAGCCATGGGGCGCCCCAAGTAGGAGGAATCCTACTTGGGGGCCTCCTCCAATTCGGCCTCCCCCTTTCCTTATTGACACGTCTCCAACGTATCTATAATTTTTGATTGTTCCATGCTATTGTATTATCAACTTTGGATGTTTTATATGCATTTATATGCTATTTTATATGATTTTTGGGACTAACCTATTAACCTAGAGCCCAGTGCAAGTTTCTGTTTTTTCCTTGTTTTTGAGTTTCGCAGAAAAGGAAAACCAAACGGAGTCCAATTGACGTGAAACTTCACGGAACTTATTTTTGGACCAGAAGAAGGACATGGAGTAAAAGTGTTGGGCCAGAAGAGTCCCGGGCTGCCCACGAGGGTGGGGGGCGCGCCCACCCCCCTGTGTGCGCCTCCCTACCTCGTGGACAGCCCGGAGACCCCCTGACTTGTTCTCGACGCCAAAACCTCTTATATACTGAACTTCCAGAAAGAAACCTAGATCGGGAGTTCCGCCGCCGCAAGCCTCTGTAGCCACCGAAAACCAATATAGACCCGTTCTGGCACCCTACCGGAGGGGGGGAATCCCTCTTCGGTGGCCATCTTCATCATCCCAGCGCTCTCCATGACGAGGAGGGAGCAGTTCTCCCTCGGGGCTGAGGGTATGTACCAGTAGCTATGTGTTTGATCTCTCTCTCTCTCTCTCTCTCATGTTCTTGAGTTGGCACGATCTTGATGTATCGCGAGCTTTGCTATTATACTTGGATCTTATGATGTTTCTCCCCTCTACTCTTTTGTAATGGATTGAGTTTACCCTTTGAAGTTATCTTATTGGATTGAGTCTTTAAGGATTTGAGAACACTTGATGTGTTTCTTGCACGTGCTTATCTGTGGTCACAATGGGATATCATGTGATCCACTTGATGTATGTTTGGGTGATCAACTTGCGAGTTCCGTGACCTCGTGCACTTATGCATAGGGGTTGGCACACGTTTTTGTCTTGACTCTCCGGTAGAAACTTTGGGGCACTCTTTAAGTTATTTGTGTTGGTTGAATAGATGAATCTGAGATTATGTGATGCATATCGTATAATCATACCCATGGATACTCGAGGTGACATTGGAGTATCTAGGTGACATTAGGGTTTTGGTTGATTTGTGTCTTAAGGTGTTATTCTAGTACGAACTCTATGATAGATCGAACGGAAAGAATAGCCTTGTGTTATTTTACTACGAACTCTTGATTAGATCGAGCAGAAAGGATAACTTTGAGGTGTTTTCGTACCCTACCATAATCTCTTCGTTTTCTCTCCGCTATTAGTGACTTTGGAGTGACTCTTTGTTGCATATTGAGGGATAGTTATATGATCCAATTATGTTATTATTGTTGAGAGAACTTGCACTAGTGAAAGTATGAACCCTAGGCCTTGTTTCCTAGCATTGAATACCGTTTTCGCTCACTTTTATCATTAGTTACCTTGCTGTTTTTATATTTTCTGATTACAAAAACCTATATCTATCATCCATATTGCACTTGTATCACCATCTCTTCGCCGAACTAGTGCACCTATACAATTTACCATTGTATTGGGTGTGTTGGGGACACAAGAGACTCTTTGTTATTTGGTTGGAGGGTTGTTTGAGAGTGACCATCTTCATCCTACGCCTCCCACGGATTGATAAACCTTAGGTCATCCACTTGAGGGAAATTTGCTACTGTCCTACAAACCTCTGCACTTGGAGGCCCAACAACGTCTACAAGAAGAAGGTTGTGTAGTAGACATCAAGCTCTTTTCTGGCGCCGTTGCCGGGGAGGTTAGCGCTTGAAGGTATATCTTTAGATCTTGCAATCGAATCTTTTAGTTTCTTGTTTTCTCACTAGTTTAGTCTATAAAAGAAAACTACAAAAAATGGAATTAAGGTTGCCTCATATGCTTCATCTTTTTAATGTCTTTCGTGAAAATAAGGATTCCGATAATTGTGCCCAAGTGTTAGAAGAAGAATGCATTAGAATGTTTGGCACTAAATCTTTGAATGATGAGCATGATTGCAATCTTGTTAGTATGAATTCTTTGAATATCCATGATGCTAATGATATGCAAAGCCACAAGCTTGGGGATGCTATGTTTGATGTAGATGATATTTTTTGTCCCCCAAATTTTGATGAGAAAATTTATTTTGATGATAGCATGCCTCTTATTTATGATGATTATATTGATGAAAGTGGGTTTAGAAGAGTGTCAACTTTAGGAAGTAATGATCCCACTATTTTGGAGGGTGTTGAATCTTATTGTGATAATTATGAAAGTGGGTTTGGAGAGGTCATGACTTTAGTTAATGTTAATCCCACTATTTTGGAAGAGTGTCTACTTTGCATACATGTGGATCGTGTTAAGAATATGTTTTGTGATAGCTATATTGTTGAATTTGCTTATGATCCTACATGTAATTATTATGAGGGAGGAACATATGCTTGTAGGAATTGCAATAACATCAAGTTTCCTCTCTATGTGTTGAAAATCTTGAAGATTTGCTTGTTTTACCTTCCTATGCAAGTTGATTATTGTTCCCACAAGTTGTTTGCTCACAAAATCCCTATGCATAGGAAGTGGGTTAGACGTAAATGTGATAGTCATACTCTTCATGATGCTTTCTTTATGTTTCAATTCCTATCTTTTATGTGAGCATCATTAAAATCATCATGCCTAGCTAGGGGCGTTAAACGTTAGCGCTTGTTGGGAGGCGACCCAAATTTTATTTTTCTTCCTTGCTTTTCATTCCTGTTTAGTAATAATTAATTCATCTAGCCTCTTTTTAGATGTAGTTTTATGTTTTAATTAGTGTTTGTGCCAAGTAGAACCTTTGGGAAGACTTGGGTGAAGTCTTTGTGATCTTGCTGTAAAAAACAGAAACTTTAGCGCTCACGAGATTAGCTACCATTTTTTACTGGAGTGTGCGATTAGGTTGATTATTTTTGCAGATGATTAATAGAAAAATTCCTCACGTCCACCAATTTATTTTAGAATTTTTGGGGTTCCATAAGTATACGTTTGATCCAGATTACTACAGACTGTTCTGTTTTTGACAGATCCTGTTTTCTATGTGTTGTTTGCTTATTTTGATGAATCTATGAGTAGTATCGGAGGGTATGAACCATAGATAAGTTGTAATACACTAGATATTACACCAATATGAATTTATAATGAGTTCACAACAGTACCTAAGTAGTGATTTATTTTCTTATACTAACGGAGCTTACGGGTTTTCTGTTAAGTTTTGTGTTGTGAAGTTTTCAAGTTTTGGGTAAAGATTCAATGGACTATGGAATAAGGAGTGGCAAGAGACTAAGCCTGGGGATGCCCAAGGCACCCCAAGGTAATATTCAACGACAACCAAGACCCTAAGCTTGGGGATGCCCAGGATGGCATCCCCTCTTTCGTGTTCATTCATCGGTAACTTTACTTGGAGCTATATTTTTATTCAGCACATGATATGTGTTTTGCTTGGAGCGTCATTTTATTTTATTTTGTTTTGCTTGCTGCTTGAATAATATACCAAGATCTGAAATTATTAAATGTTAGAGAGTATTCACATAGTTGCATAATTATTCGACTACTCATTGATCTTCACTTATATCTTTCAGAGTAGTTTGTCATTTGCTCTAGTGCTTCACTTATATCCTTTTAGAGCATGGCGGTGGTTTTATTTTGAAGAAATAGATGAACTCTCATGTTTCACTTATATTATTTTGAGAGTCTTTAGAACAACATGGTAGTTTTCTTTGGTTATGAATCTAGTCCCAATATGATGGGCATCCCAGATGGGTATAATAAAAACTTTCATATAAAGTGCATTGAATACTATGTGAAGTTTGATTCCTTATGATTGTTTTGAGATATGAAGATGGTGATATTAGAGTCATGCTAGTTGAGTAGTTGTGAATTTGATAGATACTTGTGTTAAAGTTTGTGATTCCCGTATCATGCACGTATGGTGAACCGTTATGTGATGAAGTCAGAGCATGATTTATTTTTTGATTGTCTTCCTTATGAGTGGCGGTCGGGGACGAGCGATGGTCTTTTCCTACCAATCTATCCCCTAGGAGCATGCGCATAGTATTTTGTTTTGATAACTAATAGATTTTTTCAATAAGTATGTGAGTTCTTTATAACTAATGTTGAGTCCATGGATTATACACACTCTCACCCTTCCACCATTGCTAGCCTCTCTAATACTGCACACCTTTCGCCGGTATCATACACCCACCATATACCTTCCTCAAAACAGCCACCATACCTACCTATTATGGTATTTCCATAGCCATTCTGAGCTATATTGCCATGCAACTTTCCACCGTTCCGTTTATTATGACACGCTCCATCATTGTCATATTGCTTTGCATGATCATGTAGTTGACATCGTATTTGTGGCAAAGCAACCACTCATAATTCTTTCATACATGTCACTCATGAGTCATTGCACATCCCGGCACACCGCCGGAGGCATTCACATAGAATCATATTTTGTTCTAAGTATCGAGTTGTAATTCTTGAGTTGTAAGTAAATAAATGTGTGATGATCATCATTATTAGAGCATTGTCCCATGTGAGGAAAGGATGATGGAGACTATGATTCCCCCACAAGTCAGGATGAGACTCCGGACGAAAAAAAGAGGATATAAGAAAAGAGAAGGCCCAAAAAATGAGAGAAAAAGAGAGAAGGGGCAATGCTACTATCCTTTTACCACACTTGTGCTTCAAAGTAGCACCATGATCTTCATGATAGAGAGTCTCCTATGTTTTCACCTTCATATACTAGTGGGAATCTTTCATTATAGAACTTGGCTTGTATATTCCAATGATGGGCTTCCTCAAAATGCCCTAGGTCTTCGTGAGCAAGCGACTTGGATGCACACCCACTTAGTTTCTTTTGTTGAGCTTTCATACACTTATAGCTCTAGTGCATCTGTTGCATGGAAATCCCTACTCACTCACATTGATATCTATTGATGGGCATCTCCATAGCCCGTTGATACACCTAGTTGATGTGAGACTATCTTCTCCTTTTTGTCTTCTCCACAACAACCATTCTATTCCACCTATAGTGCTATGTCCATAGCTCGCGCTCATGTATTGCGTGAAGATTGAAAACGTTTGAGAACATCAAAAGTATGAAACAATTGCTTGGCCTGTCATCGGGGTTGTGCATGATTTAAATATTTTGTGTGATGAAGATAGAGCATAGCCAGACTATATGATTTTGTAGGGATAGCTTTCTTTGGCCATGTTATTTTGAGAAGACATGATTACTTTGTTAGTATGCTTGAAGTATTATTGTTTTTATGTCAGTAATTAAACTTTTGTCTTGAATCTTATGGATCTGAATATTCTTGCCACAATAAAGAAGATTACATTGATAAATATGTTGGGTAGCATTCCACATCAAAAATTCTATTTTTATCATTTACCTACTCGAGGACGAGCATGAATTAAGCTTGGGGATGCTTGATACGTCTCCAACGTGTCTATAATTTTTGATTGTTCCACGCTATTATATTATCAACTTTGGATGTTTTATATGCATTTATATGCTATTTTATATGATTTTTGGGACTAACCTATTAATCTACAGCCCAGTGCCAGTTTCTGTTTTTTCCTTGCTTTTGAGTTTCGCAGAAAAGGAAAACCAAACGGAGTCCAATTGACCTGAAACTTCACGGAACTTATTTTTGGACCAGAAGAAGGACAAGGAGTAAAAGAGTTGGTCTAGAAGAGTCACTGGCTGCCCACAAGGGTGGGGGGCGCGCCCAACCCCCTGGGCGCGCCTCCCTACCTCGTGGACAGCCCAGAGACCCCCTGACTTGTTCTCGACGCCAAAACCTCTTATATACTAAAACTTCCAGAAAGAAACCTAGATCAGGAGTTCCGCCGCCGCAAGCCTCTGTAGCCACCGAAAACCAATATAGACCCATTCTGGCACCCTGTTGGAGGGGGGAATCCCTCTCCGGTGGCCATCTTCATCATCCCGACGCTCTCCATGACGAGGAGGGATTAGTTCTCCCTCGGGGCTGAGGTATGTACCAGTAGCTATGTGTTTGATCTCTCTCTCTCTCTCTCTCTCTCTCTCGTGTTCTTGAGTTGGCACGATCTTGATGTATCGCGAGCTTTGCTATTATAGTTGGATCTTGATGTAATGGATTGAGTTTTCCCTTTGAAATTATCTTATCGGATTAAGTCTTTAAGGATTTGAGAACACTTGATGTATGTCTTGCACATGCTTATCTGTGGCGACAATGGGATATCATGTGATCCACTTGATGTATGTTTTGGTGATCAACTTGCGAGTTCCGTGACCTCATGAACTTATGCATAGGGGTTGGCACACGTTTTCGTCTTGACTCTCCGGTAGAAACTTTGGGGCACTCTTTGAAGTTCTTTGTGTTGGTTGAATAGATGAATATGAGATTATGTGATGCATATCGTATAGTCATACCCACGGATACTTGGGGTGACATTGGAGTATCTAGGTAACATTAGGGTTTTGGTTGATTTGTGTCTTAAGGTGTTATTCTAGTACGAACTCTATGATAGATCGAACAGAAAGAATAGCCTTGTGTTATTTTACTACGAACTCTTGATTAAATCGAGCAGAAAGGATAACTTTGAGGTGGTTTCGTACCCTACTATAATCTCTTCGTTTGCTCTCTACTATTAGTGACCGAGGGAGTCCTGGATTAGGGGGTCTCCGGACAGCCGGACTATATCCTTTGGCCGGATTGTTGGACTATGAAGATACAAGATTGAAGACTTCGTCCCGTGTCCGGATGGGACTCTCCTTGGCGTGGAAGGCAAGCTAGGCAATACGGATATGAAGATCTCCTCCCTTGTAACCGACTGTGTGTAACCCTAGCCCCCTCCGGTGTCTATATAAATCGGAGGGTTTAGTCCGTAGGACAACATACAATCATACCATAGGCTAGCTTCTAGGGTTTAGCCTCTACGATCTCGTGGTAGATCAACTCTTGTAATACTCATATCATCAAGAACAATCAAGCAGGACGTAGGGTATTACCTCCATCAAGAGGGCCTGAACCTAGGTAAACATCGTGTCCCCTGCCTCCTGTTACCATCCGCCTTAGACGCACAGTTCAGGACCCCCTACCCGAGATCCGCCGGTTTTGACACCGACATTGGTGCTTTTATTGAGAGTTCCACTGTGTCGTCACCATAAGGCTTGATGGCTCCTTCGATCATCGGTAGCAATGCGGTCCAGGGTGAGGTTTTCCTCCCCGGACAAATCTTTGTATTCGGCGGCTTCGCACTGCGGGCCAATTCGCTTGGCCATCTGGAGCAGATCAAGAGCTACGCCCCTGGCCATCAGGTCAGATTCGGAAACTTAAACTACACTACCGACATCCGCGGAGACTTGATCTTCGACGGATTCGAGCCCGTGTCAGGTGCGCCGCACAGTCACGACGAGCACGACGTAACTCTGCCGTCGGACAATGTTCGGGAGATCGCATCACCAACTACTCCGGCCGTCAATCCGAAGCAAATCGTGCCATCCGAGAGCGGAGGGATAGACCCTGCCATGGAGGCCGCACTCTCAGTTGCGATAGAGCCGGATACTGAATTCACCTCTTACGAGAGCTTTGTCGCCGAACCACTGGATTCACCTCCGGCCACGGACTCCGAGCCGCCTACATCCATGCCCGTCGAATCCGACTGGGCGCCGATCATGGAGTTCACCTCCGTGGATATCTTTCAGCACTCGCCCTTCAGCGATGTGCTAAATTCATTGAGGTCCCTCTCCCTGTCAGGAGAACCTTGGCCGAACTATGTCCGGCTAGAATGGGATGCGGACGACAAAGAAATTCGCTGCCCACCCACCACCCACTTAGTAGCCACTGTCAACGATTTAACCGACATGCTCAACTTCGACTCCGAAGACATCGACGGTATGGACGACGATGCAGGAGACGAGCAGGAACCACCGCCCACAGTGCGCTGGACCGCTACATCATCATACGACATATATATGGTGGACATCCCTAAAGAAGGTAATTGCGACGAGACAGCAGAGGATGACCCCTCCAAGAAGCAACCCAAGCGCCGACGTCAGTGGCGCCGCTCTAAGTCCCGCCACAGCAAAATTAGTGATACCGGCACAGGAGATAATAACACTCCGGAAAGTGCTGAAGACAATCACAATCCCCTCCAGCACGATGTAGAGCCGGAGGATGAACAAGCCAGCCCTCTAGAGCAGGCAGCAGATGGAGAACCGGAGGAGGACAATTACATGCCTCTCTCCGAAGACGAGGCGAGCATCAGCGACGAAGAATTTATCGTGCATGAGGACCCCGTCGAACAGGAGCGCTTCAAGCGTCGGCTTATGGCCATAGCGAATAGCCTGAAGAAAAAGCAACAACAGCTTCAAGCTGATCAAGACTTGCTAGCAGATAGATGGACCGAAGTCCTTGCGGCCGAGGAATACGAACTCGAGCGCCCCTCCAAGAGTTACCCAAAACGCAGGTTGCTACCTCACCTTGAGGAGGAAGCATTGAAACCCCATGCACCAGTGTACGATGCGGCTGACCGGCCACTACGTGGCCGAGCCAAAGAGGCATTTTAGCCTAAAGTTCAGCCTGCACCCTGCCGCCACTCAATCCAAAATACCAAGGCTCGGGGCAACACATGGGACCTGCGAGACGTATTGGACAGTAAGGCAAAACTCGCAAGGTCAATATACGGGTCACGAGCACGCGCGCCAACACGGGACAATGATCGTCGCGCCGGATACGCCAAAAGCAAATCCGGCCGGGCCGAATACAGCAGACAAGACTCATATGAACTGCATCGGGATATAGCCCGGCACAGAGGCGCCACACACCCCCTATGCTTCACTGATGAAGTTATGGATCACGAATTCCCGGAGGGTTTCAAACCTGTAAATATCGAATCATATGACGGTACAACAGATCCCGCGGTATGGATTGAGGACTTCCTCCTTCACATCCACATGGCTCGCGATGATGATCTACACGCCATCAAGTACCTCCCACTAAAACTCAGAGGACCAACTCGACATTGGCTGAATAGCTTGCCAGCAGACTCCATCGGCAGTTGGGAGGATCTGAAAGACGCATTCCTTGACAACGTCCAGGGCACTTATGTGCGACCACCGGATGCTGATGACTTGAGCCATATAACTCAGCAGCCAGGGGAATCGGCCAGACAATTTTGGACTCGGTTCCTCACTAAGAAAACCAAATTGTTGACTGTCCGGACGCAGAGGCCCTCGCGGCATTCAAGCACAACATCCGTGACGAGTGGCTTGCCCGCCACCTCAGCCAGGAGAAGCCGAAGTCTATGGCAGCCCTCACGACACTCATGACCCGCTTTTACGTGGGCGAGGATAGCTGGCTGGCTCGCAACAATAACACATCGAGGAATCCGGGAACCTCGGATACTAGAGATGCCAACGGCAGACAACATCGTAACAGACCAAAGCGCCGCAATAACGGCGATAACACCGAGGATACGACAGTCAATGCCGGATTCAGGGGCTCTAGATCCGGTCAGCGGAAAAAGCCATTTAAAAGAAGTACCCCGGCTCCGTCCAGTTTGGATCGCATACTGGATCACTCGTGTCAAATCCACGGTAGCCCCGACAAGCCAGCCAATCACACAAACAGAGAATGCTGGGTGTTCAAGCAGGCCGGCAAGTTAAATGCGAAAAACAAGGACAATGGGATGCATAGTGATGACGAGGAGGAGCCCCGGGCGCCGAACACGGGAGGAAAGAAGGGGTTCCCCCCACAAGTGAAGATGGTGAACATGATATACGCAATCCACATTCCCAAGAGGGAGCGGAAGCATGCACTAAGGGACGTCTATGCGATGGAGCCTGTCGCCCCAAAGTTCAACCCATGGTCTGCTTGCCCAATCACCTTTGATCGCAGGGATCACCCCACTAGTATTCGTCATGGCGAATCCGCCGCACTGGTCCTAGACCCCATCATCGACAGATTTCATCTTACTCGAGTCCTTATGGCCGGCGGCAGCAGCCTGAACCTGCTCTATCAGGATACAGTGCGCAAAATGGGTATCGATCCCTTGAGGATCAAACCCACCAAAACCACCTTTAAGGGCGTCATCCCAGGTGTAGAGGCCCATTGCACGGGCTCAATCACACTGGAAGTAGTCTTCGGATCACCAGAAAACTTCCGAAGCGAGGAGTGAATCTTCGACATCGTCCCGTTTTGCAGTGGCTATCATGCACTGCTCGGACGAACTGCATTTGCAAAATTCAATGCAGTACCGCATTACGCATACCTCAAGCTCAAGATGCTAGGACCTCGGGGGGTCATAACAGTGAATGGAAACACAGAATGCTCGCTCCGCACGGAAGAGCACACTGCGGCCCTCGCATCAGAAGCACAAAGCAGCCTTTCAAGGCAAACCACTAATTCGGCGATACAGCCCCCGAACACCTTCAAGCGTGTGCGGAGTAAACTGCAACATGATCGCCTGGCACATTCAGAGCTCGCCTACCAATTCGGCCGCCGTCCCAGTCCCAGTCAAGCGACGAAATACGTGCCGCGCGTACATAATTACGCACTGAAAATACCATGGACATAGGCGGGGGCACGATCAGGGCACGTCCCGCAATGCGGCTTAACCGTCCTAGGGGCTGTATATCTTTATCATTTCTTTTCTCTTTCAGGGCCTGACTCTCTGGAAGCCCTTTCCGGCAGTATGATTGCCGGACACATTACGGGAAGGAACAACCAAGGCGGCAAGAAGCTAAGACGTACACGGGAACCCCCAGGTGGTCTCTAATAATAATACTCGCTTTCTACTATCCTTACGCAGCTAGCCCTTGGATAGGACATTTCAAACAATCCTACTTTCTGCTTATTGCACTATCTGTACCAGTACGCTTCGACGTATTATTTAAATAACAATGCATAGCATTAGTCTATTATTGCATTATTCATTCCTTTTTCCCTTTATGTCCATTTATGACAATCCAAACCCGTAAATTTGGGTACGGTCAGTACGCCAGGGGCTTTTGTTTACCCCATAATACGGCGCAAGAAGTCCGAACACTTTCGACAGTGCGGCACCCCGAACTCATAGCATTATATGCATCAGCTCCGAATCATGTCTTGGGTCAATAGTTGGGTTTGCCCGGCTCCCATGCTTTGGTACCTTACGTTCCGCTATATCGGCTAAGGTAGCGGTGGGAGAACTACTGCGATTGTGTCCCGGTTCTTCCGGACGAGAACCTTAGTAGAGAAAGCCGAAAACTGACTGTCATGATAAGGCGAGAGACTGGTCACTGTTTGAGAGGTCTCAAGTCCTTAAAGACTTTTTCCGCTTTGGGCGAGGAGTCGGCCTTGTCTGGCTTAGGCGTGTATAGCGCCCCAAATTCGGCCCTCCGAATACCAGGGGCTTCGCCAAAATTTAAAATTGTAGACTTCTATGGCTAAGTGAGAGTGATAAAGCATTATAGTCCGATTTCCTGGTTCGTTGCACTGAACACCTCCCTTGAAGGACCCAAAATTGGGGTAAAGAGTGCTCAGGTTTATCCCGAACACCCCGGTACTAGTTACATGGGGGCAGAAGTCGACGACTGGCCAACTCTCAGATTTTATAAACGGCCGCACAAAAGGTAATATTTTAAATTAAAAAAAGCGTCGCATGGCGCAAATGAACTCGTTTCATATTACATGATCACATGAGCATGTTCATTCAAAAATTACATCCTTGGCACACTCATCCGCCACAAGGCGGGAACCATTCAGGACACTCTCATAGTACATCTCGGGGCAGAGATGTTCCTTGCCCTCCGGCGGCCCCTCCTTCACCAGCTTCATGGCGTCCAGCTTCGCCCGGTGCACCTTCGCCCTGGCAAAAGCCTTGCGCGCACCCTCGATGCAGACGGGCTGCTTTATGACTTCAAGCCATGGGCACGCGTCGATGAGCCGCCTTACCAGACCGAAGTAGCTGCCGGACAGGGGCTCGCCAGGCCACATCCGGACTATAAGGCCCCTCATGGCTTGTTCGGCCGCCTTGTGAAGCTTGACCAACTGCTTCAGCAGATCGCTCAAGGGCACAGGGTGTTCGGTCCCAGTATACTGAGACTAGAATGACTTCTCCATCGTGCTCCCCTCCTCAGCTCGTTAAAACTCCGCAGCATCCATTACACTACGGGGAAGATCTGCAAACGCTCCTGGAGAGCTCTGAACTAGGGTAAGAAAAAGGAAAGTCTCCTTCATGTGCTTGCTTTGCATAATGAATGTCTTACCGCTGCTATCTTCTTCACCGCATCAATCTCCTGGAGGGCCTTGTGTGCCTCGCCCTTGGCGCTCTAGACGCTTTCAAGCGCCTGCGCAAGCTCGGACGCTCGCGTCTTAGAGTCAAGCTCCAAGGACTCGTGCTTTTTGGCAAGAGCCTCGAGCTCTTGCTGCACCTCGCCTACTCGGGCTTCTTGCTTCTCCCGTTCAATGCGCTCCTTGGCCGCTTTGTCTTCGGCCTCGGACAGCGCCTCCCTCAGGGTTGCCACTTCGGTCGTGGCCCCTGGCAAATCCATGATGATCCTATTAATTTACACCCGAATTTCTTTTTAAATATATAGCCAAGGGTATTGCTTACCTTTGCTCTCCTCGAGCTGCTTCTTGGTAAGGCCGAGCTCATGCTTGGACCGCTCAAGGTCCTGCTTCAGCGCAGAGACCTCCGCAGTACGTGCGGCAGCGGCCAGCAGTGAAGCATGCACATACACATAGATATTTTTCTGATTAGACTCCTGAGTTATCATTTGATCCTCTATCTGGCCTTTCTTACCGAACGCCGAACAGAGCATCAGGGGCTAGTATCCATGAGGGCATATTTTCCTATATCTTAATTGCTTACCTCAAAGCCTGTTAGGAGACTAGCGCAAGCTTCGGTCAGTCCGTTCATGGTAGACTGAACTTTCTCGATCACCACACTCATGATAGTGTTGTGCTCTTCGTCGATGGAAGCGCCGCGAAGCGCTTCCAACAAGTTGTCCGGTGCCTCTGGATAGACAGAGGACACTGGCACGGGTGGCTTGCCCCCTTAATGGGGGTCGCCCGCTGGAGTCCGGAGCCACCGAAGATTCCGGTGTAGTGTTCGGCTGGGGGCCGAACCTAGAGCCCATGGGAGTTCGGCTCCCTTTGCGCCTAGGGTCCGGAAGGTCACCTCGAGGCGCCCCCAGGACTGCCTCCCTTGGCCCGGGCCTGTTGAGACAACGCCTCGACGTTGTCCGCAGGGCAAGGAGTGGAGGCGGTCGGAAGAGAACCGCTGTTCATATCCGACGAGTCCAACGAACTGCTCGACGAAGTTGCGTTGAGATGAGCTCGGGACGGACTGCATAATTCATGAGAAGAAGCAGTGCAGTACAACATACCACGAATTACTATGGTGTCCGGATACTTACGACTTTGCCAGGGGCTTGACCCTAGGTAGCCACTTATCGCCGTTGTAGGCGGCCGTCGTGGAGCAGTCCGGATGGAGGGTCCTTCCCTTCTTGGACCCTTCGGCCTCCCCAGTTGGGCCGGCCTTTCTTTTCTTGTCCCCCCCGCCCCGGCTGGGGGGGGGAGAACTTTCCTCTTCTTCCTCCTCTTCTTCATGGGAGGAGTGCGTGTCGGAGTCATCAGACGATGAGTCCGATACAACCTTGCGCCGGAGACCCTTTCGGGTCCCCGCGGCCTTCTTCTTGGTCTTCTTCACCGGCACCTCGTAAGGTGCCGGAGTCAGCATCTCCGTTAGGAGAGTGCCTGCAGGATCTTCGGGCAGGGGGGTTGGGCAATCAAGCTGCTCTGTTGTCTTTATCCAGTCCTGTTAATGGAATAGAAGCTTAGATCCTGCATATGACTAAACCGGGGCAAATAAATACCCTGAGAGATATAAAAACTTACCGGATTGGCGCGGTGCTTTGCGCTGAGCCCGCGGTCCTCGGTGAGGGAAGGAGGAATCTTGGCGCCCTTGAGCAGCACCCTCTAGACATCCTCGTGCGTCGTGTCATGGAGCTCTTGCAGCCTCTGGTGCTTGGCCGAGTCGAACTCCCACAAATCAAATGCCCGTCGTTGACACGGGAGGATCCGGCGGAAGAGCATGGCCTGGACCACGTTGACGAGCTTGATTTTCTTGCTCGTCTTGTTCCTGATGCAGGTCTGGAGTCCGGTCAACTCTACCGAAGAACCCCAGGACATGCCCTTCTCTTTCTAGGAGGTGAACCGCGTGGGGATTCCAGATCGAAATTTGGGGGCCGCCACCCAGTTGGAGTCGCGCGGCTCGGTGATGTAGAACCACCCCGATTGCCACCCCTTTATGGTATCCACATAGGTGCCCTCGAGCCAGGTGACGTTAGGCATCTTGCCCACCATGGCACCTCCGCACTCTGCTTTCTCGCCACCCACCACCTTCGGTTTAACATTGAAGGTTTTCAGCCATAGGCCGAAGTGGGGCCTGATGCGGAGGAAGGCCTCACACATGACGATAAATGCCGAGATGTTGAGGATGAAATTGGGGGCCAGATCATGAAAATCCAGCCCGTAGTAGAACATGAGCCTGTGGACAAACGGGTGGAGGGGAAATTCCAGTCCGGAAACAAAATGCGTAAGAAAAACTACCCTCTCATGGGGTTCGGGCGTTGGGATGATCTGCCCCACATCTGGTAGCCGGTGAGCGATATCCGCGGCCAGATATCCGGCTTCCCGTAACTTTTTGATGTTCTCCTCTGTGACGGAGGAGATCATCCACTTGCCTCCTGCTCCGGACATGCTTGGAGTGGTTTGAGAAGAAGAACGCGAGCTTGGGCGCTAGAGCTCGAGTGTGCGGGAATGGGTAAGCAGGGAGGAAGAAGGCGTGGGTGAAAGGAGTAAATCCTTGTCCCTTTATAAGGGCGGAAGAGGCAATGTGTCTCCCCACTTGCCTGGTAAAACCGCTTATTCCTCAGGTGCCGTAATTGATGGCGCGGTTGGGTTACCCACGTCCGTATTGATGGGAATCCCGTAATAAGGGGGACACGATCTCTGCTTTGACAAGACATGTCGAGAAAACCGCCCCATGTTATGTACGATGCTGGTTGAGAAAAATGGTTCGAATAATGACCGAGCCATGACATAACGTCGTGCTATCAGAACGCGTCAGCAGATTAGATTTGTGCAAATATTATTCTCTCTGTGGTACTATGTGGAACTTGTTTTGCAGAGCCGGACACTATTCTGGTGTTCATAATCTTCTATGGAGTATTCGGAGGAGGAACCCGCCTTGCAATGCCAAAGACAATACTGCGTGCCGGACTCATCGTCATTGAAGCCTGGTTCAGGGGCTACTGAGGGAGTCCTGGATTAGGGGGTCTCCGGACAGCCGGACTATATCCTTTGGCCGGACCGTTGGACTATGAAGATACAAGATTGAAGACTTCGTCCCATGTCTGGATGGGACTCTCCTTGGCGTGGAAGGCAAACTAGGCAATACAGATATGAAGATCTCCTCCCTTGTAACCAACTCTGTGTAACCCTAGCCCCCTCCGGTGTCTATATAAACCGGAGGGTTTAGTCCGTAGGACAACATACAATCATACCATAGGCTAGCTTCTAGGGTTTAGCCTCTATGATCTCGTGGTAGATCAACTCTTGTAATATTCATATCATCAAGAACAATCAAGCAGGACGTAGGGTATTACCTCCATCAAGAGGGCCCGAACCTGGGTAAACATGATGTCCCCTGCCTCCTGTTACCATCCGCCTTAGACGCACAGTTCGGGACCCCCTACCCGAGATCCGCCGGTTTTGACACTGACAGTGACTTTGGAGCGACTCTTTGTTGCATGTTGAGTGATAGTTATATGATCCAATTATGTTATTATTGTTGAGAGAACTTGCACTAGTGAAAGTATGAACCATAGGCCTTGTTTCCTAGCATTGCAATGCTGTTTTCGCTCACTTTTATCATTAGTTACCTTGCTGTTTTTATATTTTCAGATTACAAAAACCTATATCTATCATCCATATTGCACTTGTATCACCATCTCTTCGCCGAACTAGTGCACCTATACAATTTACCATTGTATTGGGTGTGTTGGGGACACAAGAGACTCTTGGTTATTTGGTTGCAGGGTTGTTTGAGAGAGACCATCTTCATCCTACGCCTCCCACGGATTGATAAACCTTAGGTCATCCACTTGAGGGAAATTTGCTACTATCCTACAAACCTCTGCACTTGGAGGCCCAACAACGTCTACAAGAAGAAGGTTGTGTAGTAGACATCACTTATCTCCGGGGGAGGGAAGGAAAGAGGGGAGAGGGGAAAGGAAGGGGGATCCTATTCCCTCCATTTCCTTTCCTCCTACCATTTTCCTTTCTCCACTTAGGCCGGCCCATATGGGGGTGCACCATCCCCTTAGGGGCTGGTCTGTCTCGCCCTTGGCCCAATAAGGCCCATATCTTTGCCGGGGGGGGGGGGGGGGGGGTGGTGCCCGGAACCCCTTCCGGTGACCCGATACGTACTCGGTACCCCAGAACACTTCCGGTGTCCGAATACTATCATCCTATATATGAATATTTACCTCTCGATCATTTCGAGACTCCTCGTCATGTCCGTAATCTCATCCGGGACTCCGAAAAACTCACCAAAATCACATAACTCATATAATACAAAATCGTCATCGAAACGTTAAGCGTGCAGACCCTACGGGTTCGAGAACTATGTAGACATGATCAAGACACATCTCTGATCAATAACCAATAGCGGAACCTGGATGCTCATATTGGTTCCTACATATTCTACGAATATCTTTATCGGTCAAACCGCAATGACAACATACGTTATTCCCTTTCTCATCGGTATGTTACTTGCCCGAGATTCGATCGTCGGTATCTTCATAACTAGTTCAATCTCGTTACCGGCAAGTCTCTTTACTCACTCCGTAATGCATCATCCCGCAACTAACTCATTAGTCACATTGCTTGCAAGGCTTATCATGATGTGCATTACCGAGAGGGCACAGAGTTACCTCTTCGATACTCGGAGTGACAAATCCTAATCTCGATCTATGCCAACCCAACAAACACCTTCAGAGATACCTGTAGAGCATCTTTATAATCACCCAGTTATGTTGTGACGTTTGATAGCACACAAGGTATTCCTCTGGTATCCGGGAGTTGCGCAATCTCATAGTCAAAGGAATATGTATATGACATGAAGAAAGCTATGGCAATAAAACTGGACGATCATTATGCTAAGCTAACGGATGGGTCTTGTCCATCACCTCATTCTCCTAATGATGTGATCGCGTTCATCAAATGACAACACATGTCTATGGTTAGGAAACTTAACCATCTTTGATTAACGAGCTAGTCTAGTAGAGGCTTACTAGGGACATAGTGTTTTGTCTATATATTCGGACATGTATCAAGTTTCCGGTTAATACAATTCTAGCATGAATAATAAACATTTATCATGATATAAGGAAATATAAAATAACAACTTTATTATTGCCTCTAGGGCATATTTCCTTCAGTCTCCCACTTGCACTAGAGTCAATAATCTAGTTCACATCGCCATGTGATTTAACACCAATAGTTCACATCACCATTTGATTAACACCCATAGTTCACATCGCCATGTGACCAACACCCAAAGGGTTTACTGGAGTCAGTAATCTAGTTCACATCACCATGTGATTAACACCCAAAGAGTACTAAGTTGTGATCATGTTTTGCTTGTGAGAGAGGTTTAGTCAACAGGTCTGCCACATTCAGATCCATATGTATTTTGCAAATTTCTATGTATACAATGCTCTGCACGGAGCTACTCTAGCTAAATGCTCCTACTTTTAATATGTATCCAGATCTAGACTCAGAGTCATCCAGATTGGTGTCAAACCTTGCATCGACGTAACTCTTTACGACAAACTCTTTTATCACCTCCATAACCGAGAAATATTTCCTTAGTCCTCTAAGGATAATTTTGACCGTTGTCCAGTGATCTACTCCTAGATCACTATTGTACTCCCTTGGCAAACTCATGCTAAGGTATATAATAGGTCTGGTTCACAGAATGGCGTACTCTATAGAACCTATAGCTGAGGCATAGGGAATGACTTTCATTCTCTCTCTCTCTATCTTCTGCCGTGGTCAGGCTTTGAGTTTTACTTGAATTCACACCTTGCAAAATAGGCAAGAACCCTTTCTTTGAATGATCCATTTTGAACTCTTGTCAAGGTATGTGCTTTGTGAAAGTCTTATTAAGCATCTCGATCTATCCCTATAGATCTTGATGCCCAATATATAAGTAGCTTCACCGATGTCTTTCATTGAAAAATTCTTATTCAAGTATCCTTTTATGCTATCCAAATTCTATATCATTTCTAATCAATAATATGTCATCCACATATAATATCAGAAATGCTACAGAGCTCCCACTCACTTTCTTGTAAATACAGGCTTCACCATAAGTCTGTATAAAACCATATGCTTTGATCACCTTATCAAAGCATATATTCCAACTCTGAGATGTTTGCACCAGTCGATATATGGATCGCTGGAGTTTGCATACTTTGTTAGCACCTTTAGGATCGACAAAACCTTCTGGTTGCATCATATACAAGAAATCCATTAAGGAATGCAGTTTTGACATCCATTTGTCAGATTTCATAAAATGTGGCAATTGCTAACATGATTCGGATAGACTTTAAGCATCGCTACGAGTGAGAAAATCTTATCGTAGTCAACACCTTGAACTTGTCCAAAACCTTTTGTGACAAGTCGAGCTTTGTAGATAGTAACACTACCAACAGCGTCTGTCTTCCTCTTGAAGATCCATTTATTATCAATGGCTTGCCGATCATCGGGCAAGTCCACCGAAGTCCATACTTTGTTCTCATACATGGATCCTATCTCAGATTTCATGGCCTCAAGCCATTTTGCGGAATCTGGGCTCATCATCGCTTCCTCATAGTTTGTAGGTTCGTCATGGTCTAGTAACATGACTTCCAGAACAGGATTACCATACCACTCTGGTGCGGAACGTGCTCTGGTTGACCCACGAGGTTCGGTAGTAACTTGATCTGAAGTTTCATGATCATTATCATTAGCTTCCTCTCTAGTTGGTGTAGGAATCACTGGAATTGATTTCTATGATGAGATAATTTCCAATTCGAGAGAAGGTACAATTACCTCATCAAGTATACTTTCCTCCCACTCACTTCTTTCGAGAGAAACTCCTTTTCTAGAATGATCCATTCTTAGCAACAAAGATCTTGCCTTCGTATCTGTGATAGAAGGTGTACCCAACAGATTCTTTTGGGTATCCTATGAATACACACTTCTCTGATTTGGGTTTGAGCTTATTAGGCTGAAGCTTTTTCACATAAGCATCGCAACCCCAAACTTCAAGAAAGGACAGCTTGGGTTTCTTGCCAAACCATAGTTCATACGGTGTCATCTCAACAGATTTAGATGGTGCCCTATTTAACATGAATGCAACTGTCTCTAATGCATAACCCGAAAATGATAGTGGTCAATCGGTAAGAGACATCATAGATCGCACCATATCCAATAAAGTACACTTACGATGTTCGGACACACCATTACACTGTGGTGTTCCATGTGGCGTGAGTTGTGAAACTATTCCACATTTGTTTATATGTAGGCCAAACTCGTAACTCAAATATTCGCCTCCGCAATCAGATCATAGAAACTTTATTTTCTTGTTACGATGATTATCCACTTCACTCTAAAATTATTTGAACTTTTCAAATGTTTCATACTTGTGTTTCATCAAGTAGATATATCCATATCTGCTCAAATCATCTGTGAAGGTCAGAAAATAACGATACCGGGCGCGAGCCTCAACACTCATTGGACCACATACATCAGTATGTATTATTTCCAATAAGTCATTAGCTCGCTCCATTGTTTCGGAGAATGGAGTTTTAGTCATCTTGCCCATGAGGCATGGTTCGCAAGTATCAAATGATTCATAATCAAGTGATTCCCAAAGCCCATCTGCATGGAGTTTCTTCATGCGCTTTACAACAATATGACCTAAACAGCAGTTCCACAAATATATTGCACTATCATTACCAACTTTGCATCTTTTGGCATCAATGTTATGAATATGTGTATCAGTACGATCGAGATTCAATAAACTATTTACATTGGGTGCATGACCATAGAAGGTTTTATTCATGTAAACAGAACAACAATTATTCTCTTACTTAAATGAATAACTGTATAGCAATAAACATGATCCAATCATATTCATGCTCAACGCAAACACCAAATAACATTTATTTAGGTCCAACACTAATACCGAAGGTAGAGGAAGTTGTAAGTGCATCTAGTGCCACCGCTAGTTGGTTTTGGATTATTGACGACAAACTTGGTTGGGGGACTAATGTGTTTGTGAGAATTGCAGGATAACATAGGTAGTAGTTCCTCATTGATTCGGTTTACCTACCAGAGATGACTCCTAAAAATGTGTGAAGACATTGAAGACAATGGTGGTCTATGAAGATATTCACAACGAAGATTATGACTCGAGAAGACATTCACGTGAAGACTATGGAGTGTGAAGACATAGTTGTTTCATAGTTTCCTTTTCTTCTTTGTTGAGTCATAGGAACCACCACACTGTTAAGTGGGGTCCAAGTGAACAAAGTCAGAGTGACTGAACTGATGCTCAACCAAATCCTATGTCTTCGAGTGAAGACAATGAGAGAAAATCTTATCCAGAGTTAGATGAGTCAGCTTTACTTGTAGCCCAAGTCAAGCTGTCGCGTATGTTTGAAATCTGACCGTTGGACACGTGTCAGTTCCTTAGTGACCCAGGGTCATTTCAGACAAATGAGGTCGGGTTGTCTCCTGGCTATAAATAGCCCACCCCCACACCATAAATTGCTGGCTTCTCAGAGTTAGTGCACGACTTTTGTCGTTTGAGAGCAACCCACCTCCGAAGCATTTGAGAGAGAAATCCTTGCAAGGACAAAGCCCTAAACACCTAGAGCCAAAGAGTGTTAGGCATCACTGAAGTCTTTCTGTCTGCGTGACCTGAAGACGTGTTACACTTGAGGACTGTGAATCCTCCAGCCAGTTAGGCGTCGCGTTCTGAGCATCCAAGAGTCATTATGGATTGCCGGTGAACGAAGTCTATGAAGGTTTGGAAGTCTCCCTTGAAGACTTACCAGAGTGATTGGGCGAGGACTGTGTGTCCTTATCTCAAGGGGAATAAGGTGAAGACGCGGTCTTTTGAATTGAATCTCATCCTCCCTAACCAGACGTATAGTTGTCACATCAACTGGAACTGGTCCAACAAATCCTTGTCCTCACCAAGCAACTGGTTCTATCCTTTACCTCTATTTACTTACAGTTTGTCTTCGTGAAGTCATTGCCTGCTTGCATGATCTGATTGACTTCATTGTGTGAAGATTGTTGTTGTTTGGATTCATACTATCTTCCATCCTGATCCATACTACCTAGCTGTTGATAGTCTTTGTGCTTTCACTTCATTGCTTACTTGACTATGGCTTGTCTAGTGTAGTCTACCTTCCGCTGCATATCAATAGGTTCATTTCTACTGTCTGTCTTCAAAGCCCCCGTGTTTTGAAGACTTTCATAAAAATCACCTATTCACCCCCCTCTAGTCGATAACTAGCACTTTCAATTGGTATCAGAGCAAGGTGCTCCCTTGTTCTATGTAATTCGGTTTAACCACCTGGAGTTTTAGCTATGTCGACTGCAGGGATAATCAAAGTCCCCGCTGCGTGCCCTGTCTTCGATGGCACTAATTACCCCTACTGGAAGAATAAGATGTGCATGCATCTTGAAGCCATTGATGTCGACCTCTGGTATGTCGTCAAGAACGGCGTTCCCAAGGCCGGTGAAGGTATCACCCCTGCTGATGTCAAGAAGTTCATTCAACTGGATTCTACTGCCAAGAACATCATCTGTGGTCATCTGACCAAAGGACAGTATGGTCGTGTGGTTGCTCTGGAAACTGCGAAGCTAGTCTGGGACTGGCTCTCCAAGGTCAACGAAGGCATCTCAACCCAGAGATACTCAAGGATCAGTGTTCTTCGCAATCTCTTCAACTGCTTCAAGAGAAATGACAATGAGAATGTTCTGCTGATGTTTGATTGCCTCACTAACATCACAAATGAGCTTCATGCAATCGGCGCCACTGAGATCACCAAGCATGAAATCGTCAAGACACTCTTGAGATCACTCGATAGCTCATTTGACACCCTGGCCCTGATGATTCAAGAAGGCCCTGAATTCAAGACTCTCGATCCATCTGACATACTTGAGAGGCTCAACACACATGAGTTCCAGTTATCTGAGAAAAGAGATATCTATGGTCCCAACTATGGCCAAACTCGTGCTTTGAAGGCAAAGGCTGTTTCCTCATCTGAAGAAGAATCTGACTGCAGTTCTGAGGATCCTGAAGACATTGGAAAGGAACTTGCCATGTTAGTGAAGAAGTTCTAGAGGTTCACCAAGAAGAAAGGCTTCAAACAGTCTTCGAGATCCAGCTCAAGAAATGATGAAGCTTCCTCCCGTGACTACAAGAAGAGAACGTGCCACAAGTGCAAGAAACCTGGTCACTACATCTCTGAATGTCCTCAATGGGACAATGAGATCAGGAAGAAGAAGAAGAGCAAGGAATATGATTCTAATGACAAGAAGAAGGAGAAGAAATCCTCAAAGTCTTCTTCCATGTCTTTGTCAAAGTCTTCATCACACAAGAAGAGCTCATCCAGCAAGGCTCGTGTGTTTGTTGGCAAGGAGATGGATTCAGAGGAGGAGGCTGCATCTGAGGAGGTGGAGGTGGAGTCTGTAGATGAATCGGATTCAGGCGTGGCAAGCCTGGCTCTAGCTTCAACATACATCGCCAAGTCCATCTTCAACACTGAAGACAATGGCCTCGTCACCAACTCTGATGCTAATGATGAGGATGACTCTGCACCCACCAACTGCTTCATGGCACGTGGTGCCAAGGTAAACTCACGTGATGCTTACTTTCAAACATCAAGTGAAGATGACTCTGAATGTGAATCTAAACCTAGCTACACAACACTTGCTAAAATTGCAACTGAACAACAGAATGGCATGGAACATATTAAAAAACTGTTAGACAAAAGCCATGACCTGTTGGACACGGAAATGACCCGATCTCAGTCCTTAATTGAAGACATCAAAAATCTTCATGTTAAGTATGAAGAACTTGAAATTCGTCATGAAACTCTCTCAACTACTCATGAAAAGCTCTCCCATGATTATCTTCAAAGGAAGCAAGAGCTTGAGAACTTGGGATCGGCTCATGAAGATCTTCAAAAGGAGAACGAGTCACTCCGCGCTCAACAGATCAGTTCCGCTCAGGAATTATTTGAACCACCATGTCTGAAATGTCTTGAGCGTGATAATGTTGTCTCTATTGCTGAATGTTCTACTGCCGCTACTATTGCAATATCTTCAACTGCTGATGTGGTAACTAACCCCTCTGTTGAGGATACCACTACTATTGCTGATGAGAATGCCAGGTTGAAGACATTGCTTGAGATAGGAATGTACAAAAGTCTCAAAGGGCATCAGACATTGTGTGATGTCCTCAAGAAACAGATTCTGAATCGAAACCCTAGGAAAGAGGGTGTTGGGTTCGAGAGGAAAATGAATGTTGATGGTTCTTACTGGAAGCCTGAGTAGTACCCCAAAACAAACCACATGGGTTGCTACAAAGGGACCTTCAGTGGATCCATCTACCTTATCTGGCTTCACTTGTGCTAACCTGATTATCATTGATGAATCCTTTGATGCAAACTATAAACTGTTTAAGAATCAGAATGGTGAAGTGTTTGCCAGGTATATTGGTACTAACTGCAGGAATGGACCACCTTTGAAGAAGATCTAGGTGCCCAAGAGTTGTCTTGAAAATCTTCAGATGAATGTCATCATGACACCACCTGGGATGAAGACAAACCCTAGACCAAAGGCTTCATATGGTCCAAAGGCTTCATACAGACAGAGGACTCACCAGAGTCACCCTAACACCAATGTTTTGCAGGGAAACCATACTCAGGCCTGTGAATATGAGCGTGTTTCATCAAACTGCAATGTTCATAAGACCAAGAACTACTCTGCTTATTCTTATGAGTATTATCCACCTCCTGCAAGGCTATTTGCTAGGGCTCCAAAGCCGAAGTTCTCAGATGCTGCACTTAGACTCATTGCTTCGAAGCCACCCCTGAAAATGTGGGTGGTTAAGAAAACTTAACTCTCTTTTGCAGGGAAGGTTTTCCAGACAGAAATCAAAGGCGTCTGATGCTTATGCTGGGGACGTAAAACATCTTGTGGGGCGCAAGATAAAATGCCCAAATGGTCTTACTATGTATATTGTTCCTGGTTTTCTTGACAGTCATCTGATCTGCCCTAACCAGTATCTGAACTTTGATAATATGCTTGTTCGTCAAATGTTTATGCTTCACATTTCCCTTGGTGAAGCCTATCCCCCTAACTACACTGTAGGGTACGATACCAAAGGCTTCTAAATGGATTATGGACAGTGGATGCACTAACCACATGACTGGTGATCGAAGTCTTCTCATGGACTCAACCTTACTTCCATCTGACAAGAGGCACATCACATTTGCTGACATTAGTAAAAGCAAGGTATTGGGTCTAGGTAGAGTTGCAATCTCAAAGGATCAGCACATGGATAAAGTGATGCTTGTTGAATCCCTTGGTTTCAACTTAATGTCTGTCTCAATGCTTTGTGATCTGAATATGGTAGTGATATTTGGAAAGTATCGTTGCCTTGTGCTTATGGAATCTGACAAATCTCTAGTCTTTGAAGGATATCGAAAGGGCGATTTGTACATGGTAGATTTCTCAGTAGGACCATAGTTGGTTGTATGTCTTCTAGCAAAGGCGTCGGAATGCTGGCTCTGGCATCGGAGGCTAGGGCATGCTGGCATGAGGAACTTGTACACACTCACGAAGAAGAAACATGTCGTAGGCATCGAGGGCGTCAAGTTCAAGAAGGATCATCTGTGTGGTGCCTGTGAAGCTAGAAAGATGACCAGGGCCAAGCATCCCTCGAAGACAATCATGACGACATCTCAACCTTTCGAGCTGCTTCACATGGACTTATTTGGCCCTACTCACTACTCTACTCTCACTACCACTGCTTGCCTCTATGGTTTCATCATTGTTGATGATTATTCAAGATACACATGGGTGCACATAATCCTTTACAAGAATGAAGTGCAGGATGTCTTCAGACGATTCGCCAATCATGCCATGACGAACTATGGCATCAAGATCAAGAACATCATAAGTGGCAATGACATAGAGTTCAAGAACACCGGCCTCGACACTTATCTTGATACATTGGGCATCACTCATGAGTTCTCAACTCCATACACACCTCAGCAGAATGGCATCGTGGAGCGCAAGAATGGAACACTCATTGATATGGCTCGGACGATGCTTGATGAGTACAAGACTCCAAGGAAGTTCTGCCCCGAAGCGATTGATATTGCATGCCATGTCATCAACCGTGTTTATATTCACAAGATTTTAAAGAAGACATCATATGAGCTACTGACTGGTAAGAAGCCAAACGTAAGCTACTTCAGAGTATTTGGTGCTAGGTGCTGGATCAAGGATCGCATCACACTTCAAAATTTGCATCGAAAGCACATGAAGGTTTTATGCTTGGTTACGAAAAGGATTCACACTCCTACAGAGTCTTCAACCTCTTTCACTATAAAGTGGTTGAAACTGTGGATGTGCGGTTCGATGAAACTAATGACTCGCAAAGAGAGCACTTGCCAAATGTGCTAGATGAAATCTCACCAAGTGAATCCATCAAGCTTATGGGTACTGGAGAAATCATACCTTCAGAGGCACATGCTGAAGAAGAACTTATCATTTCTGCACCAAGTCAACCTGAAGACACTGCTCAGCCTGAAGCCAATGATGAAGATGAAGACAATGATCAGCAAGGGCAAAATCTTCGTCCAGTTCATCCTCATGTTGCAAATGAAGTACACCTTGAGAAGATAATTGATAGCATCAATGCACCTGGTCCCCTCACTCGTTGAAGAGCAACACAACTAGCAAATTTCTGTGGGCACTTTGCATTTGTCTCTATATCTAAACCCAAGAAAGTTGTTGAAGCCTTCATGGAACCTGAATGGATTCAAGCGATGCAAGAAGAGCTTCAACAGTTAGAGATGAACAATGTATGGGAATTGGTCAAGCGTCCTGATCCTCGCAAGCACACCATCATAGGCACCAAATGGATCTATCGCAACAAACAAGATGAGCATGGTCAAGTAGTCAGAAACAAGGCTCGTCTCATTGCTCAAGGATACACTCAAGTTAAAGGGATTAACTTCGATGAAACATGTGCTCCGGTGGCTAGGCTTGAAGCCATTCGCATACTTCTAGCCTATTCCAACCATCACAACATCCTCCTGTACCAAATGGATGTGAAGAGTGCCTTTCTCAATGGCAGGATTGAAGAAGAAGTGTATGTTGCACAACCTCCTGGCTTTGAAGCCCCAAAACATCCTGACATGGTATACAAGCTCAATAAGGCACTGTATGGCCTTAAACAAGCCCCTCGCGTCTGGTATGGCACACTCAAAGATTTCCTGAAGAGAAAAGGATTCAAACCTGGTTCCCTGGATCCCACTCTCTTCACGAACACATACGATGGTGAACTGTTTGTATGCCAGATCTATGTGGATGACATTATCTTCGGCTGCACTGACAAAAGATACAGTGATGAGTTTGGACACATGATGCAAGAGCAATATCAGATGTCCATGATGAGTGAGCTAAAATTCTTCCTTGGTCTTCAAATCCGTCAGCAAAGCAACGACATCTTCATATCTCAAGAGAAATACCTCAAAGATTGCCTGAAGAAGTTTGGAATGCAAGACTGCAAAGGATACATGACGCCCATGCCAACCAAAAGTCATTTGGGTCCCGATGACAATGGTAAAGAGTTCGATCAAAAGGTATACCGCTCCATGATTGGTTCTTTACTCTACTTGTGTACATCTAGGCCAGATATAATGCTTAGCGTTTGCATGTGTGCCCGATTCCAAGCGGCACCAAAGGAGTCGCATCACTTAGCTGTGAAGCGAATTCTTCGATATTTGGCTTACACCCCAACACTAGGATTATGGTATCCAAAGGGCTTAGAGTTTGATCTAGTTGGATTCTCAGATGCTGATTATGCTGGTGACAAGGTTGATCGCAAGTCTACATCAGGCACATGTCACTTTCTTGTACGATCTCTTGTCTGTTGGTCTTCAAAGAAGCAGAACTGTGTGTCTCTCTCCACTACTGAATCTGAATACATTGCAGCTGGATCTTGCTGTGCTCAGCTTCTATGGATGAAGCAAACTCTCAAGGACTATGGCATCCATATGAAGCAAGTGCCACTCTACTATGACAATGAAAGCGCCATCAAGATTGCCAACAACCTAGTTCAGCATTCGTAGACAAAGCACATTCAGATCCGTCATCACTTTCTCAGAGATCATGTCATGAAGGAAGATATTGATATCATTCACGTCAACACGGAAGAATAATTGGCAGATATCTTTACAAAGCCCTTGGATGAGAAAAGGTTTTGCAAGTTGCGGTGTGAGCTAAATATCTTAGAACCCTCAAATGTCCTGTGATTGGACAAACATCCTAATGCTTATGCATGTTGATGACTTAGATGTGCAACACACGAAGTAATGTATATCTTCAGTCAATGAAGACATACACTCTAAGTGTGAATACATTAATACATAATTTAGCTTTGGAGCGCCACGATAATTGTGCGCCGTGTCTGGGTCTAATACTTCCTATACGGTGGGTAACGCCACCACCAAATTCCTGTTTGGTGTGTTTCAGTGGCGTCCTGATTGCATAGTCTTTGCATTTGGTTTGTCTTTAACTCTGATTTGGTGTCATTCTTATCTTCACAGGGTTGAGTTGGTCTGATATATATATATATATTCATATATACGTGTTCTGTCCTCTACAACATTCACTTATAGCTATGTCTTCATGATTGAATCTTTTTTTTTCTGAACTAAGTGAATGTGATCGGACCCTAACCTCTTCTATGCTTCTACCTCAAACTCTATCTGTCCAAATCATATACATTCTATTGAAACCTGTCATTTGTCTTCTCCGAGTCCTTGTCAGCTGAAGACAAAGAGATAAACGTTTAAATCTATTTTTAATGCCATATCCTTTTTTGCCTGAATACCAGAGAAGCCGGAACGACCACCCGACAATCCAGGTGTGTGTGGGAACATGTAACAACTTCCAATGAGTTGCATGCATGCCATGTGTCCTTCAGATGTGAACCGCCAGGGGCACCTGCGTAATAACGTTGTGCCATCCCTGTCCTTATAAATACACACCTCACCGCGGTCATTATCTCTTCTTCCACCTCTTCTCCTCGCACCAAAACCCTAGCGCCTCTGCTAGCTCGCATCAACGCCGGAGACGAAGCGCTTAGCTGCCGCGACATCTTCGACGCCGTCCTCACGCCGGCCGCGGACCTCATCCTTTCCGCCGCCGCCGTAGGTGTCTTCCGTTGCCAAGTTAGGGCGTGGGATATTGAACTGCTCAGCCTCTCTCTCCATCTCGTCTAGCAGTTCGTCAAACGGTAATTAAAACTTACTTTTTACTGCCTTTTTGATCCGTCAAATCCATTCACTTCAACCAAAAGTAGTTTCTTCACTTTCATATCTGGATCTGTCCATGTCTGCATCTCATATCATGCCAAGTATGTTCATTTATGCTTCACAACTAGTTAGATTCCTCACTTGTACTTATTCATGGATTCGTACAAATCTGGAACCGACTCTCTTCAAATAAGTGAATGTCTTCGCACTATGAGGTCAATGTCTTCAAACTGATTTATCTTCAAAATCTTCTAGGAATGCATATGACCTCTTCCCCTTCCCTCGCACCTTAATGCTGTCACAGGTACATGTCCGTGGGAGAATCCCTTGGTTCTCATAGTATGCATTCATTTGCAGCATCACATCAACTCTCCTGAAGCCAGTTCCTGTCTGACCAGCAAGAGGAAGCCATTTACAGTCTTGAAGCCGTTTAGTCTGAATCCAATGGCCACTGACAAGTCTATAAGGAAGGGTGGCAGGCAGCACCGTGGAAATACAGCTAAGGATCTACCTCCGGATCTATTTGAAATGTACAAGTCAGATCCTGAAGAAACCTATGGCGAGCGCAAGACCCGAATCCAATGGATTCAAAGATACTGGGCCAAAGAAATGGTTCAAGTACAGATTTGTGAGTGCTGAATAGGCTAAAAAGAACGCTATCAAGCATCCATGGGGAGATATTTTGTACCGAAATCTGCATCCCAACTCCAAGACCGAAGCCATTGCTCAAGGTTTCTATCCATGCATGGTCCGAGGGCCATAGCCAGAAAACGCCAACCCATCATCTTTGTTATGGTGTCGTGACGACAATCTCTTCAAGCGCAACTATCAGTTTGCAAAAGAGTCGGCTAAGAAGAACAAGAAAGACCTTGGACTCAATTTCAACCCTGGTCCGTCTGCTCCAAGGGCGGATGGCCCCCGCGATGCCAATCCCAATGAAATTGGCCCCTTTTACAACCTTGAAGGCCTCATAACTCACATTGCTGTACATGGGGCTACGGTGGATCACTCAGCTGACAACGTAGATTTTGATGAAGTACCAGCTCCACCTCAGTCGCAGAAGCAGAAAAAAAATCAAAGTCTTCAAAGACCTCTGCCGCACCAAAAGTTTCGCGTGTGAAGCCATTGGCAACTGCACCTCCTGAACCCAGTGTGCAATCAGAAGATCTCTCTCGTGTCTCCAAGAAGACGAAGAAGCCCAAGAAGAAGAAGCCCATGAAGATTTCTAGGCATGAACTTACTCCAGCTGCCATTCTGCTGAACGAAGATGAAACCATTGATCTCTCCAGCGATGAAGATCTTGGTGATGATGCCCTTGAGCTGCTGATCAAGAGCAAGCAAGAGGCAGAGATCTTCAACGATCTGCCCCTCTTTGATGTGGATATTCTGAACCACTTCATCGACGAATGGTTTGATGACCCGAGCCTCAGCATTGATGATCTTTAGCTGCCAGTTGACATCAGCGTCACCTTCCATGAAGCCATTGCTAATGAGTTGGCCTTGGATCAGAAGATTGTCGAGCTGAAGAACAAAATTGATTTTGAGAAGGCACAGTTCAAGAAGAACATGGCAAAGCTTAGCGTGGCAGAGGTTCAAAGCTTCAAGAAAATGTTGCATGAGCTTAAAGAACTGTTTCACAAGAAGCGTGAAGAAGCAAAAGGTTCAAGAGAGCGGATGAAATACTTTGCAGAGAAATGTGTTCAAGCACACAATGAGGCAGAGAAGCGCAAGGCACTGGGGCGCCCTGGTATCGACCCCAGAATGGCTGCCAAACAGAAGAAGAAGTCAGCTGCGGCCCAAACTGAAGCACCACGGAAGGAAGAACCTCGCATTATCTTCCATGCCAGCGTGACAGGCTCTAAGCCTAAGGTCACCTCAGCAGCTTCAGAACTGAAGAAAACCAGGGCAGCTGAAGCTGATGCCAGGAAGCGAAAGCACAAGGATGCTTCTGATGATGCTCCATCCAAGAAGAAGCAGAAGACTAAGTCTTCAAAGAAAGAGCGTACTACTGCTGCCTCTGAGCCCCTTGTGATTGAGCCAATTTTTGTTGCCCGTCCTGCCTCCACGAGCCAAGAGCATCATCTAGTGATTCACGAGCCTGCTACCATAGAGGCCCCTGAAGATGAAGAAGTACCAGCTATTGACCCCACCACAGCTGAAGACATTGGTCGTGAAGACAATGTAGAAGATGATGAAGTCCTTCCTCAACTCGAGCACCAACCGGTATCATCTCCTGTTCTTACGAATAGCGAACTCATCAGTATTGGTCGTCCTCTGACGCCAATTGCTCGGGGTGATTCGTGGGCTGATCGCCCCCAACAAGACACCCCCATTCAAGATGAAAATCCCAGAACTCCAACCCCTCAAGTCACCACTCCGGTGCTTGATGACGACTACATGGTGTAGACCACTCCATCACCACAAACGTCGCCCGCATTCCGCAGGCTTCGCAAATGCCCTAGGCCACAAGTCACCATGTCGAGCATTCCAGAAGGAGAAGTGCAACAAATCCCAGTAGCACGCGAAGTGTTTCCAGATGCCACTCCCACTGCGAATGTCTCCGAGTCTGAAGCCAAAGCTGCTGAAGACATTCTGGCTGCATCAGCCAAAGAAAATCAAGAACCACGTCAAGAAGAAGAAAGAGTTGCCACACCCCCTACCACTGAAGAAGTCATTCTCGAGGAGAATGTGTCTGTGCCCGACCCTCCTGTTATTGAATACACGGAGGTTGAGAACACTAAGGCTGCCACCAACAATGATACTGAAGCCAATGACGTTGTCGTGGCTGAAGATAATGTGCAGCCTGAAGCCAATGTTGTGCCTGAAGCTCATGTGCAACCTGAAGCCCATGTGGATGCTGAAGCCACTGTTCCATCTCCTAGGCCTCACACAATTGAACAGGCCTTCGATCATGGACAACTAGTCACTGTGAAATGGCCAATCATGGTGCCTCCCACTGCTCCCGGACCTCAGTATGACTAACATGTGGAGCAGAGGCCCGCCAAGGCTTCCCGAGTTGCAACCTCCCCAGGATCGTTTAGTGTGAACAACTTCAGAGCCCACAACACCTTCTTTGGTAGCGCCAAGAATCCTTACTCGAAGCCAAAGATCTCTTCTGATCGCTTCTTGTGACGCCCGGATATTTAAGCTACAGTAATTCCCTGTTAACGATGCCATGTCACCACGATTGCTATTGTTAACCTCGCGATGCATCAACTCTCGTTCGAATTCAAATTCAAAGTCAGGCAAACAATAAAAGTTGTTCAAATAAAAAACTAAATTGTTCATTAAATAACAAATATTCCAAAGAAAATTCTAAAATTGAAACCAACATTATTGGAATGGGGTAAGTGACTCAAACATCCTCAAACAGTGACTAAAGACAATATTTATTGACCTTTTATTTAATCTAAGTTAAATATGAAATTATTTTTTGCCCAAACTAGTTTTTGGTGTTAGGGTATACTGCATTGCTAATTATGAGTTAGGTCCTTTTTTTGTAAAAGTCCTTTTGTGGCCTAGCTATTTGCAAACAGAGCATGAGAGAAAAGAAAATAAATAAAAAGAAAAAGGAACCAGGTATAAACAAAATAATAAAAACAGGAAAGGGACCCCGGGCCTGCTGGGCCTTGGCCCAACTGGCCGGCCCAGCCGCACCTCTCCTGGCCTGTATGGCCTCTCCCCTATGACCTAACCCCCACGACCCCCACTCTCTCCCTCGTCTCTTCCCCCACTCGACTGGATCAGGATCAAGGAGGAGCACGATTCCGCGCCGCCGCACCCGCCTCCACCGACCGCGCCGCTCCGCGCTCAGACGTCGGCGCCCAACCCGGCGCCGTCCCTCACCGGATGCCTCGCCCTCCTTCCCAGAGCCCCCCTCACCGCGACGCCCTCCCCTGCCTCTACGCCGACCCCCGTGAACGCCGCCAGCGTCGTGCCGTCGCCGCCGTCCTCCTCCCCACGGGTCGCCCCTGAGCCCGCTGCCATGTCCCTCCCGCTCCTCTGTGAGCACCGCACCTGCCTTCCTCTTCCTCCCTTCCTCCTCTGTGCGCACACACCGCCGTCACCGTGCCCCCCGGCACCCCTGGCCGTCGCCCCGTACACGCACCGCGCCCACGCTGTCCACAGTCGCCGCAGTCACCACGCTACCCACCCCCCTGCGTCCCTGGAGCCCCGCGGCCGCCACCCATGGCCTCACCCTCCCCTGCCTGGCATCGCCGCCTATTGCTGTTGCTTCTCCCCCGCGCTGCTCTATGCCGTGCGTCGCGCCCACTGGCCACTCTCGGCCTGCCGCTCCCCAGCGCCAGCGCGCCGCCACTGACCCGTGCACCATCCCCGTGCGCGCCCACCGCCTCCGCTCCTGCCGGACCCCCGCCTCCGCCCACGCCGCCCGACTGCGTTTCCTGCCCCGTGCCGCCCCTGTCCGCCACGCGCGCTCGTTGCCGTCTTCGCCTGCCGCGGCCGGTAGGAGGGCCTCGCCGTGGTCACGGCCAACCCGCGCCTGGCGCCCCAGCCTCGCCGCCGGCCCTCCCGCCCGCGCCCGGGTCCAGGCGACCCGACGCCCGTGCCCGTAACCCCTTCCCAGCGCCCGCTAAGGCCCTGGGCCATGGACACGTGGGGCCCGCCCCTGTTAAAGAATGAAAAAAAGATTAAAGAAATATAATTAATTAATTAAACCTATTTAATTAACCTAATTAGCTAATTAACTTAACTAATCTATTAACTATTCTAATTAACTTGGTTAATTACCTAACAGTCAATGATACGTGGACCTAGTGCACTATTTAGACAGATAAGGTTAGTTTAATCTATCAACCACTAACATGTGGGCCCCGTTGACCCCTTTGACCAGTCAATGGTCCCAGTTGACTGCTGACTGGGTGGTCAACTAGACCCCACCTGTCAGCCTAAGAGGTGAACTTCTGGGTACACTCTCTGTGTACCCGTAGCATTTTACCCATTTTATTTCGAATTTATATAATTCCAGAAATTTATTAAAACTTTGAAAAATCATATAAAATAAACCATAGCTCAGATGTAAAAACTTTGTACATGAAAGTTGCTCAGAACGACGAGACGAATCCGAATACGCAACCCATTCGTCCGCCACACATCCCTAGTATAGCGAACACACAACTTTCCCCCTCCGATTCATCTGTCCGAAAACACGAAACACCAGGGATATTTTCCCGGATGTCCCCCCCCCCCCTTCATCGATATCACCTCATACCATGTTAGGGCACACCTAGCACCGGTACTTGTCATGTCATGCATCGATATGCATATGTTTGCATTGTATTCATTGTTTCTTCCCCCTCTTCTCTCCGTCAGTGTCGGCGTCCTGGGAACGGGGGTCCCCAGACTTGCCTGCCTGCGCCCCACGGCGAGGCTAAGCCAGCAGGCTGTACGGCCCATCTTCGTCAAACAAGGCATCCAAGACCCTCGCGAGGGGCCAAGCCTCGCAAGGCGGACGACACAGGACCTCCTCTGGAGTGGCCTTGTCGGGTAGGCTCACGAGAAGCGAAGACATCAAGGCGAGGCAAACCTCATGAGGCTCTCGTGACGTGAGCCGTGACGATCGACACCAGGCGGGCACCAGCGCGTGCAGCGTCCTTGTTTCCTATTTGGTGCTAAGGAGGCCAGCGCAAGCGAGGAGTACCGAGGCATCAGGCAAAGGTTGCCATATCGGTGCAACAAGACCAAGACCAGAAGGACGGCAAGACGGAGGTCATCGTGGAGCCCAGGACGGCGTCACCACCAGAGACTTTGGCAGGCGAAGACCACTTTTGTCAGGATAGCTTGTACTAGCTATCCCCCCCTTCAAATTCGCCCCCCGTTGTTGGCTCCCTTCCCGCTCAATATTTGGGAAGAGGACCATGGCCTCTATAAATAAGACTAGCCACTACCATAGGCAGGATGAGAGAGAGATAGAGAGAGGGAGAGGGTCCGAAAGATCACTCTCACCCACACAGGTTGGCCAAGCACAAGAACACCTCAACCTCAGGAGGCTGTTCTTCCCCTTGTATTGTTCATCATCAGCCCAAGAGGCAATCCACCACCACCACACTGGAGTAGGGTATTACACCACAATGGTGGCCCGAACCAGTATAAATCTTGTGTCTTTCTGTGTTGCGAGTTCGTCCGCGAGATCTTAGCGAGCTAGGGCGTAGATCGGTGGGAGGAAAAGACTTCGCGCGCACCCCAGTGTTCGAAACTTAAGGGTTAGCCGGAACCCCACATCCAACATTTGGCGCGCCAGGTAGGGGTGCGCCAGAGCTTTTCTCCATCAACCAGAGCCCCGTACCGCCGCACCGCGCTCCCATGGCAAGTACCTCGCCACCGACCTCTTGGGCCGGCGCGAACAGCATGGAGCCTGGGTACCGAGCCCTAGCCCCCACTCTCCGGCGGGTGTAGTGGCTGGTCAAGTTCAGGCCGAAGATGCCGCCATGTTACGACGGTGCGGCAGACTCAACGCTCTTCCTGCTAGCGTACGAGGAGTCCGTCCTTGAAGCCGGAGGTGACGACAAGATCATGGCAAACTTGTTCCCCCTGGCCCTCGCCGGCGAGCCACGCGCCTGGCTGCTCGGCCTCCCGGGATCCATGGTGACGTCCTGGGGGGAACTCTGCGACCACTTTGCTGCGCGCTATGCGGCACCGGCACACCACGCAGTCGCGGCACTGCTGGGCGGATCCCAAGCACCTCCTTCAGATCACCACGTCAAGCCTTTCTTCCGCCAAATTAGGGCCGCCTGCAAGCGCCAGGGGGCTCCGCCGGGTTGGGCCGCGCCGGAAGCCGACCTCACCTTCGACTCGGAAGACCACCCCGGCTCCACCGCCGGCTCAGGGATGCTTCCGATGCTCTGCACGCCCACCATCTGCAACGTGGCCGTCACCAAGACCCTCATCGACGGCGGCGCCGGTCTCAACCTGCTCTCCGTGGAAGCTTTCAGCCTTCTTCATGTGCCGCTCGAACGGCTCGGCCTCATCAAGCCCTTCACAGGGGTGGGCGGTGGAGCTGCTCACCCCTTGGGCCAAACCCGCCTCCCTGTCACCTTTGGCACGCGAGATAACTATCGCACCGAGCTGGTGGACTTCGACATCGCCCGCATCGGTCTCCCGTACAATGCCATCCTTGGGTACCCGTCCCTCGCTCAGTTCATGGCGGCAACTCACCCAGCCTACAACCTCATGAAGATGCCAGGTAGCAAGGGCGTCCTCACCATCCAAGGGGATGCTACGGAGGCCGTGATGGCGCTCAGGCTCGCCTTCAAGACCGTGGCAGCAGCGCAGCGAGCCGGCGCCGGTGCGCCGGAGGCCAAGGAGGCCGCGCCCACCAAGAAAAAGCAGTTGTTCACCCAAGACAAGGCAGAGACCAAGCAGGTGCCGGTCAACGAGGATGGGTCCTCAGGAGCCACCTTCATCATAGGAACTGGCCTTAACCCGGGGCAAGAAGAAGCTTTGGTGAGGTTCTTGCGCGCGAACAAGGAGATATTCGCGTGGGAGCCCGATCAACTGGTAGGGGTCCCGAGAGAGGTAATCCAGCATCATCTAAAGGAGTGCCCCAACGTATGCCCCATGAAGCAGTGAGCAAGATGGCAGTCCACTGAGAAGCAGGCCTTCATTGTCCAAGAGACACGCATGCTGGAGGCGGCAGGTAAAATCCGGGAAGTTCGATACCCTGAATGGCTGGCGAACCCCGTTGTGGTGCCGAAGAAAGGCGGGAAGGAATGGATGTGCGTCGACTTCACCAACCTAAACAAAGCCTACCCCCAAGACCCGTTCCCCCTTCCGCGCATCGATCAAATTGTCGACTCCACCGCCGAGTGCGACTTGCTGTGTTTCTTGGATGCATTCTCTGGATACCATCAGATCAAGCTGGCGATGGAGGATGTGGAGAAGACGACCTTCTTGACACCATGCGGGGTGTACTACTACACCTGCATGCCTTTCGGCCTTCGCAACGCGGGCGCAACCTTTCAACGGCTGATGCACATCGCCTTGGGGCCGCAGTTCGGCAGGAACACAGAGGCCTACGTTGATGACATAGTGGTCAAATCTCGCGAGGCGAGGACGTTGATTCAAGACTTGAAGGATACCTTCGAGAGCTTGCGCCAAGTTAATTTGAGGCTTAACCCGGAAAAGTGTGTGTTTGGCGTCCCATCCGGCAAGTTGCTAGGGTTTCTCATATCCCACAGAGGGATCGATGCTAACCCGGAAAAGATCAAGGCCATCGAAGAGATGAGCCCACCACAGACCCTCAAGGAGAAGCAGAAACTGGCAGGACGGGTGACCGCATTAGGGTGTTTCATCTCTAAGCTAGGCGAGCGTGCCTTGCCCTTCTTTAAGGTCATGAAGATGAAAGGCCCCTTCAAGTGGACCCAGGAGGCCGACCAGGCCTTCCGAGACCTCAAGAAATACCTCACCAGCCCCCCGGTGATGGTGGCACCACGGACTCTCGGGCCTCTCTTGCTCTACCTTGCCGCCACCCCATACTCTACCAGCGCGGCGTTGGTGGCGATACGGGAAGAGCGTCAAGACAAGGGTAGAGCTGATATAGCACCGGGCCAGAGAGATGCAGCAAAACCACCAGCGGCGGAGGACCTAGCTCAGCAGAGCAACATCGCGGAAGCTCCTGAGGGCGGTCAGGTCTCGGGAGGCCCATCACCTCAGGATATGCCGCAATCTACGCGGGACCCGAGCCTCAACAGTGTACCGACCCTCGTCGAGCACCCAGTGTACTTCGTCAGCACTGTACTGCGGGACGCGAGGGCGCGCTACCCCATGCCGCAGAAGCTCCTGCTCACACTTTTGGTGGCCTCGCGCAAGCTGCGACACTACTTCCAGGGGCACCCCATCAAGGTCTTCTCGTCTTACCCGCTGGAGAAGATACTCAGGAGCTCAAACTCAGCCGGAAGGGTTGCTGAATGGAACATCAAGCTGCAAGCATTTCAGCTGGAGTTTAGCACCACCAGGGTCATCAAGGGAGCCGCGCTCGCCGATTTTGTGGAAGAATGGACAGATGCCCCGGCTCTCGAGGAAGGAGAAGACCGGTCCACCTCCCCGGGAAGCGAGGCGCCAGACGCTGGGTCATGTATTTTGATGGCGCCTTTGCGCACCAGGGCGGGGGGGCTGGAGCAGTGCTCATCTCACCCACCCAGGACAAGCTTTGCTACGCCATGCAACTCTGTTTTCAGCATGGCGAGAAGGTCTCCAACAACATCGCAGAATACGAGGGCCTCATAGCCGGCCTGAAGGCTATGGTGGCTATGGGGGTGAGGCGCCTTACCGTCAAGGGCGACTCGCAGCTCCTCGTCAACTTCTCCAACAAAGTGTACGAGCCAAAGGACGAGCACATGGAGGCCTACCTTGCTGAGGTGTGCAAAATGGAAAAGCAGTTCGCAGGCTTGGAGCTGCAGCACGTGCCTCGGGGCACCAACAAGGAAGCCGAAGAGATCGCCAAGAGAGCATCCAAGCGGCAACCGCAAGAGCCCGGCGTCTTCTAAGAGCGGATCTTCAAGCCGCCAGCTACGCCGCCTCTTTCGAACATGACTCAGCCTCGGGAGGAGCTCCCTCAGCCCTCGGCCTCGGGAGCCCCAAATTGTGGCCCAACCTCAGGAGCTCGGCTGCTCTTGGCGCTCGAGCCCCGGGAGGAGTGCTGGACCAAGGAGTTCAGGGAGTACCTGATGCATGGGACACTGCCGGAGAGAGAAGAGGACGCGGAGCGCGTATCTCGATAGGCCATGGCATACTGCATTCAAGATGGCGAGTTGTATAGGAAATGACCGAACGACGTCACATTGTGCTGCATCTCCAGTGATCAAGGGAAGGAGCTGCTGACTGACATACACGGCGGGGACTATGGGCATCACTCGTCATCACGGACCCTCGTCGGCAAGGCCTTCCGCAGTGGATTCTATTGGCCTACAGCACTCAACGATGCAGCTGAGCTGGTGAAGTCCTGCGAAGCTTGCCAATTCCACGCCAAGCAAATCCATCAGCCTGCTCAGGGCCTCCAAACCATCTCACTCACGTGGCCGTTCGTGGTCTGGGGGCTGGACATCCTAGGCCCGTTCCCGCGAGGGCCAGGGGGCTACCGCTATCTCTATGTCGCCATCGATAAGTTCACTAAATGGGCAGAGGTGGAAGCCGTCCGAACCATTCCGGTCGGCTCTGCTGTCAAGTTCATCAAGGGCCTTGTGAGCCGCTTCGGGGTCCCCAACCACATTATCACAGATAATGGCTCGCAGTTCACTAGTAACCTCTTTAAAACCTACTGTGCTAACCTGGGAACGCAGATCTGCTACGCTTTGGTAGCCCACCCCAGGAGCAATGGTCAGGCCGAGCGCGCCAACGCTGAGGTCCTGAGGGGCCGCAAGACCAGGACCTTCAAGAAGAAGCTGGAGGCCTGCGGCAGGGGCTGGCACGATGAGCTCCAGTCCGTGCTGTGGTCCATCCGCACCATCGCTACCAAGCCAACGGGTGAGACTCCATTCTTCCTCGTCTACGGAGCTGAAGCAGTCCTCCCTCACGAGGTCAGGCATCGCTCCGCGCGGGTCCTGGCGTTCGATGAAACGCAGCAGGACGCCATGCGGGGGATGCTTCTCGTGCTGGGGAAGGAACGACGTCGCGAAGCTGCATTAAGGGCGGCAAGGTACCAGCAAGCGCTGCGGCGCTACCACTGCCGCAACATTCGCACCAGGATGCTCGAGACGGGTGACCTGGTCCTGAGGCGGGTCCTCTCTAGGGAAGGCTTGCACAAGCTCTCGCCCATGTGGAAGGGCCCGTTCGGGGTCGTTCACATCGCTAGGCCTGGCGCCGTGCGCTTGGAGACGCAAGAGGGGACACCCATCCAAAACGCCTGGAACATCCAGCACCTCCGGAAGTTCTACCCATGAAGCAAGGACTAGAGCCTGAGAAGCAAGGCCCAGTGCCTATGAAGCAAGGACCAGAGCCTGTGAAGCAAGGCCCGGTGCCTGTGAAGAATCGCCGCCCGTGACACTCTCACATAATAATGAGTTGGGGCTGTACACACCCTGGAGTCTCAAGAGCGCCGGCCTCAGGCCCTGGGGCTCCCTCCCACGCCTAGTGGACAGCACTTAGCTCTGCGCTGGTGAGAAGACTCGAAGACTAGATTAGGCGCCGTACGCAGCTTTTCATTTGCTTTCCATAGCTGGCTTGCTTTTCCTTAATCGAGTTTGCCTTTTGGCGTTCCTTGCTGATTTGGTTCCTTCACCTTTTACCGCGTTTTTCAGCTCTGGTTTACCCGTGATCTCTCTCTCGCATACCTCGCGAGGGGGCTAGGCAGGTGCCCTCGCGAGCTTTTCCTTCTCTCTGCCTTCTCGCGAGTCACCCTCGTTCGAGCCTGGAAGCTGGCGCAACTCTCCTAAATCCGTGCCCCTCGGGTACCGTGATGCAAAGCGCCAAGTCAAGGTTCGGGTAAACGGCAAATCCTCTAGCACACCCCCTAACAAATTCTTGTAGTTCCCGAGCAAACGCGGATATCTCGTGAAGGAAGGGGCGTCCCAAACACGCCAGGTTAGGTTATCTCTGCGCAAAATAACAACATGGCACGGGAATAACTCGCACGTTGCATTAACCAAGAACCATAGTTATATACACGCCCCTCTGGGCCCATACTGGTTTCATTTTTTGGTGCAGGGAAAGAAAGGAAAAAACCAAGCGAAGCAGCGTTTTAACAATCTGCGGGGGCAGGCCCTTAGCGACGCCCAAGCCTAGCCAGACCCCTCCTCGCACTTCATGAAGGCGCGGTGACGAGATGACCCGCTGCCTCCTCACATTTTTAACAAGGTTATACATTCTCCCCTGAAGAAATTGTAATACTACGAGATTGACGCCGCTGCTGGTGCCCCGATCGACTACGCTGTTGACGACCCCTCTTTCTTGCCAGAACAACCAGGAAAGTCCCCCCCTTGATCACCAGATATCACCTACTCTTCTCTCTACTTCTTGCATTAGAGTAGTGTAGCATGTTACTGCTTTCCGTTAATCCTATTCTGATGCATAGCCTGTCATTGTTGCTACAACTATTGATACCTTACCTGCAATCCTAAATGCTTAGTATAGGATGCTAGAATATCATCAGTGGCCCTACATTCTTGTCAGTTTGCCATGCTATACTATCGGGCCGTAATCACATCGGGTGTTGATCACGGGTATATACTATGTATACATACTATACATGTTATGACTAAAATCGGGTCAGCTCGTTGAGTACCCGCAAGTGATTCCGATGTTAGGGGTTGAAGGGGCAGGTGGTTCCACACAGGTAGTGGTGGGTCTAGGTTCCCGATGGCCCCACTGTTACTTTGAGGCGGAGCGACAGGGCAGGCGGAGACCACCTAGGTGAGAGGTGGGCCTGGCCCTGGTCGGCGTTCGCGATTACTTCAAAATAACACGCTTAACGAGATCTGGGTATTTGATCTGAGTCTGGCTACTGGCCTATATGCACTAACCAACTACGCGGGAACAGTTATGGGCACTCGATGTCGTGGTATCAGCCGAAGCTTTCGTGATGTCAGCGACTGGGCGGCGCGCGCCGGGTTGGACTGGAACGCCTGCTCTTGTATAAGGGAGGCTAGGTCTGCTCGTCGGCCGTGTTCGCAATGTGCAGGTGTGCAATGGGCGATGGGTCCAGACCCCTGCGCCATAGGATTTAGACCGGTGTGCTGACCTCTCTGTTGTGCCTAGGTAGGGCTGCAACGTGTTGATCTTCCGAGGCCGGGCATGACCCAGAAAAGTGTGTTCGGACAAAGGGGATCAGGCGTGTTGGGAAATGTGGTGCACCCCTGCAGGGAAGTTAATCTATTCGAATAGCCATGATCTTCGGTAACAGGATGGCATGGAGTTGTACCTTGACCTTATGGCAACTACAGCCGGATACTTAATAAAATACACCCTTCCAAGTGCCAGATACAACCGGTAATCGCTCTCTCACAGGGCGACGAGGGGAGGATCATCGGTTAGGATTTTGCTATGCGATGTTACTTGGTGAACTTACCATCTACTCTCTTCTTCTGCTGCAAGATGGAGGTTACCAGAAGCGTAGTCTTCGATAGGACTAGCTACTGGCATTCTGCAGTTCAATCAACATATGTCACCCCTTTTTCATTTGATACCAATGCATACATATGTAGTGTAGCTCCTTGCTTGCGAGTACTTTGGATGAGTACTCACGGTTGCTTTGCTCCCCCTTTTCCCCCTTTCTATACCCGATTGCTACGACCAGAGTCTAGGAGCCAGACACCACTGTCGTGAAGACTGCTACTACTCGGGAGGTGCCTACTACTATGTGCAGGCCGCTGACGACGACCAGGAGTAGTTTAGGAGGATCCTAGGCAGGAGGCCTACGCCTCTTTCGATCTGTATCCCAGTTTGTGCTATCCTTCTTAAGGCAGACTTGTTTAACTTATGTCTGTACTCAAATATTGTTGCTTCCGCTGACTCGTCTATGATCGAGTTCTTGTATTCGAGCCCTCGAGGCCCCTGGCTTGTAATGTGATGCTTGTATGACTTATTTTATTTGTAGAGTTGTGTTGTGATGTCTTCCCGTGAGTCCTTGATCTTGATCGTACACGTTTGCGTGTATGATTAGTGTATGGTCAAATCGGGGGCATCACAAGTTGGGCCGACTGCCTGTAGGAATTCCCCTTCCACATTCCTTGGCCGAAGTTGAGTCTAGACATTGAAAAAACTTTTACTAACATGGCTGTGTGTCTTACGGGCCCACGTCGCCATTGGGTGGCATTAGGATCTTTTATTCCTCGTCTATACTGTGGGACTCCGATCTCTCTTCTATTCGGGTTAAATGAATTTTACTAAAACTAACATTAGGATCTCGTGATCACTTTCACCCGGAGAGCACCTTATTACCGATGATCGTCTGCTGCACCAGAAGATTCCGAGGATACTCTATGATGTTCTCTCGAGACTTTGTGCCATCGCTTTTGCAATTCCCATCCATCGATAAACCTCTATGGATAACCACGTACACTTGTCATTCATAGCTTCGATCCAAGTTGTCCTTGTTATCACTTGATACCCTGAAAAATTCTTCGATGTTCCAGGAATCCTTTGTCCCCACTGCTTTGCGGCCCTTTTCCGCATTAATACCCCTACGGATAATTCCTCGCACTTACCGAGTATCTGTTCTTCCCTCGTTGTTCATATGATTCACAAGATACATTGGAATACTATCTGAACTCCCCGTAATCCTCTTCCCATTGTTGCTCTGCAACTACTTGTCTGCCTGCATTATGGTTAATTTCAGAATTCTAGTAATCTCCGTTGACATCCTTTGTCATTATCATTTTGAGTCTGTTGATTCAATTTTTTGCGGATGCTCGCAATCCTCAATCAAATCCTAGAACTCATCCTTCCGGCTCAGACGTCATTTTTAACAAGGGTTGGATCTCGCCCAATCAAATTGCCATCAATTGTACCCCTGAGCCTGCTCAGCTTATCCATCCTTAATCAGAGTGTTTGCTTCTGATCCCTTGATTTGGAAATCATAATTCTTTTGCATTGAGCTTTGAGTTAGTCAGTTGTTTCTATACTCTGATCTCCTTGCATCCCTTCTTCCTATGGTTGAGTACCTATGCTCACATCACCACCAGATCCTTTGTTGGGTTTTATCTGACAACGTCCCTCATATTCAACCACTTTGGAAGTTCTTTCCCTGATACGTAATGCCATTGGTAAATCCTATTCTCTGATTTGGCCAACCATACTTTGCTTTCGAGATGGTGATATTTATTCTTGAAGTTTGTGGTATATGTTCCTAAGATGCCCGATGGGTTGAACCTATGCCTTCCTTAATATGTGTCAACTAGTTTTCATGAGTCATACTCTTCTGGTATTTTGCCAGATAAAATTTCAACACTACAACTTCTTCGGAAATGAGAAGTGAAAGAGAGGGTATGCATTGGAGAAGTGGGAGTCGACCTTGAACTTGTGTTCATGCCCATGGATACGATGTAGATCCTATCATGGAAGCTTCTGGTAATAATAACAGTTTCCTTGATATAATATCATCTGGTATCTGTGAATTGATCCTTTGCAATCGTGGTTCCGGCCATATTTTCTACTTGATCCCATTTCTCAAGCAAGTGAAAACACTTGTCTTCTACGGATCAATACATCTCCGCAACCCCTATGTCGATCTTCCTTCGAGTAATACCCTCTAGTATCTCAAGAATATCAAAGAACTGTGTTGCTTCCTATGAGTCTTTATCTAGTATTGCTGCTCACCGATTTCAGATTTCCCCCGGGCTCTGAGTTATTTCACTCGAGAACACCGATAAGCGAATCGATTCCGCACTCCGATTCAATAACTCTAAGTAATTTTCATTGCTTACGAGTTAAGTAACCCTTCAAGCCATTCCTAGCCTGATCGGCTATATCATTATTGTGCTAAATTTTAACTGTGCTACCTGGTCCTTCTTTTCGGAGCAAAATTTTTGACGATGAGCTAACCTTACGTCGATCTTTCTCATCATATAATTTTGCCTTAAACAGCAAGCTTGATTTCGAGTTTGTGTCGTACCCTTGGTTCTAATAACCTTTTGCTTCATCATTCCTTTGACTTGATGTCATCGCCGATCAATTACATCTTCATGAAATCTCTCGACAAAGGTGCCATGATCATCATCAACATTCTAGGTTCTTCCGAGATCTCTATCGAATTCTTGATGAGAAATACCCTCCTTGCCCCTCAATGATTTGTGTTATCATCGGCAACTTTATTGCCTTCCCTCCAACACAAACTTGTTCATGTTTTGTGTATTACCTTGAGTTCCTTTCTATCCAGCTTGTGTTATGTTCTACCTTGGAGTATTACCATCTCTCATGTCAAGGATGTCATGGGAATTTCACCACCTCTTGAGAATTCTTGATATAAGTGATACTTATCACCATCACCATTCTTTTCTTGGTCCATGTGTTGTTCCTAACAGGAATACCGACAGATGGACTAGCATTTTTAAAACTTCTAGCAACCTTATTGCTTTGAAGTGAATGGTCGATTGTTTCGTTTTAATTCTTTTGTTCATTAAGTCACCGTTCTAACATTTATCGTGCAACCCATCCCATATTTCGGGTGCACCTGTCAACCAATGTCTAATTGGGGATGTTTTCCTCGAACATACATCATTATATCATTTGATCTGACAATTGTTATCTCCTTGTTCACATAATTGTGGAAATATATCTTTTGTTAATCTTGATAAATTATCGCTGAGTCCATCAGCCACATCCTCTTCCTCTCCTTGGTTTAATGATGAACTTTTGTTTCGAAACTCATTTCCATAGTTCATTCCCGAGAATCTTACAATGTCTTCTCGTCAATTTGTGTTACACCCTTTTCTTCTCAGGCGTCCAGAGCCTGAGGTATCCCGGCACCAATCAGATCTGAATCTCGGTCAGATATGATGGTTGGAATATATTTCCATGAGTCATAACATTGGTCTTTATATGACTGGTAAGGTGGCGTCATTCCTAGCACACCTGACTGGAGGACCTATTGTTATAGTTTCCTTTTTAACAAGGTTATACATTCTCCCCTGAAGAAATTGTAATACTATGAGACTGACGCCGCTGCTGGTGCCCCGATCGACTACGCTGTTGACGACCCCTCTTTCTTGCCAGAACAACCAGGAAAGTCCCCCCCTTGATCACCAAATATCGCCTACTCTTCTGTCTACTTCTTGCATTAGAGTAGTGTAGCATGTTACTGGTTTCCATTAATCCTATTCTGATGCATAGCCTGTCATTGTTGCTACAACTGTTGATACCATACCTGCAATCCTAAATGCTTAGTATAGGATGCTAGATTATCATCAGTAGCCCTACATTCTTGTCAGTCTGCCATGCTATACTATCGGGCCATGATCACGTCGGGTGTTGATCACGGGTATATACTATGCATACATACTATACATGTTGTGACTAAAGTCGGGTCGGCTCGTTGAGTACCCGCAAGTGATTCCGATGTTGGGGGCTGAAGGGGCAGGTGGTTCCACCCAGGTATTGGTGGGCCAAGGTTCTTGACGGCCCCTGACTGTTACTTTGAGGCGGAGCCATAGGGCAGGCGGAGACCACCTAGGTGAGAGGTGGGCCTGGCCCTGTTCAACGTTCGTGATTACTTCAAAATAACACACTTAACGAGATCTGGGTATTTGATTTGAGTCTGGCTACTAGCCTATACGCACTAACCAACTATGCGGGAACAGTTATGGGCACTCGACGTCGTGGTATCAGCCGAAGCTTTCGTGACATCAGCGACCGGGCGGCGCGCGCCGGGTTGGACTAGAACGCCTGCTCTTGTATAAGGGAGGCTAGGTCTGCTCGCCGGCCGTGTTCGCAACATGCATGTGTGCAATGGGCGATGGGCCTAGACCCCTGCGCCATAGGATTTAGACCGGTGTGCTGACCTCTCTGCTGTCCCTAGGTTGGGCTACGACATGTTGATCTTCCGAGGCCGGGCATGACCCAGAAAAGTGTGTCCGAACAAAGGGGACCGAGCGTGTTGGGAAATGTGGTGCACCCCTGCAGGGAAGTTAATATATTCGAATAGCCGTGATCTTTGGTAACAGGACGACATGGATTTGTACCTTGACCTTATGACAACTAGAATCGGATACTTAATAAAATACACCCTTCCAAGTGCCAGATACAACCGGTGATCGCTCTCTCATAGGGCGACGATGGGAGGATCATTGGTTAGGATTTTGCTATGCGATGTTACTTGGTGAACTTACCATCTACTCTCTTCCTCTGCTGCAAGATGGAGGTTACCAGAAGCGTAGTCTTCGATAGGACTAGCTATCCCCCTCTTATTCCGGCATTCTGTAGTTCAGTCCACATATGTCACCCCTTTTTCATTTGATACCAATGCATACATATGTAGTGTAGCTCCTTGCTTGCGAGTACTTTGTATGAGTACTCATGGTTGCTTTGCTCCCCCTTTTCCCCCTTTCTATACCCGATTGCTGCGACTAGACGTTGCAGTCCAGGAGCCAGACGCCACTGTCGTGATGACTGCTACTACTCGGGAGGTGCCTACTACTACGTGCAGCCCGCTGACGACGGCCAGGAGTAGTTTAGGAGGATCCCAGGCAGGAGGCATGCGCCTCTTTCGATCTGTATCCCAGTTTGTGCTAGCCTTCTTAAGGCAGACTTGTTTAACTTATGTCTATACTCAGATATTGTTGCTTTCGCTGACTCGTCTATGATCGAGCGCTTGTATTTGAGCCCTCGAGGCCCCTGGCTTGTAATATGATGCTTGTATGACTTATTTTATTTGTAGAGTTGTGTTGTGATATCTTCCCGTGAGTCCCAGATCTTGATCGTACACGTTTGCGTGTATGATTAGTGTATGGTCAAATTAGGGGCGTCACACTTCTAGAGCTATCAGCAGTGCAGCTACTACTCGTGCATCCTATACAATCAAGAGAGAATCTTCAACACATGCGTCTTGATTGTGAAGCCATTGCTGGGCTCCCCTGTCTGGAAGAAGCCATTGACTGCTTCAGGGAGGTTGGTCTTCTACAGTTCGTCACTAACAAAGAACACTGGAATGAAGAGCTCCTGCTGCAGTTCTACCCCACACTTCACATTCGTGGATACAATAGGGATCCGAAGACATGGGTCCTTGAGTGGATGTCAAGAGATGCGCACCACAAAGCCAATGCTCAAGACATTATTGAGCTTACTTCCCTGCCCACTCCAGTTGAACTCCATGAGCCTGGTTGTTAGCTACACCAAAATGAACTGTAGAGTATCTTCCAGCGGCCTGAACCAAATATGAGTCAGATGCTCAGCATGATGAAGCCATTGCCTCAAGATGCTGATTGTCCCAAGGAGTTCTTCATCAAGGACCTTGAATACCTGCCCCGCACAGTCTATCATATTCTGAGGCATACTCTCTGGCCCATCAAGGGATACTCAACTGAAGCTAAACTTGAAGGAGCCATGAAGACTTTGGTATTTTATAATGTCAATGGCATCAGATTCAATTCCCAGGATTTCTTCATCAGATAGCTTGCTGCATCTGGAATTGATCTGTTTGGCTTGAAGTTTTATGCTCCATGGGTGATGCGCTTAATCAAGCTTCACTCTTCTGTTGACTATCAGCCATCAGCGCACAACCATCTTATCTTTTTGCCTGAGGTTGATCTATCAGTGGAAGCTATCTACCTTGAGCCAGCCAAGGAGCCACTTTATCTTCATAATGTTTATCACCAAAGCTTCATGCAACCAATTGAAGGCACTCATGTCCCCAATTCTGAAACTCCTACTTATCCTCTGGCTGGCAATATACATATGCCTCACCATGCAAACACTGAAGCCACTGACAGCACCATTGCTCAACGGCCTCGGAAGCATTCTCGTGCACTCAATGACCGAGAGCTTCTTGTGGCCTTACATCAGAAGCAGGACAAGCATCATGATTGGTTAAAGCGTCAGATGCAGAGCATCTTGGTGGATGTCAATCGCATTTGCAATCTTGCCACCAAGAACTCACTCGTAGCTTATGAAGCCTGTCGGCGGTCTTGGAAGAGTCTCACACTGCTATGCTCTGAAGATGATCTTTGCGAAGACGGCTTCACAAAGGGCCTCAAATTTGATTCCAAGCCTCCCCAGAATGCAAGCTGGCGTCGGACTCCTTCCATTTAAGATTCTGAGTATTCATCTTTGGCTGCAACTATTGTTGCGAGAGTCTTCGATGAAGAAGACAATTCCACTTCACCAATAATGGCTTCACTGCATATCGACACTGCACCAGGCCCCTCTGCACCACCAAACTCCAACGTCGACCTTGCTCCTGCATCTACTCCTGATGGGAACGAGTAGATACTCTATGTATACAAACCTTTTTGGTCCTTACTGACAAAAGGGAGAGAAGCATATGCGTTGATAGTCTTCAAGCAGGTCCTTTATGGGTGGTTCCTACTTTTTGCCAAGTGATTACAACCTTCGTCTTTTGATACATTTGAGTCTTTTGGTTGTAACACTTAAACTTGATGGTCGTCTGCTACTTTTTCTACTACTTTGTGATGTGATGATAAATTCCGCATTAAGTCATTCCACAGACGTCCATTTTTCATTATGCATGTTATTATCTTCATCATAACTTTATATGCATGATGAATTGTCTTCATAAGTTGAAGAGGATCTCCACAAAGTAAAACCTGCCATGTGCATTTGCATTCAAAAGCAAACAACTTATATGCACATCTTCAGGGGGAGCCTTTTGCTACTTACGAAGACAATGCCGTAATTCCCAACTTTCACGTACGTTTATCCCTGTAGAAAACTTCAACCAGTTTGTCATCAATCACCAAAAAGGGGGAGATTGTAAGTGCATCTAGTGCCACCCCTAGTTGGTTTTGGAGTATTGACGACAAACTTGGTTGAGGGACTAATGTGTTTGTTAGAATTGCAGGATAACACAGGTAGTAGTCCCTCATTGATTCGGTTTACCTACCAGAGATGACCCCTAAAAATGTATGAAGACATTGAAGACAAAGGTGGTCTATGAAGATATTCACAACGAAGATTATGACTCGAGAAGACATTCACGTGAAGACTATGGAGTGCGAAGACATAGTTGTTTCGTAGTTTCTTTTCTTCTTTGTTGAGTCATAGGAATCACCACACTTTTAAGTGGGGTCCAAGTGAACAAAGTCAGAGTGACTGAAGTGATGCTCAACCAAATCCTATGTCTTAGAGTGAAGACAATGAGAGCAAATTTATCCAGAGCTGGATGAGTCATCTTTACTTGTAGCCCAAGTCAAGCTGCCGCGTGATGGAGTCCTGGACTAAGGGGTCCTCGGGCGTCCGACCTGTTTGCCATGGGCCGGACTGATGGGCTGTGAAGATATGAAGACCGGAGACCGCACCCTTGTCCGGATGGGACTCTCCTTGGCGTGGAAGGCAAGCTTGGCGACTAAATATTTAGATTCCTTGCTTTGTAAGTGTGTAACCCTAGATCCTCCCGATGTCTATATAAACCGGAGGAGTTAGTCCGGAGAGAGAGACATTATCATAACCATACAAGCTAGGCCTCTAGGGTTTAGCCATTATGATCTAGTGGTAGATCAACTCTTGTAATACTCATATTCATCAAGATCAATCAAGCAGGACGTAGGGTATTACATCCATAGAGAGGGCCCGAACCTAGGTAAAACATTGTGTCCCCTGTCTCATGTTACCATCGACCTTAGACACACAGTTCGGGACCCCCTACCCGAGATCCGCCGGTTTTGTCACTGACATTGGTGATTTCATTGAGAGTTCCACTGTGCCGTAATCCAGAGGTCCGATGGCTCCTTCAACCATCTACAACGATGCTGCCCAAGGGGGAGTTTTCCTTCCCGGACAGATCTTCGTGTTCGGCGGCTTCGCTCTGCGGGCCAATTCGCTTGGCCATCTGGAGCAGATCGAAAGCTACGCCCCTTGCCATTAGGTCAGATTTGGGAGCTTGAACTACATTGTGGACATCCGTGGAGACTTGATCTTCACCGGATTCGAGACCGTGGCTGCCACTCCGGGTCACCTCGAGGGACATGACCTAAATCTGTCATTGGACTGCATCCAGGAGACAGCTCCCATAACCGCTCTGGCCTTAGATCCAGAGCAAACTGCGACATCCAAGGACGAGAGGATCGACCCCACCACGGAGGCCACAGATTCCATGGCGTTGGAGCCGCACATAGACTTGATCTCACACGATACACGTGTTGGGAAATGTAGTAATTTCAAAAAAAAAATTCCTACGCACACGCAAGATCATGGTGATGCATAGCAACGAGAGGGGAGAGTATTGTCTACGTACCCTCAGACCGTAAGCGGAAGCATTATGAGAATGCGGTTGATGTATTCATACGTCTTCACGATCTGACCGATCCAAGTATCGAACGCACGGCACCTCCGAGTTAAGCACACGTTCAGCTCGGTGATGTCCCACGAACTCTGATCCAGCAGAACTTCAATGGAGAGTTCCGTCAGCACAACGGCGTGATGAAGGTTTTGATGAAGCTACCGACGCAGGGCTTCGCCTAAGCACCGCTACGATATGACAGAGGTGGATTATGGTGGAGGGGGGCACCGCACACGACTAAAAGATCAACGATCCACTTGTGTGTCCATGGGGTGCCCCCCTTCCCTCGTATATAAAGGAGGAAGGAGGAGGAGGCCGGCCCTAGAGGAGGCGCCCCAAGTGTGGGGAGTCCTACTAGGACTCCCAAGTCCTAGTAGGATTCCCCTTTTGCTTTCCGGAGTAGGAGAGAAGAAAGAAGGAAAGAGAGAGGGAGTAGGAAAGGGCAAGGGGGGCGCCGCCCCCTTTCCCCTAGTCCAATTCGGACCCATGGGGGGGCGCATCCTTCCCTTTGTTCTGCCTCCTCTATTCCTGTATAGCCCAATAAGGCCCAATACTTCTCCCTGTGAATTTCCGTAACTCTCCGGTACTCCGAAAAATACCTGAATCACTCGGAACCTTTCCGATGTCCGAATATAGCCTTCCAATAAATCGATCTTTACGACTCGACCATTTCGACACTCCTCGTCATGTCCCCGATCTCATCCGGGACTCCGAACAAACTTCGGTCATCAAATCACATAACTCATAATACAAATCGTCATAGAACATTAAGCGTGCGGACCCTACGGGTTCGAGAACTATGTAGACATGACCGAGACTCATCTTCGGTCAATAACCAATAGCGGAACCTGGATGCTCATCTTGGTTCCTACATATTCTACGAAGATCTTTATCGGTCAAACCGCATAACAACATACGTTGTTCCCTTTGTCACCGGTATGTTACTTGCACGATATTCGATTATTGTTATCTCAATACCTAGTTCAGTCTCTTTACTCGTTTCATAATGCTACATCCCGTAACTAACTCATTAGCTATATTGCTTGCAAGTCTTATTGTGATGTGCATTACCGAGAGGGCCCAGAGATACCTCTCCGACAATCGGAGTGACAAATCCTAATCTCGATCTATGCCAACTCAACAAGTACCATCGGAGACACCTGTAGATCACCTTTATAATCACCCAGTTACGTTGTGACGTTTGGTAGCACACAAAGTGTTCCTCCGGTACTAGGGAGTTGTATAATCTCATAGTCATAGGAACATGTATAAGTCATGAAGAAAGCAATAGCAACAAACTAAACGATCATCGTGCTAAGCTAACGGATGGGTCAAGTCAATCACATCATTCTCTAATGATTTGATCCCGTTATTCAAATGATAACTCATGTCTATGGTTAGGAAACATAACCATCATTAATTCAACGAGCTAGTCAAGTAGAGGCAAACTAGTGACACTCTGTTTGTCTATGTATTCACACATGTACTAAGTTTCCGGTTAATACAATTGTAGCATGAATAACAAACATTTATCATGATATAAGGAAATAAATAATAACTTTATTATTGCCTAGAGTATATTTCCTTTAGTCTCCCACTTGCACTAGAGTCAATAATCTAGTTCACATCTTTATGTGATTAGTTCACATCTCCATGTGACTAATACCCAAAGGGTTTACTAGAGTCAATAATCTAGTTCACATTGCTATGTGATTAACACCCAAAAAGTGATCATGTTTTGCTTGTGAGAGAAGTTTAGCCCACGGGTCTGCAACATTCCGATCCGTATGTATTTCGCAAATTTCTATGTCTACAATGCTCTGCACGGAGCTACTCTAGCTAATTGCTCCCACTTTCAATATGTATCCATATCGAGACTTAGATTCATCTAGATCGATGTAAAAATCTTGCATCGATGTAACTCTTTACGACGAACTCTTTTATCACCTCCATAAACGAGAAATATTTCCTTAGTCCTCTAAGGATAATTTTGACCGCTGTCCAGTGATCTACTCCTAGATCACTATTGTACTCCCTTGCCAAAAAGATGCTAAGGTATACAATAGGACTGGTAAACAGCATAGCATACTTTATAGAACCTATGACTGAGGCATAGGGAATGACTTTTCATTCTCTTTCTATTTTCTGCTGTGGTCGGGTTTTGAGTCTTTACTCACCTTCACACCTTGCAACACATGCAAGAACTCCTTCTTTGACTGTTCCATTTTGAACTACTTCAAAATCTTGTCAAGGTATGTACTCATTGAAAAAACTTATCAAGCGTCTTGATCTATCACTATAGATCCTGATGCTCAATGTGTAAGCAGCTTCATCGAGGTCTTTCTTTGAAAAACTCTTTTCAAACACTCCTTTATGCTTTCCAGAAAATTATACATTATTTCCGATCAACACTATGTCATTCACATATACTTATCAGAAATGCTGTAGTGCTCCCACTCACTTTCTTGTAAATATAGGCTTCACCGCAAGTCTATATAAAACCATATGCTTTGATTACTTTATCAAAGCATATATTCCAACTCCGAGATGCTTGCACCAGTCCATAGATGGATCGTTGGAGCTTGCTCACTTTATTAGCACCTTTAGGATCAACAAAACCTTCTGGTTGCATCATATACAACTCTTCTTTTAAGAAATCCATGAAGGAATACAGTTTTGACGTCCATTTGCCAGATTTCATAAAATGCGGCAACTGCTAACATGATTTGGACAGACTTTTAAGCATCGATACGAGTGAGAAAATCTCCTTGTATTCAACGCCTTGAAATTGTCGAAAACATTTTGCGACAATTCGAGCTTTGTAGATAGTAACACTACTATCAGCGTCTGTCTTCCTCTTCAAGATCCATTTATTCTTAATGACCCACCGATCATCGGGCAAGTCAATCAAAGTCCATAATGTGCTCTCATACATGGATCCCATCTCAGATTTCATGGCCTCAAGCCATTTCGCGGAATCTGGGCTCATCATCGCTTCCTCATAGTTCATAGGTTCGTCATGGTCAAGTAACATGACATCCAGAACAGGATTACCGTACCACTCTGGTGCGGATCTCACTCTGATTGACCTACGGGGTTCAGTAGTAACTTGATCTGAAATTACATGATCATCATCATTAGCTTCCTCACTAATTGGTGTAGGGGTCACAAGAATAGATTTCTGTGATGAACTACTTTCCAATAAGGGAGCACGTACAGTTACCTCATCAAGTTCTACTTTCCCCCCACTCACTTCTTTCGAGAGAAACTCCTTCTCCAGAAAGGATCCATTCTTAGCAACGAATGTCTTGCCTTCGGATTTGTGATAGAAGGTGTACCCAACTGTCTCCTTTGGGTATCCTATGAAGATACATTTCTCTGATTTGGGTTTGAGCTTATCAGGATGAAACTTTTTCACATAAGCATCCCAACCCCAAACTTTAAGAAATGACAACTTTGGTTTCTTGCCAAACCACAGTTCATATGGCGTCGTCTCAACGGATTTAGATGGTGCCCTATTTAACATGAATGCAGCTGTCTCTAATGCATAACCCCAAAATGATAGTGGTAAATCGGTAAGAGACATCATAGATTGCACCATATCTAATAAAGTACGGTTACGATGTTCGGACACACCATTACGCTATGGTGTTCCACGTGGCGTGAGTTGCAAAACTATTCCGCATTGTTTCAAATGAAGACCAAACTCATAACTCAAATATTCGTCTCCACGATCAGATCGTAGAAACTTTATTTTCTTGTTACGATGATTTTCCACTTCACTCTAAAATTCTTTGAACTTTCCAAAATTTTCAGACTTATGTTTCATTAAGTAGATATACCCATATCTGCTCAAATCATCTGTGAATGTCAGAAAATAACGATACCCGCCGCAAGCCTCAACATTTATCGGATCGCATACATCAGTATGTATTATTTCCAATAGGTTAGTTGCTCGATCCATTGTTCCGGAGAACGGAGTCTTAGTCATCTTACCCATGAGACATGGTTCTCAAGCATCAACTGATTCATAATCAAGTGATTCCAAAAGCCCATCAGCATGGATTTTCTTTATGCGCTTTACACCAATATGACCTAAACAACAGTGCCACAAATAAGTTGCACTATCATTATTAACTTTGCATCTTTTGGCTTCAATATTATGAATATGTGTATCACTACGATTGAGATTCAATAAATCATTCACCTTGGGTGTATGACCATTGAAGGTTTTATTCATGTAAACAGAACAACAATTATTCTCTGACTTTAAATGAATAACCATATTGCAATAAACATGATCAAATCATATTCATGCTTAACGCAAACACCAAATAACATTTATTTAGTTTCAACACTAATCCCGAAAGTATAGGGAGTGTGCGATGATGATCATATCAATCTTGGAACCACTTCCAACACACATCGTCATTTCACCCTTATCTAGTCTATGTTAATTCTGCAATTCCCGTTTTGAGTTACTAATCTTAGCAACTGAACTAGTATCAAATATTGAGGGGTTTCTATAAACACTAGTAAAGTACACATCAATAACATGTATATCAAATATACCTTTGTTCACTTTGCCATCCTTCTTATCCGCCAAGTATCTAGGGCAGTTCCACTTCTAGTGACCATTTCCTTTGCAGTAGAAGCACTCAGTTTCAGGCTTGCGTCTTGCTTTGGGATTCTTCATGGGTGTGGCAACTTTCTTGCCATTCTTCTTGAAGTTCCCTTTCTTTCCCTTGCCCTTTTACTTGAAACTAGTGGTCTTGTCAACCATCAACACTTGATGCTTTTTCTTGATTTCTACCTTCGTCGATTTCAGCATTGCGAAGAGCTTTGGGAATTGTTTCCGTTATCCCTTGCATTTTATAGTTCATCACGAAGTTCTTGTAACTTGGTGATAGTGACTAGAGAACTCTGTCAATCAATATCTTATCTGGAAGATTAACTCCCACTTGATTCAAGCGATTGTAGTACTCAGAAATTCTGAGCACATGCTCACTGGTTGAGCTATTATCCTCCATCTTGTAGGCAAAACACTTGTCAGTGGTCTCATACCTCTCGACTCGGGCATGAGTCTGAAATACAAATTTCAGCTATTGGAACATCTTAAATGCTCCATGGTGTTCAAAACGTTTTTGAAGTCCCGGTTCTAAGCCGTAAAGCATGGTGCACTAAACTATCAAGTAGTCATCATACCGAGCTTTGCCAAACGTTCATAACGTCTCCATCTGCTCCTGCAATAGGTCCGTCACCTAGCGGTGCATCAAGGACATAATTCTTCTGTGCAGCAATGAGGATAATCCTCAGATTACGGACCTAGTCTGCATCATTGCTACTATCATCTTTCAACATAGTTTTTCTCTAGGAACATATGAAAAATAAACGGGGAGCTACATCGCGAGCTATTGATCTACAACATAGTTATGCAAATACTATCAGGACTAAGTTCATGATAAATTAAAGTTCAATTAATCATATTACTTAAGAACTCCCACTTAGATAGACATCCCTCTAGCCATCTAAATGATTACGTGATCCAAATCAACTAAACCATGTCCGATCATCACGTGAGATGGAGTAGTTTTCAATGGTGAACATCACTATGTTGATCATATCTACTATATGATTCACGCTCGACCTTTCGGTCTCAGTGTTCCGAGGACATATCTACATATGCTAGGCTCGTCAAGTTTAACCCGAGTATTCTATGTGTGCAAAACTGGCTTGCACCCGTTGTATGTGAACGTAGAGCTTATCACACCCGATCATCGCGTGGTGTCTCGGCACGACGGACTGTCGCAACGGTGCATACTCAGGGAGAACACTTATACCTTGAAATTTAGTGAGAGATCATCTTATAATGCTACCGCCGAACTAAGCAAAATAAGATGCATAAAGGATAAACATCACATGCAATCAAAATATGTGACATGATATGGCCATGATCATCTTGCACCCTTGATCTCCATCTCCAAAGTACCGTCATGATCTCTATCGTCACCGGCATGACACCATGATCTCCATCATCTTGATCTATATCAACGTGTCATCACATGGTCGTCTCGCCAACTATTGCTCTTGCAACTTTTGCTATCGCATAGCGATAAAGTAAAGCAATTATTTGGCGCTTGCATCTTATGCAATAAAGAGACAACCATAAGGCTTCTGCCAGTTGCCGATAACTTCAACAAAACATGATCATCTCAGACAAGAACTTATATCCCATCACGTCTTGACCATATCACATCACAACATGCCCTGCAAAAACAAGTTAGACGTCCTCTACTTTGTTGTTGCAAGTTTTACGTGGTTGCTACGGGCTGTGCAAGAACTGTTCTTCCCTACGCATCAAAACCCACAACGCGGTATAGTGATTGCTTTTTGATCTTCAGAAAGAAACCTGTTCATTGAATCTGATTCAACTAAAGCTAGAGAAATAGACACCCACTAGCCACCTGTGTGCGAAGTATGTCGGTAGAACCGGTCTCGCATAAGTGTACACGTAATGTCGGTCCGGTCCGCTTCATCCAACAATGCCGCTGAATCAAGAATCAACTAGTGACGGCAAGAAATATGTATATACCCATGCCCACAACTCCTTTGTGTTCTACTCATGCATATAAAATCTATGGATAAACCTGGCTCTGATGCCACTGTTGGGAAACGTAGCAATTTCAAAAAAATTCCTACGCACACGCAAGATCATGGTGATGCATAGCAACGAGAGGGGAGAGTATCGTCTACATACCCTCGTAGACCGTAAGCGGAAGCGTTATAAGAACGCGGTTGATGTAGTCGTACGTCTTCACAGTCCGACCGATCCAAGTACCGAACGCACGACACCTCCGAGTTCAGCACACGTTCAACTCGGTGACGTCCCACGAACTCTGATCCAGCATAGCTTCGAGGGAGAGTTCCGTCAGCACGACGACGTGATGACGGTGTTGATGAAGCTACCGACGCAGGGCTTCGCCTAAGCACCGCTACGATATGACCGAGGTGGATTATGGTGGAGGGGGGCACCACACACGGCTAAAAGATCAATGATCAACTTGTGTGTCCATGGGGTCCCTCCTGCCCTCGTATATAAAGGAGGGAGGAGGAGGAGGCCGTCCCTAGAGGAGGCGCGCCAAGTGTTGGGAGTCCTACTAGGACTCCCAAGTCCTAGTAGGATTCCCCTTTTCCTTTCCGGAGTAGAAGAGAAGAAAGAAGGAAAGAGAGAGAGAGGGAGTAGGAAAGGGCAAGGGGGGGGCATCGCCCCCTTTCCCCTAGTCCAATTCAGACCCATGGGGGGGCACCTCCTTCCCTTTGTCATGCCTCCACTATTCCCGTATGGCCCAATACTTCTCCCGGTGAATTTCCGTAACTCTCCGGTACTCCAGAAAATATCTGAATCACTCGGAACCTTTCTGATGTCTGAATATAGCCTTCCAATATATCGATCTTTCCGTCTCGACCATTTCGAGACTCCTCGTCGTGTCCCCGATCTAATCCGGGACTCCGAACAAACTTCAGTCATCAAATCACATAACTCATAATACAAATCGTCACAGAACGTTAAGCGTGCGGACCCTACGGGTTCGAGAACTATGTAGACATGACCGAGACTCATCTCCGGTCAATAACCAATAGCGGAACCTGGATGCTCATCTTGGTTCCTACATATTCTATGAAGATCTTTATTGGTCAAACTGCATAACAACATACATTGTTCCCTTTGTCATCGGTATGTTACTTGCCCGAGATTCGATCGTCGATATCTCAATACCTAGTTCAATCTCGTTACTGGCAAGTCTCTTTACTCATTCTGTAATGCTACATCCCATAACTAACTCATTAGCTACATTGCTTGCAAGGCTTATTGTGATGTGCATTACCGAGAGGGCCCAGAGATACCTCTCCGACAATCGGAGTGACAAATCCTAATCTCGACCTATGCCAACTCAACAAGTACCATCGGAGACACATGTAGAGCACCTTTATAATCACCCAGTTACGTTGTGACGTTTGGTAGCACACAAAGTGTTCCTCCGGTACTCAGGAGTTGTATAATCTCATAGTCATAGGAACATGTATAAGTCATGAAGAAAGCAATAGCAACAAACTAAACGATCATCGTGCTAAGCTAACAGATGGGTCAAGTCAATCACATCATTCTCTAATGATGTGATCCCGTTAATTAAATGACAACTCATGTCTATGGTTAGGAAACATAACCATCATTGATTCAACGAGCTAGTCAAGTAGAGGCAAAATAGTGACACTCTATTTGTCTATGTATTCACACATGTACTAAGTTTCCGGTTAATACAATTGTAGCATGAATAATAAACATGTATCATGATATAAGGAAATAAATGATAACTTTATTATTGCCTCTAGGGCATATTTCGTTCAACCTGTGCCACCGGAACTCTAGACTCGTTTCCGGCTGTATGTTCCGAACCATGTGAGCCCGCGGACGCTGAACTTGATCGTTTGTTGATCTTTGAATTCAGCACCGCAGACATCTTCCAGCACTCGCCTTTGGGCGACATGCTAAACTCATTAAAGAACCTGTCCTTGGCGGAGGACTCGCAGCCGAATTATATCCGGTTCGAACTATGGGCTGACGATGGAGAATTTTGCTCCCCACCCGCCACCCACTTCATAGCCACGGTCGAGGATTTAACCGACGCACTTGATTACGACTTCGAGGACATCAACGGTATGGACGACGATGCTGGAGAAGAAGAGGCCCAGAACCCGCCGTTCACCGGTCGCTAGACGGCCACTTCCTCGTACGATGTATACATGGTGGATGCACCAAAGGAGAATAGCGGCGATGACAAGGAAGATCCAGCCGACGATAAACCTTCTGAAATACAATCCAAGCACCGACGTCAGCGGCGCCACTCTAAGTCACGCCGCAGTAAAGATAGCAGCACCGACACAGGAGAAGATAACACTCCAGAAGGTGCCGAAGACAACGAAGACCCCATTGCAATAGCTAATGAACAAGATGAACGGGAAGATGGGCAAGTTAGCCCTGGTAAATAGGCCACGCACAAAGACTCAGAGGATGGAAGTTATCTTCCTCTCTCCGAGGATGAGGTGAGCCTCGGCACCGATGATTTCATCGTGCCTGAGGAACCTCTTGAGCAGGAGCGCTTCAAGCGCCAGCTAATAGCCACTGCAAGGAGCCTGAAAAAGAAGCAGCAACAGCTTCAAGCTGACCAAGATGTGCTCAATGATAAATGGACTGATGTCCTAGCAGCCGAAGAATACGGCCTCAAGCGCCAAACCAAAAGCTACCCAAAGCGCAAATTGCTACCTCAGTTTGACGAGGAGGAGCCGGAATACATACCACCATCGTACAATGCGGCTGACCGACCATCACGTGGTCGGGACAAAACGGCAGCTCACGCCGAACACCAGCCCGCCCCACCTCATCACACAGGTAGAGGTAAATTATCCCACGGCCACACATATGACCTCCGGCAAAACCTGAACAATAAAGCAGGACATACCAGATCAATCTACGAATTGCGAGGACATGCCTCGACACGCGATGACGGCCACCTATTCGGACGTGACAAACTTAGTCATGCGCGGGCTGAAAACCGCAGACGGACTCCATCAGAGCTACGTCGCGATACGACCCGATATAGAGGCGCCGCACACCCTCATTGCTTCACTAATGAGGTCATGGATCATGAATTCCCAGAAGGGTTCAAACCCGTGAATATAGAATCATACGATGGAACCACGGACCCCGCGGTGTGGATCGAAGACTTCATTCTCCACATTGATATGGCCTGCGGCGATGACCTCCACGCCATCATATACCTCCCTTTAAAACTCAAGGGGCCAGCTCGGCATTAGCTCAACAGGTTGCCCGCAAATTCTATTGGCAGCTGGAGGACTTGGAAGAGGCCTTCCTCGATAACTTCCAAGGTACATATGTTCGACCTCCGGACGCTGATGACTTAAGCCATATAGTTCAACAGCTCGAAGAGTCCGCCAGGAAATTCTGGACTAGGTTCTTAACTAAAAAGAACCAAATCGTCGATTGTCCAGATGCTGAAGCCGTAGCAGCCTTCAAACACAACATCCGCGATGAATGGCTCGCTCGCCACCTCGGCCAAGAAAAGCCAAAATCCATGGCGGCCCTCACGGCACTCATGACCCTCTTTTGTGCGAGCGAGGACAGTTGGTTGGCCCGTAGGAAAAACAATGCAAGCGACGCCGGCACCCCTGAAGAAGACAAGTCTTGACGCAACAAATACAAGCGTCGAAACAACAGTGATAACACCAAGGACACGACAGTCAATGCCGGATTCAGTGGCTCTAAGTCTGGTCAACGGAAGAAGCCATTCACCCATCCAGCTTGGACCGCATACTTGATCATCCGTGCCAGATTCGTGGCACCCCGGACAAACCACCTAATCATACAAATAGAGATTGATGGGTTTTTAAACAGGCCGGCAAATTAAACACCGAGAACAGGGAAAAGGGATCGCAAAGCGCTGACGATGATGAAGAGCTCGGGTAACCAAACACAGGGGGATAGAAGAAGTTTCCCCCTCAGGTGAAAACACTGAACATGATATACGCTACCCACATCCCCAAGAGGGAGCGCAAGCGTGCGCTCAGGGACATCTACGCGGTAGAACCAGTCCCCCAAAATTTAATCCATGGTTGTCATGCCCGATCACTTTTGATTGTCGGGATCATCCGACCAGTATCCGTCACGGTGGCTCGGCCGCACTGGTCCTAGACCCAATAATTGATGGGTTCCACCTTGTAGTATCGAAAGTATGTCTAGAGGGGGGGGTGATTAGACTACTTGACCAAATAAAAACTTAACCTTTTCCCAATTTTAGTTCTTGGCAGATTTTAGCTATTGTAGGACAAGTCAAGCAATCATCACACAATTCAAGCAAGCATGCAAAGAGTATATTGGCAGCGGAAAGTAAAGCATGCAACTTGCAAGAATGTAAAGGGAAGGGTTTGGAGAATTCAAACGCAATTGGAGACACGGATGTTTTTCCCGTGGTTCGGATAGGTGGTGCTATCCTACATCCACGTTGATGGAGACTTCAACCCACGAAGGGTAACGGTTGCGCGAGTCCACGGAGGGCTCCACCCACAAAGGGTAACGGTTGCGCGAGTCCACGGAGGGCTCCACCCACGAAGGGTCCACGAAGAAGCAACCACCCACAAAGGGTCCACGAAGAAGCAACCTTGTCTATCCCACCATGGCCATCGCCCACGAAGGACTTGCCTCACTAGCGGTAGATCTTCACAAAGTAGGCGATCTCCTTGCCCTTACAAACTCCTTGGTTCAACTCCACAATCTTGTCGGAGGATCCCAAGTGACACCTAGCCAATCTAGGAGACACCACTCTCCAAGAAGTAACAAATGGTGTGTAGGTAATGAACTCCTTGCTCTCGTGCTTCAAGTGATAGTCTCCCCAACACTCAACTCTCTCTCATAGGATTTGGATTTTGTGGAAAGAAGATTTGAGTGGAAAGCAACTTGGGGAAGGCTAGAGATCGAGATTCATATGATAGGAATGGAATATCTTGGTCTCAACACATGAGTAGGTGGTTCTCTCTCAGAACATATGAGTTGGAATTGTGTATGTGTTCTGATGGCTCTCTCCATGAATGAAGAGGAGGTGGAGGGGTATATATAGCCTCCACACAAAATCCAACCGTTACACACAGTTTTCCAATCTCGGTGGGACCGAATCAACAAACTCGGTCGGACCGAAAAGGTAAACCTAGTGACCGTTAGAGATTATTGGTGGGACTGACATGCAACTCGGTAGGACCGATATGGTTAGGGTTTGGGCATAACGTAATCTCGGTGAGACCGATTACACAAACTCGGTGGGACTGATTTTGGTAATAAGCTCACCAGAGAGTTGGTCAGGCAAACTCGGTGGGACCGATTTGCTCTTTCGGTGAGACCGAAAAGTTACAAAAAGGAAACACTGAATTTACATTGCAATCTCGGTGGGACCGATTCGCTCTTTCGGTGAGACCGAAAAGTTATGAAAGGGAAACAGAGAGTTTGCAATCCCATCTCGGTGAGACCGAGATCCCTATCGATAGAACCGAATTGCTAGGGTTTGGCAGTGGCTTATGACAAATGAAACTCGGTGGCGCCGGATAGAAAGAATCGGTAGGACCGAGTTTGGCTTAGGGTTTAGGTCATATGTGGATATGGGAAAGTAGTTGTGGGTTTTGGAGCATATCACTAAGCACATGAAGCAAGAGGCTCATTAAGCAACACCTCATCCCTCCTTGATAGTATTGGCTTTTCCTAAAGACTCAATGTGATCTTGGATCACTAAAATGTAAAATGAAGAGTCTTGAGCTTTTGAGCTTGAGCCAATCCTTTGTCCTTAGCATTTTGAGGGTTCCACTTTCACATCCATGCCATGCCAATCATTGAGCTTTCCTGAAATAATCATCTTGGAATAGCATTAGCTCAATGAGCTATATGTTGTTATGAATTACCAAAACCACCTAGGGATAGTTGCACTTTCAATCTCCCCCTTTTTGGTAATTGATGACAACATATAGATCAAAGCTTCGACAAATGATAATAAGCATGAGATATATCGTCGCTCTGAGAAGTATGTGACAAGTAAGAGCTTCCCCTAAATTTGTGCATATTTAAAATTTGCTTTGGACTGCAAATGCACAAAGATTTAGAGTCATGGGTTACTCTTCCATGTCACATACATCTTGGTGGAGCGCTTAAAATGATAAGAATGAAATACATGCACTCATCACCAAGAAAAGTGAATGATCACATAAGATAGATAAGATAATAGCATTAAGCAAACATTAAGTGTAGCTTATGATCAAACACATGATCATCAATGTCTCACAAGCATAGTATCTCAAGCACTCAAAAGCAAACAAAGTTCGAAAAACCACCAAATAAAGCAAGAGAGAATAAAAGCAACACTATCTCTTTCTCTCGAGGCCTATGATCTATACATTTTCTCCCCCTTTGGCAACAAGTTACCAAAAAGTTCCTAGAAAATGCATAGTGCTAGATCGACTCTCAGGCTTGATCTTCAGGTGGTGGTGGAGTCCGGAGCACTCCAAGGACGAAGCCTTCTGTAGACATGGTTGGAGTTGAGGCTGAAGTAGATGCTGGAGCTGGTGGAACTGAGGCTGTAGCTGGTGCAGACGTGGTGGCTCTGGTGTCAGCAACTGGCACTACAGATGACCTCGGACCTCGTGGCACTCTGGCAAAGGCATCAGTTGTAGTCCTGCCTCTCCTCTCCTGCATGTCATCTTGGAGCTGCTCCACTGCAGTCTGAATCTCTGTCACCTTGACATCCAAGTCATAGAACTTTTGTTTCATGATTCTCTCTAGGCTTGCCTGGTTCTGAGTTAGGGTGGCTAGTCCTTTCTCAATCCGCAGGGTGGATGCAATTAGGTAACCAAGCTGCTCTTGTTTGGTTTTCAAGAAATACTCAGATGCCTCCTCTTGAGTTGGCATCTTGGCAGCTTTCTCCTTCCTTGCCTTCTCCTTCTTTGCTTGTGCTTATGCAGACGATGGCTCATTCTCAGTCATAACAACTTGATTATCTTCAAAATCTGGACGGATGGGCAGGTGTTCCTTGTCCAATAAGTATATGCCCATGCCCATCTTGGAGTTAATGAGCTCCTGAATTTGAGGGGCATATCCACAGCTCCTCTTCTGATCAGCTGCTGTCCTCTTAATGGTCTCTACCATGAGGCTCATCACCTTGAACTTCTGTGGCACATCAAATATATGAAGCAAATTGATCGCATGGCCTCTGATCATCTTGTGATCACCTGACTTGGGCAACAAGGTGTGCCTCAGTATCCAATTGATGGTTGGCAGCCCTGACAGAAGATAATGCACAGACCCAAACTTGAAAGTATCAAGTGCCTCGTTTGGGATCTCCTTGTACATGTTTGACATTGAGTTATGATCCATCTTCTTCTTGGCATAGATATCCAAGTCATCCTCATGCTCCTCTGGGGCATTGATCAGCTGAGCCCATTCAGCAACTGTAGATTGGTACCTCGTACCCTCAGATATCCATGTGATCCTCCCATCTGGATAAAAATGTGCTGTGGAGTAGAATTGCATAATGAGTTCCTCGTTCCACTTTGTGAGCTTCTGCCCAACAAAGTCTGCTACTCCACAAGCATTGAAGCTGTCATACACTCCAGGGTAGTACTCTTCGTTGTCCTTGATGTATTGCCAATCGACCCATCTCATGTCACAGACTATTGGCTTCTTGTCAAGCAAAACTGTCTCATAGAAGTCCTGCAGTTCCTTGGTGTGAAATCTGTAATCCACAGCAGTTCTTCTCCTTGAAGCATACGGATCTGCTTCTCTCCACTTCCTCAGCCTTGAGTCTCTCCTGAGCTTCATATCCTCAGCCACAGGATGAGCATCGTTGTGGTCTGGGATCTTGGGCTTGAGTTTTCTGAGTACTTGCTCTTCATCATATTCTTCTGCAGCTTCAGGCACTGGGCCTTGTTCTTCTCAGTTGCAGGTATGCTCCTCGTGTTTCTCTTTGGTGCAGACTTGGGCTTGGAGGCAGCTTTGGGTGCATCTTTGGGCTTAGATGCAGTAGCCCCTGATCTTATAGCATCACCCATAAGCTTAGGTGCCTTAGGTGCTGGTGCAGCAACCTCTTCTTCTTCCTCTTCTTCCATGATGGAAGCCTTTCCAAGCACTCTGGCTACGGTCTTCTTGACCCTTTCCTTCCTTTTCTTTCCTTCAGCAGCAACTGGCTCTATGGTTGCAGGCTTTTCAGGAATCTGAGTTGAAACTCTGGCCTTTGGCATAGGCTTCCTGCCTGCCTGCTGGCCTTTTGATCTTTAACCCTGGCTTTGTGCCCTATGCTGGCTCAACTCTCTTGGAAGTTGCTTCCTCTTCTGCCACATAGTCTTCATCCTCAGATTCTGAAGTTCTCTTCTTCCTCTGTCTGGTGGCAGCTTTTGGCAGATTGCTAGGGGTGCTCCTGCTGCCTTCATCAGAAGAACTGGATGGACTAGTGCCCTCACTCATGTGCACTTGCTGTTCTGACACATTCTGGCTGTCACTCTGATCTGACATGATGAACAGTTTATAGATGAGGTAGAATAGATGAGCATCACAAAATGCAGAGATTTTTGCAAAAGAATGATCCAAAAACTTAGTTTTAGTTTCCCACTGAAATCATCTCGGATCTACTGATTTTTAAACTCGGCGATACCGAAGCAGTTTTAGAACCTAAACTAGTGAACTCGGTTGGACCGAGTCACAGTTCGGTGGCACCGAGACTGCTAGGGTTTCACAAAGTTCCAAAATCGGTCACACCGATAAGTAATTCTCGGTCAGACCGGGTCTCACTTGTGCAATGGCATAAGCCAAATCGGTGGGACCGAGTTTTTCAACTCGGTGGGTCCAAGATGGTTTCGGCGGAAACCTAACCCTAAAATTTTCGAATCAAACCTAATCTACGAGCGCATTGACTGGATAGGAGTGTTTCAATCGTGGCAAGAATCATGATGATCACAATGTGCTAGGAATCGGATTGGAGAATAGCACAAAGATCGAGTCCATACCCTAGTTCGGCGGAGACTCGCTACGGCGGCAACGGCGGGGTAGAATTCCGTTGACGGCGATGGAGACCAGCGACTGGAGGCGGCTGGCGGCGAGGAGACGATCCGGAGACCAAGTTGGCAGAGCAGGCTATCGCGCGGGCGAAGGGGTTCGGAGAAATTTCCAAATTTTTGCCCGTGACTATATATAGCCCGACCCTGTCGGTGTGACCGAGTGGAACAGCTCGGTGGCACCGAGATGCAAAACTGTATACAGTTGTTGCAACTCGGTGTGACCGAATGGTTCAAATCGGTTGCACCGAGATCGAAAAACTAGATCAACTTAATGATCTCGGTAGGACCGAAAGTAGGGTATCGGTCAGACCGAGAATCATAAAGAGGTTTTGGAAGTTTAAGTCTATGACGAATCGGGGACTCCGAGCGCTCCTCACACAGAGTGGTTCGAATCTGACTTGATCAAATTTTGTGATGTAGCATGAATAGAGTTTGAGACGAGAAAAGCATAGATAGCTAGAGGAGGTTCTTAGGCATTCTTGTCCATCCACTTGGCAAAAGGAAATAAAACCAAACAATCAAAACAACAAGTGGATGTCCTCGAATGAGTAAAATATGCAACCAGCATGCTCACACAATAAGATGGCAAATGAAATATGTGACAAGGCATGCACAACCAATTCTAGCATCTATCAAGCAATTTGCGATGACAAGGTCATCTATATATGAGTATATTGACTTAGGAGTCAAGTGAGAACACTTGATCATAGGTCATACTCATCGTTTAAGCTCAAGTGGGGTTACCACTTTTACATAAAGCATTGTTGTGTTCACATCTTTAGAGTTGCTTTAGCTCAAGTCTTAGAGTAATGCTCCCCCTAGATGTGATATCCCCCCTTAGAGGGATGAACTAACCTCGGGTTTTGTCGATGATGACTTCATGTAGATGTTGAAGATGTGGATGCTCAACGTTGATGTAGATCACTTGGAGCTATCCATTTGAGTGAATTGCACTTTCAATACCTACATGGGTTAGTCCCACAAGGAACAACCAAGGATATCCATAGACATAGAGTGATGCACACACAAGATGATGTCCATGAAAACTTTTAGGTTACCTTGTCCCTTGTCTTACCAACAAGAGGGTTTGTGACTCCTTGAACTAGTGCAAGATGTGGAAGTTGATTGCACTTGTTCTTGCCAAAATGATAAGAGTGAAGTATGTTGGCGGAGTTACCCTCAAGAACTCTCTAGTTCTTCTTCTTTTGGATCCACACCATCTTGATGGGAATCCTTGGAGTTGTAGTCATACTTGATGAAGTGGAACTTGAAGTAGTCTTGGGAATCCACTTGACTAAGGTCTTAGGAGCTTCTTCAAATGCATCAGTTTCCTCTTGAAGCTTGTCCTTGCCTTTTTGCTTGTGGTCTTGTGGCGGAAGATCATCTTGAGCTTGTGTCCCCTTGAAAGAAGTATCATACTTCTCTTGTTGAGGAACAAACTTTGTCTTGGGTTATTGATCTTCTTCCCACTCAACTCCATTGGCATTGAACTTTCGTTCAAAACCAACACCTTGATTCTTCCGGTGCATTCCTTGCTTGCGCACAATTTCCTCGAATTGCTTACTCCCGGCAAGGCTTTTGTACACTCCTTTCTCTATAATTCCCTTCAATAAGCTATTTTCTTGCTCAAGTGTAACTTGTCTAAGAGAATCATTAGTGTAATCAATAGAACTACTAGAAGCAACAATATTGGATTCAGCATGATCATTGTTACTGCTAGAGGAAGAATTTTTCTTGTTCTTGTTACTAGACTTGACTTGAGGCATGTAAGTGGATAAGAGTAAACGCTTGGCAATGTAAGAAGAACTTTTCTTGCGGAGATCATCATTGATTCCTTTTAAGAACTCATGCTCTTGCTCAAGATTGAGCTTTTCAAAGCGTAATTTCTCATGAGCTCTTAAAAGTTCTCGATGATCTTCGAAGATAGTTTCATGAGCTAACTTAAGAGTGTTTAGTTCTTTAGTTAGAGCCTGAATCTTCTCCTTATCATTTTCATTCGTTTTATCTTGATTAGGATGATTAATTGAAGTTTCATCATAGTATTCATCACTAGAGTTGTCAACAAGCAAATCATCACCTAACAAGTCATCTTCATCACTACTGAAATCAACATACTCGGGGTGTGTTACCTTAGGACCTTTGGCCATGAAGCATCTTCCAATTCCTTCATTTGGTGAGTCAAATATGTCGTAGGAGTTGGTTGACACAAGTGCTAGACCGGCAACACCTTCATCTTGAGTATCTTCGGAGTCGGAGTGATAACTTCTCTCGGAGTGGCTGTCGGAGTCGGAGTCGGATACCCATTCACCAACATGAGCTTGATGTCTTCGTTTTGTGTAGCTCCTTGATGATTTTTCCTTCCTTTCCGAATCCTTGCTTCTCCGTGAGTATCTTCATTCGTAACGATCATCTCTACTCCTTCTCTCTCTTGGTGGTGATTCTTTGCTTCTGCTTTCTGGAGAATCTTCTCTTCTCTTGTAGGGAGCCGTACACTCACTGGAATAGTGTCCGGGTCTTCCACAACTGTAGCAGTTTCGCTCTCGACTAGAAGATCTTTTGTCATTGTAGGACCTTGACTTGAAGCTTCTATCTTTGCTTCTACTCTTGTAGAACTTGTTGAAGTTCTTCACCATTAAGCTCAATTCTTCATTGAAGTCTTGTTTCTCACTTGATGATGTAGGGGCTTCACATGAGGCTTTGTAGGCACCACTTGATTTGTTGTGAAGTTCCTTTTTATCCTTAAGTGACATCTCATGAGCAACAATTCTTCCAATCACCTCCGTTGGCTTGAGATCTTTGTAATTGGGCATCATTTGGATCAATGTGCACATGGTATCATATTTTCCATCCAAGGCTCTTAGAATCTTCTTGATGATGAATCTATCGGTCATCTCTTCGCTTCCTAAGCCGGCAATCTCATTTGTGATGAGAGCAAGCCTAGAGTACATTTCAGCGACACCTTCACCATCCTTCATTTTGAACTTGTCAAGTTGACTTTGAAGCACATCCAACTTGGATTCCTTGACGGAGTCGGTACCTTCGTGCATATCAATCAAAGTGTCCCAAATTTCCTTTCCATTCTCAAGACGGCTGATTTTGTTGAATTCTTCGGGGCACAATCCGTTGAAGAGAATATCACAAGCTTGAGCATTGTATTGCAACATCTTCAAATCATCCGCGGTAGCTTCACGGTTTGGTTCTTTCCCATCAAAGAAGTCACCTTGCAAACCAACACACACAATAGCCCAAACATCGGGGTTATGTCCAAGAATATGCATTTTCATTTTATGCTTCCAACTAGCAAAATTAGTACCATCAAAGTAAGGACCTCTACGGTGATAATTTCCCTCGCTAGACGCCATACTCTCCTAGGTTGTGAAACCAAGGCTATGACCACCAAAAGCTATGGAGATCAAAGCAAATGGAGACCAAAGCTCTGATACCACTTGTAGGATCGAAAGTATGTCTAGAGGGGGGGTGATTAGACTACTTGACCAAATAAAAACTTAACCTTTTCCCAATTTTAGTTCTTGGCAGATTTTAGCTATTGTAGGACAAGTCAAGCAATCATCACACAATTCAAGCAAGCATGCAAAGAGTATATTGGCAGCGGAAAGTAAAGCATGCAACTTGCAAGAATGTAAAGGGAAGGGTTTGGAGAATTCAAACGCAATTGGAGACACGGATGTTTTTCCCGTGGTTCGGATAGGTGGTGCTATCCTACATCCACGTTGATGGAGACTTCAACCCACGAAGGGTAACGGTTGCGCGAGTCCACGGAGGGCTCCACCCACAAAGGGTAACGGTTGCGCGAGTCCACGGAGGGCTCCACCCACGAAGGGTCCACGAAGAAGCAACCACCCACAAAGGGTCCACGAAGAAGCAACCTTGTCTATCCCACCATGGCCATCGCCCACGAAGGACTTGCCTCACTAGCGGTAGATCTTCACGAAGTAGGCGATCTCCTTGCCCTTACAAACTCCTTGGTTCAACTCCACAATCTTGTCGGAGGATCCCAAGTGACACCTAGCCAATCTAGGAGACACCACTCTCCAAGAAGTAACAAATGGTGTGTAGGTAATGAACTCCTTGCTCTCGTGCTTCAAGTGATAGTCTCCCCAACACTCAACTCTCTCTCATAGGATTTGGATTTTGTGGAAAGAAGATTTGAGTGGAAAGCAACTTGGGGAAGGCTAGAGATCAAGATTCATATGATAGGAATGGAATATCTTGGTCTCAACACATGAGTAGGTGGTTCTCTCTCAGAACATATGAGTTGGAATTGTGTATGTGTTTTGATGGCTCTCTCCACGAATGAAGAGGAGGTGGAGGGGTATATATAGCCTCCACACAAAATCCAACCGTTACACACAGTTTTCCAATCTCGGTGGGACCGAATCAACAAACTCGGTCGGACCGAAAAGGTAAACCTAGTGACCGTTAGAGATTTTCGGTGGGACTGACATGCAACTCGGTAGGACCGATATGGTTAGGGTTTGGGCATAACGTAATCTCGGTGAGACTGATTACACAAACTCAGTGGGACCAATTTTGGTAATAAGCTCACCAGAGAGTTGGTCAGGTAAACTCGGTGGGACCAATTTGCTCTTTCGGTGAGACCGAAAAGTTACAAAAAGGAAACACTGAATTTACATTGCAATCTCGGTGGGACCGATTCGCTCTTTCGGTGAGACCAAAAAGTTACGAAAGGGAAACAGAGAGTTTGCAATCCCATCTCGGTGAGACCGAGATCCCTATCGGTAGAACCGAATTGCTAGGGTTTGGCAGTGGCTTATGACAAATGAAACTCGGTGGCGCCGGATAGAAAGAATCGGTAGGACCAAGTTTGGCTTAGGGTTTAGGTCATATGTGGATATGGGAAAGTAGTTGAGGGTTTTGGAGCATATAACTAAGCACATGAAGCAAGAGGCTCATTAAGCAACACCTCATCCCTCCTTGATAGTATTGGCTTTTCCTAAAGACTCAATGTGATCTTGGATCACTAAAATGTAAAATGAAGAGTCTTGAGCTTTTGAGCTTGAGCCAATCCTTTGTCCTTAGCATTTTGAGGGTTCCACTTTCACATCCATGCCATGCCAATCATTGAGCTTTCCTGAAATAATCATCTTGGAATAACATTAGCTCAATGAGCTATACGTTGTTATGAATTACCAAAACCACCTAGGGATAGTTGCACTTTCACACCTGACTCGCGTCCTTATGGATGGAGGTAGCAGTCTCAATCTGCTCTATCAGGATACAACGCGAAAAATGGGCATTAACCCATCACGGATCAAGCCCACCAGGACTACCTTCAAAGGAGTCATACCAGGTGTAGAGGCCCGCTATACGGGCTCATCACACTAGAAGTTGTCTTCGGATCTGCAGACAACTTCCGAAGCGAGGAGTTAATCTTCGACATCGTCCCCTTCCGCAGCGGCTATCACGCACTGCTCGGACGAACCGCATTTGCTCGATTCAACGCAGTACCACACTATGCTTATCTCAAGATCAAGATGCCCGGTCCATGCAGCGTCATAACGGTCAACCGAAATACGGAACCCTCCCTTCGTACAGAAGAGCACACAGCTGCCTTAGCAGCAGAAGCACAGAGCGGCCTTCTCAAGTAGAACCTTAATTCGGTTACCGAGCCCACGGACACCGTTAAGAGGGTCCGAACTACTATGCAGTAGGAGAGCTCGGCTCGTCAGGAGCTCGACTAGCAATACGGCCTCCGTCTCAGTCCCGATCAAGTGGTGGCATTCGTGCCGCGTGTAAGTAACTACGCACTAAAAATCCCATGGGCATCGACGGAGGCATAGCTAGCTTGTGGTCCATAGTACGGCTCAACCGACATCGGATACACACATACTTTCACTTTTACTTGTTTTCTTTTCAGGTCTCAATCCCACATGCCCCATCTGATGGTCTGGTCCTCGGTCCTCTTGAAGGATAAACACACCAAGACGGCGAGAAAGGCAGACATACGGGGACTTTTTAGGTGATTCCATTAACGATAACCCTACCTTTTTTCAGGACCCGCATGAAGCTCTCCCTTGGTTTCGGCATAGCCTGTTGCTTATCGCACTACCTATATCAATGTGCCTTGACATACTAATTAAATTACAATAAGAACAGTTTGTGGCTGGAGCTTTAGGACCCTGGCTTTTTACCTTTGTACCTTTTCTATTTTCTTTCTCTTTTTAGCTCCCCTGTGGATAACCCTATCAGGTAGCACACGTACACTTTGGTACGTTTGATGTTTGCCAGGGGCTTCATAGCACCCCACGTTACGGCAACAAAAGTCCGAACACTTTTTATAAGTATAGTTCGGCACCCCGAATTTAGCATTATATGCATTGGCTCCGAATCATGTCTTTGGTCAATAGTTGGGTTGCCCGGCTCCTATGCTTGCTACCTTACGTTCCGCTATATCGGCTAAGGTAGTAAAGGGAGAACTACTACGATTGTGCCTTGGTTAATCCAAAGGAGCACCTCAGTAGAGAAAGCCGAAAACTGACAGTCATGATGCGGCGAGAGCCGGTCAGCTGTTCGGAGGATACAAATCGTTGGAGATTTCTTCCGCATTACGGGAAGGATCGGTACTTCCCGATCAGACGCTTATAGCACTCTAGTTCGGATACTAGGGGTTGCGCCCATGTTTTTATTGTAAAACTCCTATGGCTGAGTGAGGGCGTTCAAGCCGCATAGTCTGGTTGCCTAGTTCGTTGCACTAAACAACTCCTTCAAGGACCATATAATTGGATCAAGATTGTTTAGATTCCATCCCGAACACCCCCGTACTACCTACGTGGGTGCAGAAGCCGGCGACTGGCCAACCCTCAGATTTCATACAACACGGCCGCACAGGAGGAAAAAATTAAAACATAACAAGCATTATATTACACAACATCGTTGATTCATGTTACAGGATAGGATAATACAAATATTGTCATGGGAATATAACATCCTTCGCACATTGCTCCGCCACAAGGTGGGATCCCTCTAGGACACCATCAAAATATAACTCGGGACGGCGGTGCTCCTTGCCCTTAGACGGCCCCTCGGTCATCAGCTTCTTGGCATCCATCTTCGCCCAGTGCATCTTGACACGGTCAAAGGCCATCCGGGCACCTTCAATACAGACCGATCGCTTTATAACCTCAAGCCGTGGGCAGGCACTAACAAGCCACTTCACAAGTCCGAAGTAGCTGCTGGGTATCGGCACGGCAGGCCATAGTCGGACTATCAGGTCCTTCATGGCTAGCTCGGCCGCCTTGTGCAGCTCGACCAGTTGTTTCAGCTGGTCGCTGAAAGGCACCGGATGTTCTGGTCCAAGATATTGAGACCAGAACAGTTTCTCCGTAGAACTCCCTTCTTCGACTCGATAGAACTCAGCAGCATCTGATACGTTGCGCGGCAAATCCGTAAACGCCCCTGGAGAGCTCCAAATTTGGGTAAGTAAAAGGAACGTTTCCTTCATAGACTTGATTTGTAGAATGAAAGCCTTACCCGCCGCGATCTTCTTGGCTGCCTGGATTTCCTGAAGAGCGCTCTGGGCCTCGGCCCGAGCCTCTTGTTCGCTTCGGCGGGCCTACGCAAGTTCGAACGCTTGCGTCTTAGAATCACGCTCCAAGGACTCGTACTTCTTGACGGCATCCTGGAGCTCTTGCTAGACCTCGCTGACCCGGGCCTCGTGTTTCTTGCGCGCGGCGTGCTCCTTGGCCACTTTGTCCTTGGCCTCGGCTAACGCCTTCTTAAGGGCCGCCACCTCGGTCGTGGCCCCTAATAAAATTAGACACTTTAGTCAGCACGAAACATTCATCTTTCCTAAATACACACGCAGGTCACTACATACCTTGGTTGTGCTCTAGCTGATTCTTCATGAGGCCGAGCTCTTCTTCAGCCCGCTCCAGGCTCTGCTTCAGGCCGGAGACTTCCACAGTATGAGCGACAGCAGCCAGCAGTGATGCCTGCTTATTCACATAGACATCTTATGTTAGACTCCTGTGAAAATTATTTTTGATCCTCTATTCAGCCTTTTCTCTCCGAACACCAAACGGAGCATCAAGGGCTAATGTCTACACTGTGATATCATTTCTACAATTACATTACTTACCTCAAAGCCTGTTAAAAGGCTAGCGCAGGCTTCGGTCAGTCCACTTTTGGCGGACAGAACCTTCTCGATTACCGTGCCCATAAGGACCAGGTGCTCACCCACAATGGAAGTGCCTCGCAGCGCTTCCAGCGGATTATCCTATGCCCCGGGATGGACAGGGGTCACCGGCGGAATACGCATACCCCCTTCTTTCAAAGGAGGTTGCGTGCCGGATTCGGGAGCCGCATCGGTGTCTGGAATTGAGTCCAGCTGAGAGCTGGACTGAACACGGCCCTCCTTACCACCAGTCTCCATGGGAATCGGCTCCCGCTAGTGTCTGGAGACGGAGGCATCGCCTTCTGGCGCCCCCCGAGCCTCTCCCCGGCCCAGGAAAGTCCTTCGGGACAACACCTCCGCGTCGTCCTTGGCCTTGGGGGAGTGAGCAGGCGGCGGTGACACGCTAGCCATCTCCTTTGAATCTAGCGAACCCTCTGTCGAGGATCGTAGGGAGCTGTCGCGGGCTGGACTGTGATGGCATAATTTAAATATATTAATATTACAAAATGGAAAGGCCAGGCATTTGGGCGTCCATAAGGTTTTTTGTACTTACGAGGCGGCCCGAGGCTTGGTCCGGGGCATTCGCTCCGGACTACTATCGACATCCCAGGCGGAGTTATCCGCAAGGGAGCCCTTCTCCCTCTTAGGCACCTTTGCCTCCAAATTGGGGGAGGCCCCCCTTTTCTTCCCCCCCTCGCTCTCTTCCTCCTCCTTGTCGCCGTCTTCGGCGGTCGAAGAGTTAGCCCCATCTTCGGACGTCACGTCCGAAGCGCCTTTTCGGCGAAGGCCACTCCGAACCCCCTTGGCCGTTTTCGTGGCCTTCTTCTCTGGCACATCATAAGGCGCTGGAAACAACATCTTCGTTAGAAACGGGGTTTCTTGGTCTTCAGGCAGCGGAGCTGGACAATTAATCTGCCCCGCTATGTCGATCTAGGCCTAAAAAATTGATAGGAAGGCTTAGACTCCCTGTCAAAATATGCGAGTAAAGGCTACACCTTGAAAACATGAAAGAACTTACCGAATTAGCCTGGCATTTTAAGCTGAGCCCGCGATCCTCAGTCGTAGGCGGTGGTGTCTCGCCGGCCTTGAAGAGCACTTTCCAAATGTCTTCGTGCGTCGTGCCGAAGAGCTCTAGCAGCGTCTGGTGCTTGGCCGGATCGAACTCCAACAAATAGCAAGTCCGGGGTTGGCACGGAAGGATCCGGCGAATGAGCATAACTTGGATCACATTGACAAGTTTGATTCTCTTGGTTATCATGTTCTGGATGCACGTCTGGAGCCCAGTTAGCTCATTCGAAGAACCCCAGGTTAGGCCCTTCTCTTGCCAGGAGGTGAGCCGCAGCGGAGCTCCGGATCGAAATTCGGGGGCAGCCGCCCAGTTGGTGTCGCATGGCTCGGTGACATAGAACGACCCCAACTGCCACCCCTTCACCGTCTCCACAAAGGAGCCTTCGGGCCATGTGACATTGGGCATCTTGCCCACCATGGCGCCTCCGCACTCTGCTTGTTGGCCTCTCACCACCTTCGGCTTTACAATGAAGGTCTTCAGCCATAGGCCGAAGTGAGGTGGGATACGAAGAAAGGCCTCACAAACGACTATAAATGCCGATATGTTGAGGATAAAGTTGGGGGCTAGATCATGGAAGTCCAGCTCGTAGTAAAACATTAGTTCGCGGACAAACAGGTGGAAAGGGAATCCCAGCCCGCGGACAAAATTTGTGAGAAACACAACCCTCTCATGGGGCTCTGGGGTAGGGACGATCTGTCCCTCGGCCGGGAGACGATGAACGATCTCCTTGGCCAGGTATCCGGCCTCTCAGAGCTCCTTGATGTCTTTCTTCTTAACAGAGGAGGCCATCCACTTGCCACCAGCTCCGAATCCATACATGGTTGGAGTGCTTTCTCCGACGGGGAAGCTGGAGCTTGGGCGCTGGAGCTCGAGAATGGATGGGCAGAGGAAGGAGAACGCAGGGGTGAGTGAGTACGAATCCTTATCCCCTTATAAAGGCCGCGAATGTCAAACACCTTCCTACTCGCCTTAAAACTCGCCTATTCCCAAGGGCTGTGTAAACGGCACAGTTGGGTTACCCACACCCATATTGATGAGAATCCCGTAATAAGGGGACACGATCTCTGCTTTGACAGGACGTGCCAATGGCAACCGCGTCTCGAAACGTGGAGTGGCAGAGAAAAAACGGTTCAAAATTATGACCGAACAGATGTGATGTCATGTTACAGAAAGTTGTCAGCAGATTGGACTCGTGTAAAGTTATATTATCTCTGTGGTTGTGTGTGGTGTGTGTTACAGGTCCGGATACGTTGATACGTCCGAAGACTATTTTGGAATTCGGAAGGAGGAACCCGCCTTGCAATGCCGAAGACAGGCCTACACGCCGGATACCTTGTCATTGAAGCCAGGTTCAGGGCCTACCGAGGGAGTCCTGGACTAAGGGGTCCTCGGGCGTCCGGCCTGTTAGCCATGGGCCGGACTGATGGGCTGTGAAGATACGAAGACCGGAGACCGCACCCGTGTACGGATGGGACTCTCCTTGGCGTGGAAGGCAAGCTTGGCGACTAAATATGTAGATTCCTTTCTTTGTAACCGACCTTGTGTAACCCTAGATCCTCCCGGTGTCTATATAAACCGAAGGACTTAGTCCGGAGAGAGAGACATTATCATAACCATACAAGCTAGGCCTCTAGGGTTTAGCCATTACGATCTCGTGGTAGATCAACTCTTGTAATACTCATATTCATCAAGATCAATCAAGCAGGACGTAGGGTATTACCTCCATAGAGAGGGCCCGAACCTGGGTAAAACATTGTGTCCCCTGTCTCCTGTTACCATCGACCTTAGATGCACAGTTCGGGACCCCCCTACCCGAGATCTGCCGGTTTTGACACCGACACCGCGTGTGTTTGAAATCTGACCGTTGGACATGTGTCAGTTCCTTAGTGACCCAGGGTCATTTCAGACAAATCAGGTCGGGTTGCCTCCTGGCTAATAGCTCACCCCCTACACCATAAATTGGTGGCTGCTCAGAGTTAGTGCACGGCTTTTGTCGTTTGAGAGCAACCCACGTCCGAAGCATTTGAGAGAGAAATCCTTGCGAGGACAAAGCCCTAAACACCCAGAGCCAAAAGAGTGTTAGGCAACACTGAAGTCTTTCTGTCTGCGTGACCTGAAGACTTGTTACACTTGAGGACTGTGAATCCTCCAGCCAGTTAGGCCTCGTGTTCTGAGCATCCAAGAGTCATTGGGGATTGCCGGTGAACGAAGTCAATGAAGGTTTGGAAGTCTCCCTTGAAGACTTACCAGAGTGATTAGGCAAGGAATGTGTGTCCTTATCTCAAGGGGAATAAGGTGAAGACACGACCTTCTGAGTTGAATCTCAGCCTCCCTAACCAGACGTACGGTTGTCACAACAACTGGAACTGGTCCAACAAATCCTTGTCCTCACCAAGCAACTGGTTCTATCCTTTACCTCTCTTTACTTATAGTTTGTCTTCATGAAGTCATTGCCTGCTTGCATGATCTGGTTGACTTCATTGTGTGAAGACTGTTGTAGTTTGGCTTCATACTATCTTCCATCCTGATCCATACTACCAAGCTATTGATAGTCTTCGTGCTTTCACTTCATTTCTTACTTGACTATGGCTTCTCTAGTGTAGTCTACCTTCCGCTACATATCAATAGGTTCATTTCTACTGTCTGTCTTCAAAGACCCCGTGCTTTGAAGACTTCCATAAAAATCGCCTATTCACCCCCCTTCTAGTCGATAACTAGCACTTTCAGAAGTGTGCAGAGGTGATCTTATAAACCTTGGAATCACTTCCAACACACATCGTCACCTCGCCCTTAACTAGTCTCTGTTCAATTTGCAACTCATGTTTTGAGACACAAATCTTTGCAACGGAACCGGTATCAAATACCGAGGGGCTACTATGAACACTAGTAAAGTACACATCAATAACATGTATATCAAATATACCTTTGTTCACTTTTCCATCCTTCTTATCCGCCAAGTATTTGGGGAAGTTCCGCTTCTAGTGACCATTTCCTTTGCAGTAGAAGCACTCAGTTTCAGGCTTGGGTCTAGCTTTCGGCTTCTTCACGGGAGTGACAACCTGTTTGTCATTCTTGAATTTCCCTTTCTTTCCCTTGCCTTTTTTCTCGAAACTAGTGGTCTTGTTAACCATCAACACTTGATGCTATTTCTTGATTTCTACCTTCGCTGATTTCAGCACCGCGAAGAGCTTGGGAATCATTTTCATCATCCCTCACATATTATAGTTCATCACGAAGTTCTAGTAACTTGGTGATAGTGACTAGAGAACTCTGTCAATAACTATCTTATCTGGAAGATTAACTCCCACTTGATTCAAGCGATTGTAGTACCCACACATTTTGAGCACATGCTCACTAGCTGAGCTATTCTCCTCCATCTTCTAGGCAAAGTACTTGTCAGAGCTCTCATACCTCTTAGCACGAGCATGAGTCTGAAATATCATTTTTAGCTCTTGGAACATCTCATATGCTCCATGGCGTTCAAAACATTTTTGAAGTCCCGGTTCTAAGCCATAAATCATGGTGCACTAAACTATCAAGTTGTCATCATACCGAGCTTGTCAAACGTTCAAAACGTCTGCATCTGCTCCTGCAATAGGTCTGTCACCTAGCAGTGCATCAAGGACATAATTCTTCTGTGCAGCAATGAGGATAATCCTTAGATCACGGACTCAGTCCGCATCATTGCTACTATCATCTTTCAACTTATGTTTCTGTAGGAACATATCAAAAATAAAACAGGGGAGCTATACATGAGCTATTGATCTACAACATAGATATGCAAATATTATCAGGACTAAGTTCATGATAAATTAAGTTCAATTAATCATATTACTTAAGAACTCCCACTTAAATAGACATCCCTCTAGTCCTCTAAATGATCACGTGATCCATATCAACTAAAACATGTCCGATCATCACGTGAGATGGAGTAGTTTTCAATGGTGAACATCTCTATGTTGATCATATTTACTATATGATTCACGTTCGACCTTTCGGTCTCCAGTGTTCCGAGGCCATGTGTGTACATGCTAGGCTCGTCAAGTTTAACCTGAGTATTCCGCATGTGCAAAACTATCTTGCAGCCGTTGTATGTGAACATAGAGCTTATCACACCTGATCATCACCTGGTGTCTCGGCACGACGAACTGTCGCAACGGTGCATACTCAGGGAGAACACTTATACCTTGAAATTTTAGTGAGGGATCATCTTATAATGCAACCGCCGTACTAAGCAAAATAAGATGCATAAAAGATAAACATCACATGCAATCAAAATATGTGACATGATATGGCCACCATCATCTTGTGCCTTTGATCTCCATCTCCAAAGCACCGGCATGATCTCCATCATCACCGGCTTGACACCTTGATCTCCATCGTAGCGTCGTTGTCGTCTCGCCAACTATTGCTTCTACAACTATCGCTAACGCATAGTGATAAACTAAAGCAATTACATGGCGTTTGCGTTTCATACAATAAAGCGACAACCATAAGGCTCCTTCCAATTGCCGATAACTTTTACAAAACATGATCATCTCATACAATAACGTATATCACACAATGTCTTGACCACATCACATCACAACATGCCCTTCAAAAACAAGTTAGATGTCCTCTACTTTGTTGTTGCAAGTTTTACGTGGCTGCTACGGGCTTGTAGCAAGAACCGTTCTTACCTACGCATCAAAACCACAACGGTGATTTATCAAGTTTGTTGTTTTAACCTTCAACAAGGACCAGCCGTAGTAAAATTCGATTCAACTAAAGTTGGAGAAATAGACACCCGCTAGCCACCTTTATGCAAAACTAGTTGCATGTTTGTCGGTCGAACCGGTCTCATGACCGTGGTCATGTATGGTTGGTCCGGGCCGCTTCATCCAACAGTGCCGCCGAATCAAAATAAGACATTGATTGTAAGTAGCATGATGTTCACCACCCACAACTCTTTGTGTTCTACTCGTGCATATCATCTACTCATAGATCTGGCTCGGATGCCACTGTTGGGGAACGTAGCGTGCAATTTCAGAAAAATTCTTATGCTCATGCAAGATCTATCTAGGAGATGCATAGCAACGAGAGGGGGAAAGTGAGTCCACGTACCCTCGTAGACCGAAAGCATAGTTCATACTTTAAGAAATGACATCTTTGGTTTCTTCCCAAACCATAGTTCATACGGTGTCGTCTCAACGGATTTAGACGGTGCCCTATTTAATGTGAATGAAGCTGTCTCTAATGCATAACCCCAAAACGATAGTGGTAAATCGGAAAGAGACATCATAGATCACACCATATCTAATAAAGTACAGTTACGACGTTCGGACGCACCATTACGTTGTGGTGTTCTAGGTGTCATGAGTTGTGAAACTATTCCACATTGTTTTAAATGAAGGCCAAACTCGTAACTCAAATATTCGCCTCCACGATCAGATCTTAGAAACTTTATTTTCTTGTTACGATGATCCTCCACTTCACTCTGAAATTCTTTGAACTTTTCAAATGTTTCAGACTCGTATTTCATTAAGTAGATATATCCATATTTGCTCAAATCATCTCTGAAGGTCAGAAAATAACAATACCCGCTGCGAGCCTCAACACTCATCAAACCACATAAATCGGTATGTATTATTTCCAATAAGTTAGTGGCTCGCTCCATTGTTCTGGAGAACGGAGTTTTAGTAATCTTGCCCATGAGGCATGGTTTGCAAGCATCAAATGATTCATAATCAAGTGATTCCAAAAGTCCATCCGCATGGAGTTTATTCATGTGCTTTTCACCAATATGATCTAAACAACAGAGGCACAAATATGTTGCACTATCATTATCAACTTTGCATATTTTGCCATCAATATTATGAATATGTGTATCACTACGATCGAGATTCAATAAACCATTTATATTGAGTGTATGACCATAGAAGGTTTTATTCATGTAAACAGAACGACAATTATTCTCTGACTTACATGAATAACCGTATCGCAATAAACATGATCCAATCATATTCATGCTCAACGCAAACACCAAATAATATTTATTTAGGTCCAACATGTAACGCCCCAGATACGACTTTCCAAATTTGTATCCAACTCTTGCCGTTTCCGGCATTAAGTTATATTTATTCCTCGGGTTCGGGTCTTTGTCTCCGTGTGTTGTTTTCGTTTTCTTGCATCTCATATCATGTCATCATGTGCATTGCATTTGCATACGTGTTCATCTCATGCATTCGAGCATTTTCCCCGTTGTCCGTTTTGCATTCCGGCACTTCGTTCTCCTCCTCGTGTGTGGGGATTAAACATTTCCGGATTGGACCGAGACTTGTCATGCGGCCTTGGTTTACTACCGGTAGACCGCCTGTCAAGTTTCGTATCAATTGGACTTCGTTTGATACTCCAACGGTTAACCGAGGGACTGAAAAGGCCTCGTGTGTGTTGTAGCCCAACATCCCCCAAATTTGGCCCAAAACCCACCAAACTCTGCTCCATGTCCTAGAGCGTTCGATCACGATCGCGTGGGCGAGAACCGCACCTCATTTGGACTCTCCTAGCTCCCTCTATGTCTATAAATACCCCCTCCATTCGGATCTCTTCTTGCCCCGTCCGAAACCCTAGTTAAAAAAAACAGATCAACCCCCGCCACCGACGGACGTGTCCGGATCGGACCGGACAGCGTCCGCCGCCGCCCCTTGTCCACTCAGGCGCCGCCACGTGGGCCGCGCCCACATTCCCGCTGCCGGCCCGGGAGGCCCAGGAGGGGCCCCCGCGAGCCCGATCCGCCGCCGCCCTTCGTCCCGCGCCCCGCCGTCGTCCTCTTCCCGGCCGGCCGCCGCCGCCGCCGCGGGCACCATCGCCGCCCCAGCCGGAGGTGGCCGCCGCCCGTGAAGACCGGCGCCGCCACGCTCGGCCCCGCCTCGGGCGCCGCCGCCGTCGCCGCCCCGGTCCGGCCGGCCCCCTCCTCCTCCGCGGCGCCTCCTCCTCTCCGGCGAGATCCCGACCATCCTCGGTTCGCGCGCCCGTGAACAGTGCCGAAACCCTAGATCTAGGTTGACTTCCCTCTTCTCCCCCTTAATTTTTATGCAATCTTTGCCTGCCCGTAACTTTGCATCCGTAGCTCCGATTTGGACATATCATATATCAAAATCTTCGCCTCGATGAGTACATCATTTCATTCCATTGCATCATTTTCATTTGAGTTCATATTGATGCCCAAAATCCTGTTAGAAGGAGGCTTCGTGAGTTAATTGTCAGATCTGCTAGTTCAACTTAGACTTTTGTCATTTTTGCCATGATTAATGTGTGCATGCTATGCCTGTGAGTCCTTCATATGTTTTGTTAAGAATTTTGTCTTCTTTCCAGAGGTGCAACCCATACATTTTTAGGATGTGTGTGGTGACTTGTGCAAGCTCGCAAAGAGAGGCACCCGGGAAATCTGTTTTCAGGGACTTAGTTGTTTTCACTAAGTCTGGGATATTTTAGTTCATGATGCCATATGTTCAGCTTGTTTCCTAGTGATCCGTGCCTCTTTTGAGGATGATCAGTAAAGGAGTTTTGTTAATCATGTTATGCTCTATCCATCCATGTCTTTGTTTGCAATTATGGAGCACCATAGCTTGAGTAAATCAAGGTCTACTTTTGCTTCATGGTGAATCTGGGCAGATCGTCAACTCGTTTGCAATTTTGCCGGCGTTGTCGTAGTTGATTTGTGTATGCTATGCCATTGTTCTTGCCCTGTCTAGCTTGTATTTTGTGTCTTCTTAATGGCTGTATGCTTGCCTTGTCATGACTTGCACCGTGGTGAGTGCATCGTGCTCGTTTACATGCCTTCGTGAGTTATATTTCAGCATGTCTCAGTTTTCACTAAGTCTGAAAACTGATTGTGCTTTAGCTATGTTCGTGTGCCCGTTAATATATTTTGTGATCCCTTTTGGCCCCAGGTCACTTTGGGACTTTTGTTAATATTGTTGAGTAGCTCCATGCCATGTTCTTACTTGTCTTAATCAGGTCATGTATCATGTTGTTTTGCTGCTCCGAAGAGGGCTTCGTGATCTGAAATTACAGACTAGTGTTAATTTCACTAAGTCTGGAATCTGTTTTGCATTTGCGTTTTTGCCATGCTTGTTTGAACCTCTTAATGGATGAATTGGCCGTGGCTCAGTGCTAGTCTTTTGTTAAGCATCTTGTGTGCATCCCTGCCATGTATTTTGTTGTCATGTTTGGTGGCTGTAGCATGTTCATTTCGTTGCATTTAGATGCCTACTTGCTGTAAATCGCAGACCGGTGTCATATCTTAAAACGCTTTTCATTTCCAAACCGTAACTCCGATTCCAATGATCTTTATATCGTTTTCAAGCGATTTCATCCCCTCTATCCAGTGGCACCCTTCAAATTCAAAGTTGAGGCCAGGTTCATGCATTTCCTGTTATATCTTGCATTTTGCATCCCTCATCGCATCCCGCATAACATATCATCATTTCATCATATTGCTTGGTCTTGCACGTGGTTGATTGTATCCTTGTTGCTTGTTTGTCTTGTTTGGGTAGAGCCGGGAGACGAGTTCGCTACCAAGGAGCCCGTTGAGTTTGCTTGTGAGGATCCAGTCAACTCTGACAAATGTGCAGGCAAGATGATCATACCCTCAAAATCACTATCTTTGCTATGCTAGTTTGCTCGCTCTTTTGCTATGCCAATGCTACGATGCCTACCACTTGTTTGTCAGCCTCCCAATTGCCATTATTGAACCTCTAACCCACCTTGTCCTAGCAAACCGTTGATTGGCTATGTTACCGCTTTGCTCAGCCCCTCTTATAGCGTTGCCAGTTGCAGGTGTAGTTTGGAGGCTGTTCCTTGTTGGAACATCTTTTATTTACTTGTTGGGATATCATTATATTGCTATGTTATCTTAATGCATCTATATACTTGGTAAAGGGTGGAAGGCTCGGCCTCTCGCCTAGTGTTTTGTTCCACTCTTGCCGCCCTAGTTTCCGTCATATCGGTGTTATGTTCCCGGATTTTTGTGTTCCTTACACGGTTGGGTTATAATGGGAACCCCTTGATATTTCGCCTTGATTAAAGCTTTTCCAGCAATGCCCAACCTTGGTTTTTTACCATTTGCCACCTAGCCTTTTCTTTCCCTTGGGTTCTGCAGACTCAAGGGTCATCTTATTTTAACCCCCCCCCCGGGCCAATGCTCCTCTGAGTGTTGGTCCGACCGTGTAGACTGCGGGGCCACCTCGGGCCAACTTGAGGGTTGGTTTTACTCGTAGGATGTCTCATCTGAGTGTGCCCTGAGAAAGAGATATGTGCAGCTCCTATCGGGATTTGTCGGCACATTCGGGCGGTGTTGCTGGTCTTGTTTTAACCTGTCGAATTGTCTTGTTGTACCGGGTTACCGAGTCTGATCGGTGTGTCTCGGGTGGAGGTCTATTCCTTCGTTGACCGTGAGAGCTTGTCATGGGCTAAGTTGGGACTCCCCTGCAGGGATTGAACTTTCGAAAGCCGTGCCCGCGGTTAAGGGCAGATGGGAATTTGTTAATGTCCGGTTGTAGATAACTAAAACCTTAATTAATTAAAATGAATCAACTGAGTGTGTTGTCGTGATGGCCTCTTCTCGGCGGAGTCCGGGAAGTGGACACGGTGTTGGAGTTATGCTTGCGCAGGTTGCTCTTCTAGATTCTCGCTCGCGCTTTGCCCCCTCTTCTCGCTCTCTTTTGCGTATAAGATAGCCACCATATATGCTAGTCGCTTGCTGCAGCTCCTCATATATTTGCCTTATCCATTCCTATAAGCTTAAATGGTTTTGATCGCGAGGGTGCGAGATTGCTGAGTCCCTGTGGCTCACAGATACTATAATTCCAGATGCAGGTCCAGGCGATTCCGCTCCAGGTGACAAGTACGAGCTCAAGTGGGAGTTCGACGAGGACTCTCAGCGTTATTATGTTTCCTTTCCCGATGATCAGTAGTGGTGCCTAGTTGGGGATTGATTCAGGGCCTTGTCGCTTGTTGGGTTCTTTTCCATTTTGGCGCCGTAGTCGGGCCATGAGTGTTTGTTTGATGGATGTTATTTATGTACTCTGATGTGACGTGGCGAGTGTAAGCCAACTATGTTATCTCCCCCTTTTATTATGTATTACATGGGATGTTGTAATGATTGCCTGACTTGCGACATTGCTTTCAATGCGGTTATATCTCTAAGTCGTGCCTCGACACGTGGGAGCTATAGCCGCATCGAGGGCGTTACAAGTTGGTAATCAGAGCCTTCCCCGACCTTAGGAGCCCCATTGCTTGATCGTTTTTAGCAGCCGAGTTGTGTCTAGAAAAAAATGTTTTGAGTCACTTAGGAATTATATATCGGAGAGCTTAGGAATTCTTTTACTTCCCAGTCTCCTCATCGCTCTGGTAAGGCATCTTGACGTAGAGTTTTGACTCTTCTCTTCTCAAATTTCACTAAAATATTTTTTAGGATCACGCGAGTATCTTGGATTTGTTCCGATGGCTTATGATGAGAATACTGTCTTCGTGCCTCCTGTCAGGGGTTTAGTGGAAGTGTTCCGGGGAGTTGAGCTCTGAGGTGTTGTCATCATAATTTTATCGTTGCAATTCTGGAATACTTGAGATATGTGCGCGACATCGAAAATCTCTTTTATGCAGTTCGTTGGTGAGATAACCTCGACGCCACCCAGTACTGGGGCGGGAGTTCGAGAGTATCGCCATAACTTGTATAACGAATGTTTTTCGAAGGTTGAGGTAGATGGTTTCCGAAGGTTTCTTGGTTATGTGTTGAAGGATGGATACAGCTGGATGTAGGATTTGCTAGCTTGGGTGAGATATTATGCTTCCCCTGTATCCCCAACACCTGATTGCATAACCGGAAAATTTCGGGAGTTTCATAGGTGGGAATTCAAGTAGCTCTTAGGATATCTTTCCGACAGATGTATGATATGAAATTGGGGTTCGACGTCTAGTGGTTCGCCTATTCATGGTCGATTTTACAGTGGTCTCGTTGTGTCTTAAAGAGTCCTTGGCTATGCTGACTCGGGGACGCTTCGTATGTCATGTGCACTGCCTTGTACATGATGGTGCTGTACGATCGAGCCCGTGTAGGTCCCACCACGAAAACTTCGGACGAAATTTCTATCATATGTGTGTTCCGGCTTATTCCGCAAGCCAACCCTTGGTTTTATTTCAAGTTGTGGCATTCGTTTTTGCTTCGACGTCATATGTTGATTCCATCCCTCGTTGATTTACCCCTTCTACCTGTTTCTACGTGGCTTCGCAATTTACGAATATGTGACCACTTCAAGAGAAGTGCATTCGTTCATTTTGTTCGGATGTGAAGACTTTATGTTGCAATTTTCATTCCGTTGGATTCACCTTCAATACTTGTCTATTTGTGTGCTAATGGTGGTCAACCTGTTCAGGATGGCTCCTCCAACGCGCACGACTCCGAATCCTGATCCGCCTCCACCTCCGCCTCCTCCGGAAGCTTGGCAAGCTGTGATGGCCGCAACTAATGCAAACACTCAGCTGATCGTGCAAATTCTCCAAGAGCGCAATCAAGGCAGTCAAGGGAATCAAGGCAGCAATCAGCACCACTTTGCTACACTGAACCAGTTCCTCGCAAATGGTCCAAAGACGTTCAGCAATTATGTTGAGGCTACCGATGCTAACTATTGGCTAGTGGATCTGGGCAAGCATTTTGAATGCAGCAACGTCAGGCCTGAAGATTTCGTCAAGTTCGCTTCTTTCCAGCTCAAAGATCAGGCTGCAGAGTGGTTCCAGCAGTACAAGGATTCCAGAGGTGGACGTTTGATCACTTGGGATGATTTCCGTCGAGATTTCCGCGCTCATCACATCCCTCAAAGTGTGGTTGAGAGTAAGCGTGAGGAATTCCGCAATCTGAAGCAAGGCTCTTTATCTGTCTATGACTACAACAAGTTGTTCCAGAAGCTCGCCCGTTTTGCCAAGCAGGATGTTCCTGATGAGAAGAGCATGATCTATCAGTTCAGGGGTGGTCTTCGTGAAGAAATTCAGCTCGCTCTTGTCCTCTTTGAGCCGTTGAGATACGATGAGTTCTACAACATGGCACTGAAACAAGAGGCTGCTCAGTTGAGGTGTGATGCTTCTAGGAAGCGTGCCAGAGATGCTACACCTTCTTCCTCTACTCAAGTGGCCAAGCAGCAGAAGTTTTGGCTTCCTCCTCCTCCGTTCCATCAGCCGTATCAGCAGAAGAGCAAAGGTGACAGTGGTTCTTCCCACCCACCCAACCCAGGCTTTCAGAACAAGACTTCGTCTCAAGCTCCAAGATCGAGTGCTCCGTATCACCGTCCGCTTTCAGAGGTCACGTGCAACAAGTGCCAACAGAAGGGTCACTATGCCAACAAGTGTTTCAACCAGAGGCGTCTTCCTCCTCCTCCTCCTATCAAATCGGCAAGTACAGCTGTGGTCAAGCATAATCCCAAGCATGCCAAGGTCAATTTGATGAATGCAGCTCAGGCAGAGGACTCGTCAGATGTGATCATGGGTAACCTTCCTGTTAATGATATTCCTGCAAAAGTTCTATTTGACACTGGTGCATCGCATTCCTTTTTGTCATGCCCTTTTGCATCGAAGCACAATGTTGATACCGAGATTATGCCCAAAGTCATGCAAGTTGTTTCTCCCGGCAAGCTTTTGACTTCTAGTTTGGTTGCTCCCGATGTCTCTATCACGTTGGGCGATTACAAGTTTCTTTCTTCTCCGGTGGTTCTTGGTAACTCGGATATTGATCTTATTCTCAGAATGGATTGGCTTTCTAAGCACAAGGCACATCTTGACTGTGCTGCCAGGCAGATCCAATTGACTCATTCGTCTGAGGACGTAATTATCTTTGCCGCTCGGGATAATACTATCCGTCTGTTTTCTCTCAATGAGAAGGGTGAATTGGATGCCATCTCTCAAATTCCAGTCGTTTGCGAATATCAAGATGTCTTTCCAGAAGAGCTCCCAGGAATGCCTCCGCACCGGCCAGTTGAATTCGTTATTGAACTTGAGCCTGGCACGGAACCTGTGTGCAAACGTCCTTACAAGCTCGGACCTGAAGAGTTGAAGGAGCTGAAGAAGCAACTCGATGAGCAAGAAAGAATGGGTCTCATCCGGCCTAGTACTTCTCCATGGGGTTGTGGTGTTCTTTTTGTGAAGAAGAAGGATGGAACGGACAGACTTTGTGTTGATTACCGTCCAGTGAACAAGAAGACCATCAAGAACAAATACCCACTTCCCAACATCAATGAGCTGTTCGAACAACTCAAAGGTGCCCAAGTATTCTCCAAGCTTGATCTCCGTATGGGTTATCACCAGATTCGCATTCGTGAAGAAGATATTCCCAAGACAGCATTCAGAACAAGCTTCGGTTCATATGAATACACTGTCATGTCTTTTGGCCTCGCCAACGCTCCTCCGACGTTCTCTCGCATGATGAATTTCATCTTCAACGCCTACACCAATGACTTCGTTTTGGTCTATCTCGACGACATTCTGGTTTTCTCCAAGAACATGGAAGATCATGCCAAGCACTTGCGTTTGGTTCTCGATAAGCTCAGGGAACATCAGTTCTATGCCAAGTTCTCCAAGTGTGAATTTTGGCTCGATGAGGTTCTTTATCTTGGTCATATCATCTCTGCCAAGGGCATTTCCGTGAATCCTGAGAAGGTGTCTGCAATTGTGAATTGGGAACCTCCTCAGAACGTGAAGCAACTCCGCAGTTTTCTGGGTCTCGCAAGTTACTGCCGAAGATTCATTGAAAACTTTTCCAAGATCGCGAAGCCTCTCTCAAATCTTCTTCAGAAGCACGTCAAGTACGTTTGGTCTCCGGAGTGTGATATTGCCTTCAACACTTTGAAAGAGAAGTTGATCACTGCTCCAGTCTTGACTCCGCCTGATGAATCCAAGCCGTACGAGGTCTTTTGTGATGCCTCTCTCCAAGGTCTTGGCGCAGTATTGATGCAAGAGAAGAAAGTTGTTGCTTATACATCTCGCCAGTTGAAGCCTAATGAGAAGAACTACCCCACTCATGATCTCGAGTTGGCGGCAGTTGTGCATGCTCTTTTGACTTGGAGACATCTTCTATTGGGAAGAAAAGTGGACATTTTCACTGATCACAAGAGTCTCAAGTACATCTTCACTCAGCCTAATCTCAACCTAAGGCAAACTCGATGGGTCGAGATGATTCAAGAATATAATCCGAGTATTGAGTATACTCCAGGCAAGGCCAATGTGATTGCTGACGCTTTGAGCAGAAAGGCCTACTTCAACAGTCTGATTCTCAAGCCTTATCAACCCGAGCTTTGTGAAGCTTTCCGCAAGCTTAATCTGCAAGTTGTTCCTCAAGGTTTCCTCGCCAACCTTCAAGTCTCTTCTACCTTAGAAGACCAGATTCGCCAAGCCCAGCTTCTTGATGCTATGGTGAAAAAGGTGAAGATTGGGATTGCCAAGAGTCAGTCCAAGTACAAGTGCTACCGCCTTGATGACAAGGGCACTCTTTTCTTCGAGGATCGTATTGTTGTGCCCAAAGGTGAACTTCGTAAAGTGATCATGAACGAGGCTCACAATTCTCTCCTCTCCATCCACCCTGGGAGCACGAAGATGTATCAGGACCTCAAGCAAGCTTATTGGTGGACTCGAATGAAGCGCGAGATCGCTCAATTCGTGAATGAATGTGATGTCTGCAGAAGAGTGAAGGCAGAACACCAAAGGCCAGCTGGTCTCCTCCAACCTCTTGCCGTTCCAGAATGGAAGTTTGACCACATTGAAATGGACTTCGTGACTGGGTTTCCAAAGTCCAAGCGTGGCAACGATGCTATATTTTTTGTCATCGACAAGCTCACCAAAGTGGCTCATTTTCTGCCTATCAAAGAGTCGATCAATGCAGCTCAATTGGCGGAACTCTATACCTCTCGAATCGTCTCTCTGCACGGTATTCCTCAAGTGATCTCTTCAGACCGTGGCAGCATATTTACCTCGAAGTTTCGGGATTCTTTTCAGAAGGCCATGGGCACTAACATCCGCTTCAGCACTGCTTTCCATCCTCAAACAAGCGGCCAAGTCGAGCGTGTCAACCAGATTCTTGAAGATATGCTCAGGGCTTGTGTGATCTCCTTCGTCATGAAGTGGGAGGATTGTCTCCCTTATGCTGAATTCTCCTATAACAACAGTTTTCAAGCAAGTTCGGGCAAGGCCCCTTTTGAAATTCTGTATGGCAGGAAGTGCCGTACCCCTCTCAACTGGTCTGAAACCGGTGAATGTCAGCTGCTGGGTAATGACTTAATCACGGAAGCAGAAGAAATGTGCAAAGTCATTCGTGATAACCTCAAAGCAGCCCAATCCCGCCAAAAGAGCTACTATGATAGTAAGCACCGTGATTTGGCTTTCGAGATCGGAGATCATGTTTACCTCCGTGTCTCTCCTATGAAAGGTACTCGTCGCTTCGGTATCAAAGGGAAGCTTGCCCCTAGATACGTGGGACCTTTCAAGATTGTCAGCAAGAGAGGCGACCTCGCCTATCAACTCGAGCTTCCTTCAAACTTTGCAAATGTTCATGATGTGTTCCATGTCTCTCAGCTTCGAAAGTGCTTCAAGACTCCTGACCGCACCGTCAACTTCGAGGACATTGAGCTCCAAGAAGATCTCTCTTATCGTGAGCACCCAGTTGCTATTCTTGAAGAGACTGAACGCAAGACTCGCAACAAGTCAATCAAATTTCTCAAAGTCAAGTGGTCTCACCATTCCGACCGTGAAGCTACCTGGGAACGCGAGGATCACCTCCGTTCTGAGTACCCGGAGTTCTTTCAGTCCTAGATCTCGGGACGAGATCTTTTCGTAGTGGTGGAGTGTTGTAACGCCCCAGATACGACTTTCCAAATTTGTATCCAACTCTTGCCGTTTCTGGCATTAAGTTATATTTATTCCTCGGGTTCGGGTCTTTGTCTCCGTGTGTTGTTTTCGTTTTCTTGCATCTCATATCATGTCATCATGTGCATTGCATTTGCATACGTGTTCATCTCATGCATTCGAGCATTTTCCCCGTTGTCCATTTTGCATTCTGACGCTTCGTTCTCCTCCGGTGGTCATTTCTAGCTTTCTTTCGTGTGTGGGGATTAAACATTTCCGGATTGGACCGAGACTTTTCATGCGGCCTTGGTTTACTACCGGTAGACCGCCTGTCAAGTTTCGTATCAATTGGACTTCGTTTGATACTCCAACGGTTAACCGAGGGACCGAAAAGGCCTCGTGTGTGTTGCAGCCCAACATCCCCCAAATTTGCCCAAAACCCACCAAACTCTGCTCCATGTCCTAGAGCGTTCGATCACGATCGCGTGGGCGAGAACCGCACCTCATTTGGACTCTCCTATCTCCCTCTATGTCTATAAATACCCCCTCCATTCGGATCTCTTCTTCCCCCGTCCGAAACCCTAGTTAAAAAAAAACAGATCAACCCCCGCCACCGACGGACGTGTCCGGATCGGACCGGACAGCGTCCGCCGCCGCCCCTTGTCCACTCACGCGCCGCCACGTGGGCCGCGCCCACATCCCCGCCGCCGACCCGAGAGGCCCAGGAGGGGCCCCCGCGAGCCCGATCCGCCGCCGCCCTTCGTCCCGCGCCCCGCCGCCGTCCTCTTCCCGGCCGGCCGCCGCCGCCGCCCCAGCCGGAGGTCGCCGCCGCCCGTGAAGACCGGCGCCGCCACGCCCGGCCCCGCCTCGGGCGCCGCCGCCGCACGGCCACGCCGCCGTCGCCGCCCCGGTCCGGCCGGCCCCCTCCTCCTCCGCGGCGCCTCCTCCTCTCCGGCGAGAATCCGGCGAGATCCTGACCATCCTCGGTTCGCGCGCCCGTGAATAGTGCTGAAACCCTAGATCTGGGTTGACTTCCCTCTTCTCCCCCTTAATTTTTATGCAATCTTTGCCTGCACGTAACTTTGCATCCGTAGCTCCGATTTGGACATATGATATATCAAAATCTTCGCCTCGATGAGTACATCATTTCATTCCATTGCATCATTTTCATTTGAGTTCATATTGATGCACAAAATGCTGTTAGAAGGAGGCTTCGTGAGTTAATTGTCAGATCTGCTAGTTCATCTTAGACTTTTGTCATTTTTGCCATGATTAATGTGTGCATGCTATGCCTGTGAGTCCTTCATATGTTTTGTTAAGCATTTTGTCTTCTTTCCAGAGGTGCAACCCATACATTTTTAGGATGTGTGTGGTGACTTGTGCAAGCTCGCAAAGAGAGGCACCCGGGAAATCTGTTTTCAGGGACTTAGTTGTTTTCACTAAGTCTGGGATATTTTAGTTCATGATGCCATATGTTCAGCTTGTTTCCTAGTGATCCGTGCCACTTTTGAGGATGATCAGTAAAGGAGTTTTGTTAATCATGTTATGCTCTATCCATCCATGTCTTTGTTTGCAATTATGGAGCACCATAGCTTGAGTCAATCGAGCTCTACTTTTGCTTCATGGTGAATCTGGGCAGATCGTCAACTCGTTTGCGATTTTGCCGGCGTTGTCGTAGTTGATCCGTGTATGCTATGCCATTGTTCTTGTCCTGTCTAGCTCGTATTTTGTGCCTTCTTAATGGCTGTATGCCTTCGTGAGTTATATTTCAGCATGTCTCAGTTTTCACTAAGTCTGAAAACTGATTGTGTTTTAGCTATGTTCGTGTGCCCGTTAATATATTTTGTGATCCCTTTTGGCCCCAGGTCACTTTGGGACTTTTGTTAATCTTGTTGAGTAGCTCCATGCCATGTTCTTACTTGTCTTAATCAGGTCATGTATCATGTTGTTTTGCTGCTCCGAAGAGGGCTTCGTGATCTGAAATTACAGACTAGTGTTAATTTCACTAAGTCTGGAATCTGTTTTGCATTTGCGTTTTTGCCATGCTTGTTTGAACCTCTTAATGGATGAATTGGCCGTGGCTCAGTGCCAGTATTTTGTTAACATCTTTTGTGGATCCCTTCCATGTATTTTGTTGTCATGTTTGGTGGCTGTAGCATGTTCATTTCGTTGCATTTAGATGCCTACTTGCTGTAAATCGCAGACCGGTGTCATATCTTAAAACGCTTGCCATTTCCAAACCGTAACTCCGATTCCAATGATCTTTATATCGTTTTCAAGCGTTTCATCCCCTCTATCCAGTGGCACCTTTGGAATTCCAAGTTGAGGCCAGGTTCATGCATTTCCTGTTATATCTTGCATTTTGCATCCCGCATCGCATCCCGCATAGCATATCATCATTTCATCATATTGCTTGGTCTTGCACGTGGTTGATTGTATCCTTGTTGCTTGTTTGTCTTGTTTGGGTAGAGCCGGGAGACGAGTTCGCTACCAAGGAGCCCGTTGAGTTTGCTTGTGAGGATCCAGTCAACTCTGACAACTGTGCAGGCAAGATGATCATACCCTCGAAATCACTACAATCTTTGCTATGCTAGTTTGCTCGCTCTTTTGCTATGCCAATGCTACGATGCCTACCACTTGTTTGTCAGCCTCCCAATTGCCATGATTGAACCTCTAACCCACCTTGTCCTAGCAAACCGTTGATTGGCTATGTTACCGCTTTGCTCAGCCCCTCTTGTAGCGTTGCCAGTTGCAGGTGTAGTTTGGAGGCTGTTCCTTGTTGGAACATCTTTTATTTACTTGTTGGGATATCATTATATTGCTATGTTATCTTAATGCATCTATATACTTGGTAAAGGGTGGAAGGCTCGGCCTCTCGCCTAGTGTTTTGTTCCACTCTTGCCGCCCTAGTTTCCGTCATATCGGTGTTATGTTCCCGGATTTTTGCGTTCCTTACACGGTTGGGTTATAATGGGAACCCCTTGATATTTCGCCTTGATTAAAGCTTTTCCAGCAATGCCCAACCTTGGTTTTTTACCATTTGCCACCTAGCCTTTTCTTTCCCTTGGGTTCTGCAGACTCAAGGGTCATCTTATTTTAACCCCCCCCCCCCCCGGGCCAATGCTCCTCTGAGTGTTGGTCCGACCGTGTAGACTGCGGGGCCACCTCGGGCCAACTTGAGGGTTGGTTTTACTCGTAGGATGTCTCATCTGAGTGTGCCCTGAGAAAGAGATATGTGCAGCTCCTATCGGGATTTGTCGGCACATTCGGGCGGTGTTGCTGGTCTTGTTTTAACCTGTCGAATTGTCTTGTTGTACCGGGTTACCGAGTCTGATCGGTGTGTCTCGGGTGGAGGTCTATTCCTTCGTTGACCGTGAGAGCTTGTCATGGGCTAAGTTGGGACTCCCCTGCAGGGATTGAACTTTCGAAAGCCGTGCCCGCGGGTATGGGCAGATGGGAATTTGTTAATGTCCGGTTGTAGATAACTAAAACCTTAATTAATTAAAATGAATCAACTGAGTGTGTTGCCGTGATGGCCTCTTCTCGGCGGAGTCCGGGAAGTGGACACGGTGTTGGAGTTATGCTTGCGCAGGTTGCTCTTCTAGATTCTCGCTCGCGCTTTGCCCCCTCTTCTCGCTCTCTTTTGCGTATAAGATAGCCACCATATATGCTAGTCGCTTGCTGCAGCTCCTCATATATTTGCCTTATCCATTCCTATAAGCTTAAATGGTTTTGATCGCGAGGGTGCGAGATTGCTGAGTCCCTGTGGCTCACAGATACTATAATTCCAGATGCAGGTCCAGGCGATTCCGCTCCAGGTGACGAGTACGAGCTCAAGTGGGAGTTCGACGAGGACTCTCAGCGTTATTATGTTTCCTTTCCCGATGATCAGTAGTGGTGCCTAGTTGGGGATTGATTCAGGGCCTTGTCGCTTGTTGGGTTCTTTTCCATTTTGGCGCCGTAGTCGGGCCATGAGTGTTTGTTTGATGGATGTTATTTATGTACTCTGATGTGACGTGGCGAGTGTAAGCCAACTATGTTATCTCCCCCTTTTATTATGTATTACATGGGATGTTGTAATGATTGCCTGACTTGCGACATTGCTTTCAATGCGGTTATATCTCTAAGTCGTGCCTCGACACGTGGGAGCTATAGCCGCATCGAGGGCATTACACAACAATAATCCCGAAGGTAGAGGTTGTGTGCAATAGTGATCTTATCAACCTTGGAATCACTTCCAACACACATCGTCACCTCGCCCTTAACTAGTCTCTGTTCATCTTGCAACTCCTATTTTGAGTTAGTAATCTTAGCAACTGAGGTGGTATCAAATACCCTGTGATTACTATGTACACGGGTAAAGTACACATCAATAACATGTATATCAAATATACCATTGTTCATTTGCCATCCTTCTTATCCGCCAAGTATTTGGGGTAGTTCCGCTTCAAGTGATCATTCCCTTTGCAGTATAAGTACTCAATTTCAGGCTTAGGTCTAGCTTTGGGTTTCTTCATGGGAGTTGCAACTTGCTTGTCATTCTTCTTGAAGTTCCCTTTCTTTTCCTTTGCCCTTTTTCTTAAAACTAGTGGTCTTGTCAACAATCAACACTTGATGTTATTTCTTGATTTCTACCTTCGCTGATTTCAGTATCGCGAAGAGCTCAGAAATTGTTTTCGTTATCCCTTGCATATTATAGTTCATCACTAAGTTCTAGTAGCTTGGTGACAGTAACTAGAGAACTATGTCAATCACTATCTTATCTGGAAGATTAACTCCCACTTGATTCAAGCGATTGTACTACCCAGACATTCTGAGTACATGCTCACTGGTTGAGCCATTCTCCTCCATCTTCTAGGCAAAGTACTTGTCAGAGGTCTCATACCTCTCGACATGGGCATGAGTCTGAAATACCAATTTCAACTCTTGTAACATATTATATGCTCTGTGGCGTTCAAAACATTTTTAAGTCCCGGTTCTAAGCCATAAAGCATGGTGCACTAAACTATCAAGTAGTCATCATACTATGCTTGTCAAACGTTCAAAACGTCTGCATCTGCTCCTGCAATAGGTCTGTCACCTAGTAGTGCATCAAGGACATAATTCTTCTGTGCAGCAATGAGGATAATCCTCAGATCACGGACTCAGTCCGCATCATTTCTACTATCATCTTTCAACTTAGTTTTCTCTAGGAACATATCAAAATAAAACACGGGAGCTATACGTGAGCTATTGATCTATAACATAGATATGCAAATACTATCAGGACTAAGTTCATGATAAATTAAGTTCAATTAATCATATTACTTAAGAACTCCCACTTAGATAGACATCCCTCAAGTCACCTAAATGATCACGTGATCCATATCAACTAAACCATGTCCGATCATCACGTGAGATGGAGTAGTCTTCAATGGTGAACATCTCTACGTTGATCATTTCTACTATATGATTCACATTCGACCTTTCGGTCTCAAGTGTTCCGAGGCCATGTATGTACATGCTGGCTCGTCAAGTTTAACTCGAGTATTCCGCATGTGCAAAACTGCCTTGCACCTGTTGTATGTGAACATAGAGCTTATCACACCCGATCATCACGTGGTGTCTCGGCACGACGAACTGTCGCAACGGTGCATACTCAGGGAGAACACTTATACCTTGAAATTTTAATAAGGGATCATCTTATAATGCTACCACTGTACTAAGCAAAATAAGATGCATAAAAGATAAACATCAGACGCTATCAAAATATGTGACATGATATGGCCATCATCATCTTGCCTTTGATCTCCATCTCCAAAGCACCGTCATGATTTCCATCGTCACCGGCTGACGCCTTGATCTCCATCGTAGCTTTGTTGTCGTCTCACCAACTATTGCTTCTACAAATATCGCTAACGCATAGTGATAAAGTAAAGCAATTACATGGCGTTTGCATTCATACAATAAAGCGACAACCATAAGGCTCCTACCAGTTGCTGATAACTTTTACAAAACATGATCATCTCATACAATAACATATATCACATCATGTCCTGACCATATCACATCACAAATAACTTTTACAAAACATGATCATCTCATACAATAACGTATATCACATCATGTCCTGACCATATCACATCACAACATGCCTTGCAAAAACAAGTTAGACGTCCTCTACTTTGTTGTTGCAAGTTTTACGTGGCTGCTACGGGCTTCTAGTAAGAACCTTTCCTACCTACGCATCAAAACCACAATGGTGTTTTGTCAAGTTTGTTGTTTTAACCCGGCCGTAGTCAAATTCGATTCAACTAAAGTTGGAGAAACAGACACCCGCCAGCCACCTTTATGCAAAACTAGTTGCATGTCTGTCAGTGGAACCAGTGTCATGGACGTGGTCATGTAAGGTTGGTCCGGGCCGCTTCGTCCAACAATACCGCCGAATCAAAATAAGACGTTGGTGGTAAGCAGCATGACTATCAGTGCCCACAACTCTTTGTGTTCTATTCGTGCATATCATCTACGCATAGACCTGGCTCGGATGCCACTGTTGGCGAACGTAGCATGCAATTTCAAAAATTTCCTATGCTCATGCAAGATCTATCTAGGAGATGCTGTAACGCCCCGAGACCGATGCGCCAGGTGTCTTCCAGTTATTCATTGTTGTTGCCTTGTCATTTGCTTGCGTGTCGCATCTTGCCATGTTATCATCCGCATTGCATCATCATGTGTAGTGACCAGACCTCAAACAGTCTGATCTCTGTGCTCCGGTGTCATCCCTGGATCAGTAATGCTGACACCACACAGTACTCGGAGGATTTATAACAGAGTAGCAATCACACACTTATTACATCGAGTGTCTCCATAGAGAACTTATTACAATAAACATGGCTTAAGGCCATCTAATAACGATAACAGCGGAAGGCTTGGAACATAGGTGAGTCCATCAACTCCAACGGCATCACTGAGTATAGAACCACGACCTAAAAACTCCTTAATCGTCGTCTGAAAATTCTACAACATTAACGTTGCAGCCCGAAAACGGGTCAGCACATGGAATATCCTGGCAAGGTAACACATAGAGAATAATGGAATGAAACAGCTATACTATATGCATATTTGGCTGGTGGAAAGCTCTATGGTTATAGTTTTGCGAAAAGCCAATTTTTCCCTACTACAAAGGAATAAATTTAATTACTATCATGGTGGTTGTTAAACATTGAGAATGGTTGACAGCATTCTCAATCCCAATTAAAAATATCATTAACAAAACCCAACAAAATTAATTTAGAGTAACATGTTGAGATTCACATGATAATCCAGGTACTAGATACTCAAGATGTCCATAACCGGGGACACGGCTAACCATGATTAGTTTATTACACTCTGTAGATGTTTGCGCACTTTTCCCCACAAGACTTGATCGCCTCCATTTGGTTTCTCGCACTACATGGTGTTTAAGAAGACAGATGACCGAGACATAGTCTTTCAGAAGCGCTAGCACCTTACGATCGGGTAGACCATACCACCTACATCCCCTACATCTGCTAGTCTACCACTGTAAGAGTTCGCACGACTTAGTCAACTATGCTAGAGCCCATAATAGCTTGTGGCTGCACACGGAAGTTTCTAGTATGAATAGTCTCATGATCCCTTTGAGCCTGGGTGGCGGTCCAAAAGAAAACAGGCAAGTCCTGGAATACCCAGGTTCCTCAATCCACCCAGATGTGTGTTTAAGTTGCCACCTTAGATAAACCATTAATTAACAATCTCACATCTGTCATGGATATCACTCACCCAATCCACGTCTACTAGCATAGCATGGCACAATAAGCAAACGTAGAAGTAACTCCCAAAGGTTTGGTAATAAACGGGTAATAGGTACTGCCTCATCTACTTCCCATCCCACAATTTAATTAGATCCTAATCATGCAATGTGTGAGGATTGATCTAATGCAGTAAAACTGGGTAGTAGAAAAGGTACGATCAAAGTGTTACTTGCCTTGCTGATGATCCCGGAAACCTAGCGATTCGAAGTAACAAGCGGCGCACTCCGGGTACTCTATCGCAAACAAACAAACAAACAAGCATACAATAAGTACTCATCTAATGCACAAGTAAAACTCTAATAAGAGATCTAACCAGAAGGTTCAACTTAAGAACTCCGGTTGGCAAAAAGAGTCAAATCGAACGAAGCAACGAAAGTCAAACGGCGAAAGAAAACAACTTCGTTCTACTAATCTGGATCTAGGGCAAATTTTATAGTAGCAAAAACTTGTTTATGTTGATTAAACGGATAGAGGGTTTCGACACGAAACTCTAGGCGCTTGAATCACCTGATTCCGATAAACGAGCGAAAAGTTATACTAAAAAGAAAATCGGATCAGGAATCGCGATCAGAAAATCGCGAATTAAATCCGAGAAAAAGAAAAATGACGAACGTTCGCTAGAACGAACGAACGGACGAGCGCTCGCTATTTAAATAAATCGGAAAACCGATCTATTAAAAACTGAATCTAAAAAACCGATGGAAAAACCGAACGGTTTTTCGAAAAAAATAAAAAAAACAAGCGCGGAAATCGAGGCGGCGGCGGACCTCGGGCGGCGTGTGGCGGCGGCGGCGGCGGGGCGGCGGCGCTGGGGGCGGCTGGGGCGGCTTGGGGCTGGCTAGGGTTTTGGCAGGGCCTCCCCCGGCTATATATAGCCTAACGGGCCGAGAGTCCTAGTCGGACACGGCCCTAGGTCGGTTCGTTTTTTTTAAATAATTACGCGCAGAAGAAAAAATAAAAAGAAATACTAAACGGACTCCAAAAATTCTGAAATAAATTTTCACAGGCTTCTAAAATCAAGCCGCACAAGGTGAACATTTATTTGGGGCCTAAATGCAATTTTGAAAAACGCACATTTTTCCTAAATTCAAATAAAATAACGAAAAACTCTGAAATAAAATTTTATTTGATTTTATTATTAAATCCTCAATATTTCTTTATTTTGGGAAAGTCATTTTATTCCCTCTCTCATATTTTTGTAATATAAATAATTGATGATAAAATAAATAAACAAATGATCCTATTCTCGAAATTTGAGAAAACTCAAATATGAAAATAATGAATTCCCCAACTCTCTCCGTGGGTCCTTGAGTTGCGTAGAAATTCTAGGATCAAAACCAAATGCAAATAAAATATGATATGCAATGATGATCTAATGTATAACATTCCAAATTGAAAATTTGGGATGTTACAAACCTACCCCCCTTAAGATGAATGTCGCCCTCGAGATTCGGGTTGGCTAGAAAATAGGTGAGGGTGGTCCTTGAGCAAATCTTCCTCTCGCTCCGAGGTGGCTTCATCCTCCGTGTGGTTGCTCCACTGAACTTTGCAAAACTTGATAACCTTGCTGCGAGTGACTCGACTGGCAAACTCGAGAATCTTAATTGGTTTCTCCTCATAGGTCAAATCGTTATCCAACTGAATAGTTTCCAATGGCACTGTATCTCTCAGGGGTATGTCAGCCATCTCAGCGTGACACTTCTTCAACTGGGAAACGTGGAACACATCATGAACTCCTGACAATCCTTCAAGCAATTCCAACTTGTAGGCCGCTTCTCCCATACGCTCCAAAACTCAATATGGTCCTACAAATCGTGGCGCTAACTTCCCCTTAACTCCAAAACGCTTTGTTCCCCGAAGTGGAGATACTCAAAGATAAGCTCTATCTCCAACTTCGTAAACTGTCTCCTTTCGTTTAGAATCTGCATAACTCATCTGTCTGGACTGGGCTATCTTGAGCCTATCGCGAATCAACTTCACCTTCTGCTCAGACTCTTTAATCAAGTCAGGTCCAAACAACTGGCGGTCTCCAACTTTGTCCCATGACAACGGTGTCCTGCACCTCCTTCCGTACAAAGCTTCGAAAGGGGACATCTTCAAACTGGTTTGGTAACTGTTGTTGTAAGAGAACTCTGCATATGGCAAATTATCGTCCCAACTAGATCCGTAATCTAGCGCACAAGCTCTTAGCATATCCTCCAAAATCTGATCGACTCTCTCGGTCTGTCCATCTGTCTATGGATGAAATGCTGTACTGAATTCTAGCCTGGTACCCAAAGTTTCATGCAACTGCTTCCAAAATTTTGAGGTAAACTGGGTTCCTCTATCTGATACGATACTCCTCAGAACTCCATGCAAACATACGATCCTGGTCATGTATATCTTTGCCAACTTAGCACTGGTGTAAGTGGTCTTTACCGGGATGAAATGATCTACCTTCATCAATCGATCACTACAACCCAAATTGAGTCATAGCCTGGACGAGTCCTGGGTAATCCCGTGATAAAATACATGCCTAACTTATCCCACTTCCATTCAGGTATCGGCAATGGTTGTAACAATCCTGCTGGCTTCTGATGCTCTGCCTTTACTCTTTGACACACATCACAGACTGCTACATACTCCGCAATATCCTTCTTCATTCCGGTCCACCAGAAAATATCTTTCAAATCCAAATACATCTTAGTATTTCCTGGGTGAATCAAATATGGTGAATCATGTGCCTCTTGCAGAATCAACTTCCTAAACTCCGGGTTATTGGGCACATAAACACGGTCTTCAAACCATAGGGTGTCGTGTTCATCCTCACGAAATCCTTTAGCCTTTCCTTTCCTTATTTTCTCCTTTATAGAGGCAATCTCCTTGTCAGTCCTTTGGGCTTCTCTGATTCTATCCATCAAAGTTGACTGAAACTCCAATGCTGCTACATAGCCTCTAGGAACTATTTCCAAACATAGTTCACAAAGATTTTCTGCTAATTCCCTTGGTATTCCTCCCGTCATTAATGTATTGATGTGGCTCTTACGTCTTAATGCGTCAGCTACTACATTAGCCTTTCCGGGATTTTAATGCAATCTCATATCATAATCCTTGATGAGCTCCAACCATCTCCTTTGTTTGAGGTTTAACTCCTTCTGTGTGAAAATGTATTTCAAACTCTTATGATCCGTGTACACCTCAGAATGATTTCCAATGAGGAAATGTCTCCATGTTTTCAATGCATGCACTACGGCTGCTAACTCCAAATCATGCGTAGCATAATTCAACTCATGAGGTTAAAGTTGTCTTGAGGCATAAGAAACAACTCTCCCTTCCTGCATAAGCACTGCTCCAAGTCCTCGACACTGGTGAGGTAACTAAACGTTTCTTCAACTCCTGGAAACTAGCCTCACATTCCTCCGTCCATATGAACTTGGTATGTTTCTTCAACAACTCCGTCATAGGCTTCGCAATCTTTGAGAAATTCTCAATAAATCTCTGGTAGTATCATGCGAGTCCCAGAAAACTCAGTATCTCCCCAACCATGGTCGGCGCTTCCCATTTGGTCACGGTATCAACTTTAGCAGGATCTACAGCTATTCCTTCTCCGGATATAACGTGTCCGAGAAATCCTACTTCCTTCAACCAAAACTCACATTTGCTGAACTTGGCATATAATTGATGTTCTTTGAGCTTTCCAAGTACCAAACGCAAATGGTCCTTATGCTCCTCTTCATTCTTTGAGTAAACCAAGATATCATCAATGAACACCATGACGAACTTATCCAAGAACTCCATAAACACTTTGTTCATCATGTTCATAAAATATGCAGGTGCGTTAGTCAGACCAAATGACATAACGGTATACTCTTACAGCCCATACCTGGTGGTAAAAGCTGTCTTAGGAATATCCTGTTCTCGAATCTTCAACTGGTGGTATCCTGATCGCAAATCGATCTTGGAAAATACCTTAGCTCCTTGCAATCGATCAAACAGATCATTGATCATTGGTAGTGGGTACTTGTTCTTGATCGTAACTTCATTCAATCCTCGATAATCAACAACCATCCTTAACGACCCGTCCTTCTTCTCCACCAGAAGTATTGGCGATCCCCAAGGCAAAGAACTTGGGCGAATATATCCTTTATCCAGTAACTCCTTAATCTGCTTCTTAATTTCCACCAAATCCTTTGCTGGCATCCTATATGGTCTCTTTGATATTGGCCCTGTGCCTGGCAATAGCTCAATCAAAAACTCAATATCTCTATCCGGTGGCATGCCTGGCAACTCTTCTGGAAATACTTCAGGGAAATCCCTTACCACTGGTACTTCCTCCTCCACTACTCCTGTTAAGCAATTTACTTGTGTCCTCTTTGGCACATGTCGGGATACATACTTGATCCTTCTCCCCTCTGGGGTGGTAAGCAAAAAATTGACTTACTAGCACATTCAATATTCCCTTCATACTTTGACAACCAATACATGCCTAATATCACATCCAATCCTTGGGATTCCAATACTATTAGGTCTGAGGGAAAAACATAGTTACCAATCCTTAATGGTAACCGATCACACCATCGACTAGCCAAATATTCTGCTCCAGGTGAGGTTACTAACATGGTGACCTAAGGGCTTGGGTTGACAGTTTATACTTATCCACAAATCCCTTGAGATGTATGAATGCGATGCACCAGTATCAAAAAGAACGAGTGCAGTAAATGACTTAACCAAAAACTTACCTATTACTCCATCAGGCTGAGCTTCAACCTCCTCCACGCTAACGTGGTTCACCTATCCCCTGTTGAAAGGGTTCGGCTTCTTCCCAGATCTTCCATTGCTATTTCCATTTTGCAATTCAGGACATTCATTGGCATAATGTCCTATCTTCGAACACTTAAAGCAAGTGACTTGGCTCAGGTCCTTCTTGGCTGGGGTTGATGGGTTGGTGCGGTTCTGGCCATTGCTTCCTCCATTACCATTACCATTCCTGGTGCCATTGTGATTGTGCGAGCTACCTCCTCCATGGGTATGCTGAAAATGTCCTCCTGGTTTAGGGGTAAAACGTGGCTTCTGCTGAGCTCCTGAATTGTACTTTCCTTGTCCATACTTCCTCTTGCGATTCTCAATTTGCTGCTGCTTGCCTTCAATCATAAGAGCACGGTCTACCAACTCCTGGTAGTTGTTGAAGGTTGCTACCATCAACTGCATGCTCAACTCATCATTCAATCCTTCCAGAAACTTCTCCTACTTAACTGCATCCGTAGCAACGTCATCTGGGGCATAACGTGCTAATTTACTAAAGTTCTCCACATACTGGCCAACTGTACGTCCTCCTTGGCGCAAGTTGCGGAACTCACCCTTCTTCATGGCCATAGCTCCTGCTGAAACATGGGCAGTACGAAAGGCCAGCTGAAACTGGTCCCATGTGACGGTGTCGACAGGGAAAGTGGTTGTGAAATTCTCCCACCATGATGCTGCGGGTCCTTCAAGCTGATGTGTGGCAAACTTCACCTTCTCCGCATCTGTGCATCCTGCTGTGGTCAACTCTCTAGCTATCTTACGGAGCCAATCATCTGCTACTATCGGCTCAGTGCTACTGGAAAACACCGGCGGATTCAGCCTAAGAAAACGCGCTAAGTGATCAACAGGTGGTGGTGGTGGGTTGTTGTTCCCCTGATTCTGATTCTGGACTACTATATTTATATGGTGGACTACTACTACTGATGAGGTGGTCTACTAGAAATATTCTTCGGTTGCAGACTCCATGATATCTGCTCCAGCTTCATCAACATAGTCATCATCGCTTTCGTCTGGGTCCGAGTCTGTGTCGTCGATGATGATGAAGTCTTCCGGGCGAATCTCCTTGGGTTCTTCGTCTTCATCTACTGGTGTAGGGCCTCCCATAAATATTGCTAGCTTCTTTGTTAGGTCGGCATTCTTATCCACCAATACTTAAATTTCCTCTTCATAATCTTCACGTGTAGCCTTGAGTTATTCCTTCAGTTCCTTGATTCTTGTCTTAGCCTTCTTCAGATCTATCATGTCGGCGCACATCTGGTTCTCCTGTTGTCGAATGTGCTGGTTTAATTCCTGGATAAAAGCTGCAATTGATCTATCCTTCCTGGTGTTGATCATCTCCCAGTGCTCATCTCGGCGCCCACAAATCTGGTAGATAGTATCCTTGAGATCATTGCGGTAGACTTCTCCAATGCGTCCCATGGCGATGTGAGCTGCCATGCTCTTTCCTAGACTCCAAGTTGGTGCATCAAAAGAAAACTCTATGGGCTCAGTGACTGGCATGAACGTCCTTCCTGGAACTTGAACTTGAATCATCCAGCGCTCTTCTTCAGGTAAAGTGGCGTTGTAGGTTCCGGTGAAGCTTGGTACTCCTATGTTCAGGTATCTAGTGACTTCCTTCAAGTGACCTCCAAAGGGTGTATCTTCATCCGGTTGCGTGAACTTGTTCCTTGCATCCGCCATCCTAAAAGAGTAGAAAAGATGAGAGGTCAGAAGAGAAGAGGGTGAATAGTGTTCTAGGTCTTTAGCTTAGTGGTCGTGTCTTACAGTCAGCGTGTGCTCTGATACCATCTCTGTAGAGACCATACCTCAGACAATCTGATCTCTGTGCTCCGGTGTCATCCCTGGATCAGTAATGCTGACACCACACAGTACTCGGAGGATTTATAACAGAGTAGCAATCACACACTTATTACATCGAGTGTCTCCATAGAGAACTGATTACAATAAACATGGCTTAAGGCCATCTAATAACGATAACAGCGGAAGGCTTGGAAGATAAGTGAGTCCATCAACTCCAACGGCATCACTGATTATAGAACCATGACCTAAAAACTCCTTAATCGTTGTCTGAGAAGTCTACAACATTAACATTGCAGCCCGAACACAGGTCAGCACATGGAATATGCTGGCAAGTTAACACATAGAGAATAATGGAATGAAACAACTATACTATATGCATATTTGGCTAGTGGAAAGCTCTATGGTTACAGTTTTGCGAAAAGCCAATTTTTCCCTACTACAAAGGAATAAATTTAATTACTATCATGGTGGTTGTTAAACATTGAGAATGGTTAACAGCATTCTCAATCCCAATTAAAAATATCATTAACAAAACCCAACAAAATTAATTTAGAGTAACATGTTGAGATTCACATGATAATGCAGGTACTAGATACTCAAGATGTCCATAACTGGGGACACGGCTAACCATGATTAGTTTATTACACTCTGTAGATGTTTGCGCACTTTTCCCCACAAGACTTGATCGCCTCCATTTGGTTTCTCGCACTACATGGTGTTTAAGAAGACAGATGACCGAGACATAGTCTTTCAGAAGCGCTATCACCTTACGATCGGGTAGACCATACCACCTACATCCCCTACATCTGCTAGTCTACCACTGTAAGAGTTCGCACGACTTAGTCAACTATGCTAGAGCCCATAATAGCTTGTGGCTGCACACGGAAGTTTCTAGTATGAATAGTCTCATGATCCCTTTGAGCCTGGGTGGCGGTCCAAAAGAAAATAGGCAAGTCCTGGAATACCCAGGTTCCTCAATCCACCCAGATGTGTGTTTAAGTTTCCACCTTAGATAAACCATTAATTAACAATCTCACATCTGTCATGGATATCACTCACCCAATCCACGTCTACTAGCATAGCATGGCACAATAAGCAAACATAGAAGTAACTCCCAAAGGTTTGGTAATAAACAGGTAATAGATACTACCTCATCTACTTCTCATCCCATAATTTAATTAGATCCTAATCATGCAATGTGTGAGGATTGATCTAATGCAGTAAAACTGGGTAGTAGAAAAGGTATGATCAAAGTGTTACTTGCCTTGCTGATGATCCGGGAAACCTAGCGATTCGAAGTAACAAGCGGCGCACTCCGGGTACTCTATCGCAAACAAACAAACAAACAAGCATACAATAAGTACTCATCTAATGCACAGGTAAAACTCGAATAAGAGATCTAACCAGAAGGTTCAATTTAAGAACTCCGGTTGGCAAAAAGAATCAAATCGAACGAAGCAACGAAAGTCAAACGGCGAAAGAAAACAACTTCGTTTTACTAATCTGGATCTAGGACAAATTTTACAATAGCAAAAACTTGTTTAAGTTGATTAAGCGGATAAAGGGTTTCAAGACGAAACTCTAGGCGCTTGAATCGCCTGATTCCGATAAAGGAGCGAAAAGTTATACTAAAAAAAATCGGATCAGGAATCGCGGATTAAATCCGAGAAAAAGAAAAATGACGAACGTTCGCTAGAACGAACGAACGGACGAACGCTCACTATTTAAATAAATCGGAAAACCGATCTATTTAAAAAAACCGAATCTAAAAAAAACCGACGAAAAAACCGAACGGTTTCTCGAAAAAAATTAAAAAAATGGCGGGGAAATCGAGGCGGCGTGCGGCGGCGGCGTCCGGCGGCGGCGGCGAGACGACGTGGCGGGGCGGCGGCGCTGGGGGCGGCTTGGGGCTGGCTAGGGTTTCGGCTGGTCCTCCCCCGGCTATATATAGCCTAACGGGCCGGGAGTCCTAGTCGGACACGGCCCTAGGTCGGTTCGTTTTTTTAAATAATTACGCGCAGATGAAAAAATAAAAAGAAATACTAAACGGACTCCAAAAATTCTGAAATAAATTTTCACGGGCTTCTAAAATCAAGCCGCACAAGGTGAACATTTATTTGGGGCCTAAATGCAATTTTGAAAAACGCACAGTTTTCCTAAATTAAAATAAAATAACGAAAAACTCCGAAATAAAATCTTATTTTATTTTATTATTAAATCCTCAATATTTCTTTATTTTGGGAAAGTCATTTTATTTCCTCTCTCATATTTTGTAATAGAAATAATTGATGATAAAATAAATAAAATCAAATGATCCTATTCTCAAAATTTGAGAAAACTCAAATATGAAAATAATGAATTCCCCAACTCTCTCCGTGGGTCCTTGAGTTGCGTAGAAATTCTAGGATCAAAACCAAACGCAAATCAAATATGATATGCAATGATGATCTAACGTATAACATTCCAAATTGAAGATTTGGGATGTTACATCATGTTTTCGAAACTTGCATCCGTCTCGGTCTCCTCCTTCTCTCCGTTGTCCGTTCTGAGTCCAGACACACTTGCACGCACCCGCGGCACGTCCGAAATTGTATTATATAAGTGGCCGGAAAATGTTCTCGGAATGGGTTGAAAGTTGGCATGCAGTGTTGTTATGTTGTTAGTAAGGTCGTTTGCCAAGTTCCATCGCATTCGAAGTTCGTTTGATAGCCCACCGTTAAACTATAGTGGCATTATAGCCGGTCAAACGTCGGACGTTTCGGTCTCCAGAACAGTCGCCCGACCGCTCTGCTTCTCTCTCTTCTCAGCCCACGGTCTCTCCACAGCCCACCTGCAGCCCATCTAACCCCTCCCCTCCGACCGGAGCCGTCGGATCACGATCGGAGGGCTCCAGAAGCCCCCAAAACCCCCCTAGCCCTAGCTCCTACCTTATATAAACCCCCTCCCTTCCAAATTTGGTCTACCCTAGCCTCCACCAACCTTCTAGCCTCCCCCTCAGGATCCACGCAGCCACCAGCCTCCGCCCTCCTCGATTTTAGCGCCAAACCACCCCGCCGCCACCACTTGTCGCCGGCCCAGAGGCCGCACCGCCACCTGAGGCGTCGCCCCGACCAACCGAGAGCTCCCACGTCACCTCCCCGCTTCCCGCAGCCACTCACAGCCCTCCACGTTACCCCTCTAGCGCCCCACTTTGCCGCGGCCCTCACGGCCCATCTGGAGCCCGCCCAGGGCCGCTACCGGGCCTGAGGCGCCCGTCCTGCACCACCGCGCATTATGTCGCCTCCCTGCTCGCATCGCGTGGCTCCCGAGCAGCGCCTCCCGCGCCGAGCATCGCCACCGCCTCGCCAGAACCCCGCCACGCCGGTTCCCCACCGCCGGTGAGCAGCGCGCCGCCGCGCCCCTTCTTTTCCTCCTCTCGCTCTTGCAGGCCTCACATCTCTCTCTCCCTCCCCCCTGCAGAGCCGCCAGGGCCATGGAAACCACGCTGCCGCCGTCGAGCTTGCCATCGATCCCCTCGCCCGCGCCGTCCGCTGCCGAATTCGGATGGACCGAATCCATTCCCTGATGCCTCGCCGTGCCTGGCCTTCACATGCCTCGCTGGATGCCGTTGTCGCGCCGCCGTGCTCCTGGTTCGAGCAGAGAACTCCGGCGCTCGCGTTGACCACGCCTCCAAGGTCCAGCACGCCTCCCCGCGCCAGGCCCAGTGCTCCGCCAGGCCGGCCTGCCTCTACCTCCTTTGCCGAGCTGGGCCAAGGCCCACTGGGTGAGGCCACCCCCAGCACCCCACCTTTTTTTCCTGCTGTTGGGCTAGTCAATTTCGGCCCGTTCATGCTTTTTTCCACATCTACGAATTTCCTATTTATCCTAAGACTGCAGTTTTTACAGAAAAGTCCCTAGCCTTCATGCATATAATTAGAACCATGCATCGGAATTAAACAAACTTTATATGTAATATGACTAGAATTTCGTCTAGTTTCATAATATCCAACTTTCATGCATGTTTGAGATGTTTAAATTGCTGTTTGTTTAAATTTGTTCAAATGCCATGCTAAAATGCTTTATTTCATAACTAAATAACCGTAGCTCGGTTTTAAATAAACTTTATATGTAAATGGGGTAGAAAAATGCCTAGTTTAACTTGGTGGCATCACTTTACATGTTTAATAACTCTAAAATATGGTTTAGGGCAAAACAGTACCAAATCTAAAATATGCACATGAGGATTTTTCCGGACTTGTTGTTTGTTGTTCCGGCCTCATTTAAACTTGCCTAGTTAAGTAGCTTTATTATGCTTCACCTCTTGCCATGCTAACCAACATTTAATATTGTTGAGTACATAACCGAGAGAGAACTAAATAATTGTTGTGGTGTTTCGTCAATATGCAACTCGTTGCATATTGAGCTCCACTTAACTTGTAGTTTTGCTTGTGCACTTTGCCATGCCATGCCTCACTAAACCGGACAACATCATACTTGGTTGCGCATCATGCCATATTTATGTGACGGTTGTTTACTATGTTGCTTGCTTCTTTCCGGGTTGCTTCTCTCGTTTAGCTTCGGTTTCGTTCCGGATTTGTGGGGATCCCTTCGACTACATCCGTTTGTCTTCTTCATGGACTCGTTCTTCTTGCTTGTGGGATTTCAAGCAAGATGAGCACACCCTCGAAATCACTTCTATCTTTGCTTGCTAGTTGTTCGCTCTATTGCTATGCCGCGCTACCTACCACTTGCTATATCATGTCTCCCATGTTGCCATGTTGGAACATGGATATGTTCGCCTCTAACCCACCTTTCCTAGCAAACCGTTGTTTGGCTAAGTTACCGCTTTTGCTCAGCCCCTCTTATAGCGTTGTTAGTTGCAGGTGAAGCTGAAGTTTGTTCCATGTTGGAACATGGATATGTTGGGATATCACAATATCTCTTATTTTAATTAATGCATCTATATACTTGGTAAAGGGTGGAAGGCTCGGCCTTATGCCTGGTGTTTTGTTCCACTCTTGCCGCCCTAGTTTCCGTCATACCGGTGTTATGTTCCTTGATTTTGTGTTCCTTGCGCGGTTGGGTGTTATGGGAACCCCTTGACAGTTCGCTTTGAATAAAACTCCTCCAGCAAGGCCCAACCTTGGTTTTACCATTTGCCACACCACCACCTACATTTTCCCTTGGCAGTCGCGCTCCCGAGGGTCATCTTTATTTTACCCCCCCCCGGCCAGGGCTTGTCTAAGTGTTGGTCCGAACCTGTCAGCCGTCGGTGGCCACCAGGGGCAACTCTGGGCTGGCCTACCGGAAGTTTGGATAATCCGGTGTGCCTTGAGAACGAGATATGTGCAGCTCCTATTGGGATGTCGGCACATCGGGCGGCTTTGCTGGTCTTGTTTTACCATTGTCGAAATGTCTTGTAACCGGGATTCCGAGACTGATCGGGTCTTCCTGAGAGGAGGAATATCCTTCATTGACCGTGAGAGCTTGTGTTGGGCTAAGTTGGGACACCCCTGCAGGGTTTGAACTTTCGAAAGCTGTGCCCGTGGTTATGGGCAGATGGGAATTTGTGCCCACTGTGACCGTGAGAACTTGACATGTAACTTAACTAAAATGCATCAACCGCATGTGTAGCCGTGATGGTATCTTTCCGGCGGAGTCCGGGAAGTGAACACGGTCCTTGTGTTATGCTTGGACGTAAGTAGTTTCAGGATCACTTCTTGATCACTTCTAGTTCACGACCGCTGCGTTGCTTCTCTTCTCGCTATTCAATTATTCTGGAGTGCTGAAGATATCTCAGAAGATTCAAGTTTCCATTCTCAATTCGCTCAAGTTCTTTTGAGGATGTTATCTCATTCAAGCCATTTAATTCAACCGGTGCAATCTCCTTTTCAAATAATCATGCAACGGTGTTTCTCTTGAGTGGGCCCTAACCCACAGGTCTTTTCCCAGGATCTTATCTGACTCTTCTAATTTTCTCGGAGCTTCTCAAATTCTTTCAAAGTTTGACGTAAGAATGAATTATCATCAGTCAAATGTCCTTCTCTAAGATCTTTCAAAGTCTTTTCATCATTTGGCTCAACCTTTCTAATTTTCATCCCGGAGTATATCAACAATTTCATGGTGGTGCTTCTCATCGGCATTATCAACATTTCAAGACCGAAGAAGAGTTTTTCCTCCATATCTTATCCGTTCTCTCAGCGATGCGTAGTTCAACCTTGCTGCCTTCCTCTCATCATTGTTTTCGATTGTGAGAATTCTTTTCACCCATCCGGAGCTATTAAGGAGTCTTTTCAGTTTGATTCTACGGAGCCCATCATCTCAGAATTATTCATTCCAGCTTTCAGCTCTAGTTCTTGTAATCTTCCGGTGCATCATTCAAGTATTCTCTAATCAGCTCGTGATCTATTCGCTCACATGTATCTAAATCCCCTCAAGTATCTTCTTTCGTTTTTCCAATTCTTCACGGTGATTTGTGCCTTTGCTACTTTCTTTTTCAATTCTTACGGTGGTTCGTTCAAGAGTTCTCTTCATTCGTTATCATATCAATTCATTCGTTCTTTCCAAGCCTACCGGTGGATCGCTGAAGACCTTCCTCAAGTTTGCGCTATATCTATCGTAATCCTTTTCTACAAAAATAAGTAGAATGCCAAATCCATTGCTTGTCATAAATTTATATTGGTGAAGGATACGCATAACGTAATTCTTATTTTTGTTTCATCCATGTGATCTAATTTCTTCTTTCGGGAGTGGTTCATCATATCACATTCTCGGTCCGAGATGCGTCATCTTTTCTTTTCTGGAGTGCCAAGTTTTCCGCATTATCTCATCATGAAGGTCCATCTAATCATTGCAAGGCTTCTCCCGGATTTCTTTTTTATTTTCCTTCGCTTGATCATTCTTTTGTTACTGGAGTTCTCACGAAGGCTCGACATGGTGGTCTGCCAAGAATTCTTTTCATTCTTCAATTGTTCTTCAAGATTTCTCTCGAAGTTATGATCCGCCAAGCTATACTCTCAAATAAACATGGTGCTCAACACATGTCTTGTTTTGAGGAGTTCAGGCATTCTTCATCTTGCATTCCGAAATGCAACTCTTTCTACCTATCTGTTGAGGTGGTGTTATGTCATTCTTGACAATTTCACTTCATGCTTCATGATTCACAAGTTGTCCGGAATGACATATTTTAAACCCATCATTTTTCAATTCGGTCATGAGAATTTTTGCAACCCGTCAATTCTCTTCATTGGAGTTATCTTAGGTTATATTTCACCTAAAGCTTTCCCTAAGGATTGTTGCTATTTATGGTGCTTATAAATGACCCAAGTTCTTCATTTATCCTCCCGGTGAAATAAGTTTCTCATCTTCTTGTTCATATCAATCCAATCTATTGTTTTCGTTAGTGGCAGAATTTCACCTCAAGATTTCGAGATGTTTTCCATAAGCACACAACAAGCTTACTCTTTTCGTTGTTGGTTTTCCAACAACTCCGTTCAACCTTTTCTTCGTAAGCATGCTCTTTCAATTTTATTTGCGAGAGTTGTCATTCATCTTCTCCGTTCTTTTTCTTTCCAACATCTCGTTTTGCCAAGATCATGTTCTTTCCTTTTGCTTAGCCATTCAACCGGAGTGTCGTGCCCTCTTTTCAAGTTCTTCCCGCTTTATTAAGTTTTGCCTCCCTTCTCAACCGGAGTGCCGTCTGAAATCTTTCTTACCCCTTGTGCCATTCTTTCAATAGTTCCAGAGGCAGTGTGTTGTTGATTTCATCAAGTATCCTCTCATCTTGTCAAGTTCATGTTCAATTCCTTCCATTTTTAGTCGGAGTGCTGCCCAAATTACACCATTCCTTTTCCTTCTCTATCTTGTTTTAACCAGGGTGTTGTGTCTATCATTCCACTTCTAACCGGACTCCCATCCAAGTGCTTTCATTTTGCCAAGCTCATATTCTTTACCTTCCTTTTCCAACTGGAGTGTTGTCGTAATTGATCCTTATCGTTCCTTGTGCATCTCGTTTCTATCGGAGTGCTTGCATGTACTTCTTATCCATTGTAACCCTTTTCTTATGTCTTTCGACCCACAAGGTTCCCGTAATGTTTCTTGTTCCTCTTTTCTAACGAAGTGTTTTCAACTTTGTTCATCTTCGTTGTATTCTTTCTTTCAAATTGTTTAACCTCTCAAGGTTCATTGGTTTCACTCTTTTGTCAAGAAGCAACTTAGTTTTACCTCTTCTCTTCCTCTTTCGTTTCCCTCCGGTGCCATCCTAGATCTCGGACGAGATCCTCTCGTAGTGGTGGAGTGTTGTAACGCCCCGAGACCGATGCGCTAGGTGTCTTCCAGTTATTCGTTGTTGTTGACTTGTCATTTGCTTGCATGTCGCATCTTTCCATGTCATCATCGGCATTGCATCATCATGTTTTCGAAACATGCATCTGTCCTGGTCTCCTCATTCTCTTCGTTGTCCGTTCTGAGCCCGGACACACTTGCACGTGCCCGTGGCACGTCCGAAATAGTATTTTATATGTGGCCGGAAAATATTCTCGGAATGGGTTGAAAGTTGGCATGTAGTGTTTTTATGTTGTTAGTAGGTCGCCTGCCAAGTTTCATCGCATTCGGAGTACGTTTGATAGCACAACCGTTAAACAAAGGTGGCATTATAGCCGGTCAAACGTCGGACGTTTCGGTCTCCGGAACAGTCGCTGGACCGCTCTGCTTCTCTCTCTTCTCAACCCCCGGTCTCTCCACAACCCACCTGCAGCCCATCTAACCCCTCCCCTCTGACCGGAGCCGTCGGATCACGATTGGAGGGCTCCGGAAGCCCCCAAAGCCCCCCTAACCCTAGCTCCTACCTTATATAAACCCCCCCCTTCCAAATTTGGTCTACCCTAGCCTCCACCTACCTTCTAGCCTCCCCCTCGGGATCCCCGCAGCCGCCAGCCTCCACCCTCCTTGATTTTAGCGCCAAACAAACATGCCACCGGCACTTGTCGCCGGCCCAGAGGCCGCGCCACCACCTGAGGCATCGCCCTACCAACCAAGAGCTGCCACGTCACCTCCCTGCTCCCCGCAGCCACTCACAGCCCTCCACGTCGCCTCTCCAGCGCCCCACTTCGCCGCGGCCCTCACGGCCCATCTGGAGCCCGCCCCGGGCCACAACCGGGCCTGAGGCGCCCGTCCTGCACCGCCGCGTGTTCCGTCGCCTCCCTGCTCGCGTCGCGTGGCTCCCGAGCAGCGCCTCTCGCGCCAAGCATGGCCGCTGCCTCGCCAGAACCCCGCCACGCCGGTTCCCCACCGCCGGTGAGCAGCGCGCCGCCGCCCCCCTTCCTTTTCTCCTCTCTCTCTCTTGTAGGCCTCATATCTCTCTCTCTCCCCTGTAGAGCCGCCAGGGCCATGGAAACCACGCTGCCGCCATCGAGCTTGCCATCGATCCCCTCGCCCGCGCCGTCCGCTGCCGAATCCGGATGGACCGGATCCATTCCCTGATGCCTTGCCGTGCCTGGCCTTCACATGCCTCGATGGATGCCGTTGCCACGCTGCCATGCTCCTGGTTCGAGCAGAGAACTCCGGCGCTCGCATTAACCACGCCTCCAAGGTCCAGCATGCCTCCCCGCGCCAGGCCCAGCTCTCCGCCAGGCCGGCCTGCCTCTACCTCCTCTGCCGAGCTGGGCCAAGGCCCACTGGGTGAGGCCACCCCCAGCGCCCCACCTTTTTTTTCCTGCTGTTGGGCTAGTCAATTTCGGCCCGTTCATGTTTTTTTCCACATCTACGAAATTCCTATTTATCCTAAGACTGCAATTTTTATAGAAAAGTCCCTAGGCTTCATGCATATAATTACTCATGAACCGTGCATCGGAATTAAACAAACTTTATATGTAATATGACTAGAATTTCATCTAGTTTCATAATATCCAACTTTCATGCATGTTTGATATTTTTAAATTGCTGTTTGTTTAAATTTGTTCAAATGCCATGCTAAAATGCTTTGTTTCATAACTAAATAACCGTAGCTCGGTTTTAAATAAACTTTATATGTAAATGGGGTAGAAAAATGCCTAGTTTAACTTGGTGGCATCACTTTACATGTTTAATAACTCTAAAATATGGTTTAGGTCAGAACAGTACCAAATCTAAAATATGCACATGAGGATTTTCCGGACTTGTTGTTTGTTGTTGCGGCCTCATTTAAATTTGCCTAGTTAAGTAGTTTTATTATGCTTCACCTCTTGCCATGCTAACCAACATTTAATATTGTTGAGTACATAACCGAGAGAGAACTAAATAATTGTTGTGGTGTGTCGTCAATATGCAACTCGTTGCATATTGAGCTCCACTTAACTTGTAGTTTTGCTTGTGCACTTTGCCATGCCATGCCTCATTAAACCGGACATCATCATACTTGGTTGCGCATCATGCCATATTTATGTGACGGTTGTTTACTATGTTGCTTGCTTCTTTCTGGGTTGCTTCTCTCGTTTAGCTTCGGTTTCGTTCCGGATTTGTGAGGATCCGTTCGACTACGTCCGTTTGTCTTCTTCATGGACTCGTTCTTCTTCCTTGCGGGATTTCAAGCAAGATGACCACACCCTCGAAATCACTTCTATCTTTGCTTGCTAGTTGTTCGCTCTATTGCTATGTCGTGCTACCTACCACTTGCTATGGCATGCCTCCCATGTTGCCATGTCAAGCCTCTAACCCACCTTTCCTAGCAAACCGTTGTTTGGCTAAGTTACCGCTTTTGCTCAGCCCCTCTTATAGCGTTGTTAGTTGCAGGTGAAGCTGAAGTTTGTTCTATGTTGGAACATGGATATGTTGGGATATCACAATATCTCTTATTTTAATTAATGCATCTATATACTTGGTAAAGGGTGGAAGGCTCGGCCTTATGCCTGGTGTTTTGTTCCACTCTTGCCGCCCTAGTTTCCGTCATACCGGTGTTATGTTCCTTGATTTTGTGTTCCTTGAGCGGTTGGGTGTTATGGGAACCCCTTGACAGTTTGCTTTGAATAAAACTCCTCTAGCAAGGCCCAACCTTGGTTTTACCATTTGCCTCACCACCACCTACATTTTCCCTTGGGTGTCGCACTCCCGAGGGTCATCTTTATTTTAACCCCCCCGGGCCAGTGCTTGTCTAAGTGTTGGTCCGAACCTGTCAGCCGCCGGTGGCCACCAGGGGTAACTCTGGGCTGGCCTATTGGAAGTTTGTACAATCCGGTGTGCCCTAAGAACGAGATATGTGCAGCTCCTATCGGGATGTCGGCACATCAGGCGGCTTTGCTGGTCTTGTTTTACCATTATCGAAATGTCTTGTAACCAGGATTCCAAAACTGATTGGGTCTTCCCGAGAGAAGGAATATCCTTCGTAGACCGTGAGAGCTTGTGATGGGCTAAGTTGGGACACCCCTGCAGGGTTTGAACTTTCACAAGCCGTGCCCGTGGTTATGGGCAGATGGGAATTTTTTAATATCCGGTTGTAGAGAACTTGACATGTAACTTAATAAAGATGCATCAACCGCGTGTGTAGCCGTGATGGTATCTTTCCGGCGGAGTCCGGGAAGTGAACACGGTTCTTGTGTTATACTTGGACGTAAGTAGTTTTAGGATCACTTCTTGATCACTTCTAGTTCACGACCGCTGCGTTGCTTCTCTTCTCGCTATTCAATTATTCCAAAGTGCTGAAGATATCTCAGAAGATTCAAGTTTCCATTCTCAATTCGCTCAAGTTCTTTTGAGGATGTTATCTCATTCAAGCCATTCAATTCAACCGGTGCAATCTCCTTTTCAAGTAATCGTTCAACGGTGTTTCTCTTGAGTGGGCCCTAACCCATAGGTCTTTTCCCAGGATCTTACCTGACTCTTCTAATTTTCCCGGAGCTTCTCAAATTCTTTCAAAGTATGACATAAGAATGAATTATCATTAGTCAAATGTCCTTCTCTAAGATCTTTCGAATTCTTTTCATCGTTTGGCTCAACCTTTCTAATTTTCGTCCCGGAGTATCTCAACAATTTCATGGTGGTGCTTCTCATTGGCATTCTCAACATTTCAAGACCGAAGAAGAGTTTTTCCTCCATATCTTATCCGTTCTCTCAGCGATGCTTAGTTCAACCTTGCTGCCATCCTCTCATCATTGTTTTCGATTGTGAGAATTCTTTTCACCCATCCGGAGCTATTAAGGAGTCTTTTCAGTTTGATTCTCCGGAGCCCATCATCTCAGAATTATTCATTCCAGCTTTCAGCTCTAGTTCTTGTAATCTTCCGGTGCATCATTCAAGTATTCTCTAATCAGCTCGTGATCTATTCGCTCACATGTATCTAAATCCCCTCAAGTATCTTCTTTCATTTTTTCCAATTCTTCACGGTGATTTGTGCCTTTGCTACTTTCTCTTTCAATTCTTACGGTGGTTCGTTCAAGAGTTCTCTTCATTCGTTATCATATCAATTCATTCGTTCTTTCCAAGCCTACCGGTGGATCGTTGAAGACCTTCCTCAAGTTTGCGCTATATCCATCGTAATCCTTTTCTACAAAAATAAGTAGAATGCCAAATCCATTGCTTGTAATCAATTTATATTGGTGAAGGATACGCATAACGTAATTCTTATTTTTGTTTGATCCATGTGATCTAATTTCATCTTTCCGGAGTGGTTCATCATATCACATTCTCGGTCCGAGATGCTTCATCTTTTCTTTTCCGGAGTGCCAAGTTTTCCGCATTATCTCATCATGAAGCTCCATCTAATCATTGCAAGGCTTCTCCCGGAGTTCTTTTTAATTTTCCTTCACTTGATCATTCTTTTGTTACCGGAGTTCTCACGAAGGCTCGACATGGTGGTCTTCCAAGAATTCTTTTCATTCTTCAATTGTTCTTCAAGATTTCTCTCGAAGTTATGATCCGCCAAGCTATACTCTCAAATAAACATGGTGCTCAACACATGTCTTGTTTTGAGGAGTTCAGGCATTCTTCGTCTTGCATTCCGAAATGCAAATCTTTCTATCTATCTGTTGAGGTGGTGTTATGTCATTCTTGACAATTTCACTTCATGCTTCATGATTCACAAGTTGTCCGGAATGACATATTTTAAACCCATCATTTTTCAATTCGGTCATGAGAATTTTTGCAACCCGTCAATTCTCTTCATTGGAGTTATCTTGGGTTATATTTCACCTAAAGCTTTCCAAAGGATTGTTGCTATTTATGGTGCTTATAAATGACCCAAGTTCTTCATTTATCCTCCCGGTGAAATAAGTTTCTCGTCTTCTTGTTCATATCAATCCAATCTATTGTTTTCGTTAGTGGCAGAATTTCACCTCAAGATTTCGAGATGTTTTCCATAAGCCCACAACAAGCTTACTCTTTTCGTTGTTGGTTTTCCAACAACTCCATTCAACCTTTTCTTCGTAAGCATGCTCTTTCAATTTTATTTGCGAGAGTTGTCATTCATCTTCTCCGTTCTTTTTCTTTCCAACCATTTAGTTTTCCATTTATTCATTCCGGAGGCATGGTGACGTTGCTCTTTTCGTCCCATCGTCTCGTTTTGCCAAGATCATGTTCTTTCCTTTTGCTTATACATTCAACCGGAGTGTCGTGCCCTCTTTTCAAGTTCTTCCCGTTTTATTAAGTTTTGCCTCCCTTCTCAATCGGAGTGCCGTCTGAAATCTTTCTTACCCCTTGTGCCATTCTTTCAATAGTTCCGGAGGCAGTGTGTTGTTGATTTCATCAAGTATCCTCTCATCTTGTCAAGTTCATGTTCAATTCCTTCCATTTTTAGTCGGAGTGCTGCCCAAATTACACCATTCTTTTTCCTTCTCTATCTTGTTTTAACTAGGGTGTTGTGTCTATCATTCCACTTCTAAACGGACTCTCATCCAAGTGCTTTAATTTTGCCAAGCTCATATTCTTTACCTTCCTTTTCCAACTGGAGTGTTGTCGTAATTGATCCTTATCTTTCCTTGTGCATCTCGTTTCTATCGGAGTGCTTGCATGTACTTCTTATCCATTGTAACCCTTTTCTTATGTCTTTCGACCCACAAGGTTCCCGTAATGTTCCTTGTTCCTCTTTTCTAACTAAGTCTTTTCAACTTTGTTCATCTTCATTGTATTCTTTCTTTCAAATTGTTTAACCTCTCAAGGTTCATTGGTTTCACTCTTTTGTCAAGAAGCAACTTAGTTTTACCTCTTCTCTTCCTCTTCCGTTTCCCTCCGGTGCCATCCTAGATCTCGGACGAGATCCTCTCGTAGTGGTGGAGTGTTGTAACGCCCCGAGACCGATGCGCTAGGTGTCTTCCAGTTATTCGTTGTTGTTTCCTTGTCATTTGCTTGCGTGTCTCATCTTTCCATGTCATCATCTGCATTGCATCATCATGTTTTCGAAACATGCATCTGTCCTGGTCTCCTCGTTCTCTTCGTTGTCCGTTCTGAGCCTAGACACACTTGCACGTGCCCGTGGCACGTCCGAAATAGTATTTTATATGTGGCCGGAAAATATTCTCGGAATGGGTTGAAAGTTGGCATGTAGTGTTTTTATGTTGTTAGTAGGTCGCCTGCCAAGTTTCATCGCATTCGGAGTTCGTTTGATAGCACAACCGTTTAACTATAGTGGCATTATAGTCGGTCAAACGTCGGACGTTTTGGTCTCCAAAACAGTCGCTGGACCGCTCTGCTTCTCTCTCTTCTCAGCCCCCGCTCTCTCCACATCCCACCTGCAGCCCATCTAACCCCTCCCCTCCGACCGGAGCCATCGGATCACGATTGGAGGGCTCCGGAAGCCCCCAAAGCCCCCCTAACCCTAGCTCCTACCTTATATAAACCCCCTCCCTTCCAAATTTTGTCTACCCTAGCCTCCACCTACCTTCTAGCCTCCACCTACCTTCTAGCCTCCCCCTCGGGATCCCCATAGCTGCCAGCCTCCACCCTCCTTGATTTCAGCGCCAAACCACCCTGCCATCGCCACTTGTCGCCGGCCCAGAGGCCGCGCCGCCACCTGAGGCAACGCCCCTACCAACCAAGAGCTGCCACATCACCTCCCCGCTCCCCGCAGCCACTCACAGCCTTCCACGTCGCCTCTCCAGCGCCCCACTTTGCCGCGGCCCTCACGGCCCATCTGGAGCCCGCCCCGGGCCACAACCGGGCCTGAGGCGCCTGTCCTGCACCGCCGCGCATTCTGTCGCCTCCCTGCTCGCGTCGCATGGCCCCCGAGCAGCGCCTCCCGCGCCAAGCATCGCCGCCGCCTAGCCAGAACCCCGCCACGCCGGTTCCCCATCGCCGGTGAGCAGCGCTCTACCGCGCCCCTTCTTTTTATCCTCTCTCTCTCTTGCAGGCCTCACATCTCTCTCCCTCCCCCCTGCAGAGCCGCCAGGGCCATGGAAACCACGCTGCCGCCGTCGAGCTTGCCATCGATCCCCTCGCCCGCGCTGTCCGCTGCCGAATCCGGATGGACCGAATCCATTCTCTGATGCCTCGCCATGCCTGGCCTTCACATGCCCCGCTGGATGCCATTGCCGCGCCGCCGTGCTCCTGGTTCAAGCAGAGAACTCCGGCGCTCGCGTTGACCACGCATCCAAGTTCCAGCATGCCTCCCCGCGCCAGGCCCAGCGCTCCGCCAGGCCGGCCTGCCTCTACCTCCTCTGCCGAGCTTGGCCAAGGCCCACTGGGTGAGGCCACTCCCAGCACCCCACCTTTTTTTCCTGCTGTTGGGCTAGTCAATTTCGGCCCGTTCATGTTTTTTTCCACATCTACGAATTTCCTATTTATCCTGAGACTGCAGTTTTTACAGAGAAGTCCCTAGCCTTCATGCATATAATTACCCATGAACCGTGCATCGGAATTAAACAAACTTTATATGTAATATGACTAGAATTTCATCTAGTTTCATAATATCCAACTTTCATGCATGTTTGAGATGTTTAAATTGATGTTTGTTTAAATTTGTTCAAATGCCATGCTAAAATGCTTTATTTCATAACTAAATAACCGTAGCTCGGTTTTAAATAAACTTTATATGTAAATGGGGTACAAAAATACCTAGTTTAACTTGGTGGCATCACTTTACATGTTTAATAACTCTAAAATATGGTTTAGGGCAGAACAGTACCAAATCTAAAATATGCACATGAGGATTTTCCGGACTTGTTGTTTGTTGTTCCGGCCTCACTTAAACTTGCCTAGTTAAGTAGTTTTATTATGCTTCACCTCTTGCCATGCTAACCAACATTTAATATTGTTGAGTACATAACCGAGAGAGAACTAAATAATTGTTGTGGTGTTTTGTCAATATGCAACTCGTTGCATATTGAGCTCCACTTAACTTGTAGTTTTGCTTGTGCACTTTGCCATGCCATGCCACATTAAACCGGACAGCATCATACTTGGTTGTGCATCATGCCATATTTATGTGACGGTTGTTTACTATGTTGCTTGCTTCTTTCCGGGTTGCTTCTCTCGTTTAGCTTCGGTTTCGTTCCGGATTTGTGGGGATCCCTTCGACTACATCCGTTTGTCTTCTACATGGACTCGTTCTTCTTGCTTGCAGGATTTCAAGCAAGATGACCACACCCTCGAAATCACTTCTATCTTTGCTTGCTAGATGTTCGCTCTATTGCTATGTTGCGCTACCTACCAGTTGCTATATCATGTCTCCCATGTTGCCATGTCAAGACTCTAACCCACCTTTCCTAGCAAACCGTTGTTTGGATAAGTTACCGCTTTTTCTCAGCCCCTCTTATAGCGTTGTTAGTTGCAGGTGAAGCTGAAGTTTGTTCCATGTTGGAACATAGATATGTTGGGATATCACAATATCTCTTATTTTAATTAATGCATCTATATACTTGGTAAAGGGTGGAAGGCTCGGCCTTATTCCTGGTGTTTTGTTCCACTCTTACCGCCCTAGTTTCCGTCATACCGGTGTTATGTTCCTTGATTTTGCATTCCTTGCGCGGTTGGGTGTTATGGGAACCCCTAGACAGTTCGCTTTGAATAAAACTCCTCCAGCAAGGCCCAACCTCGGTTTTACCATTTGCCTCACCACCACCTACATTTTCCCTTGGGTGTCGCACTCCCGAGGGTCATCTTTATTTTACCCCTCCCCCGGCCAGTGCTTGTCTAAGTGTTGGTCCAAACCTGTCAGCCGCCGGTGGCCACCAGGGGCAACTCTGGGCTGGCCTACCGGAAGTTTGGACAATCCGGTGTGCCCTGAGACTGAGATATGTGCAACTCCTATTGGGATGTCGGCACATCGGGCGGCTTTGCTGGTCTTGTTTTACCATTGTCGAAATGTCTTGTAACCGGGATTCCGAGACTGATCGGGTCTTCCTAAGAGAAGGAATATCCTTCATTGACCGTGAGAGCTTGTGATGGGCTAAGTTGGGACACCCCTGCAGGGTTTGAACTTTCGAAAGCCGTGCCCGCGGTTATGGGCAGATGTGAATTTGTTAATATCCGGTTGTAGAGAACTTGACATGTAACCCGCATGTGTAGTCGTGATGGTATCTTTCCGGCGGAGTCCGGGAAGTGAACACGGTTCTTGTGTTATGCTTGGACGTAAGTAGTTTCAGGATAACTTCTAGTTCACGACCGCTGTGTTGCTTCTCTTCTTGCTATTCAATTATTCCGGAGTGCTGAAGATATCTCAAAAGATTCAAGTTTCCATTCTCAATTCGCTCAAGTTCTTTTGAGGATGTTATCTCATTCAAGCCATTTAATTCAACCGGTGCAATCTCCTTTTCAAGTAATCGTGCAACGGTGTTTCTCTTGAGTGGGCCCTAACCCACAGGTCTTTTCTCAGGATCTTACCTGACTCTTCAAATTTTCCTGGAGCTTCTCAAATTCTTTCAAAGTATGACATAAGAATGAATTATCATTAGTCAAATGTCCTTCTCTAAGATCTTTCAAATTCTTTTCATCGTTTGGCTCAACCTTTCTAATTTTCATCCCGGAGTATCTCACCAATTTCATGGTGGTGCTTCTCATTGGCATTCTCAACATTTCAAGACCGAAGAAGAGTTTTTCCTCCATATCTTATCCGTTCTCTCAGCGATGCGTAGTTCAACCTTGCTGCCTTCCTCTCATTATTGTTGTCGATTGTGAGAATTCTTTTCACCCATCCGGAGCTACTAAGGAGTCTTTTCAGTTTGATTCTCCGGAGCCCATCATCTCAGAATTATTCATTCCGGCTTTCAGCTCTAGTTCTTGTAATCTTCCGGTGCATCATTCAAGTATTCTCTAATCATCTCGTGATCTATTCGGTCACATGTATCTAAATCCCCTCAAGTATCTTCTTTCATTTTTTCCAATTCTTCACGGTGATTTGTGCCTTTGCTACTTTCTCTTTCAATTCTTACGGTGGTTCGTTCAAGAGTTCTCTTCATTCGTTATCATATCAATTCATTCGTTCTTTCCAAGCCTACCGGTGGATCGTTGAAGACCTTCCTCAAGTTTGCGCTATATCCATCGTAATCCTTTTCTACAAAAATAAGTAGAATTCCAAATCCATTGCTTGTCATCAATTTATATTGGTGAAGGATACGCATAACGTAATTCTTATTTTTGTTTGATCCATGTGATCTAATTTCTTCTTTCCGGAGTGGTTCATCATATCACATTCTCGGTCCGAGATGCTTCATCTTTTCTTTTCCGGAGTGCCAAGTTTTCCGCATTATCTCATCATGAAGCTCCATCTAATCATTGCAAGGCTTCTCCCGGAGTTCTTTTTAATTTTCCTTCACTTGATCATTCTTTTGTTACCGGAGTTCCCATGAAGGCTCGACATGGTGGTCTTCCAAGAATTCTTTTCATTCTTCAATTGTTCTTCAAGATTTCTCTCGAAGTTATGATCCGCCAAGCTATACTCTCAAATAAACATGGTGCTCAACACATGTCTTGTTTTGAGGAGTTCAGGCATTCTTCGTCTTGCATTCCGAAATGCAACTCTTTCTATCTATCTGTTGAGGTGGTGTTATGTCATTCTTGACAATTTCACTTCATGCTTCATGATTCACAAGTTGTCCGGAATGACATATTTTAAACCCATCATTTTTCAATTCGGTCATGAGAATTTTTGCAACCCGTCAATTCTCTTCATTGGAGTTATCTTGGGTTATATTTCACCTAAAGCTTTCCAAAGGATTGTTGCTATTTATGGTGCTTATAAATGACCCAAGTTCTTCATTTATCCTCCCGGTGAAATAAGTTTCTCATCTTCTTGTTCATATCAATCCATTCTATTGTTTTCGTTAGTGGCAGAATTTCACCTCAAGATTTCGAGATGTTTTCCATAAGCCCACAACAAGCTTACTCTTTTCGTTGTTGGTTTTCCAACAACTCCATTCAACCTTTTCTTCGTAAGCATGCTCTTTCAATTTTATTTGCGAGAGTTGTCATTCATCTTCTCCGTTCTTTTTCTTTCCAACCATTTAGTTTTCCATTTATTCATTCCGGAGGCATGGTGACATTGCTCTTTTCGTCCCATCATCTCGTTTTGCCAAGATCATGTTCTTTCCTTTTGCTTATACATTCAACCGGAGTGTCGTGCCCTCTTTTCAAGTTCTTCCCGTTTTATTAAGTTTTGCCTCCCTTCTCAATCGGAGTGCCGTCTGAAATCTTTCTTACCCCTTGTGCCATTCTTTCAATAGTTCCGGAGGCAGTGTGTTGTTGATTTCATCAAGTATCCTCTCATCTTGTCAAGTTCATGTTCAATTCCTTCCATTTTCAGTCGGAGTGCTACCCAAATTACACCATTCTTTTTCCTTCTCTATCTTGTTTTAACCGGGGTTTTGTGTCTATCATTCCACTTCTAACCGGACTCTCATCCAAGTGCTTTAATTTTGCCAACCTCATATACTTTACCTTCCTTTTCCAACTGGAGTGTTGTCGTAATTGATCCTTATTGTTCCTTGTGCATCTCGTTTCTATCGGAGTGCTTGCATGTACTTCTTATCCATTGTAACCCTTTTCTTATGTCTTTCGACCCACAAGGTTCCTGTAATGTTCCTTGTTCCTCTTTTCTGACGAAGTGTTTTCAACTTTGTTCACCTTTGATGTATTCTTTCTTTCAGATTGTTTAACCTCTCAAGGTTCATTGGTTTCACTCTTTTGTCAAGAAGCAACTTAGTTTTACCTCTTCTCTTCCTCTTCCGTTTCCCTCCGGTGCCATCCTAGATCTCGGACGAGATCCTCTCGTAGTGGTGGAGTGTTGTAACGCCCCGAGACCGATGCGCCTGGTGTCTTCCAGTTATTCGTTGTTGTTGCCTTGTCATTTGCTTGCGTGTCGCATCTTGCCATGTCATCATCCGCATTGCATCATCATGTTTTCGAAACTTGCATCTGTCCCGGTCTCCTTGTTCTCTTCGTTGTCCGTTCTGAGCCTAGGCACACTTGCACGTGCCCACGACACGTCTGAAATAGTATTTTATAAGTGGCCGGAAAATATTCTCAGAATGGGTTAAAAGTTGGCATGCAGTCTTTTTATGTTGTTAGTAGGTCGCTTGCCAAGTTTCATCGCATTCGGAGTTCGTTTGATAGCCCAACCGTTAAACTATAGTGGCATTATAGCTGGTCAAACGTCGGACGTTTCGGTCTCCGGAACAGTCGCTGGACCGCTCTGCTTCTCTCTCTTCTCAACCCCCGGTCTCTCCACAGCCCACCTGTAGCCCATCTAACCCCTCCCCTCCGACCGGAGCCGTCGGATCACGATCGGAGGGCTCCGGAAGCCCCCAAAGCCCCCCTAACTCTAGCTCCTACCTTATATAAACCCCCTCCCTTCCAAATTTGGTCTACCCTAGCCTCCACCTACCTTCTAGCCTCCCCCTCGGGATCCCCGCAGCCGCCAGCCTCCACCCTCCTTGATTTTAGCGCCAAACCACCCTGCCACCGCCACTTGTCGACGGCCCAGAGGCCGCGCCGGCACCTCAGGCATCGCCCCTACCAACCAAGAGCTGCCACGTCACCTCCCCGCTCCCCGCAGCCACTCACAGCCCTCCACGTGGCCTCTCCAGCGCCCCACTTCGCCGCGGCCCTCACGACCCATCTGGAGCCCGCCCCGGGCCACAACCGGGCCTGAGGCGCCCGTCCTGCACCTCGCGCATTCTGTCGCCTCCCTGCTCGCGTCGCGTGGCTCAAAAGCAGCGCCTCCCGCGCCGAGCATGGCCGCTGCCTCGCCAGAACCCCGCCACGCCGGTTCCCCACCGCCGGTGAGCAGCGCGCCGCCGCCCCCCTTCCTTTTCTCCTCTCTCTCTTGCAGGCCTCACATCTCTCTCTCTCCCTCCCCCCTGCAGAGCCGCCAGGGCCATGGAAACCACGTTGCCGCCGTCGAGCTTGCCATCGATCCCCTCGCCCGCGCCGTCCGCTGCCGAATCCGGATGGACCGGATCCATTCCCTGATGCCTTGCCGCGCCTGGCCTTCACATGCCTCGCTGGATGCCGTTGCCGCGCTGCCATGCTCCTGGTTCGAGCAGAGAACTCCGGCACTCGCGTTGACCACGCCTCCAAGGTCCAGCATGCCTCCCGGCGCCAGGCCCAGCTCTCCGCCAGGCCGGCCTGCCTCTACCTCCTCTGCCGAGCTGGGCCAAGGCCCACTGGGTGAGGCCACCCCCAGCGCCCCACCTTTTTTTCCTGATGTTGGGCTAGTCAATTTCGGCCCGTTCATGTTTTTTTCCACATCTACAAATTTCCTATTTATCCTAAGACTGCAGTTTTTATAGAAAAGTCCCTAGCCTTCATGCATATAATTACTCATGAACCGTGCATCGGAATTAAACAAACTTTATATGTAATATGACTAGAATTTCATCTAGTTTCATAATATCCAACTTTCATGCATGTTTGAGATGTTTAAATTGCTGTTTGTTTAAATTTGTTCAAATGCCATGCTAAAATGCTTTATTTCATAACTAAATAACCGTAGCTCGGTTTTAAATAAACTTTATATGTAAATGGGGTAGAAAAATGCCTAGTTTAACTTGGTGGCATCACTTTACATGTTTAATAACTCTAAAATATGGTTTAGGGCAGAACAGTACCAAATCTAAAATATGCACATGAGGATTTTCCGGACTTGTTGTTTGTTGTTCCGGCCTCATTTAAATTTGCCTAGTTAAGTAGTTTTATTATGCTTCACCTCTTGCCATGCTAACCAACATTTAATATTTTTGAGTACATAACCGAGAGAGAACTAAATAATTGTTGTGGTGTGTCGTCAATATGCAAGTCGTTGCATATTGAGCTCCACTTAACTTGTAGTTTTGCTTGTGCACTTTGCCATGCCATGCCTCATTGAACCGGACATCATCATACTTGGTTGCGCATCATGCCATATTTATGTGACGGTTGTTTACTATGTTGCTTGCTTCTTTCTGGGTTGCTTCTCTCGTTTAGCTTTGGTTTCGTTCCGGATTTGTGAGGATCCATTCGACTACGTCCGTTTGTCTTCTTCATGGACTCGTTCTTCTTCCTTGCGGGATTTCAAGCAAGATGACCACACCCTCGAAATCACTTCTATCTTTGCTTGCTAGTTGTTCGCTCTATTGCTATGCCGTGCTACCTACCACTTGCTATGTCATGCCTCCCATGTTGCCATGTCAAGCCTCTAACCCACCTTTCCTAGCAAACCGTTGTTTGGCTAAGTTACCGCTTTTGCTCAGCCCCTCTTATAGCATTGTTAGTTGCAGGTGAAGCTGAAGTTTGTTCCATGTTGGAACATGGATATGTTGGGATATCACAATATCTCTTATTTTAATTAATGCATCTATATACTTGGTAAAGGGTGGAAGGCTCGGCCTTATGCCTGGTGTTTTGTTCCACTCTTGCCGCCCTAGTTTCCGTCATACCGGTGTTATGTTCCTTGATTTTGTGTTCCTTGAGCGGTTGGGTGTTATGGGAACCCCTTGACAGTTTGCTTTGAATAAAACTCCTCTAGCAAGGCCCAACCTTGGTTTTACCATTTGCCTCACCACCACCTACATTTTCCCTTGGGAGTCGCACTCCCGAGGGTCATCTTTATTTTAACCCCCCCCCGGGCCAGGGCTTGTCTAAGTGTTGGTCCGAACCTGTCAGCCGCCGGTGGCCACCAGGGGTAATTCTGGGCTGGCCTACTGGAAGTTTGTACAATCCGGTGTGCCCTAAGAACGAGATATGTGCAGCTCCTATCGGGATGTCGGCACATCGGGCGGCTTTGCTGGTCTTGTTTTACCATTATCGAAATGTCTTGTAACCAGGATTCCAAAACTGATCGGGTCTTCCCGAGAGAAGGAATATCCTTCGTAGACCGTGAGAGCTTGTGATGGGCTAAGTTGGGACACCCCTGCAGGGTTTGAACTTTCGAAAGCCGTGCCCGTGGTTATGGGCAGATGGGAATTTGTTAATATCCGGTTGTAGAGAACTTGACATGTAACTTAATAAAGATGCATCAACCACGTGTGTAGCCGTGATGGTATCTTTCCGGCGGAGTCCGGGAAGTGAACACGGTTCTTGTGTTATGCTTGGACATAAGTAGTTTCAGGATCACTTCTTGATCACTTCTAGTTCACGACCGCTGCGTTGCTTCTCTTCTCGCTATTCAATTATTCAAAAGTGCTGAAGATATCTCAGAAGATTCAAGTTTCCATTCTCAATTCGCTCAAGTTCTTTTGAGGATGTTATCTCATTCAAGCCATTCAATTCAACCGGTGCAATCTCCTTTTCAAGTAATCGTTCAACGGTGTTTCTCTTGAGTGGGCCCTAACCCATAGGTCTTTTCCCAGGATCTTACCTGACTCTTCTAATTTTCCCGGAGCTTCTCAAATTCTTTCAAAGTTTGATGTAAGAATGAATTATCATCAGTCAAATGTCCTTCTCTAAGATCTTTCGAATTCTTTTCATCGTTTGGTTCAACCTTTCTAATTTTCATCCCGGAGTATCTCAACAATTTCATGGTGGTGCTTCTCATCGGCATTCTCAACATTTCAATACCGAAGAAGAGTTTTTCCTCCATATCTTATCCGTTCTCTCAGCGATGCTTAGTTCAACCTTGCTGCCATCCTCTGATCATTGTTTTCGATTGTGAGAATTCTTTTCACCCATCCGGAGCTATTAAGGAGTCTTTTCAGTTTGATTCTCTAGAGCCCATCATCTCAGAATTATTCATTCCAGCTTTCAGCTCTAGTTCTTGTAATCTTCCGGTGCATCATTCAAGTATTCTCTAATCAGCTCGTGATCTATTCGCTCACATGTATCTAAATCCCCTCAAGTATCTTCTTCCGTTTTTTCAATTCTTCACGGTGATTTGTGCCTTTGCTACTTTCTTTTTCAATTCTTACGGTGGTTCGTTCAAGAGTTCTCTTCATTTGTTATCATATCAATTCATTCGTTCTTTCCAAGCCTACCGGTGGATCATTGAAGACCTTCCTCAAGTTTGCGCTATATCTATCGTAATCCTTTTCTATGAAAATAAGTAGAATGCCAAATCAATTGCTTGTAATCAATTTATACTGGTGAAGGATACGTATAACGTAATTCTTATTTTTGTTTCATCCATGTGATCTAATTTCATCTTTCCGGAGTGGTTCATCATATCACATTCTCGGTCCGAGATGCTTCATCTTTTCTTTTCCGGAGTGCCAAGTTTTCCGCATTATCTCATCATGAAGCTCCATCTAATCATTGCAAGGCTTCTCCCGGAGTTCTTTTTAATTTTCCTTCACTTGATCATTCTTTTGTTACCGGAGTTCTCACGAAGGCTCGACATGGTGGTCTTCCAAGAATTCTTTTCATTCTTCAATTGTTCTTCAAGATTTCTCTCGAAGTTATGATCCGCCAAGCTATACTCTCAAATAAACATGGTGCTCAACACATGTCTTGTTTTGAGGAGTTCAGGCATTCTTCGTCTTGCATTCCGAAATGCAACTCTTTCTATCTATCTGTTGAGGTGGTGTTATGTCATTCTTGACAATTTCACTTCATGCTTCATGATTCACAAGTTGTCCGGAATGACATATTTTAAACCCATCATTTTTCAATTCGGTCATGAGAATTTTTGCAACCCGTCAATTCTCTTCATTGGAGTTATCTTGGGTTATATTTCACCTAAAGCTTTCCAAAGGATTGTTGCTATTTATGGTGCTTATAAATGACCCAAGTTCTTCATTTATCCTCCCGGTGAAATAAGTTTCTCGTCTTCTTGTTCATATCAATCCAATCTATTGTTTTCGTTAGTGGCAGAATTTCACCTCAAGATTTCGAGATGTTTTCCATAAGCCCACAACAAGCTTACTCTTTTCGTTGTTAGTTTTCCAACAACTCCATTCAACCTTTTCTTCGTAAGCATGCTCTTTCAATTTTATTTGCGAGAGTTGTCATTCATCTTCTCCGTTCTTTTTCTTTCCAACCATTTAGTTTTCCATTTATTCATTCCGGAGGCATGGTGACGTTGCTCTTTTCGTCCCATCGTCTCGTTTTGCCAAGATCATGTTCTTTCCTTTTGCTTATACATTCAACCGGAGTGTCGTGCCCTCTTTTTACCCCTTGTGCCATTCTTTCAATAGTTCCAGAGGCAGTGTGTTGTTGATTTCATCAAGTATCCTCTCATCTTGTCAAGTTCATGTTCAATTCCTTCCATTTTTAGTTGGAGTGCTGCCCAAATTACACCATTCTTTTTCCTTCTCTATCTTGTTTTAACTGGGGTGTTGTGTCTATCATTCCACTTCTAACCGGACTCTCATCCAAGTGCTTTAATTTTGCCAAGCTCATATTCTTTACCTTCCTTTTCCAACTGGAGTGTTGTCGTAATTGATCCTTATCGTTCCTTGTGCATCTCGTTTCTATCGGAGTGCTTGCATGTACTTCTTATCCATTGTAACCCTTTTCTTATGTCTTTCGACCCACAAGGTTCCCGTAATGTTCCTTGTTCCTCTTTTCTAACGAAGTGTTTTCAACTTTGTTCATCTTCGTTGTATTCTTTCTTTCAAATTGTTTAACCTCTCAAGGTTCATTGGTTTCACTCTTTTGTCAAGAAGCAACTTAGTTTTACCTCTTCTCTTCCTCTTCCGTTTCCCTCCGGTGCCATCCTAGATCTCGGACAAGATCCTCTCGTAGTGGTGGAGTGTTGTAATGCCCCGAGACCGATGCGCTAGGTGTCTTCCAGTTATTCGTTGTTGTTTCCTTGTCATTTGCTTGCGTGTCGCATCTTTCCATGTCATCATCTTCATTGCATCATCATGTTTTCGAAACATGCATCTGTCCTGGTCTCCTCGTTCTCTTCGTTGTCCGTTCTGAGCCCAGACACACTTGCACGTGCCCGTGGCACGTCCGAAATAGTATTGTATATGTGGCCGGAAAATATTCTCGGAATGGGTTGAAAGTTGGCATGTAGTGTTTTATATTGTTAGTAGGTCGCCTGCCAAGTTCCATCGCATTCGGAGTTTGTTTGATAGCACAACCGTTAAACTATAGTGGCATTATAGCCGGTCAAACGTCGGACGTTTCGGTCTCTGAAACAGTCGCTGGACCGCTCTGCTTCTCTCTCTTCTCAGCCCCCGCTCTCTCCACATCCCACCTGCAGCCCATCTAACCCCTCCCCTCCGACCGGAGCCATCGGATCACGATCGGAGGGCTCCGGAAGCCCCCAAAGCCCCCCTAACCCTAGCTCCTACCTTATATAAACCCCCTCCCTTCCAAATTTTGTCTACCATAGCCTCCACCTACCTTCTAGCCTCCACCTACCTTCTAGCCTCCCCCTCGGGATCCCCACAGCCGCCAGCCTCCACCCTCCTTGATTTCAGCGCCAAACCACCCTGCCATCGCCACTTGTCGCCGGCCCAGAGGCCGCGCCGCTACCTGAGGCATCGCCCCTACCAACCAAGAGCTGCCACACACCTCCCCGCTCCCCGCAGCCACTCACAGCCTTCCACGTCGCCTCTCCAGCGCCCCACTTTGCCGCGGCCCTCACGGCCCATCTGGAGCCCGCCCCAGGCCACAACCGGGCCTGAGGCGCCCGTCCTGCACCGCCGCGCATTCTGTCGCCTCCCTGCTCGCGTCGCGTGGCTCCCGAGCAGCGCCTCCCGCGCCGAGCATCGCCGCCGCCTCGCCAGAACCCCGCCACGCCGGTTCCCCACCGCCGGTGAGCAGCGCTCTGCCGCGCCCCTTCTTTTTCTCCTCTCTCTCTTGCAGGCCTCACATCTCTCTCCCTCCCCCCTGCAGAGCCGCTAGGGCCATGGAAACCACGCTGCTGCCGTCGAGCTTGCCATCGATCCCCTCGCCCGCGCTGTCCGCTGCCGAATCCGGATGGACCGGATCCATTCTCTGATGCCTCGCCATGCCTGGCCTTCACATGCCCCGCTGGATGCCATTGCCGCGCTGCCGTGCTCCTGGTTCAAGCAGAGAACTCTGGCGCTCGCGTTGACCACGCCTCCAAGGTCCAGCATGCCTCCCCGCGCCAGGCCCAGCGCTCCGCCAGGCCGGCCTGCCTCTACCTCCTCTGCCGACCTTGGCCAAGGCCCACTGGGTGAGGCTACCCCCAGCGCCCCACCTTTTTTTTCCTGCTGTTGGGCTAGTCAATTTCGGCCCATTCATGTTTTTTTCCACATCTACGAATTTCCTATTTATCCTGAGACTGCAGTTTTTACAGAGAAGTCCCTAGCCTTCATGCATATAATTACTCATGAACCGTGCATCGGAATTAAACAAACTTTATATGTAATATGACTATAATTTTTTCTAGTTTCATAATATAAACTTTCATGCATGTTTGAGATGTTTAAATTGATGTTTGTTTAAATTTGTTCAAATGCCATGCTAAAATGCTTTATTTCATAACTAAATAACCGTAGCTCGGTTTTAAATAAACTTTATATGTAAATGGGGTAGAAAAATGCCTAGTTTAACTTGGTGGGATCACTTTACATGTTTAATAAATCTAAAATATGGTTTAGGCCAGAACAGTACCAAATCTAAAATATGCACACGAGGATTTTTCGGACTTGTTGTTTGTTGTTCCGGCCTCATTTAATCTTGCCTAGTTAAGTAGTTTTATTATGCTTCACCTCTTGCCATGCTAACCAACATTTAATATTGTTGAGTACATAACCGAGAGAGAACTAAATAATTGTTGTGGTGTTTCATCAATATGCAACTCGTTGCATATTGAGCTCCACTTAACTTGTAGTTTTGCTTGTGTACTTTGCCATGCCATGCCTCATTGAACCGGACAGCATCATACTTGGTTGTGCATCATGCCATATTTATGTGACGGTTGTTTACTATGTTGCTTGCTTCTTTCCGGGTTGCTTCTCTCGTTTAACTTCGGTTTCGTTCCGGATTTGTGAGGATCCGTTCAACTACGTCCGTTTGTCTTCTTCATGGACTCGTTCTTCTTCCTTGCGGGATTTCAAGCAAGATGACCACACCCTCGAAATCACTTCTATCTTTTCTTGCTAGTTGTTCGCTCTATTGCTATGCCGCGCTACCTACCACTTGCTATATCATGCCTCCCATGTTGCCATGTCAAGCCTCTAACCCACCTTTCCTAGCAAACCGTTGTTTGGCTAAGTTACCGCTTTTTCTCAGCCCCTCTTATAGCATTGTTAGTTGCAGGTGAAGCTGAAGTTTGTTCCATGTTGGAACATGGATATGTTGGGATATCACAATATCTCTTATTTTAATTAATGCATCTATATACTTGGTAAAGGGTGGAAGGCTCGGCCTTATGCCTGGTGTTTTGTTCCACTCTTGCCGCCCTAGTTTCCGTCATACCGGTGTTATGTTCCTTGATTTTGTGTTCCTTGTGTGGTTGGGTGTTATGGGAACCCCTTGACAGTTTGCTTTGAATAAAACTCCTCCAGCAAGGCCCAACCTTGGTTTTACCATTTGTCTCACCACCACCTACCTTTTCCCTTGGGAGTCGCACTCCCGAGGGTCATCTTTATTTTAACCCCCCCGGGCCAGTGCTTGTCTAAGTGTTGGTCCGAACCTGTCAGCCGCCGGTGGCCACCAGGGGTAACTCTGGGCTGGCCTACTGGAAGTTTGGACAATCCGGTGTGCCCTAAGAACGAGATATGTGCAGCTCCTATCGGGATGTCGGCACATCGGGCGGCTTTGCTGGTCTTGTTTTACCATTGTCGAAATGTCTTGTAACCAGGATTCCGAAACTGATCGGGTCTTCCCGAGAGAAGGAATATCCTTCGTAGACCGTGAGAGCTTGTGATGGGCTAAGTTGGGACACCCCTGCAGGGTTTGAACTTTCGAAAGCCGTGCCCGCCGGTATGGGTAGATGGGATTTTGTTAATATCCGGTTGTAGAGAACTTGACACGTAACTTAATTAAAATGCATCAACCGCGTGTGTAGCCGTGATGGTCTCTTTCCGGTGGAGTCCGGGAAGTGAACACGGTTCTTGTGTTATGCTTGGATGTAAGTAGTTTCAGGATCACTTCTTGATCACGTCTAGTTCACGACTGCTGCGTTGTTTCTCTTCTCGCTCTTATTTCCGTATGTTATCCACCATATATGCTAGTGCTTGCTGCAGCTCCACCCCATTACCCCTTTCCTACCCATAAGCTTAAATAGTCTTGATCTCGCGGGTGTGAGATTGCTGAGTCCTCGTGACTCACACATACTTCCAAACAATTGCAGGTGCCGATGATACCAGTGTAGAAGACACAACCGAGCTCAAGTGGGAGCTTGATGAAGTTCTTGTTCAATGGGTTGTGTCTTTTCCGGTTGATCAATAGTGGAGCCCAGTTGGGACGATCGGGGATCTAGAATTTGGGGTTGTCTTCTTTTATTTTGGTTCCATAGTCGAACCTTGATTGTATTCTGGATGATGTATGTTTAACTTGTATTTGTGTGAAGTGGCGATTGTAAGCCAACTCTTTATCCCTTTCTTATTCAGTACATGTGATGTGTGAAGATTACCCCTCTTGCGAGAAGCCTAACACGCGGCTATGCCTCTAAGTCATGCCCCGACACGTGGGAGATATAGCTGCATTGTTGGGTGTTACAAGTTGGTATCAGAGCCATCCCCGACTTAGGAGCCCCCTGCTTGATCGAATCGCTGATGTTGTTGAGTCTAGAACAAAATGTTTTGAGTCTTAGGATTATATATATCGGAGAGTAGGATTCTTTTTACTCCTCAGTCCCTTCGTCACTCTGGTGAGGCCTCCTGACGTAGAGTTTTGGCTCTTCTCTCCTTAAATTTCACGAAAAAATTTTAGGATCACACGGGTATCTTGGAATCGTTCTGATGGTTTTGTGACGAGAACATTGTTCTTGGTGCCTCCTGACATTTAGGGGTTGTGGCAGCATCCCGGGGAGTTGAGCTCTGAGGTGACGTTGTCACAATTTTATTGTTGCAGTTCTCGAATACCTGAGTTCGCTGACATCGAAAATCTCTTTTATGCACTTGTTGGTGAGATATCGTCGACGCCACCCAGTACTGGGGCGGGAGTTCGGGAGTATTGCCATAACTCGTAAAACGGATGCTTTTCGAAGGTTGAGGTAAATGATTTCCGAAGGTTTCTCGGTTATGTGTTGAAGGATGGATACAGGTGGATGTAGGATTTGCTAGTTTTGGGTGAGATATTATGCTTCCCCTGTATCCCCAACACCCGATTGCATAACCAGAAAGTTTCGGGAGTTTATAAGTGGGAATTCAAGTAGCTCGTAGGAATTCTTTCCAACAGACACATGATACGATATGGGATCTATCATAAGTTTGTTTCCGGCTTATTCTGCAAGCCAATCCTTGTTTTGTTTTGATTGTGGTATTCGAGTTGCTTCGAAGTGAAGTTTTGAATCCATACCTTTCCTAAGTGGTGTTCTCACATTCCTATGTGAATACAAATCCTTCTTGATCGTCGAGTTTGCCATCTCAATTTCTTCTCAACCGGTGTGCTCCTCTTCAAGTGGATCTGATCATTTTTAACATCCGCAAGATCACCTCTCGGTTTTTCCAACGTTATTTGTTTCATCCGTCCCTTAGAGGCATAGCCGCATGGTAGGCTTGTCGCAAGAGGGGTAATCTTCACACATCCCATGTACTAAATAAGAAAGGGATAAAGAGTTGGCTTACAATCGCCACTTCACACAAATACAAGTTAAACATACATCATCCAGAATACAATCAAGGTCCGACTACGGAACCAAATGCTAGATCCCCGATCGTCCCAACTGGGCTCCACTACTGATCAACCGGAAAAGACACAACACAACAAACAAGAACTTCATCGAACTCCCACTTGTGCTCGGTTGCGTCATCTGCACTGGTATCATCGGCACCTGCAACTGTTTGGAAGTATATTTCAGTCACGAGGACTCAGCAATCTCACACCCGCGAGATCAAGACTATTTAAGCTTATGGGTAGGAAAGGGGTAATGGGGTGGAGCTGCAGCAAGCACTAGCATATATGGTGGCTAACATACGCAAATAAGAGCGAGAAGAGAAGCAACACAGCGGTCGTGAACTAGAAGTGATCAAGAAGTGATCCTGAAACTACTTACATCCAAGCATAACACAAGAACTGTGTTCACTTCCCAGACTCCGCCGGAAAGAGACCATCACGGCTACACACGCGGTTGATGCATTTTAATTAAGTTACGTGTCAAGTTCTCTACAACCGGATATTAACAAATTCCCATCTGCCCATAACCGCGGGCATGGCTTTCGAAAGTTCAAACCATGCAGGGGTGTCCCAACTTAGCCCATCACAAGCTCTCACGGTCAACGAAGGATATTCCTTCTCTTGGGACGACCCGATCAGTCTCGGAATCCCGGTTACAAGACATTTTAACAATGGTAAAACAAGACCAGCTAAGCCGCCCGATGTGCCGACATCCCGATAGGAGCTGCACATATCTCATTCTCAGGGCACACCGGATTGTCCAAACTTCCGGTAGGTCAGCCCAGAGTTGCCCCTGGTGGCCACCGGCGGCTGACAGGTTCGGACCAACACTTAGACAAGCACTGGCCCGGGGGGGTTAAAATAAAGATGACCCTCGGGAGCGCGACTCCCAAGGGAAAAGTGTCGATGTTCTGGGAACGGGGGTCCCCAGACTTGCCTGCCTGCGGCCCGCGGCGTGGCTAAGCCAGCAGGCCGTACGGCCCATCTTCATCAACAAGGCATCCAAGACCCTTGCGAGGGGCCAAGCCTCGCGAGGCGGACGACACAAGACCTCCTCTGGAGTGGCCTAGTCGGGAAGGCTCACGAGGAGAGGAGATGTCATGGCGAGGCAAACCTCACGAGGCTCTCGTGATGTGAGCCATGACTTTCGACACCAGGCGGGCGCCAGCGTGCGCAGCATCCTTGTTTCCTCTTTGGTGCTAAGGAGGCCTGCGCGGGTGAGGAGTACCGTGGCATCAGGCAAAGGTTGCCAAATCGGTGCTACAAGACCAGGACCAGAAGGACGGCAAGACGGAGGTAATCGTGGAGCCCAATACGGCGTCACCACTAGAGCCTTTCGCAGGCGGAGACCACCTTTGTCGGGATAGCTTGTACTAACTGTCCCCCTTCAAATTTGCCCGCCGTTGTTGGCTCCCTCCCCCTCAACATTTGGGAAGAGGACCAGGGCCTCTATAAGTAGGACTAGCCACCACCATAGGCAAGAAAGGGCCATTTGAGACCATCCAGAACCACACAAGTTAGCCAAGCACAAGAACACCTCAACCTCGGGAGGCTGTTCTTCCCATTGTACTGTTCATCATCAGCCCTAGAGGCAATCCACCACCACACTGGAGTAGGGTATTACACCACAACGGTGGCCCGAACCAGTATAAATCTTGTGTCTTTCTGTGTTGCGAGTTCGTCGAGTTCGTCTGCGAGATCTTAGCGAGCTAGGGCGTAGATCGGTGGGAGGAAAAGACTTCGCACGCACCCCAGTGTTCAAACCTTAAGGGTTTTCCGAAACGCCACATCCGACATTTGGTGTGCTAGTTAGGGGTGCGCCGGAGCTTCTTCTCCACCAATCGACTTGCAGATTCTCCGCGGCCGCGATGTCCGATGACCCAAGAGCTGACTCCAACCGCTGGGCAGCCTGGCCAGCCCGGTCAGCGCCACCCGCCTATGAAGACCTCAACCCCGCGCTCCAGGCGGCACAAGAGCCGTCCAATCCTGCGGGGCATGGGCGACGCGGCCAGGCGTCACCTACCCGCACTCCATGGCAGGTGCAAGCCACTGCCTGAGCACCAAGCCATGCCGCAGCGAGGGCGCCGCACTCACGGCGGGAACAGGCGAACACACGGGGGGCACTCACCGTGGCAAGGGAGCTGCTGCGGTGCCGGCTGATGGAAAGCGACCGGGACACGCTGCTGGAACGCGTTGCCGAGCTGCTGGACGCGTCGGCCTCGGGAGCCCCGCCCTTTTTCCATCAGCTCCCTCCTCAGGCCACTGCTGGGATTCACGGCGGACCACGCCGCCACCACGCGTCGTCGGGTGCGCCAGGGGGCTTCGTCAACACCAACATGGCCGGCGGCACCGGGGGCCCTGCCGCCCCCATACCGCCCGCAACAAGCATGAGTACGAGTGTCGCCTACCATGGCCCAAGTGGGACGCCGCGCTATCACCCCCAGGACGTCACGCTGGGTCGGGTGACATGGAGTGTGGGGCACCACGGCGAGGTGTTCGGGTAACAGCCCCGGAAGCCTACGTGCCCCGCATGACGGACCAGGAGTACACGTCGGAGGACGACCCAGACTCGTTCATTGAAGAAGATTGGGAAGAAGGGATGCTAAGAGTCGTAGCCTTCCAGGAGCTGCCGGGAAACCACCACGACCGCGTGTGCGATGACCACTACAGGGTACCCCTAATCCCTCAGGAGCAAGCTTACGCTAACCATGAGTCGCAGGAGGAACAGATCACTGCAACGGCCGGCGGCCCCAGCTCGACGCCCCCCCTAACGGCGGGAGGATCGCGTTGGGGGCTGCAGGAGATGGGTCGGGAGCCAGGCCCCTCCCCAAGGCGCGTGAAGCCAGGGGACACCCGGAGGTAGGCCCTCTGCCGGGGAGGCTTCGACGACCCTTCCCCCGGCAGAGGACCTGTGGTCGCCGAGGGAACCGCCGGCGTCCCCTTCCCCTCTTTTGTGTCGTCCTGGTGACCAGTCGACTCAAAGGAGGTAGAGGGTGGCGCAAGGTAGGGCCCTCGTCTGGCGATATGAAGCAAGGCCGGTACCTGTGAAGAAGGTCTAGTGCATGTGAAGCTCGCTGCCCGTGACACTCTCACATAATAATGAGTTGGGGCTGTACATGCCCCGGAGTCTTAGGAGCGCCGACCTCAGGCCCTGGGGCTCCCTCCCATGCCTAGTGGCAGCACTTAGCTCCGCACTAGTGAGAAGACTTCAAGACCCGAAGACAAGACTAGGTGCCAGACACGGCCTTTTGCTTTGGATTTCTCTCTTTCTGTGGTTTTGCTTTCTGGATCTGGATTTAAGTTGAAGCCGATTTTTTATCGATGCGCGCGGGGGTGCCTTTTCTCGTTCGAGCGATTTCTTGCCTTCTGGATCTCGTTTGGTTTGGGACTCATGTCCATCGCCTCTCCCTCGCAAGCTCCTCGCGAGCTGGACCGCGCGAAGCGCACGCTCGCCAAGCATGCGCCAGCACTGCGGCTGGTGCTCCCCTCTTATGGGGCCCCCTCAAACGGGGCGATAAGCTCCGCAGGATTCTCAGAAACTCGTCACCGCACGACCCAGCCCAAAGCTGGCGCTGACTGAGGTAAACCTCGATGGAAAACTCGCCCTCGCTACGAGTTCACGAGGGCACATACCCACATCGCATAGGAAAATAAAAACTACAATTTGCTTACATGAGGGGCTCCCCCTCTCAAAATGCTCTTACGAGTCTTCCAAGGGCCACGCCCGAGTTTTGCGTGCAGGATGAAATGACAGGAGAACATGGGATCAGCCCGAAACATCACTCGCTACATCACCCGCGGATGCGTCACTCGCATCGTCGTCGTCTTTGTCGGTGTCGTCGCCGCCGTCGGCGACACCCCCATCACCGTCGTCAAACACGTCGCCTTGGTCTGCGACGACCACCACCACGTCATCCTCCGAGGTGAAGGCCCTGACCAACGCGTCCACATGGTCCTCTATCCAACGCGCCAGGTCGCCCCGGACGGCCGTGGGTACAGAGGCAATGGCGGCATCGAAGTCAAAGTTAGGGTCGGCATTTAGAAGGTGGATGAAGACACGGGAGAAAGTGCACTCAAGCAGACCATGACCCCTTTCCTCCACAAGCTAGCGAGCCCTGGCAGATCGAGCCTCCAAGCACGTCACCACCTCGGTAAAGAAGGCCAGGTGGCTGGCATAGTCATTCGAGTGAGGGGCCATAGCATTCTCGTCGCAGATATAACCCAGGGCGGTGTTGGCCCTGTTCCGAAGGCCTTGAAGCATAGGAGCATGCTCGCGCTCCAGCGTCTGACGCAGGAGCACTTCCTTCCTGTTTTGCCGAGCGACGGCCTCGGCGTCGTCAACTCATTTCCGGAGGGAAAGCAGCTCGGCGCGGGCGGAGGCCAAGTCCGCCTGTGTCGTATCCAGGGCGGCGGTTGTGGCCTCCGCACGCCTCTCGCCTCATCCAACCTAGGCCTGAGGGCGGCGGCCCTGCCCGCATCCTCCAGACCCGCGAGCTTCAGCTTCAAGTCGTACCTGCCCTCCAGATCTGCGCGAACCTCGTCCACCTGGCGATTGATCTCCTCCTCCACTCCGGCCCCGCGGGCCCCGACGGTGTCTTTTGCTTGAGCAACTTGACGCTGCCTTGTCTCGAGTTGCTCGAGCTCGAGGCTGCGCTCCACGGCTTCTAGGGCCAACGCCTACTCACGCTTCCGGACCTCCTCTTCCTCTGCGGGCGTCCCCCTCAGCGATGCAAGAGCGTCCCCGCGCGCCTCCACCTGCTGCTCAAGGGACGCGCTCCAGGCCTGGAGCCCCCACGCGCACTCCTCTGCAGCCTCGCGACGGCGATCGGCCTCGCGAGCCTCTTCCAAGGCTCGCGAGCAGGCTTCATGGGCGATCTTGAGGGACACCTCGGCCTTCGCATTCTCGAGATCGCGCTGATAGCGACTGAGGTTGATGGCCACCCTCAGCTTGCGCCCCTCCTCCACCAGCCGGAGGCCTTCAGCCTCGAGGCACGAGTCAACACCAGCGAGGTCTTCACCGAGTCGGCTCATCGCGTCCATCGCCTCCTGGAAGAGATCATGACGAACTACGCTCCGCCCGCGCTCGAGCTCGAACGCTCGACCCACCTCGTTCTCCACCTCGAGGGCCGCGGGCGAAGCATCAAGTGGTGCGCCACCTCTCGGCTGGGGGTTGGGAGCTGATGCCGTGCCTGACGTCAGCCCGCCCTCGTGAGGAGCTCGAGCTGATCGGGGCTCGCTGCTTGAAGAGGAACCAGAGATCGAAGTCAACCAGCTGCTGTCCATGAGCAAAGGAGGAGCCCTGGGCACGCCCGCCAAGCTCCTCACCAGACCATGGGGGAGGGGCGGACAAGCCGAGGACTCAGCGCGCCATGAAGGCGGGGACGCTCCCCCAACCGACCCTGCGCTAAGGGCGGCATGTAGGCCAGGAATGCTCAAGGCCGATGGGGGAGTTGATGAAGGACGAGGCAGCCTCTTGGAAGACGCGACAGCTTCAACGGAAGGAGCCCTGAAGGACAGACGTCAGAATAAGACGACCACACGCAAGAAGCCACGGCAATAAGATGCTTACACGTCAATGGCAATGTGCTTCCGTCGCTTCAATGGCCCGAAGATATTGCTGCCGCTGGGGGGGACCCCTTCCTCTTGCGGAGCTCCTCGAAGTCCACACAAAGACGACCGAAGCGCTGGACGTGACGGCCGGTGCGCGGCGGAGCCGAAGAAGAACTGAGAGGAATGGCTTCAGGGGGCCCGGTTGTGGTGAACAACCCGGCGCCTTCTCCCTGCAACCTCCCGAGGCTCTTGGAGCCTCGGCCTCGGGAGCCACTTGCTGCATCTCCTCAGCAACCGACGCCTCAGGAGGAGGGTCGCATGCCCCCGAGGACAACACCCCCGGATCACAACTCGGCATGTGCTCCTCAGCACTCGAGCCGCCGGCCCCCGTCGCAGCTCGCCCTCCTGCGCCGCCACCAGGGGTGAGCTCGGCACCGACGGCGACCATGACGACGGGGTTCTCGCGGGGCCCCACCAAGACGATTGGGCGCAACCCCCACTCGTCAAAGGAAGGCATGCTCGCGGCAAATGTTCTTGCAGCGGTACAAGAGGAAGTTGTTCCTGGGCATCTCATCCGGCAGAGGGACACCCGATAGGACCCTGAGCACTGCTTGCCGCGCTGCAAGAGGAAGCCCCTCCTCCTGAAACCTCATGTTGTCCTGGCTGCGGAGCAAGTCCCACATCGGGCGGGAGTGGCGCTGAAGTGAAGCGACTCGACGCCTGATGAACTCCCTCACCACCATGGGCGCAGTCACGCCAAGGTCCTTCAACCACCTCAACTTGTCCCAGACGGGGGCAAGGCGGGGGCTCGTGAGCTTCTGATGGCCCCAGCTGGAGTTTGGAACAGCGGGCCCCGCCGGAACATGGAGCAGAGGGTTGAGCACGCCGGCGTCAACAAACACCCATCATGTACGAAACTCGCTCGTGGATGAAGGAAGCTCGAAGTCGATCCCCGCGCCCATCGTCGCAGCCATGGCCTGGAAACCCACGCACCCCGAGCTCTGCCGGGGATCGGTTAGATGCAACGAGAAGAAGTGGCGGAGGAGTGCCACAGAAGGAGCGATGCCCACCATGGCCTCGCACAAGAAGGCAAAGATGGCAAGAAGGGTCACAGATTGAGGGTCAAGATGGAGCATGTGGATCTGATAATGCTCGAGCACCGCATTGAAGAAGGCGGAGAAGGGAGGAATCAGGCCAGCCCAGAGGGCCTCAATGAAGATCGGAACCTCGGTGACTGCCCGAGCCATGTCTGAGCGAGACGCCGGCCAAGCCACCGTCTTTCCCCACTCGTTGAAACTAGAGGCAAGCATGGGGCGCACCTTGTCCATGCCCTCGTCGTTGAGCACCCGAGGCCAGCCGAGCGCCGGCCCGAAGGATGGAGGCACAGTTGGCGGAGACAAAGGTCTCTTCCCCTTTTCGGCTTGTTTCGGCGCCATGGCGGTGAAGCAGGCGGAGCACAAGTTAGATTGGGAGGGCAGAGCAGGGCCTTGAGGAAGCAGGGAGATTGGAAGAGACAGGCGAGACGAAGGAAGAATAACTGTGTAAGAGGCGGGGGGCGCATAGCGAGGCGGATTCAAAGGCAGCATGGGGAAGCGGAGACGCCCATGTCCAATCAACCGCCATGTGTCAACCGAGGCTGTAGGCTTTTGGGGGCCCGTGGAGCTCCGTACTTGACCCTTGGCTTCACCACGAAGCCAAGCCCGAGCGCACTGTGGGCCCGGGGGCTACTGTCGCGTTCTGGGAACGGGGGTCCCCAGACTTGCCTGCCTGCGGCCCGCGGCGTGGCTAAGCCAGCAGGCCGTATGGCCCATCTTCATCAACAAGGCATCCAAGACACTCGTGAGGGGCCAAGCCTCGCGAGGCGGACGACACAAGACCTCCTCTGGAGTGGCCAAGTCGGGCAGGCTCACGAGGAGCAGAGATGTCAAGGCGAGGCAAACCTCACGAGGCTCTCGTGACGTGAGCCATGGCGATCGACACCAGGCGGGCGCCAGCGTGCGCAGCGTCCTTGTTTCCTCTTTGGTGCTAAGGAGGCCTGCGCAGGCGAGGAGTACCGAGGCATCAGGCAAGGGTTGCCAAATCGATGCAACAGGACTAGGACCAGAAGGACGGCAAGACGGAGGTCATTGTGGAGCCCAAGACGGCGTCACCACCAGAGCCTTTCGCGGGCGGAGACCACCTTTGTCAGGATAACTTGTACTAGCTGTCCCCCTTCAAATTTGCCCGCTGTTGTTGGTTCCCTCCCCGCTCAACATTTGGGAAGAGGAACAAGGCCTCTATAACTAGGACTAGCCACCACCATAGGCAAGAGAGGACTATTCGAGACCATCCAGAACCACACAAGTTAGCCAAGCACAAGAACACCTCAACCTTAGGAGGCTGTTCTTCCCATTGTATTGTTCATCATCAGCCCTAGAGGCAATCCACCACCACACCGAAGTAGGGTATTACACCACAACGGTGGCCCGAACCAGTATAAATCTTGTGTCTTTCTGTGTTGCGAGTTCGCCGAGTTCGTCCGCGAGATCTTAGCGAGCTAGGGCGTAGATCGGTGGGAGGAAAATACTTTGCGTGCACCCCAGTGTTCGAACCTTAAGGGTTTGCCGGAACCCCACATCCAACAAAAAGGTTGGTGGTGGTGACGAAAATGGTAAAAACATGGTTGGGCCTTGCTGGAGGAGTTTTATTCAAAGCAAACTGTCAAGGGGTTCCCATAACACCCAACCGCGTAAGTGACGCAAAATCAAGGAACATAACACCGGTATGATGGAAACTAGGGCGGCAAGAGTGGAACAAAACACCAGGCATACGGCCGAGCCTTCCACCCTTTACCAAGTATATAGATGCATTAATTAAAATAAGAGATATTGTGATATCCCAACGTATCCATGTTCCAACATAGAACAAACTTCAGCTTCACCTGCAACTAACAACGCTATAAGAGGGGCTGAGCAAAAGCGGTAACTTAGCCAAACAACGGTTTTCTAGGAAAGGTGGGTTAGAGGCTTGACATGGCAACATGGGAGGCATGATATAGCAAGTGGTAGGTAGCGCGGCATAGCAATAGAGCGAACAACTAGCAAGCAAAGATAGAAGTGATTTCGAGGGTGTGGTCATCTTGCTTGAAGTCCCGCAAGGAAGAAGAACGAGTCCATGAGGAAGACAAACGGACGTAGTCGAACGGATCCTCACAACTCCGGAACGAAACCAAAGCTAAACCTGAGAAGCAACCCAGAAATAAGCAAGCAACATAGTAAACAACCATCACATAAACATGGCATGATGCGCAACCAAGTATGATGCATGTCCGGTTTAATGAGGCATGGCATGGCAAAGTGCACAAGCAAAACTACAAATTAAGTGGAGCTCAATATGCAACGAGTTGCATATTGACGAAACACCACAACAATTATTTAGTTCTCTCTCGGTTATGTACTCAACAATATTAAATGTTGGTTAGCATGGCCAGAGGTGAAGGATAATAGAACTACCTAAGTAGGCAAGTTTAAATGAGGCCGGAACAACAAACAACAAGTCTAGAAAATCCTCATGTGCAAATATTGGATTTGGTACTGTTCTGCCCTAAACCATATTTTAGATTTATTAAACATGTAAAGTGATGCCACCAAGTTAAACTAGGCATTTTTCTACCCCATTTACATATAAAGTTTATTTAAAACCGAGCTACGGTTATTTAGTTTTGAAATAAAGCATTTTAGCATTGCATTTGAACAAATTTAAACAAACAGCAATTTAAACATCTCAAACATGCATGAAAGTTGGATATTATGAAACTAGACAAAATTCTAGTCATATTACATATAAAGTTTGTTTAATTCTGATGAACGGTTCATGAGTAATTATATGCATGAAGGCTAGGGACTTTTCTGTAAAAACTGCAGTCTCAGGATAAATAGGAAATTCGTGGATCCAGAAAAAAACATGAACGGGCCGAAATTGACTAGCCCAACAGCAGGAAAAAAAGGTGGGGCGCTGGGGGTGGCCTCACCCAGTGGGCCTTGGCCTAGCTCGGTAGAGGAGGTAGAGGCAGGCCGGCGTGGCGGAGCGATGGGCCTGGCGCGGGGAGGCAGGCTGGACCTTGGAGGCGCGGTCAACGCGAGCGCCGGAGTTCTCTGCTCGAACCAGGAGCACGGCGACGCGGCAACGGCATCCAGCGAGGCATGTGAAGGCCAGGCACGGCGAGGCATCAGGGAATGGATCCGGTCCATCCGGATCCGGCAGCGAACGGCGCGGGTGAGGGGATCGATGGCAAGCTCAACGGCGGCAGCGTGGTTTCCATGGCCCTGGCGGCTCTGCAGGGGGGAGGGCGAGAGAAATGTGAGGCCTGCGAGAGAGAGAGAGTAGAAAAAGAAGGGGCGTGGCGGCGCGCTGCTCACCGGCGGCGGGGAACCGGCGTGGCGGGATTCTGGCGAGGCGGCGGCGATGCTCGGCGCAGGAGGCGCTGCTCAGGAGCCACGTGACGCGAGCAGGGAGGCGACAGAATGGGCGGCGGTGCAGGACGGGCGCCTTAGGCCCGGTTGTGGCCCAGGGCAGGCTCCAGATGGGCCGTGAGGGCCGCGGCAAAGTGGACGCTAGAGAGGCGAAGTGGAGGGCTGTGAGTGGCTGTGGGAAGCGGGGAGGTGACGTGGCAGCTCTCGGTTGGTCGGGGCGACGCCTCAGGTGGCGGCGCGCCCTCTGGGCCGGCGACAAGTGGCGGTGGCGGGGTGGTTTGGCGCTAAAATTGAGGAGGGAGGAGGCTGGCGGCTGCGGGGATCCCGAGGGGGAGGCTAGAAGGTAGGTGGAGGCTAGGGTAGACCAAATTTGGAAGTGAGGGGGTTTATATAAGGTAGGAGCTAGGGTTAGGGGGTTTTGGGAGCTTCCGGAGCCCTCCGATCGTGATCCGACAGCTCTGGTCGGAGGGGAGGGGTTAGATGGGCTGCAGGTGGGCTGTGGAGAGACCGTGGGCTGAGAAGAGAGAGAAGTAGAGCGGTCCGGCGATTGTTCCGGAGACCGAAACGTCCGACATTTGACCTGCTATAATGCCGCTATAGTTTAACGGTTGGGATATCAAACGAACTCCGAATGCGATGAAACTTGGCAGGCGACCTACTAACAACATAACAACACTGCATGCCAACTTTCAACCCATTCCGAGAACATTTTCCAGCCACTTATAAAATACTATTTCGGACGTGCCGCGGGCGCCTGCAAGTGTGTCTGGGCTCAGAACGGACAACGGAGAGAATGAGGAGACCGGGACGGATGCAAGTTTTGAAAACATGATGATGCAATGCGGATGATGACATGGTAAGATGCGACACGCAATCAAATGACAAGGCAACAACAACGAATCACTGGAAGACACCTGGCGCATCGGTCTCGGGGCGTTACAGATGCATAGCAACGATAGGGGGAGAGTGTGTCCATGTACCCTTGTAGACCGAAAGCGGAAGCATTTACTTAACGTTGTTGATGTAGTCGAATGTCTTCTCGATTCAACCGATCAAGTATCGAACGTACGACACCTCCGAGTTTTGCACACGTTCATCTGCATGACGTCCCTCGAACTCTTGATATAGCAAAGTGTCGAGGGAGAGTTTCGTCAGCACGATGGTGTGGTGACGGTTATGGTGAAGTGATCCGCGCAGGGCTTCGCCTCAGCACTATGACAATATGACCGGAGGAGCAAACTATGGAGGGGGGCGCCGCACACATCTAGGAATCAATGGTGCGTGTTCTAGCGGTGCCCCCCCCCCACATATATATAGGTGGGAGAGGGAGAGGGGCTGCAAGGTGTGCCCCAAGTAGGAGTAATCCTACTTGGGCGCCTCCTCCAAGTCGGCCTCCCCCTTTTCCATATCCATCGGAGGGGGACGGAAAGAGAGGGGGGAGGGGAAGGAAAGGGGGAGGCCGAATCCTCCCCTTTCCTTCTCCCTTCCCTTCCTTTCCTTCTCCTCCTATTCGGCCTATAGGGGGCGCACCAGCCCCTTTTGGGGCGGGTCTGTCCCTCTCTTGGCCCATTAGGCCCATGTAGCTTGCCGGGGGTTGCCCGGAACCCCTTCCGGTGACCCGATACATACCAGGTACCCCCGGAACACTTCCGGTGTCTGAATACTATCATCCTATATATGAATCTTTACCTCTCGACTATTTCGACTCCTCATCATGTCCGTGATCTCATCCCGGACTCCGAACAACACTCGGTCACCAAATCACATAACTCATATAATACAAAATCGTCATCGAAAGTTAAGCGTGCGGACCCTACGGGTTCGAGAACTATGTAGACATGACTGAGACACCTCTCTGGTCAATAACCAATAGTGGAACCTATATGCTCATATTGGTTCCCACATATTCTACGAAGATCTTTATCGGTCGTAGCGTAATGACAACATATGTTATTCCCTTTGTCATCGGTATGTTACTTGCCCGAGATTCGATCGTCGGTATCTTCATACCTAGTTCAATCTTGTTACCGGCAAGTCTCTTTACTCGGTCTGTAATGCATCATCCCGACAACTAACTCATTAGTCACATTGCTTGCAAGGCTTATCATGATGTGTGTTACCGAGAGGGCCCAGAGATACCTCTCCGATACTCAGAGTGGGAAATCCTAATATCTATGCCAACCCAGCAAACATCTCCGGAGATACCTGTAGAGCATATTTATAATCACCCAGTTACGTTGTGAAGTTTGATAGCACACAAGGTATTCCTCTGGTATTCGAGAGTTGCATAATCTCATAGTCAAAGGAATATGTATAAGTCATGAAGAAAGCAATAACAATAAAACTTAATGATCAGTATGCTAAGCTAACAGATGGTCTTGTCCATCACATCATTCTCCTAATGATGTGATCCCGTTCATCAAATGACAACACATGTCTATGGTTAGCAAACTTAACCATCTTTGATTAACGAGCTAGTCTAGTAGAGGCATACTAGGGACACTGTGTTTTGTCTATGTAAACACACATGTATCAAGTTTCTGGTTAATAAAATTCTGGCATGAATAATAAACATTTATCATGATATAAGGAAATATAAAATAAAACCTTATTATTGCCTCTAGGGCATATTTCCTTCAGTGCTTTCAATCTTTGGTTTGAGGGACTTCAAGTATGATATACATCGACTCTTCTTCCATTGCAACTCAGAGTTGGTAATGATCCGATCTAAACCGCTAATGCATCTTCATAGTGTTCCTGGTTTGAGCATAGGGTGATTTTTTCTAGTACTTTTTCCAACAACTATTATTTAGATCACTTCCTGGTGTTAATTATTGCTTTTAGTTTATTCTTTGAAGTTTAATTGGTGAAAGATTTGCATGTTCAAATTGTTTTCCATGTCGTGACCTCCATCGATCATGATCTATATGATGACCCTTTATGTCTTGGGAACTTGGGAGTAATATGTATGTGCAAGTAAATAAAGTTCAATGTCTTGATATTATGGTGTGGTGTGATTCTCTAGTGGTGATGTCCGAACATCGAATGCATGCCACTTCACCTTTATGGGCCTAGACGAGAGCATTCAGTTATTGGGTGGCTGGGGTGACAGATATTACCAAACCCTAAATTTACGAACTACTTCATGAGGAATTGATGGGACCCTAGGATTTAATGTTTTTTTATTTGTTTTCTTAATTACTCTTGTTGTATTTGCGGATGCTTGCATTAAGGGTATAAGCATAAGTATGTATGTTGTTCAAGTGAGATAGTACGTTAGCACATCCTCCACCACACAACAAGTATCAAGGCGATGAAATTTAAACTGAATAGAACTAGGTGAAAACAACTTGATGGAATTTACAACGATATTGATTATGATTTGATCCCTACAAGTAATACAACTTGCTACGCTGTTACACTTTTTATAAGAAATGCATTCTTGCAACTATTCTTATGATCAAACAAATAATGAAAACACTCTTTGCGTCTTTTACTTTGATTCCTTGTTATTTTCTATTAGCCAATTTATTATGCTCTTTCTTAGGTTCGACACTCTACTTATAAAAAAAATCTGTAGTTGATCCCTTACACTTGTGGGTTATCATCGCTAAACTATCTATCATCTGCTAATGCAATCACTATTGGTAGCACCTACAGAATTTCTTATGACTTGCAACATTTGAATTAAAATTATCATTTTTCCGTGTTATACACCAACCTCTTACTCTTGTCGGGGGCTTGAGTGTTCATGTTTGTAACATCCCAAAATTTCAATTTGGAATGTTATACATAGGTCAATCACGCATACCATATTTTATTGCATTTTCTCTTCGCGATACTAGAAACTCTAAGCAACTCAAGGACCCACGGAGAGAGTTGGGAATTTTCTTATTTTATGTATTTGAGTTTTCTCAAATTTTGAAAACAGGATCATTTGATTTTAATTATTTTTCCCCAAAAATATTTTATATCAAAATATATGAGAGGAGATAATATAACTTCTCCAAAATGAATGAAATATTAGAGGAAAAATATTAAAATCAAATAAGTTATTTTTATTTGGATTTTTTCGCGATTTTATTTGAATTAGGAAAAATATGCGTTTTTCAAAATTGCATTATAGGCCTAAATAAATGTTCACTTTATCCGCAATAATATTAGAGGACCGTGAAAGTTTATTTCAGGATTTTTGGAGTCTGTTTAGTATTTATTTTAATTGTTTTCTACGTCAGGATTTATTAAAAAAAGTTACCGCCTTACCGGGCCGTACCCGAGACGGACACCTCCGGCCGGGGCCTTTATAAGCCGCCCCGGGCCGCCGCCTCAGCCACTAGCGCCGCCCCGCCGAACACCTAACCCTAAGCCGCCGCCACCGCCCTAGCGCCGCACCGCCGCCGCCCCGTCCCGCCGCCCGCCGTCGAGGTAGCCACCGCCGCCGCCGGTTTTCGCTAGAAAACCATACATTTTTTTCGAAACCCTGGTTCGTTTTTTTAGTTTCTGTTTTTTTTGGTTTTTCTCACTTTAGTTAAACCACGGACGTTCGTCCGTATGTTCATTTTAACGAGTGCCGTTCATCCGTTAGCCACAGACAACGAAAGTTTGTTTGTTAGCCTGTTCGTCAGTTTTCTTTTTCCAGGGCTTTTCCGCGATTATTTTCGATCGTGATTTCTGCCCTAATCTTCGATCTAGTTTATCTTTTCACTCGTTTATCCAAATCAGGTGAAACAAGCGCCTAGATATTCGTCTCGAAGCCCTCTTTCCGTTTAAACAACTTGAACAAGATTTTGGTACTATAAAATTTGACTTTAGTCTAGATTAGTAATCGGATCTTGTTTCTTTCGTAGTTTGAGTTTCGTTGCTCCGTTTGATTTGATTCTTTTTGCAAACCGGAGTTCTTCAGTTGAACTTTCTGGTTAGATATTCTTATTTGAGTTTTCCGCATGCATCTTTGCTTGATTTCTTATGTATGTTATTGTTTGTTTGCGACAGAACACCTAGAGTGCGAAGCATGCTACTATGAGTCTTTAGGATTTGCAGATCGTCAGCAAGGCAAGTAACACTTTGATCATACCCCCTTTATCACCCAGTTTTTATGCATTAGTTTCAACCCTCACACATTGCATGAGTAGGATCTCTTAACATGTGGGTTTGGGAAGTAGATGATGAGGTAGAACCTATTACCTGTTTTATTATCAAACCCTTGGGAGTTACTTCTACGTTATGCTTATATTGCTATGCTATGCTCGTAGACGTGGTTTGGGTTTGAGTGTATCCATGATAGATGTGAGTTGTTAATTAATGGTTCAACTTAAGGTGGCAACTCTAATACACATCTGGGTGGATTGCTTGTGGGCACCTGGAGAATCCAGTGTTGTCCTAGGATATCCCGGAGTATCCGTGTGATCATCCTACGGTCCGCCACCCAGGCTCAAAGGGATCATAAGATTATTCATGCTAGAAACTTCCGTGTGCAGCCACAAGCCATTGTGGGCTCTAGCATAGTTGAGTATGTTGGGTGACCTCTTTCAGTGGTGGGCTAGCAGATGTAGGGGAAAGTAGGTGTAACGGTCCACCCGGAGTAAAGAGTTAATGTTTCTGAAAGACTGTGTCTCGGTCATCCGTTTCTCAAACACCCTGTAGTGCGAGAAATCCAACGGAGGAGATCGAGTCTTGTGGGGAAAAGTGTGCAAACCTCTGCAGAGTGTATAAACTAATCATGGTTAGTCGTGTCCTCGGTTATGGACATCTTGAGTATCTGGTACTTGAATTATTGATTTGATTTCATCACTCTAAAATTAATTTCTTGGGATGTTGATGACTACTTTAATTGGGATTGAGTTGGAGGAACCTTCTCAATGTTGTTTCAACTACCATGATAGTTAAATAAAATATATTCCTTTGTTGTAGGGAAAAATTGGCTTTTCGCAAAACAATATAACCATAGAGCCTCCACCAGCCATATATGCATGTACTGATAGCATTTATCTGTTCATTGCTCTCTTGTGTTATATTGCCAGCATATTCCATGTGCTGACCCGTTTTTGGGCTGTAACGTATCATGTTGCAGACTTTTCAGACGATGAGTAAGATGTCGTAGGTCGTTTGCCATGCACTCAGCTGTGTCGTTGGAGTTGATGGACTCACTTATCTTCCAAGCCTTCCGCTGCTATCTTATTTAGATGGCCTTAAGCCATATTTATTGTAGTAAGTTCTCTATCGAGACATTCTATGTAATAAGTGTGTGATTGCTACTCTGTTATAAATCCTTCGAAGTACTGTGTGTGTCAGCATTACCGATCCAGGGATGACACTGAAGCATAGAGACTTGACCGTTTGAGGTCGGGTCGCTACAAGATGGTATCAGAGCACACGCTGAATGTAGGACACGACCACTAAGATGAGCCATAGATCACTCTTCTCTACTCATTTCTGACTCCTCCCCGTTTTCCACTCTTTATGATGGCGGACTCAAGGAACAAGTTTACCAGCCGGATGAAGACACCCCGTTTGGACGACACTTGAAGGAAGTCACTAATTACCTGAACATCGGAATACCAAGCTTCACCGGGACCTACACCGCCACCTTACCAGAAGAGGAGCGTTGGTTGATTCGAGTTCAAGTTCTAGGAAGGACGTTCACGCTAGTCACTAAACCCATAGAGTTTTCCTTTGATGCACCAACCTAGAGTCTAGGCAAGAGCATGGCAGCCCACATCGCCATGGGACGCATCGGCGAAGTTTACCACAAGGAGCTTAAGGACACTATCTACCAGATATGTGGGCGCTGAGATGAGCAATGGGAGATGATCAGCACCAGGAAGGACAGATCCATTGCAGCATTCATCCCGGAGTTAAATCATCACATACGTCGCTAGGAGAACCAGATGTGTGCAAGCGTGATAGATTTTAAGAAGACGATGACCAGGATCACAGAGCTAGAAGAGGAGCTCAAGTCTACACGCGATGGATATGAGGAGGAAATGATGATACTTGTGGAGAAGAATGACGACATGACAAGGAAGCTAGGAGTTTTCATGGGAGACCCCACGCCAGGAGGAGAAGAAGATGAACCTAAGGAGATTCGTTCTGAAGACTACATCATCATCGACGACACCGACTCCAACCCTCATAGTAGTGATGATGACTTTGAAGACGAAGCTGGAGTAGATATCATGGAGTCTTCCACCGATCAAAATTTCTAGTAGACCACCATATGATTAGTTGTATTCCCCCATGTATATAGAATAGTCTGAGCACTATAATGATAGTTAGATCGATTGTATGCCCTTGCTTGATTGATTGAGTGATATAATATGATTGTGTTTGTCTCATGTGCATATGGGTAATGCTCTCTCATTAGACCTCATTCTATTCTAATCTCTCCCCTCTAAACCCATCAGATGCCTCCAAGACGTGACCCCGGATTTGCTTTCCCACTGGAGCTCACTCAGTTGATCCAGCAGCAGAATACACTGATGCAGTTGCTAGTTCAGAATCAGGGCAACAACAACAACAACAATAACAATAACAACCGACGCCACCACCACCAGTTGACAACTTAGCCCATTTTCTGAGGTTATAGCCGCCGGTGTTTTCCAGTAGCACCGAGCCCATAGTTGCAGATGATTGGCTACATGGGATTGGAAGGGAGTTAACCGCTGCCGGTTGCACAGATGCTGAGAAGGTGCGTTTTGCCGCACACCAATTGGATGGACCTGCAACTGCATGGTGGGAAAATTACACAGCCACTTTTTCCATAGCAAATGTCACTTGGGAGCAGTTTCAGCAAGCTTTCCGCACAGCTCATTTCTCAACTGGAGCTATGAGCATGAAGAAGTGGGAGTTTCGCAACTTACGCCAGGGGAATCGTACTGTAGGCCAGTACGTGGAGGAGTTTAGTAAGTTATCTCGTTATTCCCCAGATGATGTGGCCACGGATGCTGCAAAGCAGGAGAAGTTTATGGAAGGGTAGAATGATGAGATGAGTATGCAGTTGATGGTGGCAACATTCAACAACTACCAGGAGTTGGTAGATAAGGCTCTTATTATTGAAGGGGAGCAGCAGCAGATTGAGAGCCGCAAGAGGAAGTATGGACACGGGAAGTACAACTCAGGAGCTCAGCAGAAACCCCGTCTCACCCCGAACCCGGGAGGATTTACCCATAACCATGGAGGCCATAACCATAATGGACGAATTCCGCATAACCACAACAGCCCTAGGAATGGAAATGGGAATGGAGCAGGCAACAATCATAACCGCTCTAATCCAGCAACGCCCGCCAAGAAGGACCTAAGTCACATTACTTGTTTCAAGTGCGGGAAGACTGGACACTATGCCACCGAGTGTTTTGAAGCGAAGAATGGGAATGGCAACGGAAACTCTGGGAAGAAGCCCAACCCATTCACAAAGGACAAGTGAACCACATGTATGTAGAGGAGGTTGAAGAGCAGCCAGATGCAGTTATCAGTAAGTTTTTGGTTAAGTCATTTACCGCAATAGTTCTTTTTGATACAGGTGCATCGCATTCATACATTTCAAGGGGATTCGTGGATAAATATAAGTTGCCCACCAAGGTACTTAGGAAACCCATGTTAGTAAGCTCACCAGGAGCGGAGTATATGGCTAGTCAGGGATGTTTTCAGATGCCATTGACCATAGGTAGGCATGTTTTCCCCTCAGACTTGATAATTTTGGAATCCCAAGGGTTGGATGTGATACTCGATATCGATTGGCTATTGATGTATGGAGGAAACATCGATTGCGCCAGCAAGACTATTTTACTCACCACCCCGGAAGGGAAAAGGATAAAGTATGTATCCAGGTGTAGTCCTAAGAGTACTCATGTAAATTCTCTCACGGGAGTTGTTCAAGAAGAAGTGCCTGTAGTGAAGGATTACCAGATGTATTTCCAAAGGAATTACCAGGCATGCCCCGGATCGAGACATTGAGTTTTTGATAGAGCTATTGCCAGGCACTGGACCAATATTGAAGAGACCATACCGGATGACCGCAAATGATCTGGAGGAGATTAAGAAGCAGATTAAGGAGTTATTGGAGAAAGGTTACATTCGACGAAGTTCATCACCATGGGGAGCCCCAGTGCTTTTGGTTGAGAAGAAGGATAAGTCTCTGAGAATAGTTGTTGATTATCGGGCATTGAATGAGGTGACGATCAAGAACAAGTACCCACTGCCGATGATCAATGATTTGTTTGACCAGCTGCAAGGAGCTAAAGTGTTTTCCAAGATCGATCTACGATCAGGATATCACCAGCTCAAGATTCGAGAAAAGGATATACCTAAGACAGCTTTTACCACAAGGTATGGGTTATATGAGTACAAGGTTATGTCATTTGGATTGACTAATGCCCCTGCCTATTTCATGAGTATGATGAATAAGGTGTTCATGGAATTCTTGGATAAGTTTGTTGTGGTGTTCATTGATCCTATCTTGGTATACTCAAAGGATGAAGAGTAACACAAGGAACATTTGCGTTTGGTTCTTGAGAAGCTCAGGGAACATCAGTTATATGCCAAGTTTAGCAAATGTGAGTTTTGGTTGAAGGAAGTTGGATTTATTGGACATTTTATATCAGGAGAAGGTATAGCAGTGGACCCTACAAAGGTTAAATCAGTCACTGAGTGGTTGGCACCCACCTCAGTTGGAGAGATCCGCAGTTTTCTTGGACTCGCGGGATACTATCAGAGATTCATTAAGAATTTTTCCAAGATTGCGAAGCCCATGATGGCGTTGCTAAAGAAGGACACCAAGTTCCATTGGACTGAAGAATGTGAAGCAAGTTTCCAAGAATTGAAGAAACGTTTGACTACGGCCCCAGTGCTGATTCTGCCGGATATATACACAACGATTTCCAAGTGTATTGCGATGCCTCTCGCTTAGGACTTGGAGGAGTACTTATGCAAGACGGAAGAGTTGTTTCGTATGCCTCACGACAACTTCAACCGCATGAGTTGAATTATGCCACACATGACTTGGAATTGGCAGCGGTAGTGCAAGCACTTAAGACCTGGAGACATTTTCTTATTGGGAACCATTGTGATGTGTACATGGATCATAAGAGCTTGAAGTACATTTTCACATAGAAGGAGTTGAACCTCAGGCAAAGGAGATGGTTGGAGCTTATAAAGGATTATGATATGAAATTGCACTATCATCCAGGCAAGGCCAATGTCATAGCAGACGCGTTGAGCTGGAAGAGTTATGCCAATACCCTAGTAACAGGAGGATTGCCAAGGGAGTTAGCAGAAGATCTCAAGGAGCTTCGTTTGGAGATTGTTCCTAGAGGTTTTGTTACAACCATGGAAGTTCAGTCGACATTGTTGGGAAAGATTCGATAAGCCCAGAAGGATGACAAAGAAATTGTCGAGATAAAGGAGAAGATGGCTGAAGCCAAAGCCAAAGGTTTTCGTGAGGATGAGCACGACACCTTGTGGTTTGAGGACCGTATATTTGTGCCCAATAATGCAGAGATCAGGAAGTTGATATTACAGGAAGCTCATGACACGCCATACTCGATACACCCCAGAAACACCAAGATGTATTTGGATTTGAAGGAGCTTTTCTGGTGGACCGGAATGAAGAAGGATATTGCCGAGTATGTAGCCGTATGTGATGTATGTCAGAGAGTGAAGGCAGAACATCAGAAGCCAGCAGGATTACTGCAACCTATGCCGATACCCGAATGGAAGTGGGATAAGCTTCGCATGGATTTTATCACCGGATTACCCAGGACCCGATCGGGGTATGATTCTATCTTGGTAGTAGTGGATCGTTTGACCAAAGTCGCTCACTTTATCCCCGTGAAGACCACCTATACAAGTGTGAAGTTGCCCAAGATATACATGACCAGGATCGTATGTCTGCATGGAGTTCCGAGGACCATCATATCAGATAGGGGAACATAGTTTACTTCAAAGTTTTGGCACCAGCTGCACCAGGCTTTGGGTACCAGGCTAGAGTTCAGTACAGCATTCCATCCGCAGACAGATGGACAGACTGAGAGAGTAAATCAGATCCTGGAGGACATGTTAAGAGCTTGTGCGCTAGACTATGGGTCTAGTTGAGATGACAACTTGCCCTACGCGGAGTTCTCATACATCAATAGCTACTAGGCCAGTTCGAAGCCCTGTATGGACGAATGTGCAGGACACCGTTGATGTGGGATGAAGTTGGAGACCCTTAGTTGTTTGGACCGGATTTGATTAAGGAGTCCAAAGAGAAGGTTAAACTGATTTAGGATAGACTGAAGGTAGATCAGTACAGACAGAAGAGTTATGCAGACTCAAAACACAAGGAGGTAGTCTATGAAATCGGAGATATAGCATATCTGCGAGTGTCACCCCTGCGAGGAGTTAAGCGTTTTGGAGTTAAGGGAAAGTTAGCCTCGAGGTTTGTAGGGCCATACCGTGTTTTGGAACGCATGGGAGAGGTTGCCTACAAGTTGGAATTACCCGAAGGACTGTCAGGAGTTCATAATGTGTTTCACGTTTCCCAGTTGAAGAAGCACCATGCTGAGATGGCCGATATCCCTCTGAGAGATACGGTGCACCTGGAAGCAATTTAGTTGGATAGTGATCTGACCTATGAGGAGAAACCAGTTAAGATTCTCGAGTATGCCAGTTGAGTTACTCGCAGCAAGGTTATCAACTTTTGCAAAGTTCAGTGGAGCCACCATAACGAGGATGAAGCCACCTGGGAATGAGAGGATGATCTACGCAAAGTACACCCACACCTATTTTCTAGCCAACCCGAATCTCGAGGGCGAGATTCATCTTAAGGGGGGTAGGTTTGTAACATCCCAAATTTTCAATTTGGAATGTTATACATAGGTCAATCATGCATATCATATTTTATTGCATTTTTGCTTCGCGATCCTAGAAATTCTAAGCAACTCAAGGACCCACGGAGAGAGTTGGGAATTTCGTTATTTTTCATATTTGAGTTTTCTCAAATTTTGAAAAGAGGATCATTTGATTTTAATTATTTTTCCCCGAAAATATTTTATATCAAAATATATGAGAGGAGGTAATATGACTTCTCCAAAATGAATGAAATATTAGAGGAAAATATTAAAATCAAATAAGTTATTTTTATTTGGATTTTATCGCAATTTCATTTGAATTAGGAAAATATGTGTTTTTCAAAATTGCATTATAGGCCTAAATAAATGTTCACTTTGTACGCATTAATATTAGAGGACCGTGAAAATTTATTTCAGGATTTTTGAAGTCTGTTTAGTATTTCTTTTATTTGTCTTCTTGCATCAGGATTTATTTAAAAAAAGTTACCACCTCACCGGGCCGTACCCGAGCCGGACACCTCCGGCCGGGGCCTTTATAAGCCACCTCGGACCGCCGCCTCAGCCCACCAGCGCCGCCCCGCCGAAACCCTAACCCTAAGCCGCCGCCGCCGCCCCGCCTAGACGCCCCGTCCCGCTGCCCGCCGCCACCGGTTTTCGCTAGAAAACCATACAGTTCGTTTTTTTTTCGAAACCCTAGTTCATTTTTTTAGTTTTGGTTTTTTTTATTTTTTCTCAGTTTAGTTAAATCACGGATGTTCGTCCATACATTCGTTTTAACGAATGCCGTTCATCCATTAGCCACATACAATGAACGTTCGTTCTTTAGCCTGTTCGTCAGTTTTCTTTTTCCAGGGTTTTTTCGTGATTATTTTCGATCGCGATTCCTGCCCTAATCTTCGATTTAGTTTATCTTTTCGCTCGTTTATCCGAATCCGGTGAAACAAGCGCCTAGATCTTCGTCTCGAAGCCCTCTTTCCGTTTAACCAACTTGAACAAGATTTTGGTACTATAAAATTTGACTTTAGTCCAGATTAGTAATCAGATCTTGTTTCTTTCGTAGTTTGAGTTTCGTTGCTCCGTTTGATTTGATTCTTTTTGCAAACCGGAGTTCTTCAGTTGAACTTTCTGGTTAGATCTTCTTATTTGAGTTTTCCCCGTGCATATTTGCTTGATTGCTTATGTATGTTATTGTTTGTTTGCGACAGAACACCCGGAGTGCGAAGCGTGCTACTACGAGTCTTTAGGATTTGCAGATCGTCATCAAGGCAAGTAACACTTTGATCATACCCCCTTTATCACCCAGTTTTTATGCATTAGTTTCAACCCTCACACATTGCATGAGTAGGATCTCTTAACATGTGGGTTTGGGAAGTAGATGATGAGGTAGAACCTATTACCTGTTTTATTATCAAACCCTTGGGAGTTACTTCTATGTTATGCTTATATTGCTATGCTATGCTCGTAGACGTGGTTTGGGTTTGAGTGTATCCATGACAGATTTGAGTTGTTAATTAATGGTTCAGTTTAAGGTGGCAACTCTAATACACATCTGGGTGGATTGCTTGTGGGCACCTGGAGAATCCAGTGTTGTCCTAGGATATCCCGGAGTATCCGTGTGATCATCCTACGGTCCGCCACCCAGGCTCGAAGGGATCATAAGATTATTCATGCTAGAAACTTCCGTGTGCAGCCACAAGCCATTATGGGCTCTGGCATAGTTGAGTATGTTGCGTGACCTCTTTTAGTGGTGGGCTAGCAGATGTAGTGGAAAGTAGGTGTAACGGTCCACCCAGACTAAAGAGTTAATGTTTCTGAAAGACTGTGTCTCGGTCATCTGTTTCTCAAACACCCTGTAGTGCGAGAAATCCAACGGAGGAGATCGAGTCTTGTGGGGAAAAGTGTGCAAACCTCTGCAGAGTGTATAAACTAATCATGGTTAGCCGTGTCCCCGGTTATGGACATCTTGAGTACCTGGTACTTGAATTATTGATTTGATCTCATCACTCTAAAATTAATTTGTTGGGATGTTAATGACTACTTTAATTGGGATTGAGTTGGAGGAACCTTCTCAATGTTGTTTCAACTACCATGATAATCAAATAAAATATATTCCTTTGTTGTAGGGAAAAATTGGCTTTTCGCAAAACAATATAACCATGGAGCCTACACCAGCCATATATGCATGTAGTGATAGCATTTATCTGTTCATTGCTCTCTTGTGTTATATTGCCAGCATATTCCATGTGCTAGCCCTTTTTCGGGCTGCAATGTATCATGTTGCAGACTTTTCAGATGACGAGTAAGATGTCGTAGGTCGTTTGTCATGCACTCAGCTATGCCGTTGGAGTTGATGGACTCACTTATCTTCCAAGCCTTCTGATGTTATCTTATTTAGATGGCCTTAAGCCATATTTATTGTAATAAGTTCTCTATCGAGACATTCAATGTAATAAGTGTGTGATTGCTACTCTGTTATAAATCCTTCGAAGTACTGTGTGTGTCAGCATTACCGATCCAGGGATGACACTGAAGCACAGAGACTTGACCGTTTGAGGTCGGTTCGCTATAATATTACATGACAACAACCGGGACACCTTATGCAAGATCTCCCTTCTTCCATCTACCCAACTTCTTCCCCACGGATCTAAGCGTCTACACTCATGCCTTCCACCTCCACTCATTCTAGTTCATGATCGATGCGGCCACCTTGTAAGGTGGCAGATCCATTGGGCTTTCACTATTGTCCATAACAGAAGCAGACAGAGCATCTGATTCAGACGATGATACAAAGCCGAGAGTCATTTAGTAGAAATCTAACTTTAGTTTCGGATCTATCAACACAGGGTTGATAACTTACCTAGTAATTGGTTGTTGTAAGAACTCCATGCATGCAATGGTGTCGTGTCCTTTCGAGCTTCTTCTTCGCCATAACAACCCTCTCTCATTCGCAAAGGAAAATTCTAGTAGCTCCTAAGGTGAGAGGCGCTCTGCATTAGATTTGTTTGTTCCGACCACATATTAGGTTTAATCTGATGTCATGAGTCACGGCTCACCATCGTAGTATCTAATGAAGCAACAACAACTTGCATGCCACATGGATATCTGTTTTCCTAGTCCAAAGAACAAGACACCACCTTACATAGCCTAGACAAAACCACATTTACTACATTTTTCATATTTCCTTGAAAAGGGAATTGGACCATATCATGAGACTCCATGAAGCGGCACACTAGCGACCATCTATGTTCAGGAGTAGAAACTCCACATCCATACATGGACCACTATAATGCTACTGTTGTACTACTTTGATCAACATATTGTTGGTGAAATGTGATCTTACTAGCGGTATACCAAAGACTAGCACAATAAACAATGAAATGGGTCGTAAAAGGTCACTACGCCGTTATCAGAACTTCTGCCTGTTAGGGCATAGCCGAATACATCTTCTTTTTTGTCATCTTACCAGGATTGGAAGAAGCCACACCAAACATAAAAGAAACATACACAAATCAATTTGCAAAAAATAACTACAACCAATTTCACGAGAAATTTATCCATGCAAAATAAAATGAAAAAATATAGAAGAATGCTTAATTCTCTTTTTTCTATTCTTTCTGCCTAAATGCAAGGTGGCTCCGTGAGAAATTTCCTCAAATCAAATAGAGGGAGATTTATATATGCTCCACAGACAAAGAATGAGCATGATAAACAAGTGAGGGGGCAGGGGGACAAGAGGGGTAAGGGTACGAAAAATTGGCGAGGAAAAGAGTGGCAGAACGGTTTGAGAGAGTGGTTTTGGAGGGAGTGTGAAATAAAGTTATTGTCATAAATCACAAGTTTAACGCGCAAACAATGTTGGAACTTGGTCTTCATGTGACATTATAAGTTAATAAATCATCCTTTCTCAATAATAATAGAAGTAAAACTTAGGCATGTGATATGGACACATGTATAAGATAAAGAGTTCGATAGTACATGATTCTAGAAAGTTACTACCTCCTTTCGGATTTAAAAGGCTCAAGTGTATCCTAGGTCAGTAATTTGACCAACATAACATGCACTATATATATCACAATAAATATATCGTAATAAACTACAAATGTTATTCTAATGGTATAACTTTTGTGACATTTAATTTGTATTACATTGATCAAGTTGTCAATCTAGAGATAAGCGTGGGTTTTTTAAACTGGAAAGAGGGGAGTGTGTATTTAGTTCACATGAACACAAAACACATAAGAATCTTACTAGAATGGTAAAATTAAAGTCAAACTACAGAAAAAGCATATTAATATGTCATTATGACCCTAAAAGGACACATCTTTGTACTTTGGTGCATAAGAATCCTAAGAGGAGCTCCATGTAGATTGTCTAATTGTAGCGTGAGACCAAATGAAAACTTTCTTTACATTTTTTTTGAACCAAGCAAATGAATAATGATATTGAAGCCGAAAGTCCACTTCTGCTCCCAAGCTCAGATGAGCTCGGGGTGAACAGTAAATTTCAAAAAAAACAATTCTGATTTTTCTGGCAAACTTTGACAAATTTTTTTGTATGCTTGACAAATTTCATCACGAAATGACACTCTGATTTATTTTCTCCATGACTTCCACGAATGTCCTTTCATGATAAATTTTTGCAATAACGCAAAAAATGTCAAAGTTTACCACAAAAAATAGTTTTTAAAATTTGTTTACTGTATTTTTTACTACTCATCAGGGAGCATTTGAGCTGGAGAGCAGATACTCCAGGTCCAACTGAAGCAAAAAAAGTATATGTACATACTTTTCTTATGAACCAAACAAAGCTTTATAATAACAAAATATAAAAAATAAAAAGGAATTGGGTGCTTTTGATTCTTCAGCAATGTTTCTCTATGAAATTCCGAGCATATTGACAAGGAGAGCGAACTGCACAAACCATCAACTATTATTGTTGCTTTTGCATAGGACACTTACTTTTTAGGTTTGTTGCCCACAAGACCATCTATTGATGTAATGGTGGATGATATTTTGATTCGGAAAACTACCGGGCTGGTCCGCGTCGTCCTCCCCCTAGGGTGACTCGGGCGGCCAGAAACCTAGCCGCCGCCGCCGCAAACTCCCTCCTCCTCTCCCTCCGCTGCCGGGCTAAGCCCGAGGGTCGACGACAGTGGCAGAGGATCTCCTCTCTCGCGCGTCTCCGGGGTAGGGAGGACCCCAAGGAGTGTGGTGGCGCGACCGATCTGGGATCTGCGGCGCGGCGGATGGCTGCAGGCGGCGGGAGGCTGGCCCGTCCTCGGATGGCGATGGCTTGGCGTGGCGGAGGCCAGGGCTATGGGAACTGCGGATGGCCCTTCGGGCGGCGGTGGCGGCTGTGGTCGGCGGCGACCGGCTTGGCTGCGGTGGCGTGCATGCTACCTTTAGATCGGCGACGGCGGCGTGGAGGGCCTAGTGGTCTCGTCGGCGGCACCTCCGATCAGATCTGTTCTGGCCGGTGCAGCCGGTGGTGGTGGTCATCTCTTCCGTCAAAGGTGGTTGGCCTGAGGCTGGGTGTTCGGATCTCGGGATCCGTCATCTGGCACCAGCTGCGAGTCGGGGAGACGTAGTTGCCGGTGAAAACCGAGCCGACGGCGGGCGATGGCGGCGTTCCACGTCGTTAGCTTGATGAAGGCATCGTCATGTGACTACCGTCGACCCACTCGTATTGCTCCGGGGGAACCCTAGGATCTGGTGTTCCAGACCGGACGATGGCGGCACTGCGGTGTCGTTTCTCTCTTGGGAGCATCATTTTGTGGAGCAGCGCTGGAAGTCAAGAGGCAGGAGGTGGACCGGCTTCGTCTTGCACGGAGCTTCGGTGGAGATGTCAAGTCATGCCTGACCGACAGGTGCTACGCTTGGTCATGCCTAGTCGGCAGGTGCTACGCACGACAGATCCTCCAAGGGCTTCAAGCTGTGTCGGCTGGTGGTACTTGGCAGCATGGCGCTAAGGTGTATCAGTGGCGACCGCGACGTGTTTAGTTGTTTGCGCGCAGGGAGGAGATGCCGTTGGGCGCCGTGGTGGCGTTGACGATAGCTGGACTGAGCAAGGTTGAAGCATCAGTATAGTTCTAAAGATGGAACGATGGCAGTTGGCGGCGGCGGCCTCTGAGAGCACGGCGGATCAGTGTGTGCTCCAGACCCGGCAAGTGGCTAGGTTGGGGTCTCAGGTCTTAGATGTTAGGCTTGGTTGTGATGTCTATTTGGTATTAGGCCCTGGCTATCTGCGCCCCTTCATCAACTGGATAGGTGTAGCGACAGTTTGTTGCTTAGACGGCGGCTTTAGTCTTACTGTTGTATGACATTGTAAGGTTTTGTGAGAATAATTAATAAAGTGGTCGTATGCATCGCCCAGATGCGGAGGCCGGGGGTCATCCTCCTTTTCTAAAAAAAATCTATTGATGTAATATGTCGCAGCAAGCTTTAATCCAACATTTCACTACGTGTACATGATTTCTCGATGATTTGTTCCCGCTAGTACATACATACATGGTGAACAAGATCTTGACATTAGTTGGCCAATCAAAAATGCCAACATTTATAGTTTTAGTTGCTCATTACAATATATATATATACACACAGGTTTTGAAGATGCCGGCAATTTTTTGGCTTGGTTTTTGCTTTTCAAAATTTAATATTTTAAGAAAAAAATCAAGTATATCATACATGTACCAAGCATTGATCCGGATTTTTTTGGCATTTTGAGCATAGTTTGGGAAGATATTAGAAATTTTATTAGGTCTGAGCTTGCTAATGTAGAATGTTTTTTGGTCATGTGTGCACTTACAAGAGGGACTCACGTGTTACAAATCATGTATTAGAGCTAAGTACAACAAATTACACCAATAATTTCATAGCAAACCCAGAGAATAAGTTGGAGTACATGTTAAACACTGAGACGCGGTTATGTTCTCTCTCCTAGGCTCCTGCGACGCTAGGGCGACAGGCCGGTCCTAGGGTTTGATCTTCGTCTAGATTTGCGATCGGATCGCTGATTCCAACTCTCTCTCGTTTCCTTCGGATCTCCGGCCGCGTTGGGGCGCTAGGGGTTTCTCTGTCTTGTTGCTGTTCGGGGTGATTACGGGGCGTTCTTGGCATCGCTACCCACCCTTGGCAGTGACTTGACTGAGTTCTCGGGCATCGGCATGGCAGAGGTCCGTGGTGAGGGGGATCAAGGTGCCCTATGGGGCGTGCTGACTGTGGCAGGTGGAGGCGGTGTCCCTCCGTCCCGTGCGCTTTAGGATGGACGGGTGGGGACGGCGGTTCTTCCTCGGCGAATCGCGTCGAGGAGATGATGGAGAGACTTCGCTTGACGGCTGTCAAGGCGAACCCGATGGTGTTGGATGATGAGGAGGAGGCCGATCTGGCTGCTCCAGATTGCGCCCTGGTGGGGAAGGTGCTCTCCCCCAACCCTCTTCACATACATACGATCTCGTCGGCAATGTGGCCGGTGTGGGGCAACCCCAGGGGGCTGCTGTTCCATCCTGCTGGGGACAACGTCTTCGTTGCTGAGTTTGGTACCCAAGCGGACATGGCCAAGGTGATCGAGGGCTCTCCATGGATGGTGGGCAAACATGCTGTTCTTCTTAAGGTCTTTGATATGAATATCCAGCCACTCCAAGTTTAGTTTCATCGACTGGCCGTTTGGGCCCGCATCATGAATCTGCCGCCAAGACTAATGAAGGCTAAGCTCGGGATGGAGTTTGCTAAACCCCTTGGTCGCATTTTGAAAGTTGAGGTCGATGCTGATGGCCGCTGCTGGGGAGGATTCATGCGTGTTCGTGTGGAAACTGATGTAAATGAGCCGATCGTTCGCTATGTAATGGTGACTTCTACCAAGCTCCAATCTACTAACACCTTCTCGGTGATGTATGAGCGGCTGCCGTTCCACAGTTTCTCTTGTGGCCGGCTAGGGCACTCGTCAGTTTTATGCCCAAACCCGGGCACTAGAGATGAGGTGGGTGATCTTCCTTATGCTGCTAAGAAGCTGTGTGTCCCCAATGATAGCTACAAGAGATCTAGGGGATCAAGATCCAGTCATACGTCATCCTCGTTGGGAGGTGACGGCACTGGAGGTGGATCTGGCTCATCTTCTGTGAGCCATCCAAAACAACATGGCAGGGCTGGTGTCTCTGATTTGGAGGGTGAGGTTTCCTCTCCTCCCAAGAGGGGGGAGGTAGAAGTCGTGGCCGGGATTCCTCCCGTGGTAGAGGGAGGGGCAAATCAAACGCGACTGGCAAAGAACTCTTCCCGGTTGGTCAGGAGAGGAGTGGCCCTACGGGCCAGAAATGGAAGTCCGCTAAATCAATTGCACCAGGTTCTGCTTCTGCCCTAGGGAAGTCAGATGGCAATGCGCTTGCTCTCGTTTTGGTTGTTGATTCTGAGACAACCGTTGCAGATGGGGCATGACCCCGACTCGGAGTCCAACAAGAAAAAAGGCTCTCCAACAATCGATCGACGGATCCGGCGGCGGCTGCGATGAATCCCTGCCAGACGCAATGAGTCTCATCTGCTGGAACTATCGAGGCCTGGGGTCGGACTCGACAGTTGGCGAGCTTCGCTGGCTTGTAAAGCTTTACCGACCCTCCCTCCTATTTCTGTCCGAGACAAAGATGAGGGATTAGAGAGTGAAGAATTTCATGTGGTCTTTGGGTTTCTCTGGATGTTATGCTGCCAGCATTGATGGCCTCAGCGGGGGTCTGGCTCTTTTATGGACTTCTACTGCGGATGTTTCTATCAAGGCTGCCAACAAGCGGTGTATTGATGCTCATGTTAAGCTTGATGATGGGGTGCCGTGGAGGGCGAGTTTTTTCTATGGTGAGCCTCGAAGGGAGGATAGACACCTCTTTTGGGAACTCCTCCATCGTATGCAACCGGCCTGGAGGGGTCCGTGGTTATGCTGCGGTGATTTCAACAAAGTTCTAGCTCAAGATGAATACTGCGGGCCCAGGGACCAGTCTGAAGCTCACATTGCTGCATTCCGTGACTGTATGATGGACTGTAGCCTCCTGAACTTGGGTTTTTTGGGCCCGAAGTTCACCTGGTGCAATCGACAGGACCCAAACAGCCATGTTCGGTGCCGGCTTGATCGCGCCATGGCCAATAATGATTTCTCCAATATGTTTGTTGCATGTGATGTTGAGAATGTCATCGCCACATCTTCTGACCACTACCCCATTCATGTCTGCTGGACCGCGGCTCTCGGCAACGTCGTGTGTCTCCGGTTCAGCAAGGGTTCAGGTTTGAGGCGATGTGGCTGAGAGCCACGGACTACGAAGACACTCTGGAGCATGCTAGGTCGGCGCGTAGAGATGGGCTGCCGTCTCTTCAGTCAACCTGGGCTAATTTGAAGAATCTGGCCACCTCCCTGTGGACTTGGAGCAAGGAGGATTTTGGGTCTGTTCGTAAGAAGATCGGGCAGCTAGAACATCGCCTGGCCACTATCAGGGCCTCCCCGCCCTCCCCGCATGCTCTGGTGGAAGAACGTCAGATCGAGAGTTCGCTTTGTGAGCTCTTCGAACGGGAGGAGATCATGGAGTGACAACACTCCCAGGTGGATTGGCCCAAGGATGGGGACCGGAACACCGGGTTTTTCCAAGCTAGGGCGACAGCCAGAAGGAGAACCAACCTGATTCACTCACTCACTCGGGATAATGGTTCGGTTTGCTCCTCTCAGGGTGAGATCAAAGGTATGGTGTGGTCCTTCTATGACAAGCTATTCACTTCGGATCCTTGTCCGGACGCCGAGGAGGTCTTGCATGCGATCCCGCCCAAGGTTACTCCTGCGATGAACGAGGAGCTCTGCAAACCCTATTCCATGGAGGAAATACGAGCTGCTCTCTACCAAATGGGGCCTACCAAGGCCCCGGGACCTGATGGCTTCCTGACCTTGTTCTATCATACCCACTGGGAATTCCTGGGAAATGATATCTATCATGCCATTCGGGGCTTTCTGGAGGGAAGGCCAATTCTAGAAGGGTTTTGTGACTCGGTGATTGTGCTTATCCCCAAGACTACTCGACCAAAGCAGTTGAAGAATTTCCGTCCAATCAGCCTCTGCAATGTGTTATATAAGATAGCTTCCAAATTCTTGGCAAACCGCCTAAAGTCGATTCTGCATGTGGTTGTGTCTGAGAGCCAGAGTGCCTTTGTTCCTGGCAGGTTGATTACTGATAACACTCTGATCGCCTATGAGTGTCTGCACACGATCCGAAGGCAACAAGTGGAGAGACCTTTCTTTGCTCTAAAGATTGACATGATGAAAGCCTACGATTGGGTGGAGTGGAGCTATCTCCATGGCTGTTTGAGCAGACTTGGTTTTTCCCCGTCATGGATTGATGTGGTTATGAGGTGTGTCATTAATGTTCGATATGCAGTCAGAGTTAATGGGGAGCTTACAACCCCGATTGTGCCTTCTCGTGGCATCTGTCAAGGGGATCCGATCAGTCCATACCTTTTCCTCTTGTGCACTGAAGGTTTGTCTGGTCTACTATTCCAGAAGGAGAATCATGGCGAGCTACATGGGATTCGAAACGGGCATCATGGCCCACCTATCTCACATCTCCTATTTGCAGATGATAGCATCTTCTTTGCTAAGAGTGATTCTTAGAGTGTGTGCTCTTTGGAGGCTACCCTCAACTCCTATTATGCCGGTTCTGGCCAGGCTATCAATAAGGACAAATCCTCGGTGTTTTTTGGCAACCACGGTCCTGATCATGTCAAGAACCGAGTGAAGAATCAGTTGGGTATATAAAATGAGACATTCCATGATTCATATCTTGGTATGCCCACGGATGTGGGAAGTTCTCCCACTTCCACTTTCAAATTCCTCCCTGATAGAGCATGGCAGAATATCCATGGGTGGACGCTGAGACGCATTTATGTTCTCTCTCCTAGGCTCCTGCGACGCTAGGACGACAGACCGGTCCTAGGGTTTGATCTTCGTCTAGATTTGCGATCGGATCGCTGATTCCAACTCTCTCCCGTTTCCTTCGGATCTCCAGCCGTGTTGGGGCGCTAGGGGTTTCTCTGTCTTGTTGCCGTTCGGGGTGATTACGGGGTGTTCTTGGCATCGCTACCCACCCTTGGCAGTGACTTGACTGAGTTCTTCGGGCGTCGGCATGGTGGATGTCCGTGGTGAGGGGGATCAAGGTGCCCTAGGGGCGTGCTGACTGCGGCGTGTGGAGGCGGTGTCCCCCCGTCCCGTGCGCTTTCGGGTGGACGGGTGGGGATGGCAGTTCCTGGTCCGCCCGTCTAGGACGGCGGTTCTTCCTCAGCGAATCGCGTCGAGGAGATGATGGAGCGACTTCGCTTGACGGCTGTCGACGAACCCAGTGGTGTTGGACGATGAGGAGGAGGCCGGTCTGGTTGCTCCGAATTGCGCCTTGGTGGGGAAGGCGCTCTCCCCAACCCTCTTCACATCTAGACGATCTCGTCGGCAATGCGGCCGGCGTGGGGCAACCCCAGGAGGCTGTTGTTCCATCCTGCTGGGGACAACATCTTCGTTGCTAAGTTTGGTACCCAGGTGGACAGGGCCAGGGTGATCGAGGGCTCGCCATGGATGGTAGGCAAACATGTTGTTCTTCTTAAGGTCTTTGATCTGAATATCCGGCCACTCCAAGTTCAGTTTGATCGACTGGCCATTTGGGCCCGCATCATGAATCTGCCGCCAAGACTGATGAAGGCTAAGCTCGGGATGGAGTTTGCTAAACCCCTTGGTCGCATTTCGAAGGTTGAGGCCGATGCTGATGGTCGCTGCTGGGGAGGATTCATGCGTGTTTGTGTGGAAATTGATGTAAATGAGCCGATCGTTCGCTATGTAATGGTGACTTCTACCAAGCTCCAATCTACTAACACCTTCTCGGTGATGTATGAGCGGCTGCCGTTCCACTGTTTCTCTTGTGGCCGGCTAGGGCACTCGTCAGTTTTATGCCCAAACCCGGGCACTAGAGATGAGGTGGGTGATCTTCCTTATGCTGCTAAGAAGTTGTGTGTCCCCAATGATAGCTACAAGAGATCTGGGGGATGAAGATCCAGTCATACGTCCTCCTTGTTGGGAGGTGACGGCACTGGAGGTGGATCTGGCTCATCTTCTACGAGCCGTCCAAAACCACATGGCAGGGCTGGTGTCTCTGATTTCGAGGGCAAGGTTTCCTCTCCTCCTAAGAGGGGGGGGGGAGGTAGAGGTCGTGTTGGAGTACATGTTTCATGGAAGAATATGCATGGGTGGTTGGACCGGCCTACATCTAGGGCTGGGACGAAAACCTTGCTTAAGTCCAAGACTCAAGCCATTCCCACGTTCATCTCAAGCTTCTTCCGACTGCCGGTGGTGATCTGTGAGAGGTTCCATCAGATTGTGGCGGATCAGTGGTGGGGACGGGAAGATGGCAAGAAGAAGCTGCACTAGCGCTCGTGGGATTCGCTCTCGACGCCTAAATCTTTGGGCGGCACGGGCTTCCGCGACATGGGGTTCTTCAATCAAGCGATGTTGGGGAAACAAGGCTAGCGTTTACTAACTGATCCCGAGTCTCTATGTGCCCGGGTTTTGAAAGGAAGGTATTTCCCGTTCGGCAGCTTTTGGAATGCGGGGGCGCCTCGTTCTGCTTCTGCGACCTAGCGGGCGATATTGCCTGGCCGTGACCTGCTGAAGATGGGTGTCCAATGGGGTATTGAAGATGGGAGGAGCACGCGCATTCTCACTGATCACTGGATCCCCTCGACACCTTTGGCTCTCCTTCAACCCCTCTCTCCAATACCTGCCTCCGCGACGGTGCACTGTTTGATCGATGCAGAGAATTCCTACTGGGACGTGGATTCTGTGAGGGCTTTTTTCTGTGAAGTGGTGGCTAATGAGATTCTTCAGATCCCTATAAGCCGGGTGGGCGGGGCGGACTTTGCTCGCTGGCCTTTCACAAGGTTCCGTGCGTATACGGTCCGGTCGGGCTACAACATGGCCAGGACGACCCGCTTTCTGATCAAGCAGAGTGGCGATGGCATAGGCCAGCAATCTGAATGGTCTTTGGAGGAGAAGCTTTGGAAGAAGCTTTGGAATGTTAAGGCTCCGAACAAGATGAAAACTGTTCTGTGGAGGTTCGCTCATGATTGTTTGCCCTCGGGCGAGCAGCTTCTCCGGCGTCAGGTTCCGACGAGAACGGACTGCTTCTTCTTTGGTAGGTCGGAGAGTGTGGGGCATGCACTGCTCTTCTGTCCTCATGCTCGGGCTATCGGGGACGAGATCAAGGAGGCCTTTGGGATCAAGTTGTTTCGATCTTCGTTTGCTTCTCTGAGACAATGGTTGTTCAACTACCTTACTCGTTGTTCCGACCGGGATATCTCTGTTCTGACCATGACTTTTTGGCATTTGGGAGGCCCGGAACACTACGCGCAATGAGCCGGAGGCCCCTCCTCCGAGGCGGACAGCGGCGAGAGCTCGTGCTTATATTGACATGGTTCTCTTGCATCTGTTCAAGCCTCTCCCTGCTCCCAGTCCTGAGTCCACTGCTTCCAGCTCTAATTGGTCTCCGCCACCGCAGGGCACTATGCAGGTGTCTTCTGACGCGGCTGTCGATCTGGCTCGGGGTTCTTCCGCGGCAGGCGTGGTGATTCTGGACCACTCTGGCCAATTTGTGGCTGCTGCTACTGAGCCAATCCCTGGTGTCTCTTCCCCAGAGGTCGCTGAAGCTCTTGCTCTTCTATGCGCTGCCAGGCTGGCTCGGGAGAAGCATCTATCCGGTGTGGTGTTTCACCCTGACTGCCCTTCGTTGATTCAACGCACGAACTCTTTGGTCTATGACAGATCTTTGGTGGGCACCATAGTTGCTGAGATCAAGGCGGAGTGTGATGCTCTGGCTTCTGTTTCCTTCAAGCATGTTCGCCGGTAGTGCAATGTTGTAGCTCATGTCTTAGCTAAGTCTAGTTTGAGCTCTGTGAGTCCATGTTTTTTCCTTTCTACTCCGGATTGCATCCGGGAGACCTTATGTAATTTGGTTGCTTAACTAATAAAGGTCGACGTTCCCAAAAAAACCTAGAGAATAGGTGTCATGTGCAAATGCGACCCCATTAGCTAGCGGTTCGTGCAATTTCCTTTTGGCAAGGAGCATTAGCCCATCCGTACTTTGCAAGACGGACGGGCGGACGGCAGCGCGCCACTGCGTCGGACGCTCGCGCGAGCGCACGCAGGGTACGGCGACGCGGCTCTCTCTGCGCGCACCTCCTCCAGCACGAGGAATCCGCATCCGTCCCGCGCGGCGTCCGAGCAATCTCTCTCACATGGTTGCTTTTTTTTCGAGAGTACACCAATGGCGTACCATATTTTTATAGAAGGTAGAAAGTATAATTACAAGAAGCGTGGCTCGAGTGCGCACACACGGCCACACAAACACAACACCAACAACACCTAGCACGCCTAAGCTAACTCCTCACAAATCATTGTAGGCCACCAACACCACCACCTGCTTGCCTCCACTCGGCAACCTCACCAAGGATCATAGTGGCAAGCTCCCTAGCATCCTTTTGTTGATCGACTCGGTTAAAGACCCTAGCATTATGTTGCTTCCAAAGAGCCCACATGCCCGCAATGAGCAGCGTGGCAAACCCTCGCTTGTCATCTTTGTGGAATTGTTTTCTCTCTCTCAACCACCATTCAAGGGTCGTATCATCAGGTAGACGGTCCTGCACGTTGATGCGGAGCGTATCCCAAATGAGGAACCAAACCTCACGCGCATATCTGCATGTCGACAGAATGTGATCTACGTTGTCCTCATCTTGCAAACACGTGTAACAAGCTGAAGGCTCATCCTGCAGGCTGTGTCTTGCGCGGCTGTCGGAAGTCCAAAGCCTATACTGCATCGCTAGCCAAGCGAAAATGTTGCACTTAAGCGGGGCCAGCTCCTCCACACACACGCGCTCATAGGAGATCTTGGCAGTCCAGAGCATAAGCTGGCATAGATAGCGCGAGCAGAGTACTGACCGGTAGCCGTACAAGTCCAGGTGAACCCATCCTCTTGGTCTTGATTTCTCTCCACCGTTGTGATCGCTTGGCAAACATGCACGAACTGCAATTGTGCCATGAAGGAAGTAACCTGACAGTTCCCTTGTCATCTATCATTGGTCAGCGCATGTTGCACAGTCCTTGTATTTGCCACCCTCGGTTGCACGGTGTCTTGCAACAAAGGGGCGACATCAGCTACGACAAATCCATGAATCCATCGGTCTCGCCAAAAGAGAACCCGGTCTCCCATACCGACCGTGATATGCACAAGGCTGTCAAAGAGCTCTCGAGTGTCCCTCCTCAATCATATGCAGCCCTTGCCACAGTCTGCTTGGCTCAGTGCGCTTAAGCCACTCCCAGCTGACTCTCAATGCCAAAGCTTGCCAATTGAGGTTTTTGATGCCAAGTCCTCGGTAGCACTTTGGCCGACAGATGGTATCCCACGCGACTAGGCATTGGCCACCATTTATCTTATCCTTTCCAGCCCAAAAGAAAGGTCTCATCCACTTGTTAATTTCCTCAAACACCCATGCCGGAGCATCCGCAATCATAAGGTGGTGAATAGGTTTTGCCGAGATGACGGATTGCACCAAGATGAGTCTCCCCGGCCTCTGGATGAGACCCCTTTGCCAAGCTGGGACAAAGTACCGGACATGATCCAACATTGGCTGTCAATCTGCCCTGGTTAGGCTTTTTATTGCAAGTTGCAAGCCAAGGCACTTGCAAGGGAAATCTGCCTGATTGCAGTCCAGAAACGTAGTCACTCTGACTTTATCTTCATGGTCTCCTCGGATCGCAATTGCCGATGACTTCCTGTAATTTACTCGCAGACCCGAGGCAGTGCCAAAGGCATCAAGGGCATTCCTTATGAAGCTCAGATCCATACTAGTTGGCTTGATGAACATGGCCATGTCATCTGCATATATGGACAATCTCTGCATTGGAGATATCCCAGGTGTCGTACTGAGCACTCCCACTTCAGTAGCCTTTTTGATCATGGCCGTCAAGACGTCCATGGCAATGACGAATAGCATCGGGGAGATTGGGTCTCCTTGCCGGAGCCCACAAGTGTGTGCAAAGCTCTCACCTGGAATTCCATTGACAATGATCTTTGTACTAGTTGTTTGTAGTAGAATGGCAACCCATCTCATCCACCGAGTGCCAAACCCTTTGGCTTCCATGACCTCAAATAGGAAAGGCCATGACAAGGAGTCAAAAGCTCTCGAAATATCCAACTTAAGGAACACCGTCGGGGCTCTCCTGGCATGTAGCTTCCGAGCCACTTGCCTCACTAGGAGGAAATTGTCAGGTAGATGTCGGCCTTTGATGAAAGCCGGTTGGTTAGACTCCACAATGTCGTTCATGTGCTTCCTCAATCTATTGGCAAGAGCCTTAGCAAACAGCTTAGGGATGCTATGGGTAAGACTGATAGGACGATAGTCACCAATTTCCTTAGCATCCGGCTTCTTTGGGATGAGCACAATGTGCGCCTTGTTGAGCTTCGCAAAACCTCTATCATCTCCCACATATAACTTGTGTATGACAGCCATGACATCGTTCTTAATTATGTGCCACGCTTTTTGATAGAAGGCAGCAATATACCCATCCGGGCCTGAAGCACGGTCCAGGGGCAGCTCCTTGACGACGCTCCAAACCTCTTCTTCCGTAATCATGATCTCCAGCTCGCTAAGGTCCCGCGGCTGTAGCTTGAAAGCGTCAGATAAGGCCGCATCAACCAGCAATGATCGATGCTTAGTTAAATCAAGGCTCGCGCCTGCCTGCATCAGAGTCCGCGCGGGGCCAGGCAAGCGAGCGAGATGGATCGCCGTGGCCACCGACCCCGCCACATGGCGGGCCGGAGCGCACGTACGCCCGTCGGGGCTCGCGACCACCGCAGAAAGCTGTGTCGGCCGGAGCGGGCGCACGCGTGCCTCGCCCCGCGCGTGCCCGCAGCGCCCACCGACGCGCGCGCTCTCCCCGTCAATTATCCCACTGCTGGCTCAGTTCAGAGGCCTCAAACCAATCCCCGGCGCGGCTCGGGGCTTTGCGCTGAAACCCTGTCCATGTCGGCACATCGTCTGATTGGTGGTCTATCGTGGCAGCGGGTTTCGAGATGATGGTCAAATCTTTTTGTTTGCTCGTCTCAACATATGCTGTCTCGTGCGAGCCACCACCCGTACGTGTGCTTCGAGTCGTGCCGCACGCAGTTTCACAAGGCGGAACATCCTACTATGATTGAAACGAAAATCAGCAACTAGGATACTCAGAAAGCTGGGCAGTTGTCGGTTCTTGTAACGAGGCCACGGAAATTTAGCTGCATTTAGCTATACGACTGTTCCACTTTCACAAAACGGTACTCCCCCGATTCATATTACTTATCACTTAAATGGATGTATGTATCATCCAGTCGAGCGACAAGTAAAATGGATTGGAGGGAGTAAGAAAATTGACAGTTCTAAATGGCTTTCAACTGAAAATGAAAATAAGTAAACCGAAGGAGCAAAGGCGCATAGTCACTTTGAGCGTTAGCACTACGTACCGATAAGATATTCAGCTTCCTTTTTTACATGAAGATGCATGCAGTCGCTATCTATTTTCTCACACTTTTTCACTATACCAAAGTTATACCTGACCAAATACGGCTATTGGCCTCCACTATTATCCTTGAGTGCTCATCGATGGCATCATCGGGGATCCTATCAAGCATGTCCGGGGCTGAGGCAAGGAGACCCCCTCTCATCGCTTCTGTTCGTCCTTGCCATCGACTCTCTTCACCACATCCTTGCTAAAGCGACGAGTCAAGGCCAGCTGCACCCTATTTTAGCCAGGACCGAAACCCTTCGCGCGTCTCTCTATGTGGATGATGCTACCATCTTCGTGAAACCAATAAAAGAAGACATTCAGTTCTTAACATCCACCCTTGCTAATTTTGGTGAGGTCACCGGTCTAGTCACTAACTGCGCCAAGAGCCATGTGGCACCCATTCGCTGCGGTGATGTTGGCCTCAATGATATCCTCATGTCCTTCCCCGCCATCCAAACTACCTTCCCTATGAGACACCTAGCGCTGCCCCTATCGGTCAGGAGACTTCGGAGAATCCACTTTCAACATTTGGAAGACAAGGTGGCTGGAAAACTCAGCCCTTGGCTTGACAGACATGTTGCGTCATCGGGTCGCCTTGTTCTTGTCAAGGCGGTCCTCACTGCTATAGCAATCTACCACCTCACTCTTCTGGATCAGCCAGTCGAGGTCATCAAGGTAATTGACAGTATTAGATGCGCTTATCTTTGGGCGGGATGTGAAAAGGTCACCGGCGGAAAATGCAAAATTAATTGGGAGACAGTGTGCAAGCCCAAGTTATATGGTGGATTGGGCGTCCTCAACCTGCAAAAGTTTGCTACCGCTCTTCGCTTGCGATGGCTTTGGTTTGAGTGGGCTGACCCCACTAAACCTTGGATTGGCATGGGCACGCCGTGCACTGACGATGGTAGAAATCTTTTTGTGGCTGCCACTCGTGTTACCATTGGTGATGGTCATCGGGCCACTTTCTGGGAATCACCTTGGGTGGACGGTATTCGCCCCAAGGATATTGCTCCAAGATCTTTGATCTCTCCAGGAAGAAAAGAAGCTTCGTTCGCTTGGATCTCACAGACAACGCTTGGGTCCGCAACATTGATACCTCTCAGGGCCTCACTTTTGAGCATATTGAGCAATTCACCACCTTTTGGGAGAAGCTCTCCAATGTCATTCTAACCCCTGGAGTTGACGATGCAATTTTTTGGAAGTTCACTAAAGATGGGGTATACTCCGCATCTTCTGCATACAATGCTCAGTTTTAGGGTCACACCACCTCTGCTATGATGACTACCATTTGGAAAGCTTGCCCCCCCCCCCAAGTGCAAACTTTTCGCTTGGTTGATTATTCATAATAGAGTGTGGACCGCCGATAGATTGCAGCGTCGGGGATGGCCGAACTGCAACATTTGCCCTCTTTGCAAGCAGGTTCAAGAGACCGCGGCTCACCTCCTCTTCCAATCTCGGTTCACAGTGAGAGTGTGGATGGAGATCAAGACTTGGCTTGGCCTCCACGACATTGATCCGTCAGATTGGAGACTCGTGCCCTCGGTGAAAGTTTGTTGGGACATGGTTGCTCACAAAAGGGGCCACTCACGCATGGTTCGTAGCACTTTGATGATTCTTGTTGCGTGGGAAATTTGGAACGAACGCAACGCGAGGATTTTTCGCAACACCGCCGCCCCTACTGCCGTTGTCATTGCCAAGATTAAAGATGAGGCCTCTATTTGGGCTCGTGCAGGTGCGAAGTATTTGTGTAATATTATGCCGCGAGAGTGATCTGTACTCTCCCGCTTGGCGGAACTATGTCTAATCTTCTGCTTAATTAATGAAAATGGCAAATCTTTTGCCTTGTTTCAAAAAAACTATTGTCCTTCACATGGCACGACCTTCATATATAACTCTCTCTCTTCTCTCAGACAATAAATCCAACCTTTTATTTCACCTTTGCTAAATTAAATCAGTCATATCTTTTAAACCATAAACTTATTTTAAAATAATTTATATATTTGAACTCCTAACGTTCCATATGTGAAATAAACATATTTTACTGGAAAAATATGAACCAAACCTATTTCAATAGAAATATGTGAAACCAACATATTTCGCTATAAACCAATTTAACCCAAATATGGAACTGAATTATCAATTTGTGAAACTGATTATTTAGAAATGTGTAACAATTTATTTCAAAGGGTGAAATATATTATTTCAAAAATGTACCATCGAAATAGATTTGGTTTTTGTGGAACTGGCCAGTGGAAAGTGAAAAGTAGGTTCTAGAAGTGAAAAATAATATGAACTGAAATGTTAACTTGTGAAACTGATTATGTAAAAAATATGTACAATTTATTTAAAAGAGTGAAATATGTTAGTTCAAAACTATGCACTTGAAATAGATGTGATTTTTATGAAACAAGCTAGTGTAACATGAAATGTAGGTTCTGAAAATGAAAAACAATATGAAACTGAAATGTCAACTTGTGAAACAAATTATTTGGAAATGTGCAACAGCTTATTTCAAAAGAGTGAAATATTTTATTTCACAAATGTCTAAATGAAATAGATGTGATTTTTTAAAACAAGTGTGTGGAAAGTGAAATGTAGATTCTAAAAGTGAAAGCACTATGAAAGTGAAATATCAATTTGTGAGATTGATTATTTGGAAATATGTAACGGTTTATTTCAAAAAAGTGAAATATGTTATTCAAAAGGTTTCAAGCGAGTGAAATTACATGAAATATTTGAAATTGATATGTGTAAAATCAATAGTTGCGACATAAGTTATTAGTGAAATATTTGAAATATAACTTGAAATATATATTTTGAAAATGGTTGAAATAGTTTTTTAAATATATGTTAATTGTGTTAAATTGGTTGATATAAATATATATAATTAATTGGCTAAGCACACCAGTTTAAATCACAAAGGCTGAAAGCTTGGGTTGTTGCTAGTATGTGCGGGAGAACATGGCACATGGTGTGGCCATGTTATGGCAGGGCATGAGCAGCAATACGAAGATGGAACTTCTGGGACGGAAGAGCAATACAATCTCATGGAGTGCTATATTATAACTCCCTATTGGATCCCACCTTACGGGTACATACCGTCACCGCTCAAATTTTCATTGTCGAAGCAAAGGCAACGGGTCGCAATACCCGTGTTTGATCTTCTTTTTTAGCTAATAATATGTTGTGCGATACAAAAACTTGAAGCCCATGTTGCGACTTAGTGCAAAAAATTCTTAAGTGTTGCACTAGGTACACAAACTTGGCACTGATGCGACAAAAAGGCCATCGGCCAATCATTGCGCGCCATTCTGCAGCCACATCACTTGTGTTTGTCAAATTGGTTATGCATTAACGGCCGCTACAATCTTGCTGATACGTCCTCACCATCTGGGTGAATGAACATGCAGTACTTAGCAATGTGCTTGATGCAGCTTGGACGATGTTGTTTACATTTTGCGATCTCCTCCCCCTCTTTGTTTAGGACCATGTAGGCGGGGACACATAACTCCCTTTTGACTTCCCCATATCCCTTGGTGGACCTTCATGTGTGTGCTCATCTTGTCCTCGGCATGTCCGCCACTAGCACTTCCTTGTCCGGTCGGTGGCCCCTTCCCCAAGAATTCCTGTCGTGCACTGCCCCGACTGGGGCGGCGAGGTGAAGCTGCTCGTCTCGCAGACGTATTGAGCACGGAGGTTGGGTCTTCTACAAGTGTGACGGTGATGGAGTAAGCCATTGACGCCGATCCCAATAGTTCTTGTCTTGGTTGTTGTCCATGATTTGTAATGTATGTTGAATTAAGTTACCTGGTTACAGAACCGAGCATGACTGTAAATTATTGCATTGTCAGTTGGATTACATGGAGTATTTTCTTTACACAAAATATCTTGCAGGTAGTCTTATTCTTGATGTACTTTGTTAGGCTGAAAAAGTAGGGGAGAACTAGAGCAGAAAGAGGAGAAGCTCATATAACTTGGAAAACTTCCGGAAGTGGTAAAAGTGCCACAATGCAGGAATCAACAACCTTGTGAGAGCTAAACCTACATATGCTAGAATGTTTAAGATGTGAGTCTTTCTTAATGTTAGCGGGAGATATGTTGTTTGTGTTTTTGTTGTTGGTCTAGTGTTGTGTGTGATCATGTCCTTTGCAATGATGAAAAAAATAATTCCAACTGTGTCCTTTAGTGAGTAGTACCATAGAAAAAGTTTAGGTCGGTGCTGCAATTGTCTTTAGATGATGTATATTTTGGTGTAGACAATGAGGCAATGAGAAAAACTATGTTATACTATTAGTAAGTGGTGAAAGAATGTTGCCAAAGATAGCAGGGTAGCACATCAATTGGGCACACACATAGGTAATGGAAGGCAATGATTTAGACATGCATGTTTGTAGAACCACCAACAATAAACATGATAAAATACTTAAGAATAGCCCATTTCTGATATCCGAATAAGAAGTTTTTCTGAATATGAACTGGCTTTCTAAAGATCAATAGGTACTCTTGGACTTGTAGGAGGTACCACCATCACCTCTGAAAATTGCTTACCTCTTATATGTCCATTGCCAATGTCTGGTTCGGTATTTCATCAGGCTTGACCTCATTCATGTGGTTGATAGGGGTCATGACAGGAGGCAACTGAACAATAGGGTGTTGCACCACATCCTTAGGCTTGTTTGGCATCATAACGTTGGTGCGATATGTGTAAATCCTTATAAAATGCATGGTATATAATACATATTTTCATGTGTGTCATCCACAAAAATTAGCTTTGTTTGTTCGTCAGAGCTGACACTTTGTCGTGATTTACAATAGTAAACCAGTATATTTGATGGCTTGTCATACTCTACTTCCTTAACCAAATCATGATTTGCTTCTGTTGACCACTACTCGTTGTAAAAGAAATCATATAGCATTGAGTTTTCACCAACATAAGTTTTTTCTTCCCATGACCAAGAAACCACCCTCCATACAACACGTTGAACTGTTTTTTTGGAGCTACATATTACATATCATTAATAAAAATCCAACATACTTACACATATGAGTTAGTTCACCGTGATGAACAAGTGAAATCACAGGGACAACAATATCCAGCGTCCCCCTCCCCCCTCTCCCCATCCACCACAAAATCATCAATGGTGAATCAAACACATGAATCAAAACACCCAAATCAAGTAAATACCTGGATAGTATTTGTATCATGAACATGCGCCATGGATGGACCAACAGGGAGGTGATTCCAGTCAATAAATCCTCTGTCGAAGTTTCTCTAGTTGCCCACACTATTTTCCTCTCCTATCTCGTGTAGCGCAATGATGGTACTAAAGAGGCAACGACGCACAACAATAGTCCGCAACTAGTAATTTGAAATAGGCACACAAATTTAAAACAAAATAAAGGGATATGTCCCAGGGCTCAAAAAAAGACAGGTAATTCGTAGGATCAGATGGTTGATGAGCCGACTGAATTTTCCCCAAATCAGTGTGTAGTGCTCACCTTTTAAGAAGGGTAATGTTATTCGGCGAACATTCACTAGGGGCCATGGAAAACCAAAAAAAATCACGGTAAATCATGTGTCGATAGTATGACAATTCCTTCAAGCGAGCATGGCAATTTTCACCTTTGTCTGCCAGAATTAACATGTAGTATCTTTCAAGAATTTGCCATAAAAAAGTTGGCAGATACCACACTGCCCAGAAAACATTTGCTTGCTATTACTGTCCTTAAAAATCCTGCAAACGAGAGAGAGGCCTCACGAACCCCGGAAGCGTGAAAATTCCTCTTCTCTTCTTTGCTTGATTAGGGCACCCCCAACGGCACCACGCAAATTTTCTCCCGCATCCACCAGTGAACATGGGGGCCAGTCCGCGGACATGGATGTGTGAGGCCACCATCCAACCTTACTTGCATACATTTCAAACTCTTTTTTGACAAACAGGATGAAATTCATGCAAACAAGGCCGAATTTTATATAAACATGGTGGATTTCATACAATCATGAGGAATTTTCATTACATTTCGAACATCTAAAAGAAAAAAAGACCCGACCCTAAACCTATCCTACAGCGGTGGCACCCAGCGTCCAAGCCTGTGTCGTCCTCCATCCACTGTCTTGATGACCACCGGAGATAATACCAATGAAGTGAAGGTGCGGTCTCCGGCGAGGAAGAGTAGAACAAGGGAGACAGACCGGCCCACATGGGACACAAGGCACCGCCGTCTCCCGTGGCCTACTCATCCTCGGAGGAGTCCGCGGCCTGTCTGTTACCAGTGGACGTGAGATCCACGATGTAAAATGGTGGCGTCGACATTGTCTTCGTCTCACCGGGCCGACTGAAGGTTCTTGGCGGTGCATAAGAGGCGCACCTGGAGTTGTTCTCCACTGCGATCGCCTGCAATTGCGCCTTCGCGGCGGCCGCTTCCTGGCCAGCAGTGGCTTGAGTGCGGATGACATCATAGATGGCACGCTGCTCTGTGACCAAGTTGGGATTCACCGTGGCCCTGGCCGCCACGCCCTCCTCGCTCACCCTCTTGCCATAGATCTGGCCCTCCGCCAGCAAATGCCGCTCCAGGAGGAACAAATTATACCTCTATTCCTCCTGCGCCTGCTGGAACGCCGACAGAGGCGCCAATGCAGGTGTTGGGGAACGCAGTATTTCAAAAAAATTCCTACGATCACACAAGATCTATCTAGGAGATGCATAGCAATGAGAGGGGGAGAGTATTTCTACGTACCCTCATAGACCAAAAGCGGAAGCGTTATGAAACGCGGTTGATGTAGTCGAACGTCTTCTTGATCCAACTGATCAAGTACCGAACGCACGGCACCTCCACGATCTGCACACGTTCAGCTCGGTGACGTCCCTCGTACTCTTGATCCAGGTGAGGCCGAGGGAGAGCTTCGTCAGCACGATGGCGTGATGATGGTGATGATGAAGTTACTGACGCAGGGCTTCGCCTAAGCACTACAACGATATGACTGAGGTGGAATTCTGTGGAGGGGGCACCTCACACGGCTAAACAATCAACTTTTGTGTCTATGGGGTGCCCCCTCCCCCGTATATGAAGGAGTGGAGGAGGGGACGGCCGGCCCTCTCTATGCCGCGCCCAAGGGGGAATCCTACTCCTAGTAGGAGTAGGTTTCCCCCCTTCCCTAGTTGGAGTAGGAGAAGAAGGAAGAGGGACAACGAGAGGGAAGGAAAGGGGGGGCGGCCCCCCACCCAATTCGGATTGGGCTTGGGGGTGCCCTCCACCTGGCCGCCTCCTCCTCTCTCCCACTAAGGCCCAATAAGGCCCAATGACTCCCCGGGGGGTTTCGGTAACCCCCAGTACTCCGGTAAATGCCCGAACTCATCCGGAACCATTCCGATGTCCAAACATAGCCTTCCAATATATCAATATTTATGGGTTGACCATTTAGAGACTCCTCGTCATGTCCGTGATCACATCCGGGACCCCGAACTACCTTCGGTACATCAAAACACATAAACTTGTGATATCGATCATCATCGAACGTCAAGCGTGCGGACCCTACGGGTTCGAGAACTATGTAGACATGACCGAGACTCACTTCCGGTCAATAACCAATAGCAGAACCTGGATGCTCATATTGGTTCCTACATATTCTACAAAGATCTTTATCGATCAAACCGCATAGCAACATACGTTGTTCCCTTTGTCATCGGTATGTTACTTGCCCGAGATTCGATCGTCGGTATCTCAATACCTAGTTCAATCTCATTACCGGCAAGTCTCTTTACTCGTTCCGTAATGCATCATCCTACAACTAACTCATTAGTCACATTGCTTGCAAGGCTTATAGTGATGTGCATTACCGAGAGGGCCCAGAGATACCTCTCCGACAATTGGAGTGACAAATCCTAATCTCGATCTATGCCAACTCTACAAACACCATCGAAGACACCTGTAGAGCATCTTTATAGTCACCCAGTTACGTTGTGACGTTTGATAGCACACTAAGTGTTCCTCCGTTATTCGGGAGTTGCATAATCTCATAGTCATAGGAACATGTATAGGTCATGGAGAAAGCAATAGCAATAAACTAAACGATCATAGTGCTAAGCTAAGGGATGGGTCAAGTCAATCACATCATTCTCTAATGATGTGATCCCGTTCATCAAATGACAACTCATGTCTATGGTTAGGAAACTTAACCATCTTTGATTAATGAGCTAGTCAAGTAGAGGCATACTAGTGACATTCTGCTTGTCTATGTATTCACACATGTACTAAGTTTCCAGTTAATACAATTCTAGCATGAATAATAAACATTTATCATGATATAAGGAAATATAAATAACAACTTTATTATTGCCTCTAGGGCATATTTCCTTCAGCCTCCCACTTGCACTAGAGTCAATAATCTAGATTACATAGTAATGATTCTAACACCCATGGAGTCTTGGTGCTGATCATGTTTTGCTCGTGAGAGAGGCTTAGTCAACGGGTCTGCAACATTCAGATCCGTATGTATCTTGCAAATCTCTATGTCTCCCTCCTTGACTTGATCGCGGATGGAATTGAAGCGTCTTTTGATGTGCTTGGTTCTCTTGTGAAATCTGGATTCGTTTGCCAAGGCAATTGCACCAGTGTTGTCCCAGAAGATTTTCATTGGACCCGATGCACTAGGTATGACACCTAGATCGGATATGAACTCCTTCATCCAGACTCCTTCATTTTCTGCTTCCGAAGCAGCTATGTACTCCGCTTCGCACGTAGATCTCGCCACGACGCTTTGCTTAGAACTGCACCAACTGACAGCTCCACCATTCAATAAAAATACGTATCCGTTTTGTGACTTTGATTCATCCTGATTAGTGTCAAAGATTTCATCGACGTAACCATTTACGACGAGCTCTTTGTCACCTCCATAAACGAGAAACATATCCTTAGTCCTTTTCAGGTATTTCAAGATATTCTTGACTGCTATACAGTGATCCACTCTTGGATTACTTTGGTACCTCCATGCTAAAGTGATACCAAGACACACATCAGGTCTGGTACACATCATTGCATACATGATAGAACCTATGGCTAAAGCATAGGGAATGACCTTAATTTTCTCTCTATCTTTTGTAGTGGTCGGGCATTGAGTCTGACTCAACTTCACACCTTGTAACACAGGTAAGAACCCTTTCTTTGCTTGATCCATTTTGAACTTCTTCAAAATTTATCAAGGTATATGCTTCGTGAAAGTCCAATTAAGCATCTTGATCTATCTCTATAGATCTTGATGAATAATATATAAGCAGCTTCACCGAGGTCTTTCATTGAAAAATTCTTATTCAAGTATCCTTTTATGCTATTCAAAAATTCAGTATCATTTCCGATCAACAATATGTCATCCACATATAATATCAGAAATGCTACAAAGCTCCCACTCACTTTCTTGTAAATACAGGCTTCTCCAAAAGTCTGTATAAAACCATATGCTTTGATCACACTATCAAAGAGTATATTCCAATGCTGAGATGCTTGCACCAGTGCATAAATGGATCGCTGGAGCTTACACACTTTGTTAGCACTTTTTGGATCGACAAAACCTTCTGGTTGCATCATATACAACTCTTCTTTAAGATATCCATTAAGGAATGTGGCAATTACTAATCATAAAATTTCATAATCATCAAATGTGGCAATTACTAACATGATTCGGATGGACTTAAGCATCGCTATGGGTTAGAAGGTCTCATCGTAATCAACTCCTTGAACTTGTCGAAAACCTTTTGCAACAAGTCGAGCTTTGTAGACAGTAACATTACCGTCAGCGTCAGCCTTCTTCTTGAAGATCCATTCATTCTCTATGGCTTTCCGATCATCGGGCAAGTCAACCAATGTCCATACTTTGTTCTCATACATGGATCCCATCTGAGATTTCATGGCCTCAGGCCATTTTGCGGAATCTAGGCTCATCATCGCTTCCTCATAGTTCGTAGGTTCATCATGGTCAAGTAACATGACCTCCAGAACAAGATTACCGTATCACTCTGGTGCGGATCTTACTCTGCTTGACCTACGAGGTTTGGTAGTAACTTGATCAAAAGTTTCATGATCATCATCATTAGCTTCATCACTTACTAGTGTAGGAATCACTGGAACTGATTTCTGTGATGAACTACTTTCCAATAAGGGGGCAGGTACAATTACCTCATCAAGTTCTACTTTCCTCTCACTCGCTTCTTTCGAGAGAAACTCCTTCTCTAGAAAGGATCCATTTTTAGCAATGAATATCTTGCCTTAGGATCTGTGATAGAAGATGTACCCAACAGTCTCTTTTCGGTATCCTATGAAGACACATTTCTCCGATTTGGGTTCGAGCTTATCAGGTTGAAGCTTTTTCACATAAGCATCGTAGCCCCAAACTTTAAGAAACGACAACTTGGGTTTCTTGTCAAACCACAGTTCATAAGGTGTCGTCTCAACGGATTTTGATGATGCCCTATTTAACATGAATGCAGCCATCTCTAAAGCATAACCCCAAAACGATAGTGGTAAATCAGTAAGAGACATCATATATCGCACCATATCTAATAAAGTGCGGTTACGACGTTCAGACACACCATTACGTTGTGGTGTTCCAGGTGGCGTGAGTTGCAAAACTATTCCGCATTGTTTCAAATGAAGAGCAAACTCGTAACTCAAATATTCTCCTCCACAATCAGATCGTAGAAACTTAATTTTCTTGTTACGATGATTTTCCACTTCACTCTGAAATTATTTGAACTTTTCAAATGTTTCAGACCTATGTTTCATCAAGTAGATATACCCATATCTGCTTAAATCATTTGTGAAGGTCAGAAAATAACGATACCCGCCATGAGCATCAACACTCATCGGACCGCATACATCAGTATGTATAATTTCCAATAAGTTTGTTGCTCGTTCCATTGTTCCGGAGAATGGAGTCTTAGTCATCTTCCCATGAGTCATGGTTTGCAAGCATCAAGTGATTCATAATCAAGTGATTCCAAAAGCCCATGAGCATGGAGTTTCTTCCTGCGCTTTACACCAATATGACCTAACCGGCAGTGCCACAAATAAGGTTCACTATCATTATTAAACTTATATCTTTTGGCTTCAATACTATGAATATGTGTATCACTACTATCAAGATTTAGTAAAAATAGACCACTCATCAAGGGTGCATGACCATAAAAGATATTACTCATATAAATAGAACAACCATTATTCTCTGATTTAAATGAATAACCATCTTGCATGAAACAAGATCCAGATATAATGTTCATGCTAAACGCTGGCACCAAATAACAATTATTCAGGTCTAAACCTAATCTCGAAGGTAGATGTAGAGGTAGCGTGCCGACGTTGATCACATCGAGTTTTGAACCATTTCCCACGCGCATCGTCACCTCGTCCTTAGCCAATCTTCGCTTAATCTGTAGCCCCTATTTTGAGTTGCAAATATTAGCAACAGAACCAGTATCAAATACCCAGGCGCTACTGCGAGCATTAGTAAGGTACACATCAATAATTTGTATATCAAATATACCTTTCACTTTGCCATCCTTCTTATCCGCCAAATACTTGGGGCAGTTCCGCTTCCAGCGACCAGTCCCTTTGCAGTAGAAGCACTTAGTCTCAGGCTTAGGCTTAGGTCTAGACTTGGGCTTCTTCACTTGAGCAGCAACTTGCTTGATGTTCTTCTTGAAGTTCCCCTTCTTCCCTTTGCCCTTCTTCTTGAAACTGGTGGTCTTGTTGACCATCAACACTTGATGCTCCTTCTTGATTTCTACCTCCACAGCCCTTAGCATTGCGAAGAGCTCGGGAATTGTCTTATCCATCCCTTACATATTATAGTTCATCACGAAGCTCATGTAGCTTGGTGGCAGTGAATGAAGAACTCTATCAATGACACTATCATCAGGAAGATTAACTCCCAGAGGAGTCAAGTGGTTGTGGTACCCAGACATTCTGAGTATATGTTCACTGACAGAACTATTCTCCTCCATTTTGCAGCTGTAGAACTTATTGGAGACTTCATATCCCTCAATCCGGGCATTTGCTTGAAATATTAACTTCAACACCTGGAACATCTCATATGCTCCATGATGTTCAAAACGTCGTTGAAGTCTCGGTTCTAAGCCGTAAAGCATGGCACACTGAACTATCGAGTAGTCATCAGCTTTGCTCTGCCAGACGTTCTTAACGTTGTCAGCAGCATCTGCAGCAGGCTTGTCACCCAGCAGTGCTTCGAGGATGTAATTCTTCTATGCAGCAATGAGGATAATCCTCAAGTTACGGACCCAGTCCGTGTAATTGCTACCATCATCTTTCAACTTAGCTTTCTCTAGGAACGCATTAAAATTCAACGAAATAACAGCATGGGCCATATATCTACAACAACATAGACATGCAAAATACTATCAGGTACTAAGTTCATGATAAATTAAAGTTCAATTAATCATATTACTTAAGAACTCCCACTTAGATAGACATCCCTCTAATCATCTAAGTGATCACGTGATCCATATCAACTAAACCATGTCCGATCATCACGTGAGATTGAGTAGTTTTCAATGGTGAACATCACTATGTTGATCATATCTACTATATGATTCACGCTCGACCTTTCGGTCTCAGTGTTCCGAGGCCATATCTGCATATGCTAGGCTCGTCAAGTTTAACCCGAGTATTTTGCTTGTGCAAAACTGGCTTGTACCCATTGTATGTGAACGTAGAGCTTATCACACCCGATCATCACGTGGTGTCTTGGCATGATGAACTGTAGCAACGGTGCATACTCAGGGAAAACACTTATACCTTGAAATTTAGTGAGAGATCATCTTATAATGCTACCGCCGTACTAAGCAAAATAAGATGCATAAAGGATAAACATCACATGCAATCAATATAAGTGATATGATATGGCCGTCATCATCTTGTGCCTTTGATCTCCATCTCCAAAGCACCGTCATGATCACCATCGTCACCGGCTTGACACCTTGATCTCCATCATAGCATCGTTGTCGTCTCTCCAACTATTGCTTCTATGACTATCGCTACCGCTTAGTGATAAAGTGAAGCAATTACATGGCGATTGCATTTCATACAATAAAGCGACAACCATATGGCTCCTGTCAGTTTTCGATAATTGTGTTACAAAACATGATCATCTCATACAATAATTTATATAATCACGTCTTGACCATATCACATCACAACATGCCCTGCAAAAACAAGTTAGACGTCCTCTACTTTGTTGTTGCACGTTTTACATGGCTGCTACAGGCTTAGCAAGAACCGTTCTTACCTACGCATCAAAAACCACAACACGGTATAGTGATTGTTTTTTGATCTTCAGAAAGAACCTTGTTCATTGAATTCGATTCAACTAAACTTGTAGAAACAGACACCCACTAGCCACCTGTGTGTGAAGAACGTTGGTAGAACCAGTCTTGCATAAGCGTACGCGTAATGTCGGTCTGAGCCGCTTCATCCAACAATACCGTTGGATCAAGAATCAACTAGTGACGGCAAGAAATATGTATATACCCACGCCCACAACTCCTTTGTGTTCTACTTGTGCATATAACATCTACGCATAGACCTGGCTCGGATGCCACTGTTGGGGAACGCAATATTTCATAAAAATTCCTACGATCACGCAGGATCTATCTAGGAGATGCATAGCAACAAGAGGGGGAGAGTATGTCTACGTACCCTCATAGACCGAAAGCGAAAGCATTATGAAACGCGATTGATGTAGTCGAATGCCTTCATGATCCAACCAATCAAGTACCGAACGCACGGTACCTTCGCGATCTACACACGTTCAGCTCGGTGACATACCTCGTACTCTTGATCCAGCTGAGGCCGAGGGAGAGTTTCATCAGCACGACGGCGTGATGACGGTGATGATGAAGTTACCGACGCAGGGCTTCGCCTAAGCACTACAACGATATGACCGAGGTGGAATTCTGTGGAGGGGGGCACCACACACGGCTAAACAATCAACTTGTGTGTCTATGGGGTGCCCCCTCCCCCGTATATAAAGGAGTGGAGGAGGGGAGGGTCGGCCCTCTCTATGGCGCGCACAAGGGGAAGTCCTACTCCCAGTAGGAGTAGGTTTCTCCCCTTCCCTAGTTGGAGTAGGAGAAGAAGGAAGAGGGAGAGAGAGGGAAGGAAAGGGGGGCCGGCCCCCCACCCGATTAGGATTGGGCTTGGGGGGCGCCCTCCATCTGGCCACCTCCTCCTCTCTCCCTAAGGACCAATAAGGCACATTGACTCCCTGTGGGGTTCCGGTAACCCCCCCGGTACTCCGGTAAATGCCCAAACTCATCCGGAACCATTCCGATGTCCAAACATAGCCTTCCAATATATCGATCTTTATGTCTCGACCATTTCGAGACTCCTCGTCATGTCCGTAATCACATCCGGGACTGTGAACTACCTTTGGTACATCAAAACACATAAACTCATCATACCAATCGTCATCGAACGTTAAGCGTGCGGACCCTACGGGTTCGAGAACTATGTAGACATGACCGAGACTCACTTCCGATCAATAACCAAACCAATAGCGGAACCTGGATGCTCATATTGGTTCCTACATATTCTACGAAGATCTTTATCGGTCAAACCGCATAACAACATACGTTGTTCCCTTTGTCACCGGTATGTTACTTGCCCGAGATTCGATCGTCGGTATCTCAATACCTAGTTCAATCTCGTTACCGGCAAGTCTCTTTACTCGTTCCGTAATGCATCATCCCGCAACTAACTCATTAGCCACATTGCTTGGAAGGCTTATAGTGATGTGCATTACCGAGAGGGCCCAGAGATACCTCTCTGACAATCGGAGTGACAAATCCTAATCTCGATCTATGCCAACTCAACAAACATCATGGGAGACACCTGTAGAGCATCTTTATAGTCACCCAATTACGGTGTGATGTTTGATAGCACACTAAGTGTTCCTCTGGTATCCGGGAGTTGCATAATCTCATAGTCATAGGAACATGTATAAGTCATGGAGAAAGCAATAGCAATAAACTAAACGATCATAGTGCTAAGCTAACGGATGGGTCAAGTCAATCACATCATTCTCTAATGATGTGATCCCATTCATCAAATGACAACTCATGTCTATGGTTAGGAAACTTAACCATCTTTGATTAACGACCTAGTCAAGTAGAGGCATACTAGTGACATTCTGTTTGTCTATGTATTCACACATTTACTAAGTTTCCGGTTAATACAATTCTAGCATGAATAATAAACATTTATCATGATATAAGGAAATATAAATAACAACTTTATTATTGCCTCCAAGGCATATTTCCTTCAGAAGGCTGCACCACCGCCATGGTGGCGTTGTAGTGCGCTTGTTCCTGCTCCATGGTGAAGTCGGCGTGCACATGAGGTGCGTGAGTCGAGGCGGTGTCGTCGGAGCCTGCCTGCATCGTGGTCTCGTCCTTGTCGTTGCAGACCTCGGGCGAGCTTGCCGACAAGCCGGCCTCAATCTACCTCGCACGACGGCTCTGTCAGGCGGCGGCTAGGGCAGCCACGGCATGCTTCATCACTGCGGAAAGGCCCACATAGCTTCGCCGCCTGCAGTCATGGCGGATGCAGTGCAAGGGAGGAGGATGTGAAGGGGCTTGTATTGTGGTGTGGAGTTAACTGGGTGTGGCCGCCTCTATATAGTGGATTCCGGTGCGGCGATGCATCTGGGTGCGACAATGCGCGGCGCCAGAGTGGGTTTCTCTGCCGGTGAGCTTGCTTAATGGAGTCATACGGACGAGCAGCGGCACTGAACGGGCATTGTAGATATCTGTCCCATCCCGTCCAGTCACGTGTCTCCGGCATTGAACAAGCGTGGACATCGGAGGTGCGCTGCGGGCCGCGCTCCACTTTAATGGCAGAGGCAGGGAGAGGTCACGTCCACTCTAAGTTGTCTTCAACGTTGAGCGGCGCGCTCTACAGCGGTATGAATACGGGCAGTTGGCGCCGTGCGGGAATGTCTACGAGCAAGGGAGGAGGGGTTTTGATGGGACAGGGCGGTCAGAAGAGGGTGTATGTCGGCGTCCTGGGAATCGGGGTACCCAGACTTGCCTGCCTAAGGCCCATGGCGTGGCTCCATCAACAGCCTGGTAAGGCCCATCTTAAGCACCAACAACACAAGACCCTCGCGAGGATCCAAGACCTCCAGGAGGAGCGGCCACCTAGGCTGGCTCCTGAGGAGCGGAGATTTCTATGCAAGCCCTCACCTCATGAGGTTCGGATGACGCAAGCCATGACGACCAAGGCCAGGCGGGTGCAGCACAGCTGGTTTCCTCTTTGGTGCTAAAGAGGCAAGCGCAGGTGCGGAGTCCTAAGGCATCAACCAAAGGTTTCCATTTCCATGCAACAATACCAAGACCGCTAGGACGGCAGGATGGAGGTCATCGCCGAGCCCACCATGGCGTCACGACCAGAAGCTTTGCAGGCGAAGACCACCTTTCGTCAGGATAAGATATACTAGTTGTCCCCTTTGAATTTGGCCATTGTGGGATCCCTTCCTGCCTTCATTTTGGGGGAAGAGGACCAAGGACACTATAAGTATAGCCTAGCCACAACCATAGGGCAGGGATCCGGATCCAGAACATCTGCACCCTCACCAGCTCACCCCAACACAAGAACACACCTCTTGAGGTTGTTCTACCACTTTACTAGTTCATGCTCAGCCCACCTCGAGGCTAATCCACCACAAAGCAGGAGTAGGGTTTTACACCGTAAGGTGGCCGGAACCTGGGTAAACTGTTGTGTCCCATTTCTTTTCAGTTCATCGAGCTAGGTGATACCTCTCCAACGTATCTAATTTTCCAAACACTTCTGCCTTGTTTTGGACTCTAACTTGCATGATTTGAATGCAAATAACCCAGACTGACGCTGTTTTCAGCAGAATTGCCATGGTGTTATTTTTGTGCAAAAATAAAAGTTCTCGGAATGACCTGAAAATCCACGGAGACACGTTTTGGAATAAATAAAAAATATTGGCGAAAGAATCAGCATCATGGGGCCCACACCCTGTCCACAAGGGTGCAGGGCGCGCCCCAGGGGGGCGCACCTCCTGCCTCGTAGGCCCCCTGAGACTCCACTGACCTCAACTCCAACTCTATATATGCTTCTCGTACTGCTCCATGGTATGTTGATTATGCTAATTACATTGCTGCTAAATTCATACCACCTAGTTTCACATACCAGCATAAGAAAAAGTTTTTCTATGATTTGAGACATTACTTTTGGGATGACCCACATCTTTATAAAGAAGGAGTAGATGGTATTATTAGATGTTGTGTACCTGAGCATGAACAGGAACAGATCCTATGCAAGTGTCACTCCGAGGCTTATGGAGGGCACCACGCTGGAGATAGAACTGCGCATAAGGTATTGCAATCCGGTTTTTATTGGCCTACTCTCTTCAAGGATGCCCATAAGTTTGTCTTGTCTTGTGATGAATGCCAAAGAATCGGTAATATTAGTAGACGCCAAGAAATGCCTATGAATTATTCACTTGTTATTGAACCATTTGATGTTTGGGGCTTTGATTATATGGGACCTTTTCCTTCCTCTAATGGGTATACACATATTTTAGTTGATGTTGATTACGTTACTAACTGTGTAGAAGCTATTCCAACTAGTAGTGCTGATCATAACACCTCTATTAAGATGCTTAAAGAAGTTATTTTTCCGAGGTTTGGAGTCTCTAGATATTTAATGACTGATGGTGGTTCACATTTTATTCATGGTGCCTTTCGTAAAATGCTTGCTAAGTATGATGTTAATTATAGAATTGCATCTCCTTATCACCCGCGGTCTAGTGGTCAAGTATAATTGAGTAACAGAGAGCTCAAATTAATTTTGCAAAAGACTGTTAATAGATCTAGAAAGAATTGGTCCAAGAAACTTGATGATGCATTATGGGCGTATAGAACTGCATATAAAAACCTTATGGGTATGTCTCCGTATAAAATGGTTTATGGTAAAGCATGTCACTTACCTCTCGAACTAGAACATAAGGCATATTGGGCTATCAAAGAGCTCAACTATAACTTCAAATTTGCCGGTGAAAAGAGGCTATTTGACATTAGCTCACATGATTAATGGAGAACCCAGGCCTGTGAGAATGCCAAACTGTTTAAAGAAAAAGTTAAAAGATGGCATGACAAAAGGATACAAAAGCGTGAGTTTAATATAGGTGATTATGTATTGCTATATAACTCTCGTTTGAGATTTTTTGCAGGAAAACTCCTCTCTAAATGGGAAGGTCCTTACGTCATCGAGGAGGTCTATCGTTCCGGTGCCATAAAAATCAACAACTTTGAAGGCACAAATCCAAGGGTGGTGAATGGTCAAAGAATCAAGCATTATATCTCACGTAATCCTATAAATGTTGAAACTAATGTTATTGAAACCGCAACCCCAGAGGAATACATAAAGGACACTTTTCGGAACGTTTCAGACTCCGAAAAGGAATAGGTATGTGGTACGGTAAGTAAACCGACTCCAAAATAGTTCTGATGGCAATTTTTCTCCGTTTTGGAATATTTAAGAAAATAGGGAAATAAGAAGCAGACCGGAAAGGACACGAGGCTTCCACAAGGGTGGAGGGTGCGCCCTACCCCCCTGGGCGCACCCCCTGCCTCGTGGGCACCTTGTGCGCTCTCCGGAGTCCGTTTCCTAGCATGATACTTATTTTGGTCGGTAAAAAATTATTATATAATCTCCCGAAGGTTTTGACCACAGTATCACGCAAATATCCTCTGTCTTTGTTTCAAGTTGTTCCTGTTGCAGATTAGAGCAATATGTTGTCCCAGGATTCAGAAGGAGAAAGCTATGTGGTTGATTACCTTGCAGCTCCTAAGGTCTATAGGGACGTGGAGCATTGTGGTTGGACTACCGAAGAAGAAGAGGACTGTGAACCCAAGGGAAAAGAGGAGACGAGCTCAGATGAAGATGAAGTCCCATTACCTCAACCTAGGGACATGCATGTGGAGTTCAAAAAGTCATGCCTCCCTGATAGAGCAAAGAAACCTAAGATCGAGTTTATCCCTTTTCGCCTCTTGCAGGAAAACAAACAGGAATCGTGCAAGAAGATATTAAGCCTTGAGCAGGAGATCGATGATCTAAGGGATCAAAATTCTGTCCTCAAGCGCAAATTAAGGAAGAAGCCTACACCATCAACAAAACCAACACCTTCTTCACCAACAAAGAAGAACTGAGCATCGGGTATGGGCACTCCCCTTGGCAATTGCCAAGCTTGGGGGAGTGCCCCGGTATCATATCACCATCACTTTTTCATTTACCGTTTTTCTTAGTTTGATCCTTTTGATAATATCTTGATCTAGTAGAATAAAGTTTTAGTATGATCTAGTTGTGAGTTTTGCTTTATGATCCTTCTATGTAATCGAGTCCGTGAGCTATATATAATAAACATTAGTGTTCAGTCAAGGGCTTGATTACCTTGTTAGGATCTTGAGGGAATAAAATGAAAGAGAAGAAATAAAAAGAAATAAAGAGATCATAGGGATCTTATGGAGAGTAATGAGCTCACATATAAAGAGTATGATGAATAAAAGTTGTTGAGAGTTGACAAACATAGTTTTGGTCATTGTTGCAATTAATAGGAAGTAATAAAGAAAGAGAGGTCTTCACATATAAATATACTATCTTGGACATCTTTTATGATTGTGAGAACTCATTAATGTATGATATGCTAAAGAGTTGAGGTTGGACAAGGAAGACAACGTAATGGGTTATGTTTTCTTACATCTGAGATAAATTATATTGTCATGGATCATCCAACATGTTGAGCTTGCCTTTCCCTCTCATGCTAGCCAAGTTCTTTGCACCAAGTAGAAATACTACTTGTGCTTCCAAATATCCTTAAACCCAGTTTTGCCATGAGAGTCCACCATATCTACCTATGGATTGAGTAAGATCCATCAAGTAAGTTGTCATCGGTGAAAGCAATAAAAGTTTCTATCTAAATAGGTATGACTTATTAGTGTGGAGAAAATAAACTTTATATGATCTTGTGATGTGGAAGAAATAAAAGCGACGGACTGCATAATAAAGGTCCATATCACAAGTGGCAATATAAAGTGACGTTCTTTTGCATTAAGATTGTGTGCATCCAACTATAAAAGCGCATGACAACCTCTGCTTCCCTCTGCGAAGGGCCTATCTTTTACTTTTATCTTCTACGTTATATAAGAGTCATGGTGATCTTCACCTTTCCTTTTTACATTTTATCTTCATAACCATAAATATCGCGTGAGTGTTAGCAATTATGAAAGACTAAAAGATGGTTGAGTATGTGGACTTGCTGAAAAGCTCTTATATTGGCTCTTTCCTATGTTATGATAAATTGCAATTGCCTCAATGACTGAGATTAGAGTTTGTTGGTTCTCAATGAAGTTTATGATTCATACTTGAAATTGTGATTGAATTGTTACTTTAGCATAAGAGATCATATGACAATATATATATATGTTGTTGTTCTAATAATGATCATGATGCCCTCATGTCCGTATTTTATTTTTATCGACACCTCTATCTCCAAACATGTGTACATATTTTTTCGATTTCGGCTTTCGCTTGAGGACAAGCGAGGTCTAAGCTTGGGGGAGTTGATACGTCCATTTTGCATCATGCTTTTATATCGATATTTATTGCATTATGGACTGTTATTACACATTATGGCACAATACTTATGCCTATTCTCTCTTATTTTACAAGGTTTACATGAAGAGGGAGAATGCCGACAGCTGGAATTCTGGCTGGAAAAGGAGCAAATATTAGAGACCTATTCTGCACAGCTCCAAAAGTCCTAAAACTTCACAGAAGTCATTTTTGGAATTAATAAAAAATACTGAGTGAAGAAAGTACCACAGGGGGCCCACACCCTGGCCACGAGGGTGGCGGCGCACCCTACCCCCCTGGGCGCGCCCCCTGCCTCGTGGGCCCCCTGGTGGCCCTCTGATGCCCATCTTCTACTATATGAGGTCTTTCATCCGAGAAAAAATAATAAGCAAGCTTTGGAGAAGAAACTCCGCCGCCATGAGGCGGAACCTTGGCGGAACCAATCTAGGGCACCGGCATAGCTGTTCTGCCGGGGAAACTTCCCTCCGGGATGGGGGAAATCATCACCATCGTCATCCCAACGATCCTCTCATCGGGAGGGGGTCAATATCCATCAACTCTTCACCATCACCATCTCATCTCAAACCCTAGTTCATCTCTTGCATCCAATCTTTTTATCTAAACCTCAGATTGGTACCTGCGGGTTGCTAGTAGTGTTGATTACTCCTTGTAGTTGATGCTAGTTGGTTTATTTAGTGATCATATGTTCAGATCCATTATGCATATTAATACCCCTCTAATTATGAACATGAATATGCTTTGTGAGTAGTTACGTTTGTTCCTGAGGACATGGGAGAAGTCTTGCTATAAGTAGTCATGTGAATTTGGTATTCGTTTGATATTTTGATGAGATGTATGTTGTCATCCCTCTAGTGGTGTCATGTGAACGTCGACTAAATGACACTTCACCATTGTTTGGGCCTAGAGGGAGGCATTGGGAAGTAATAATTAGATGATGGGTTGCTAGAGTGACAGAAGCTTAAACCCTAGTTTATGCGTTGCTTCGTAAGGGGCTGATTTGGATCCATATGTTTCATGCTATGGTTAGGTTTACCTTAATACTTATGTTGTAGTTGCAAATGCTTGCGATGGGGTTTAATCGTAAGTGGGATGCTTGTCCAAGTAAGGACAGTAACCAAGCACCGGTCCACCCACATATCAAATTATCAAAGTACCGGACGCGAATCATATGAATGTGATGAAAACTAGCTTGACGATAATTCCCATGTGTCCTCAGGAGCGCTTTTCTTCATATAAGAGTTTTTCCAGGCTTTTCCTTTACTACAAAAAGGATTGGGCCATCTTGCTGCACCTTATTTACTTTTATTACTTGCTACTCGTTACAACTTACCTTATCACAAAACTATCTGTTACCGATAATTTCAGTGCTTGCAGAGAATACCTTACTGAAAACTGCTTATCATTTCCTTCCGCTCCTCGTTGGGTTCGACACTCTTACTTATCGAAAAGCTATGATAGATCGCCTTCACTTGTGGGTCATCAAATACTCTACCCTCAAAAACTGTTGCGATCCCCTATACTTGTGGGTTATCAAGACAATTTTCTGGCGCCGTTGTCGGGAAGCATAGCTCTATTCTTTGAGTCACTTGGGATTTATATCTGTTGATCACTATGAGGAACTTGAAAGATGAAAGAACCAATATTTTTCCCTTAACTACGAGGGGAGGTAAGGATCTGCCATCTAGCTCTGCACTTGATTCACCTTCTATTATGAGTAAATTTGCGACACCTACACCTGTTATTGATTGTGATATGTCGCATGTTATTGATGATGCCACTTCTGCTATGCATGATGCTTATGATGTAATTACTTCTATGCTTGATAATAATGTGCCATTAGGTGAATTTCTTGACGAACAACTTGCTAGGGTTAGAGAGAATGAAATTATCGAAACAGATAATATTGATGAAAGTGATGATGAAGACTCTCCCCCTTGATATGAATTGCATGATGTGCCTGAGGGTTATGTTATGGATGAAGAAATTGCTAGAGACCTTTTTTCTTGGAAAGATAGATATGATCTTAAGAAACTGTTAGCTAAGCTGAAAGAGAAGTCTTTGAATGCTAGAATGAAATATGACCCTACTTTTGCTACTTCACCTATCTGTATTTCTGATAAGGATTATGATTTCTCTGTCGATCCTAAGTTAATTACTTTGGTTGAATCTGATCCTTTGTATGGCTATGAATCTGAAACTATTGTGGCACATCTTACTAAATTGAATGATATAGCCACCCTATTCACTCATGAGGAAAAAATTCATTACTACTATATCTTTAAGTTATTTCTGTTCTCATTAAAGGGTGATGCTAAAACATGGTTTAATTCTCTTGCTCCTGGTTGTGTGCGTAGTCCCCAGGATATGATTTATTACTTCTCTGCTATTTCCCCGTTCATAAGAAACAAGCTGCCTTAAGGGAAATATATAATTTTGTGGAAATTGAAGAAGAGAGTCTCCCACAAACTTGGGTGAGGCTTCTTCAATTACTTAATGGTTTGCCTGATCATCCCCTCAAGAAAAATGAAATACTTGATATCTTTTATAATGGACTAACCGATACTTCCAGAGACCACCTGGATAGTTGTGTTGGTTGTGTTTTCAGGGAAAGAACTGTTGAGCAAGCTGAATTGCTATTGAATAATATATGTAGTAATGATAATGATTGGACACTTCCTGAACCAACTCCTAAGCCAACTCCGAAGAAAAGGGGTATTCTATTTCTCAGTCCTGAAGATATGCAAGAGGCAAAGAAATCTATGAAAGAAAGGGTATTAAAGCTGAAGATGTTAAGAATTTACCACCTATTGAAGAAATACATGGTCTTAGTAACCCGACACAGGTAGTAAAGGTAAATTCTCTCTATAGATTTGATGAAGGTGATATTCCTCGTAATAAGTCTGCTAGCCAATGCTTGGATGAGTTTGATAATTTTATTGTTAAACAAGAAAACTTCAATGCTTATGTTGGTAGACAATTGAAACATAATGCTTATATGGTTGAACACTTGAGTGATTATATGTCTAGAGTTAAAGGTGACCTTAAACTTATTAGTAAACATGCTTCTATGGTTACCACTCAAGTAGAATAAGTGCTTAAAGCATAGGATGATTTGCTCAATGAATTAAATAATAAGAAAAATGATAATGTTGTTAGAGTTGTGACTAGAGGGGGTAAAATGACTCAGGAACCTTTGTATCCTGAAGGCCACCCTAAGAGAATTGAGCAAGATTATTAGAGAACTAATGTTGATGCACCTAGTCCTTCTAAGAAGAAGAGAAAGAAAAATGATAGGACTTTGCATGCTGCTAGTGAACCTGTTGTTGACGCACCTGAGAATCCCAATGATATTTCTATTTCTGAGGCTGAAACACAATCTGGTAATGAACATGAACTTGGTGATCATGTTAATGATGGCGTCCATATTGATGCTCAACCTAGCAAAAACAATGATGTAGAGATTGAACCTGCTGTTGATCTTGATAACCCACAATCAAAGAATCAACATTATGATAAGAGAGACTTCGTTGCTAGGAAGCATGGTAAAGAAAGAGAACCATGGGTTCAGAAACCCATGCCTTTTCCTCCTAAACCATCCAAGAAAAAGGATGACGAGGATTTTGAGCGCTTTGCTGAAATGATTAGATCTATCTTTTTGCGTCTGCGTTTGACTGATATGCTTAAAATGAATCCTTATGCTAAGTATATGAAATATATTGTTACAAATAAAAGAAAGATATCAGAAGCTGGAATTTCCACAATGCTTGCCAATTATACTTTTAAAGGCGGAATACCAAAGAAACTACGAGATCCGGAGTACCAACTATACCATGCTCCATTAAAAGAAACTATGTTAAAACTGCTTTACGTGATCTTGGAGCCGGTGTTAGTGTTATGCCTCTCTCTTTATATCGTAGACTTGATTTGAATAAGTTGACACCTACTTAAATATCTTTGCAAATGGCCGATAAATCAACTGCTATACATGTCAGTATCTGTGAGGGTGTGCCTATTGTGGTTGCAAATGTTACTATTTTAACGGACTTTGTTATTCTTGATATTCCCGAGGACAATAGTATGTCTATTATCCTTGGTAGACCATTTTTAAATACTAGAGGGGCTGTTATTGATTGCAACAAAGGCAATGTCACTTTTCATGTTAATGGTAATGAGCATACGGTACACTTTTCGAGGAAACAACCTCAAATCCATAGTATCAATTCTATTGGAAAAATTTCAACGATCACTATTGGAGGTTTTGAATTCCCTCTTCCTACTATCAAGAAGAAATATGATATTCTTATTGTTGGGGACATACATATCCCCGTTGAGGTAACCTAGTGTTATTCGAAAAATCTCCGGTTTCATGCGATTCGGAAAGAGTTTGTTAACAACACTTGATCAACCTTGTTTCTCCAGGCATACGCGGAGGCTGTTTGGGTGGCCGATGGTGACGACAAGGCCATGGCGATCTGGCTGCCCATGGCCCTTACGGGTGTGCCGTGTGCTTGGCTCCTGGGCTTGCCGGAGTCTTCGGTGGCCTCCTGGGAGGAACTACGCGGCCTCTTCATCGCGCACTTCGTGGTGCCAGTGCCTCACGCCATCGCGGCCCTCCTCGGCGACTCGCAGGCACCGGCCTTGGACCGCCACGTCAAGAAGTTCCTTCCCCAGGTAGGTGCTGCCCACGCGCAATGGGGAGCTCCTCCGGGCTGGGTAGCGCCTAAGGCCGACCTCACCTTCAACTCAAGGGACCACCCCGCGACCACGGCCGGCGTCGGCGCGCTTCCGATGCTCTGCACCCCCACCTTCTGCAATGTAGCAGTCACCAGGACCCTCATCAATGGCGGCGCCGGCCTCAATGTCCTCTCTGTGGAAGCATTCGGCCTGATTCATGTGCCCTACGGCCGGCACTGCCCACCCAGCCTCAATGTCCTCTCTGGGGTCGTTGACGGCTCCACCTGCCCCCTAGGGCAGATTCGCCTCCCTATCACCTTTGGCACCCGCGACAACTACCGCACCGAGCTCATCGACTTCGACATCGCCTGCATCGGCCTGCCGTACAACGCCATTCTCGGGTATCCGGCCTTGGCCAAGTTCATGGCGGCAATCCACCCTGGCTACAATCTCATGAAGAAGTTGGGGATCAGCGGCGTCCTCACTTTGGCGGGGGACACCAAGGATGCACTCGCGGCCCTCAAGCTCGCCTTCAGGGCCGCGACGGCCGCACAACCAAGCGGCGAGGGGGGCCCGGAGGGCCCTGGGGCCACACCAACAAAGAAGAAGCAGTTGTTCTCTCAGGATCAGGCCGAAATGAAGCAGGTGCCGGTTGATGAAGACGGGGGGTCGGGCTCTACCTTCACCATAGGCGTCGGCCTCCCTCCGGACCAAGAAGAGGCGCTGGTCAGCTTCCTCCGCGTGAACAAAGACGTGTTTGCGTGGGAGGCGGCGGACCTGATCGGGGTCCCAAGGGGGGTAATCAAGCGCCACCTGATGGTGTTCCCCAACGCATGCCCTGTAGAGCAGAAGGCGCGGAGGCAAGCCCCGAAGAAGCAGTCATTCATCGTCCAGGAGACCCATAAGCTGCAGGAGGCCGGAGTCACTCGGGAAGTGCGGCACGCAGATTGGCTCGCGAACCCGGTCATTGTCCCCAAGAAGGGTGGCAAGGAGCGCATGTGCATTGACTTCACCAACCTCAACAAGGCCTGTCCTCAAGTCCCCTTCCCTCTCCCGCGCATTGACCAAATCATCGACTCCACCGTCGAGTGTGATTTACTATGCTTCCCGGATGCCTTCTCGAGCTATCACCAAATCAAGATGGCGGTGCAGGATGTTGAGAAGGCGGCTTTTCTGACCCCGTGTGGGGTGTATTGCTACACGTGCATGCCTTTCGGGCTGTGCAATGCTGGGGCAACCTTTTAGTGGCTAATGCACATCGCCTTGGGCCAGCAGCTCGGGAGGAACGCCGAGGCGTACGTCGATGACATAGTGGTGAAATCTCGAGAGGCGAGAATGCTTATCAAGGATCTGGAGGAGAATTTCACCAGCCTGCGCACGGTAAACCTGTGGCTCAACCCAGAGAAATGTGAGTTCGGCGTCCCGTCTGACAAGCTGTTGGGCTTCCTCGTGTCACACATAGGGATTGAGGCCAATCCAGAGAAAGTCAAGGCCATAGAAAGGATGAGCCCGCCGCAAACCCTCAAGGAGATGCAGAAGCTGGCGGGCTGTGTAACCTCGCTCGGGCGCTTCATATCCAAGCTAGGGGAGAGCTCCCTCCCCTTCTTCAAGCTGATGAAAAAGAAGGGCTCGTTCGAGTGGACTCCGGAGGCCGACGCAGCCTCCCAAGACCACAAGAAGTACCTCACCAGCCCACCGGTGATGGTAGCGCCACGCCCCCTTGAACCCTTGGTGCTCTACCTGGCCGCCACGCCTCACTCTGCCAGTGCAGCACTATTGGCGGTCCGCGAGGAGCACCCGATCAAGGGCTCGCGAAGCAGCACCTCGCACTCGGTTGAGCCCCCGCAGCCTCAGGACGACACTCCTGAGGCCTCGTCCGCCCCGCCGATCAGCGCGGCTCCTGAGGATGGCGCCCACGAGGCCGAGGCAGCCACGACGGACGACACGGCTCCTGAGGCCCCCCAGCCTCGGGAGGATAGGACCATGCCAATGCCTCCACCCTCGTTGAACACCTGGTGTACTTTGTTAGCACGGTGATGCGTGACGCGTGGGCGCGCTACCCCATTTCACAGAAGCTGCTACTCGCGCTCCTCGTCGCCTCCCGAAAAGTATGCCACTACTTCCAAGGCCACCCCATCAAGGTTGTCTCAGCTTACCCCCTCGAGAGGGTGCTCTGGAGCCCTAACGTCGCGCGGGGGGGGGGGGGGGGTCACCGAATGGAACATTGACCTGCAGGCGTTCCAGTTGGAATTCAGCACCACCAGATTCATCAAGGGTGCGGCCCTCACCGGCTTCGTGGCGGAATGGACCGACGTTCCCAACCAAGAAGTGGGCGAGGACCGCTCCCTCTCGCCCGGAAATGAAGCACCGGATGGTTGGGTCATGTACTTCGACGACGCATTCATGCTCCAGGGCGCGAGGGCTGGAGCTGTGCTCATCTCGCCCACCTAGGACAAGCTCTACTACGCCGTGCAGCTCTGCTTCCAGCAGGGCGAGAAGGTCTCCAACAACATTGCGGAATACGAAGGCTTGATCACCGGCCTCAAAGCCATGGTGGCTTTGGGAGTGAGGCGTCTCACCATCAGGGCGACTCCCAGCTCCTCGTCAACTTCTCCAACAAAGCATAAAAGCCGAAGGATGATCACATGGAGGCATGATAATCCACAAGTATAGGGGATCAATTGTAGCTTCTTTCGATAAGTAAGAGTGTCAAACCCAATGAGGAGCTAAAGGTAGAACAAATATTCCCTCAAGTTCTGTCGACCACCGATACAACTCTACGCACGCTTGACGTTCGCTTTCCCTAGAACAAGTATAAAACTAGAAGTACTTTCTAGGTGTAACATGATAGGTTTGCAAGAATGTAAAGAGCACGTAAATAAAAACTAGGGGCTGTTTTAGGTAAAGAAGCAATAAAGTTAGCATAGCGAGTGTGGAAAAGTGGTGGTAGGAGTTGTGAAATTGTCCCTAAGCAATTGACTACTTTACTAGACCGATAGCAAGTTTTATGTGGGAGAGGCCACTGCTAGCATGTCATCCCTGACTTGGAATTCTATGCACTTATGATTGGAACTATTATCAGCATCCGCAACTGAAAGTGCGTTATATCGACTAGAGGGGGAGTGAATAGGCGATTTTTATGGAAGTCTTCAAAACGTGGAAGTTTCGAAGACAAACGATAGAAATAAACCTATTACCATGCAGTGAAAGGTAGACTACACTAGGCAAACCATAGTCAAGTATTCAATGAAGTGAAAGCGCAATGACTAATAGCAGCAATGTAGTGAGGATCAGGTAGGAAGATATTATGAAGCCAAACAGAACATGCAGTCACTCAGTGAAGACAAAAGATAGTGCAATCATACAATGACTTCACAAGGACCAACAGTAAGTAAAGGGAAGGGAAGGATGAAACCAGTGACTTGTTGAAGACAATGATTTGTTGGACTAGTTCCAGTTGCTGTGACAACTGTACGTCTGGTTAGGGCGGCTAGGTATTTAAACCTGAGGACACACAATCCTGGACACCCAGTCCTGAACACGCAACTCAGGACACCCAGTCCTCACCGTATTCCCCTTGAGCTAAGGTCACACAGACCTCGCCCAATCACTCTGGTAAGTCTTCAAGGTAGACTCCCAAACCTTCACAGACTTCGTTCACCGGCAATCCACAATGTCTCTTGGATGCTCAGAACGCGACGCCTAACCGGCTGGAGGATTCACAGTCCTCAAGTGTAATAAGTCTTCAGATCACACAGACAAGAAGACTTAAGTGATGCCTAACACTCTTTAGCTCTGGGTGGTTAGGGCTTTATCCTCGCAAGGAATTCTCTCTCAAAGGCTTCGAGGTGGGTTGCTCTCAAACGACAAAAGCCGTACTCTAACTCTGAGCAGCCAACCGTTTATGGTTGTTGGGGTGGGCTATTTATAGCCACTAGGCAACCCGACCTGATTTGTCCGAAATGACCCTGGGTCACTAAGGAACTGACACGTGTTCCAACGGTCAGATTTCAAACTCACATGGCAACTTTACTTGGGCTACAAGCAAAGCTGACTTGTCCGACTCTGGACAAGATTCGCTCTCATAGTCTTCACTCGAAGACACAGGTTTTGGTTAAGCATCACTTCAGTCATTCTGACTGGTTCTCTTGGACCCCACTTAACAGTACGGTGGTTCCTATGACTCAACAGGAAAGAAAAAAACTACGAAAGATCTAAGTCTTCGAGCTCCATAGGCTTCATGCGATGTCTTCTCTTCTCATAGTCTTCAATGAGAATATCTTCATAAACCACCTTTGACATCAATGTCTTCATACATTTTTAGGGGTCATCTCTGGTAGGAAAACCGAATCAATGAGGGACTTCTACCTGTGTTATCCTGCAATTCTCACAAACACATTAGTCCCTCAACTAGGTTTGTCGTCAATACTCCAAAACCAACTAGGGGTGGCACTAGATGCACTTACAATCTCCCCCTTTTTGGTGATTGATGACAAACTAGTTGAAGTTTTCAACGGGGAATATAATATGTGAAATTGTAAAGGATAAGGAATTGTCTTCATAGGTTGCAAGGGCTCCCCCTGAAGATGTGCATGTAAGTAGTTTGCTTTTGGAATGCAAATGCACATGGCAGGTTATACTTGTGGAGATCCTCTTCAACTTATGATGACAATTCATTATGCATGAGAAGGTATGTGAAGATAATGACATGCATAATGGAAAATGGACGTCTGCCAAAATGATCTAAGTGCGGAATTTATCGTCGCACATGCGGAATTTATCATCGCATCACAAAGTGGCAAATAAGTAGCAGACGACCATCGAGTTTAAGTGTTACAACTCAAAGAACCAAATGTATCAAAACGAGAGTTGTAAACACGAGGCAAAATATAAAGCAACCGCCCATGTGGACCCGCTTGAAGACTATCAAACTCATATGCTTCTCCCCCTTTTGTCAGTAAGGACCAAAAAGGTTTGAAGACATAGAGCATCTATTCGTCCCCATGAAGAGTAGGTGAAGCAGCAGGGTCGTCGGTGGTGTTCGGCGGTGCAGAAGAACTTGGAGCAGTGTCGAAGCGTGCTGAAGGAGGTGGCGGTGAAGTAGCATCGTCTTCATCCTCGATCACTCTGGCATTCACAGTTGCAGTAGAGGAAGAGAACTCAGAGTCTTCAAGAGATGGAGTTCTTCGCAGCACTGCCCTTCGAGGAGGTGTGGAGTCAAATTTGAAGTGTTCAGAGAAGCCATCTTCTTGAAGATCATCTTTAGAGCACATAAGCGTCAGCCCTTTCCATGTGCGTCGAGAGATTTCATGTGCAACAAAGGCATTCTTGGTGGCAAGATTTCGAATACGGTTGACATCCACCAAGAGGCTTTGCATTTGGTGCTTCAGCTAGTCATGATGCCTATCTTGTTTATGATGAAGAGCCACTAGAAGCTCTCGGTCATTGAGAAGACGAGTGCGCTTCTTAGGTCGTTGGGCAATTGTGCTATCGCTGGCTTTAGTAAGGGCAGGATGTGGTGCACGTGTAGTTCCAGCCAAAGGATACACACGAGTGACTGCTTCAACTCCTTCAATGTTCTGAGAAAAACTTTGATGCTCCGCATTCTGAAGACTTAGAGGTTCCTTGGCAGGCTCAGGATAAATGGCTTCAACAGACATATCCACATCAGGCAGAAAGATCCTATGATTGCGAGCAGATGGCTGATATGAGATAGCGGAGTGGAGTTTAATCAGCCGCATTATCCATGGAGCGTAGAACTTCAAGCCAAAAAGATCAGAGCCTGATGCAGCAAGTTGGCGGATGAAGAAGTCCTGTGCATTGAAGCATTTGCCATGAAGAATATAGAAGACCAAAGTCTTCATTGCGCCTTCCAGCTTGGCATGTGGAGAATGTCCTTTGATGGGCCAGAGAGTTCGCCTTATGATGTGACAAATAGTCCTTGGCAGATACTCAAGGTCTTCAACGAAGAACTCCTTGGTATATGCAGCATCTTGGGGCAATGGCTTCATCATACTGAGCATCTGACTCATGTTTGGTTCAGGCTTCTGAAAGATGCTCTCCATAGCTTCACTGTGAAGCTGACAGCCAGGTTCGTAGAGATCGCCAGGAGTGGGTAGACCAGTGAGCTCAATGATATCAAAGGCTTTGGCTTCGTGATGAACATTTCCTGTCATCCACTCCAGGACCCAAGTCTTCGGATCTCTGTTGTACCCACGGATGTGAAGTGTGGCATAGAATTGGAGCAGCAACTCTTCATTCCAGTGCTCTTGGTCGGTGACAAACGGCAGCAATCCAACCTCTTTGAAGCAATCCAGAGCTTCTTCCAGACAGGGCAGACCAGCTATGGCTTCGATGTCAAGACGCTTATGTGGGAAGATGCGACCTTGATTGTATAGAATGCAGGAGTAATAGCTTCGCTGCGGATAGCGACAGAACCGATCAGATTATATTCTTTCCCTTGAGTAGGGGTTCCTGGAGCTATTGAAGAAAGTGTTGTCTGCTTTGAAGCCATTGACATTGAAGGATCCAGGTGCTGATGCAGGACCTGGAAACCTGGGCAATCTTGGGATTGGCTTCTGTACCTGAGGCCTGTGCTCAACATGATAGTGAAATTGAGGACTAGCAGCAGGCGCAGGAACAGATGCAGTAGTATCATTGGCTTCGCTGACTTCTGGTGCTTTGGTTGGTGTAGGCTCCACATTGGCTTCAGCCATGACAGCGTTAGTGGCTTCATTGGTGTTGGTGGTGGCAGCCTCACGATTCTCAACCTCCACTTGACGAGCTGGAGGGTCGGTCATAGTCACGTTCTCCTCGAGAATAGCTTCTTGGTGGGACGGGGGAGTAGCTACTTTTGGGGTTTCGGCTGATGCAGCCGGAATGTCTTCAGCAGTATTAGCTTCAGACTCAGAGACTGGAGGCCTTGGTCCTTTGCGAAGCCTGCGTAACGCTGGGGACGCCTGTGGAGTTGGAGTTGGCTGGGCCTCAAAGTCATCTTCCACCTGTGCTTGTGGGCGATCAGCCCATGATGCATCCTGAGAAATTGGCGTCAGAGGACGACCAATGATGATGAGCTCGCTGTGTGTTAGCATAGGCGATGATACCTGTTGGTGCTCGAGCTGAGGAAGAACTGCATCATTGTCAACATGGTCATGGTGACCAATGTCTTCAGCAGCAATGGGATCAGCTGCTGGAAAGTCGTCAGCTTCATGAGCCTCTGTGAAAGCAGGCTCATGGACAGTCAGTCGACGCTCTTGAGGTTCAGCGTCAGGACGAACCATGGAGATGGGTTCAACAATCAAGGGCTCTGTGGGAGCAGCCCGTTCCTTCTTGGTCTTCCGCTTCTTCTTGGAGGGAGCAGTAGTAGAGGCTTCAGGATGTTTCCTTTTTCTGGCTTCAGCCTCAGCTGTCCTCGTCTTCTTCAATTCTGAAGCGGTTGACCTGGCCTTTGGCTTCGAGCTAGTCATGCTAGTTGGGAAGACAATGGGATCTGCTTCCTGCCTTGGTGCGTCGGGTTCGGCCATAGCGGGCTTCTTCTTCTTCTTTGCAGCCATCCCGGGGTCGATGCCAGGACGCCCAAGGGCCTTGCGCTTCTCAGCCTCATTGTAGGCTTGCACACACTTGTCAGCCAGGCTCTTCATGCTCTCACGAGAACCTTGAGCTTCTTCACGCTTCTTGAGAAAGGCTTCTTTAAGCTCGTGCAGCATGAGCTTGAAGTTCTTGACCTCTTGTACGCTGAGCTTGGCCATATGCTTCTTGAACTGAGCTTTCTCATAGTCAATCTTTTGCTTCAGTTCGACGATGCGCTGAGCTAGAGCTAGCTCTGAAGCAATGGCACCATGGAAGGCGACACTGAGACCAATGGGAAGTTGCAGGTCTTCGAAGCTGAGGTTGGGCGTTTCAAACCACTCATCTATGAAGTCGTGGATGATTGCCACGTCAAAGAAAGGCAAATTGTTGAAGATTTCTGCTTCTTCTTTGCTCTTGATCAGCTGCTCAAGAGCGTCATCTGCAAGATCTTCATCACTGGACAGATCAATGGCATCGCTGCGCAGAATAGCAGCAGCTGTCAGTTCTTGGCCGGTGTGAGGCAGAGGCATCTTGACCTTCTGGGGCTTGGAGATGCGTGACAAATCTTCAGACTGCACACTGTCTTTAGGAGGTGCAGTGGCCAGTGGCTTCGCCCGTGAGATTTTTGATGCAGAGGCAGGCTTTGAAGCTTTTGGCTGCTTCAGTTTCTTTGGCTTCGGCGCTGCAGGCGCTTCATCTGATTCAGCGTCATCTGCAGGCTCATTCACGGCAGTCCCTTGAACCACGATATGAGTGATGAGACCTTCCAAGTTGTAGAAGGGCCCAAGAAGATTGGGTTCAGCTTCGCGAGTTCCATCGGCACGGGGAGCAGAGGGACCAGGGTTGAAGTCTAATCCCAAAGACTTCTTGTTCTGCTTCGCTGAGTTCTTAGCAAACTGGAATTTGCGCTTGAACAGATTGTCGTCACGGCACCATAGTAGTGACGATGGGTGTGCATCTGCAGGCTGTGGCCCATGGACCATGCAGGGATAGAAGCCTTGTTCAATGGCTTCTTCTCTGGACCTGGGTTGAAGATTTTTGTATAGGATGTCTCCCCACAGTCGCTTGATGGCATTTTTCTCAGCATATTCTTGGGTCACAAACCGGTATTTGAACCATTGTTCTGCCCAATATCTTTGAATCCATTGGATTCGGGTCTTGCGCTGATTGTAATCCTCTTCAGGATCTGTCTTGTAAAGCTCTGAGAGGTCATCAGGCAAATCTCTTGATGTTCCCCCACGATGCTGTCTGCCTTCCTTCCTTGCAGATTTCTCTGTAGCCATGAACTTTAACCTGAATGGCTTCAACATGTTCAAAGGCTTCACAGGCTTTCGCTTGCTGGACAAACAGGAACTGGCTTCGGGAGAATTTATGTGATGCTGTAAGAATTTTGCAAATGAATGCAGACTATGAGAACCAAGGGATTCTCCCACGGACATGTACCTATGACAGCATTAAGGTGCGAGGGAAGGGGAAGAGGTCATATGCATTCTCAGAAGATTTTGAAGATAAATCAGTTTAGAAGACATTGACCTCATCGTGCGAAGACATTCACTCATAGATAAGGAGTTGGTTCCAGATTTGTACGAATCCATTGATCAGTACAAGTGAGGAATGTAACTACTTTGTGAAGCATAAGTGAATATACTAGGCATATTATGAGATACAGAATGAAAGAGATCCAAGTTGTGTGAATAGAAACTGCTTGTGGTAGAAAGTGACGAAGCTATAGGATCAAAGGGGCCGTAAAAAGGAAGTTTTATTTACCATACGAAGAATTGCTAGATGGAGTGGAAGAGGAGGCCGAGCAGTTCGATCGTCCGTGCCCTAACTTGGCGACGGAGGACACCTACGGCGACGGCGGAGAAGACGATGTCCGCGGTCGGCGTGAAGACGGCGTCGGAGAGGTTGCGGCAGCGAAGCGCTTCGTCACCGGCGTCGTCGAGAGCTAGCGGTGGCGCTAGGGTTCGTGCGAGAGTGGAAGAAGAGATAATGACTGTGGAGAGGCGTGTATTTATAGGGACAGGGGCGGCTCAGTGTTATTACACAGGTGCCCCTGGCGATTCACATCTGAGGAACACGTGGCCATCATGCAGCATATCGGGGGTTGTTCCACGTCCCACGCACGCCTGGATTGTCGGGTGGTCGTTCCCACTTCTCCGGGTTTCAGGTGAAGGAATGAGCATTGAAAACGGACTTAATGTTTGTCTCTGTATCTTCTGCTGACAAGGACGCAGAGAAGACATTCGACAGTTTCAATAGAATGCATAAGATTTGAAGAGATAGAGTTTGAGATATAAAGCATAGAGAGGTTAGGGTCCGATCACATTCACTTAGTTCAAAAGATTCAACAAGAAGACATAGCTATAAGTGAATGTTGTAGAGGACAGAACACTAGTATATATATATATATACTCAACATAGTGAAGATAATCATGATGATATGTTGAGCTTGAAGCCAAACCAAATGTGAAGACATAGCAAATGTAACGCCATGAGTGAAACACTTCAAACAGAACCTTTGGTGGTGGCGTTACCCACCGTATAGGAAGTATTAGACCCAGACACGGCGCACAATTATCGTGGCGCTCCGAAGTCAAATTGCACATTAATGTATTCACACTTAGAATGTATGTCTTCATTGATTGAAGATATACTTTACTTCGTGTGTTGCACATCTAAGTCATCAATATGCATAAGTGTTAGGATGTGTGCCTGATCACAGGACATTTGAGGATTCCAAGATATTTAGCTCACACCGTAACTTGCAAAATCTCTTCTCATCCAAGGGCTTGGTGAAGATATCTGCCAATTTCTCTTCAGTGTTGACGTGTATGATATCAATATCTTCCTTCACAACATGATCTCTGAGAAAGTGATGACGAATTTCAATGTGCTTTGTCTTCGAGTGCTGAACTGGATTGTTGGCAATCTTGATGGCGCTTTCGTTGTCGTAGTAGAGTGGCACTTGCTTCAGATGAATGCCATAGTCTTTGAGTGTTTGCTTCATCCACAGAAGCTGAGCGCGGCAAGATCCAGCAGCAATGTATTCAAATTCAGCAGTGGAGAGAGATACACAGTTCTACTTCTTCGAAGACCAACATACAAGTGATCGTCCCAGAAAATGACATGTGCCTAATGTAGACTTGCGATCCACCTTGTCACCAGCATAATCAGCATCCGAGAATCCAACCAGATCAAACTCTGAGCCCTTTGGATACCATAATCCTAGAGTTGGGGTGTGAGCCAAATATCGAAGAATTCGCTTCACAGCTAAGTGATGCGACTCCTTTGGTGCCGCTTGGAATCAAGCACACATGCAAACACTAAGCATAATATCTGGCCTAGATGCACATAGAAAAAGTAAAGAACCAATCATGGAGCGGTATACCTTTTGATCAAACTCTTTACCATTGTCGTCGGGACCCAGATGATGTTTGGCTAGCATTGGCGTCGTGAAGCCTTTGCAGTCTTGCATACCGAACTTCTTCAGGCAATCTTTGAGATACTTCTCTTGAGATATGAAGATGCCGTTGCGTTGCTGTCGTATTTGAAGATCGAGGAAGAACTTCAGCTCTCCCATCATGGACATCTGATATTGCTCTTGCATCATATATCCAAACTCTTCACTGTACTTCTGATTGGTGCAGCCGAAGATAATGTCATCCACATATATTTGGCACACAAATAGTTCACCATCATATGTCTTCGTGAAGAGAGTGGGGTCGAGGGAACCAGGTATGAAGCCTTTGCTCTTCAGGAAATATTTGAGTGTGTCATACCAAGCCTGAGGGGCTTGTTTGAGGCCATACAGTGCCTTGTTGAGCTTGTATACCATGTCAGGATGTTTTGGATCTTCAAAGCTAGGCGGCTGTGCAACATACACTTCTTCTACAATCTTGCCATTGAGAAAGGTGCTCTTCACATCCATTTGATATAGAAGTATGTTATGATGATTTGCATAGGCCAGCAGTATGCGTATGGCTTCAAGTTGAGCCACAGGAGCAAATGTTTCATCGAAGTCAATCCCTTCCACTTGAGTATATCCTTGAGCAACGAGACGAGCTTTGTTTCTGACAACTTGACCATGCTCATCTTGCTTGTTGCGGTATATCCATTTGGTGCCTATTATATTGTGCTTCCGAGGGTCAGGACGCTTAACCAGTTCCCATACATTATTCAGCTCAAACTGTTGAAGCTCTTCTTGCATAGCTTGAATCCATTCAGGTTCCATGAAGGCTTCTTCAACTTTCTTGGGTTCTGTTATTGAGACGAATGCGAAGTACCCACAGAAATTTGCTAGCTGAGTTGCCCTTGAACGAGTGAGCGGACCGGGTGCATTGATGCTATCAATTATTCTCTCAATCTGCACTTCATTGGCAACAAGAGGATGTATAGGGCGAAGATTTTGCTCTTGCTGATCATTGTCATTGTTAGAAGGATTGTCTTCGGGCTGAGCATTGTCTTCAGGTTGATCAGGTGCGGATATGATAAGTTCCTCTTCAGGTTGAGCTTCAAAGGGTATGATTTCTCCAATTCCCATTAGTTTGATTGATTCACCGGATGGAACTTCATCTAGCACATTTGGCAGGTGCTCTCTTTGTGAACCGTTAGTCTCATCGAACCGCACATCCACTGTTTCAACCACTTTATAATGAAAGAGATTGAAGACTCTGTAGGAGTGCGAATCCTTTCCATATCCAAGCATAAAACCCTCATGTGCTTTTGGTGCAAATTTTGAAGTGTGATGTGGATCCTTGATCCAGCACCTGGCGCAAAATACTCTGAAGTAACTGACATTTGGCTTCTTGCCAGTAAGGAGCTCATAAGATGTCTTATTCAGAAGATTGTGAAGATAAACACGATTGATTATATGGCATGCAGTATCAATGGCTTCAGGCCAGAATTTTCTTGGAGTCTTGTGTTCATCAAGCATCGTTCGGGCCATCTCAATGAGTGTTCTGTTCTTGCGTTCAATGACGCCATTCTGCTGTGGCCTGTACGGGGCTGAGAATTCATGTGTGATTCCCAAAGTATCAAGATATGTATCAAGGCCAGTGTTCTTGAATTCAGTGCCATTGTCACTTCTGATGTGCTTTATCTTGGCGCCATAGTTGTTCATTGCTCGATTGGCGAAGCGTCTGAAGACATCCTGCACTTCAGTCTTGTAGAGGATTATGTGCACCCAAGTATATCAAGAATAATCATCAACAATGACAAAGCCATAGAGACAAGCAGTAGTAGTAAGAGTTGAGTAATGAGTGGGACCGAAAAGATCCATGTGGAGCAGTTTGAAGGGTCGAGTAGTTGTCATGATTGTCTTCGAGGGATGTTTGGCCCTCGTCATCTTTCCTGCTTCACAGGCACCGCATAAGTGATCTTTCTTGAACTTGACGCCCTCGATGCCTATGACATGCTTCTTCTTTGCAAGGGTGTGGAGGTTCCTCATGCCAGCATGCCCTAGCCTCCGATGCCAGAGCCAGCATTCTGAAGCTTTTGCTAGAAGACATACGGCAAGCTGTGGTCCTGCTGAGAAATCTACCACGTACAAATCATCTTTCCGATACCCTTCAAACACTAGAGACATGTCAGATTCCATTAGAACAAGGCAGCGATATTTTCCAAACATTACGATCATGTTCAAATCACAAAGCATTGAGACAGACATTAAGTTGAAGCCAAGGGATTCAACAAGCATGACTTTATCCATGTGTTGATCCTTTGAGATTGCAACTCTACCTAGACCCAATACCTTACTTTTACTAGTGTCAGCAAATGTGATGTGACTCTTGTCGGATGGACGTAAGGTTGAGTCCATAAGAAGGCTTCTTTTGCCAGTCATGTGATTGGTACACCCACTATCAATAATCCATTCTGAAGACGCTGGTGTCGTACCCTACAGTGCAGTTAGGGGGATAGGCTTCACGAAGAGAATTGTGAAGCAAAAACATTTGACGAACCAGTGGGTTATGAAAGCTTAGATCCAGATTAGGACTGATAGGGAGAGTAGCAAGCGATTCAGGAACGAAGTACATAATAAGACCATTCGGGCATTTGATCTTGCGCCCTACAAGATGTTTAAGGTCCCCAGCAATAGCGTCAGACGATTTTTGGTTTTCTGCTGGAGACCCTTCCCTACAAAAGAGAGTTAAGCTTTCTTAGCCACCCACATCTTCAAGGGTGGCTTAGAAGCAATAAGTCTAAGTGCAGCATCTGAGAACTTTGGCTTTGGAGCCCTAGCAAACAGTCTTGCAGGCGGACAATAGTACTTATAAGAATAAGCAGAATAGTTCTTGGTCTTATGAACATGGCGGTTTGATGAACCGCGCTCATATTCATAGGCCTGAGTATGGTTTCCCTGCAAAAAATTTGCGTTAGTGCGACTCAGGTGAGTCCTCTGTCTGTATGAAACCTTTGGACCGTATGAAGCCTGTGGTCTGGGGTTTGTCTTCTTCACCTGTGGTGTCATGATGACATTCACAGGAAGATTCTCCAGACACTTTTTCGGTACCCAGATCTTCTTCATAGGCGGTCCATTCCTGCAGTTAGTACCAATGTACCTGGAAAACACTTCACCATTTTGATTCTTAAACAGTTTATAGTTTGCATCAAAGGATTCATCAATGACAATGGGGTTAGCACAAGTGAAGCCAGATAGAGTGAATGGATCTGCTGAAGATTCCTTTGCAACAACCCATGTGGTTTTGGGGTACTGCTCAGGTTCCAGTAAGAGCCATCAGCATTCATTTTCCTTACGAACCCAACACCCTCTTTCCTCGGGTTTCGGTTCAGGATCTGCCTTTTGAGGAAATCACATAGTGTCTGATGCCCTCTAAGACTTTTGTACATCCCTGTTTCAAGAAATGTCTTCAACCTAGCATTCTCATCAGCAATAGCAGTGGTATCCTCAGCAGAGGGGTTAGTTCCCACATCAACAGTTGAAGATATTGCAATAGTAGCAGCAGTAGAACATTCAGCAACAGAAGTAGCATTATCACGCTCAATGCATTTAAGACATGGTGGTTCAAATCCTTCCTGAGCGGAACTGATCTGTTCGGCGTGAAGTGACTTGTTTTCCTTTTGAAGATTTTCATGAGCCGCTCTCAATTTCTCAAGATCTTGCTTCCTTTGAAGATAATCATAGGAACGCTTTTCATGAGTTGTTGAGAGCGTTTCATGACGACTTTCAAGTTCCTCATACTTAACATGAAGATTTTTTATGTCTTCAATTAAGGACTCAGATCAAGTCATTTCAGCACCTAACAGATCATCGCTTTTGTCTAACAGTTTTTGAATATGTTCCATAACTTTCTGTTGTTCAGTTGCAATTTTAGCAAGTGTTTTGTAGCTGGGTTTTGAACCACAATCAGAGTCATCTTCACTAGATGTTTGATAGTGAGTAGTGCGTGTGTTTACCTTGGCACCACGTGCCATGAAGCAGTAGGTAGGAGCGGAGTAGTCCTTGTCATTTGCATCGGTGTCGGTGATGAAGTCATTGTCTTCAGTGTTGAAGATGGACTTGGCAACGTATGCTGTAGCCAGACTTGCAACGCCAGAATCGGACTCCTCCTCAGACTCCACCTCCGCCTCCTCAGAAGTGGACTCCTCCTCTGAATCCATTTCCTTGCCAACAAACGCACGTGCCTTGCTAGATGAGCTCTTCTTGTGTGATGAAGACTTTGAGGAAGACTTGGAAGAAGACTTTGAGTATTTCTTCTTCTTCTTGTCGTCAGAGTCATATTCCTTGCTCTTCTTCTTCTTTTTGTTCTCATTGTCCCACTGCGGACACTCAGAGATGAACTGGCCAGGTTTCTTGCACTCGTGACATGTTTTCTTCTTGTAGTCATGAGCAGAAGCTTCATCATTCCTTGAGCTTGATCGTGAAGACTTTCTGAAACCTCTCTTCTTGGTGAATTTTTGGAACTTCTTCACAAGCATAGCAAGTTCCTTTCCAATGTCTTTAGGATCATCAGAACTGTTGTCAGATTCTTCTTCAGATGAGGAGACAGCTTTTTCCTTCAAGGCACGAGTTCGCCCATAGTTTGGACCATAGATATCTCTTTTCTCAGAAAGCTGAAACTCATGTGTGTTGAGCCTCTCAAGTATGTCAGACGGATCGAGTGTCTTGAAATCAGGACATTCTTGAATCATCAGGGCTAGGGTGTCAAACGAACTGTCAAGTGATCTCAGTAGTGTCTTGACGACTTCATGCTTGGTGATCTCAGTAGCACCGAGGGCTTGAAGCTCATTTGTGATGTCAGTGAGTCGATCAAACGTGAGCTAGACATTCTCATTGTCATTTCGCTTGAAGCGGTTGAACAGGTTGCGAAGGACACTGATTCTCTGATCTCTCTGGGTTGAGACGCCTTCGTTGACCTTGGAGAGCCAGTCCCAGACTAGCTTAGACGTTTCCAACGCACTCACGCGGCCATACTGTCCTTTGGTCAGATGACCACAGATGATATTCTTGGCAGTAGAGTCCAGTTGAACGAACTTCTTGACGTCAGCAGTAGTGACACCTTCTCCAGCCTTGGGAACGCCGTTCTTGACGACATACCATAGGTCGATGTCAATGGCCTCAAGATGCATGCGCATCTTATTCTTCCAGTAGGGATATTCAGTTCCATCGAAGACGGAGCACGCAGCAGAAACTTTAATTATCCCTGCAGTCGACATAGCTAAAACTCCAGGTGGTTAAACCGAATCACACAGAACAAGGGAGTACCTTGCTCTGATACCAATTGAAAGTGCGTTATATCGACTAGAGGGGGGTGAATAGGCGATTTTTATGGAAGTCTTCAAAACGTGGAAGTTTCAAAGACAAACGATAGAAATAAACCTATTACCATGCAGCTGAAGGTAGACTACACTAGGCAAACCATAGTCAAGTATTCAATGAAGTAAAAGCGCAATGACTAATAGCAGCAATGTAGTGAGGATCAGGTAGGAAGATATTATGAAGCCAAACAGAACACGCAGTCACTCAGTGAAGACAAAAGATAGTCCAATCATACAATGACTTCACAAGGACCAACAGTAAGTAAAGGGAAGGGAAGGATGAACCCAGTGACTCGTTGAAGACAATGATTTGTTGGACCAGTTCCAGTTGCTGTGACAACTGTACGTCTGGTTAGGGCGGCTAGGTATTTAAACCTGAGGACACACAGTCCTGGACACCCAGTCTTGAACACGCAGCTCAGGACACCCAGTCCTCACCGTATTCCCCTTGAGCTAAGGTCACACAGACCTCGCCCAATCACTCTGGTAAGTCTTCAAGGTAGACTCCCAAACCTTCACAGACTTCGTTCACCGGCAATCCACAATGTCTCTTGGATGCTCAGAACGCGACGCCTAACTGGCTGGAGGATTCACAGTCCTCAAGTGTAATAAGTCTTCAGATCACACAGACAAGAAGACTTAAGTGATGCCTAACACTCTTTGGCTCTGGGTGGTTAGGGCTTTATCCTCGCAAGGAATTCGCTCTCAAAGGCTTCGAGGTGGGTTGCTCTCAAACGACAAAAGCCGTACTCTAACTCTGAGCAGCCAACCGTTTATGGTTGTAGGGGGTGGGCTATTTATAGCCACTAGGCAACCCGACCTGATTTGTCCGAAATGACCCTGGGTCACTAAGGAACTGACATGTGTTCCAACGGTCAGATTTCAAACTCACACGGCAACTTTACTTGGGCTACAAGCAAAGCTGAATTGTCCGACTCTGGACAAGATTCGCTCTCATAGTCTTCACTCGAAGACATAGGTTTTGGTTAAGCATCACTTCAGTCATTCTGACTGGTTCTCTTGGACCCCACTTAACAGTATGGTGGTTCCTATGACTCAACGGGAAAGAAAAAGAACTACGAAAGATCTAAGTCTTCGAGCTCCATAGGCTTCATGCAATGTCTTCTCTTGTCAAAGTCTTCAATGAGAATATCTTCATAAACCACCTTTGACATCAATGTCTTCATACATTTTTAGGGGTCATCTCTGGTAGGAAAACCGAATCAATGAGGGACTTCTACCTGTGTTATCCTGCAATTCTCACAAACACATTAGTCCCTCAACTAGGTTTGTCGTCAATACTCCAAAACCAACTAGGGGTGGCACTAGATGCACTTACAGCAACTACTAACGTTCATTAAGGTAAAACCCAACCATAGCATTAAGATATATTGGTCCCCCTTCAATCCCGTATGCATCAATTTCTATGCTAGGTTGAAGCTTCTGTCACTCTTGCCCTCCAATACATAGTCCTATCAACATCCAACTAACCCTATGGTGTGATCCACGCATGCGCTCATATGATGGGCACCAAAGGACAGCAACATAACCACAAGCAAATTAAACCAATCATAGCAATTCACCAATTACTGATAAGACAACAAAAATCTACTCAGACATCATAGGATGGCAACACATCATTGGATAATAATATGAAGCATAAAGCACCAAGTTCAAGTAGAGGGTACATCGGGTTGCGGGAGAGTAGACCGCTGTAGATAGATGGGGGAAGGTGATGAAGATGTTGGTGAAGATGACGGAGGTGTTGGTGTAGATCATCGTCACACGATGATGGCCCCGGCGGCGTTCCAGCGCCACCGGGAGAGAGGGAGAGAGAGAGACCCCCTTCTTCTTCTTCTTCCTTGACCTTCTCCCTAGATGGGAGGAGGGTTTACCCCCTGGTCCATGGCTTCCATGGCGGCAGAGGGGCGAGAGCCCCTTCGAGATTGGATCTGTCTCTCTGTCTCTCTCTGTTTCTGCCTTTCAGATTCTGGCCTTTCACCGTTTCTTATATTCCCCGAGATCCGTAACTCCGATTGGGCTGAAATTTTAACATTATTTCTATCCGGATATTGGCTTTCTTGTGGCGAAAGAAGGGCACCAACTGCCTTACGGGGTGGCCATGAGGGTCAGTGGCGCCCCCTGCCTCGTGCCCCCCTCGAGCATCATCTCGCGTTGATTCTTCTTCCAAAAATCACATATATTCCAAAAAAATCTCCATCAGTTTTTATCCCGTTTGGACTCCGTTTGATATGGATTTTCTGCGAAACAAAAAACAGGCAACAAATAGGAACTTGCACTGGGCACTGGATCAATATGTTAGTCACAAAAATAGTATAAAAAGTTGCCAAAAGTATATAAAAGTTGTAGATTATTGGCATGGAACAATAAAAAATTATAACATCCCCAAGCTTAATTCCTGCTCATCCTCGAGTAGGTAAATGATAAAAAATATAATTTTTGATGTGTAATGCTACCTAGCATAATCTTGATCATGTAATCTAATCATGGCATGAATATTAAGACATGGGTGATTCAAAGCAATAGTCTATCATTTGACATTAAGACAATAATACTTCAAGCATACTAATAAAGCAATCATGTATTTTCAAAATAACATGGCCAAAGAAAGTTATCCCTACAAAATCATATGGTCTGGCTATGCTCCATCTTCACCACACAAAGCATTCAAATCATGCACAACCCCAATGACAAGCCAAGCAATTGTTTCATACTTTTGACGTTCTCAAACCTTTTCAACTTTCATGCAATACATGAGCATGAGCCATGGATATAGCACTATAGGTGGAATAGAATATGATGGTGGAGGTTGTGTGGAGAAGACAAAAAAGGAGAAAGTCTCACATCGACGCGGCTAATCAATGGGCTATGGAGATTCCCATCAATTGATGTCAATGTGAGGAGTAGGGATTGCCATGCAACGGATGCACTAAGAGCTATAAGTGTATGAAAGCTCAAACTGAAACTAAGTGGGTGTGCATCCAACTTGCTTGCTCATGAAGACCTAGGGCACTTGAGGAAGCCCATCGTTGGAATATACAAGCCAAGTTCTATAATGAAAATTCCCACTAGTATATGGAAGTGATAACTCAAGAGACTCTGTATATGAAGAGCATGGTGCTACTCTGAAGTACAAGTGTGGTAAAAGGATAGTAACATTGTCCCTTCTCTCTTTTCTCTCATTTTTTATTTTTTTCTCTCTTTTTTCTTTTTTTGTAAGCTTCTTTGGCCTCTCTCTCTCTTTTTTTGGGGGGGGGGTCTTCTTTGTCCACTTTTATTTTGATAACCTCACATGGGACAATGTTCTAATAATGATGATCATCACACTTTTATTTACTTACAACTCAATATTACAACTCGATACTAGAACAAAGATATGACTCTATATGAATGCCTCCAGTGGTGTACCGGGATGTGCAATGATCTAGCGTAGCAATGACATAAAAACAGACAAGCCATGAAAACATCATGCTAGCTATCTTACGATCATGCAAAGCAATGTGACAATAAATGCTCAAGTCATGTATATGAAGATGATGGAAGTTGCATGGCAATATATCTCGGAATGGCTATGGAAATGCCATGATAGGTAGGTGATAACCCACAAGTATAGGGGATCGCAACAGCTTTCGAGGGTAGAGTGTTCAACCCAAATTTATTGATTCGACACAAGGGGAGCCAAAGAATATTCTCAAGTATTAGCAGCTGAGTTGTCAATTCAACCACACCTGGAAACTTAGTATCTGTGGCAAAGTGTTTAGTAGCAAAGTAATATGATAGTGATGGTAACGGTAACAAAAGAGTAACGAAAGCAAAGTAATGTTTTTGGTATTTTGTTGTGATTGTAACAATAGCAACGGGAAACTAAATAAGCGTATACCAATATATGGAAAGCTCGTAGGCATCGGATCAGTGATGGATAATTATGCCGGATGTGGTTTCATCATGTAACAGTCATAACATAGGGTGACACAGAACTAGCTCCAATTCATCAATGTAATGTAGGCATGTATTCCGAATATAGTCATACGTGCTTATGGAAAAGAACTTGCATGACATCTTTTGTCCTACCCTCCCGTGGCAGCGGGTCGTAATGGAAACTAAGGGATATTAAGGCCTCCCTTTAATAGAGAACCGGAACAAAGCATTAGCACATAGTGAATACATGAACTTCTCAAACTACGGTCATCACCGGTAAGTATCCCGATTATCACTTCGGGGTTAACGGTTTGTAACATCCCAAATTTTCAATTTGGAAAGTTATACATTAGATCATCATGCATATCATATTTTATTTTGCTTTTGGTCCTAGAAAATCCTAAGCAACTCAAGGACCCATGGAGAGAGTTGGGGATTTCGTTATTTACATATTTGAGTTTTCTCAAATTTTGTAAACAGGATCATTTGATTTTATTTATTTTATCATCAGTTATTTGTATTACAAAAATATGAGAGAGGGAATAAAATGACTTTCCCAAAATATAGAAATATTGAGGATTTAATAAAAAATCAAATAAGATTTATTTCGGAGTTTTTCGATATTTTTATTTGAATTTAGGAAAAATGCGCGTTTTTCAAAATTGCATTTAGGGCCCAAATAAATGTTCACTATATCGGGCTTGATTTTAGAAACCCGGGAAAATTAATTTCAGCATTTTTGGAGTCCGTTTAGTATTTCTTTTTTTTCCGAGCGTAATTATTTTTTTTTAAAGAAAGAGCGGAACCGACTATGGGCCGTACTCGGCCAGGACTCCCCTGGCCGGGGCCTTTATAAGCCGGGGCAAGCCAGCCCGAAGGCCAGCCGCCCCGAAACCCTAGGCCCAACCGCCGCCAGCCCAGCCGCCGCCGCCAGCCGCCGCCACCGCCCCGCCGCCGATCCGCCGGAGCCGCGCGTCGCCCGAGGTTCGCCGCCCTCGAAATCCGTGCCGTTTTTTTTAGGAAAAAAAATTTCCATTCATCGTTTTTCTTTTTCGTCGGATTTTTCCGCGATTATTTTCTGATCGCGATTTCTGATCCGATTTTCGTTTTAGTATAACTTTTCGCTCGTTTATCGGAATCAGGCGATTCAAGCGCCTGGAGTTTCGTCTCGAAACCCTCTTTCCGAATAATCAACTTAAACAAGTTTTTGAGACTATAAAATTTGACTTAGATCCAGATTACTAGAATGAAGTTATTTTCTTTCGCCATTTGATTTCTTTTGCTTCGTTCGATTTGATTCTTTTTGCAAACCAGGGTTCTTAAGTTGAACTTTCTGGTTAGATCTTCTATTAGAGTTTTACCTGTGCATTAGATGAGTACTTATTGTATGCTTGTTTGTTTGTCTGCGATAGAATACCCGGAGTGCGCCGCATGTTACTTTGAATCTCTAGGTTTCACGGATCATCAGCAAGGCAAGTAACACTTTGATCATACCTTTTCTACTACCCAGTTTTCTTGCATTAGATCAATCCTCACACATTGCATGATTAGGATCTAATTAAATTGTGGGATGGGAAGTAGATGAGGTAGTACCTATTACATGTTTATTATCAAACCTTTGGGAGTTACTTCTACGTTTGCTTATTATGCCATGCTATGCTAGTAGATGTGGATTGGGTGAGTGAAATCCATGACAGATGTGAGATTGTTAATTAATGGTTTATCTAAGGTGGCAACTTAACACACATCTGGGTGGATTGAGGCACCTGGGTATTCCAGGACTTGCCTGTTTTTCTTTTGGACCGCCACCCAGGCTCAAAGGGATCATGAGATTATTCATACTAGAAACTTCCGTGTGCAGCCACAAGCCATTATGGGCTCTGGCATAGTTGATTAAGTCGTGCGAACTCTTACAGGGTAGACTAGCAGATGTAGGGGATGTAGGTGGTACGGTCTACCCGATCGTAAGGTGCTAGCGCTTCTGAAAGACTATGTCTCGGTCATCCATTTCTCAAACACCATGTAGTGCGAGAAATCCAACGGAGGCGATCGAGTCTTGTGGGGAAAAGTGCACAAACCTCTGGAGACTGTAACAAACTAATCATGGTTAGCCATGTCCCCGGTTATGGACATCTTGAGTATCTAGTACCTGGATTATCATGTGAATCTCAACATGTTACTCTAAAGTAAATTTTGTTGGGTTTAATGATGTTACTTTAATTGGGATTGAGAATGCTGTCAACCATTCTCAATGTTTAACAACCACCATGATAGTAATTAAATTTATTCCTTTGAAGTAGGGAAAAATTGGCTTTACGCAAAAACTGTAACCATAGAGCTTTCCACCAGCCAAATATGCATGTAGTATAGCTGTTTCATTCCATTACTCTCTATGTGTTACCTTGCCAGCATATTCCATGTGCTGACCCGTTTTCGGGCTGCAACGTTAATGTTGTAGACTTTTCAGACGATGATTAAGGAGTTTTTAGGTCGTGGTTCTATACTCAGTGATGCCGTTGGAGTTGATGGACTCACTTATCTTCCAAGCCTTCCACTGTTATCGTTATAAGATGGCCTTAAGCCATATTTATTGTAATAAGTTCTCTTTTGAGACACTCGATGTAATAAGTGTGTGATTGCTACTCTGCTATAAATCCTTCGAGTACTGTGTGGTGTCAGCATTACTGATCCAGGGATGACACCGGAGCACAGAGATCAGACTGTTTGAGGTCTGGTCGCTACACGGATCATAACACATAATAGGTGACTATAGACTTGCAAGATAGGATCAAGAACTCTCATATATTGATGAAAACATAATAGGTTCAGATCTGAAATCATGGCACTCGGGCCCTAGTGACAAGCATTAAGCATAGCAAAGTCATAGCAACATCAATCTTAGAACATGGTGGATACTAGGGATCAAACCCTAACAAAACTAACTCGATTACATGATAAATCTCATCCAACCCATCACCGTCCAGCAAGCCTACTATGGAATTACTCACGCACGGCGGTGAGCATCATGAAATTGGTGATGGAGGATGGTTGATGATGACGACGGCGATGAATCCCCCTCTCCGGAGCCCCGAACGGACTCCAGATCAGCCCTCCCGAGTTGGAGTTGGAGTCGGGAGGTCTCCAGGGAGGCCACGAGGTAGGGGGCGCGCCCTAGTGGGGGCGCCCCCCACCCTCGTGGATAGGGTGTGGGCCCCCTAGTTTTCATCTTTGGTGAGGATTTTTTTATTATTTATTGTAAGATATTCCGTGGAGTTTCAGGTCATTCCGAGAACTTTTGTTTTCTGCACATAAAACAACATCATGGCAGTTCGGCTGAAAATAGCGTCAGTCCGGGTTAGTTCCATTCAAATCATACAAGTTAGAGTCCAAAACAAGGGCAAAAGTGTTTGGAAAATTAGATACAACGGAGACGTATCAACTCCCCCAAGCTTAAACCCTTGCTTGTCCTCAAGAAATTTAGTTGACAAACTGAAAGAAATAAAGAAAAACTTTTACAAACTCTGTTTGCTCTTGTTGTTGTAAATATGTCAAGCTAGCATTCAAGTTTTCAGCAAAGATTATAATTAACCATATTTGCAATAATTCTCAGGTCTCATGATTACCCATATCAATAGCATAATCAACTAGCAAGCCATAATAATAAATCTCGGATGACAACACTTTCTCAAAACAATCATAATATGATATAACAAGATGGTATCTCGCTAGCCCTTTCTGAGACCGCAAAACATAAATGCAGAGCACCTTTAAAGATCAAGGACTGACTAGACATTGTAATTCATGGTAAAAGAGATCCAATCATAGTCACACCCAATATAAATTAACAATGATGAATGCAAATGACAGCTGCGCTCTCCAGCTAGTGCTTTTAATAAGAGGGTGATGACTCAACATAAAAGTAAATAGATAGGCCCTTCGCAGAGGAAAGCAGGGATTTGTAGAGGTGCCAGAGCTCGGTTTTGAAATAGAGATAATTAACATTTTGAGCGATATACTTTCACTGTCAACATAACAACCAAGAGATGGCAATATCTTCCATGCTACACACATTATAGGCAGTTCCCAAACAGAATGGTAAATTTTATACTCCTCCTCCACCAACAAACATCAATCTATGGCTTGCTCGAAACAACGAGTGCCTCCAACTAACAACAGTCCCAGGGGGAGTTTTGTTTTGCAATTATTTTGATTTAGTTTGCATAAAGCATGGGACTGGGCATCCCGGTGACCAGCCATTTTCTCGTGAGTGAGGAGCGGAGTCCACTCCTCTTGAGAATAACCCGCCTAGCGTGGAAGATACAGACAACCCTAGTTGATACATGAGCTATTCGAGCATACAAAACAGGATGATTATTTGAAGGTTTAGAGTTTGGCACATACAAATTTACTTGGAACGGCAGATAGATACCGCATATAGGAAGGTATAGTGGACTCATCTGGAATAACTTTGGGGTTTAAGGGATTGGATGCACAAGCAGTATTCCTGCTTAGTACAGGTGAAGGCTAGCAAAAGACTGAGAAGCGACCAACTAGAGAGCGACAACAGCCATGTACATGCATTAAAATTAATAAACATTGGGTGCAAGCATGAGTAGGATATAATCCACCATGAACATAAATATCGTGAAGGCTATGTTGATTTGTTTCAACTACATGCGTGAACATGTGCCAAGTCAAGTCACTTAAATCATTCAGAGGAGGATACCACCCTATCATACCACATCATAACCATCTCAATAGCATGTTGGCACGCAAGGCAAACCATTATAACTCATAGCTAATCAAGCATGGCACAAGCAACTATGATCTCTAATTGTCATTGCAAACATGTTTATTCATAACAAGCTGAATCAAGAACGATGAACTCATCATATTTACAAAAAGAAAAGACGTCGAGTTCATACCAGCTTTTCTCATCTCAGTCAGTCCATCATATATCATCATAATTGCCTTTCACTTGCACAACCGAACGATGTGAATAATAATAAGAGTGCACGTGCATTGGACTAAGCTGGAATCTGCGAGCATTCAATAAACAGGAGAAGACAAAGCAATATGGGCTCTTGGTTAAATCAACAATAAAGCATATAAGAGCCACTTCAACAATTTAATCATGGTATTCTCCTACTGACCCCCAAAGAAAAGAAAAGAAATAAACCTATTTACACGGGAATCTCCCAACAAGCAAAAGAAGAACGGGAAATATTTTTGGGTTTTCTTTTTAATTATTACTACAACAAGAAAAGTAAACTACTACTAATTTTTTTTGGTTTTTCTTAAGGTTTATCAAACACACAAGAAGAAAGCATAAAAGGAAATAAACTAGCATGGATGATACAATGAAAAAGTATGAGCACCGACATCTAGCAATGAGTGTGTGTGAACATAAATGTAATGTCGGTGAGAAATACGTACTCCCCCAAGCTTAGGCTTTTGGCCTAAGTTGGTCTATGGCCACAACTGGCCTGGCTGATATCCATAATAATAGTTGTTGGGGTTGTACTGTGATGAAGAAGACTCTGACTGCCATTGGCTGACAGCCATCTCCGGATCCCAAGAATAAATAGATTGTCGTGGAGGCTCCTCTTATGGTTCCGGTTCTGGGGCTGGTGCAGGGTTCCGATAGGCGTGAATAGCCGCCAACGGAACAAGGTACGTGCCTACAGTCAAATCAAACAAAGAAGGAGCAGGTAAGGTAATAGTCTCAGGATGATGTTTATTAAAGAACAATTGATATTTAAGCTCTCGTTACCTATTCTTAACAATAAAATCATGTGCTACCATACTTTTATAATCTAAACAAACATGAGGCAGCACCTTTTCTTCCTTCTCATAATGCCTAATAGGTATGTTAAAATGTGCAGCGAGGCGTGAAGCATAAATGCCTCCAAAGATGGGACCCTTAGTATGGTTCATACTTAACTGTCTAGCAATAATGCCGCCCATAGTAAAAGAGTTATCACCTATAAAACGTGGTGCAAAATAATAATATCAGGGATACTCAGGTTTCCATAGTTTCCGCGACCAATTAAGCAACGACTAGCAAATAATGCAAAGTAGCGTAAAACAGGAAAATGTATGCTAGTGATTCGTGCATCGGAAACCTTTCTTGTTTCCCCTACAGTGATAGTGTCAATAAATCCCTCCACATCATCACGGTGTGGTTCTTCTGTCTTGCCCCCAAAAGGGACTAAACAAATCCGACAGAAATCATAAAGTGACATCTCCTTATGCTCATCATATAAATGAAATTCCACCATAGGTGGTGAGTTCTTAGAATGAAAATGAAAGTTTTGTATAAAGGTATTTGTGAGCAAGAGATACTGATCGCATTGGTCATGGACGAAAGCGGTAAGGCCTGCAGTCTAAGCCAACTCATGAAAATCTTCATAAATCCCGGCTGCTCTGAAGAAATCCTCGAAAGGCTATTCACACGCCCGAACCTCCGCGGTGCGAGGAAAATTATACTTAGGCTTTGGTGCCTTTTCCTTTGAGCTTTGGCTCGATGAGCCCCTCAATAATCTCCTCGTTATTTTCTGAAAAATTCTGAAATTCTTAGTAACTTCAAAATAAAAGTAAACCAAACTCAATAATATTGATGGCAACCACTCCTACAAGTGCCTAGAGCCTATATCATTCATCAAAACTACTTTTGACCATATAAATTTGACATGCAAGCTCAAGAACAGGGTCACCTAAGCAGCAAAAATTTGCAATGAATAAAGCACTAGAACAAAAACTAATTGGACCAATGGAGGAGTCACATACTAAGGAACAATCTCCCCAAGCAGTTTTGTGAGAGGTGCTTTGAGCAAGGAGATCGAAAATGGCAGCAAAGATGGCTGGAACTCGTGCTTGAGTTGGTTTTTCGTGTTTTTGGAAGGAAGAAGAAGAGGATGGGTGCAGGAATAAGTGGAGGAGGGCCACCGTGGGCCCATGAGGCAGGGGGCGCACCTAGGGGGTAGGGCACGCCCTCCACCCTCGTGACGAGGTGGCAGCTCCCCCCCGGTAATTTTTGCACCATAAATCCTCAAATATTCCCGAAAAAATCATATTAAATTGGCATGTCATTCTGAGGACTTTTATTTTCGGGACATTTTTATATTGCACGGGTAAATCAGGAAACAGACAGAAAAATACTATTTTTACTTTATTTCAACTAAATA